>NC_091092.1:68111438-68736438 GCF_032405125.1 Capricornis sumatraensis | reverse complement strand
TATTTTTGAAGAAATTACAAAGTCTGTTAGAAGGATAATGAAATGAAATTTCTCCAAAATATTTCAAAAAGGTTATTTGGAAGTCAGTAATGGAATAGCCATCACGGTCAACAAAAGAATCTGAAATGCAGTACTTGGATGCAGTCTGAAAAACGACAGAATTATCTGTTTGATTCCAAGACAAACCATTCAATATCATGGTAATCCAAGTCTATGCCCCAACTAGTAACGCTGAAGAACCTGAAGTTGAACTGTTCTATGAAGACCTACAAGACCTTTTAGAACTAATACCTAAAAAAGATGTCTTATTCATTATTGGGGACTGGAATGCAAAAGTAGGAAGTCAAGAAACACCTGGAGTAACAGGCAAACTTGGCCTTGGAGTACAGAATGAAGTAGGGCAAAGGCTAATATAGTTTGGCCAAGAGAACACAAGGGTCATAGCAAACATCCTCTTCCAACAACGCAAAAGAATATTCTACACATGGACATCACCAGATGGTCAATATCAAAATCAGATTGATTATATTCTTTGCAGCCAAAGATGGAGAAGCTCTATACAGTCAGCCAAAACAAGACCTGGAGCTGACTGTGGCTCAGGTCATGAATTCCTTATTGCCAAATTCAGACTCAAATTGAAGAAAGTAGGGAAATCCACTAGATCATTAAGTTATGACCTAAATCAGATCCCTTATACAGTGGAAGGGAGAAATAGATAGGGCCCAGATCTGATCGACAGAGTGCCTGATGAACTATGGACGGAGGTTTGTGACATTGTACAGGAGACAAGGATCAAGACCATGCCCTAGGAAAAGAAATGCAAAAAAGCAAAATGACTCTTTGAGGAGGCCTTAAAAATAGCTGTGAAAAGAAGAGAAGCAAAAAGCAAAGGAGAAAAACAAAGATATAAGCATTTGAATGAAGAGTTCCAAAGAATAGCAAGGAGAGATAAGAAAGCCTTCCTCAGCGACCAATGCAAAGAAATACAGGAAAACAACAGAAAGGGAAAGACTAAAGATCTCTTCAAGACAATTAGAGATACCAAGGGAATATTTCATGCAAAGATGGGCTCAATGAAGGACAGAAATGGTATGGACCTAAACAGAAGCAGACGATATTAAGAAGATGTGGCAAGAATACACAGGAGAACTATACAAAAATGAGCTTCACAACCGAGATAATCACGATGCTGTGATCACTCACCTAAAGCCAGATGTCCTGGAATGTGAAGTCAAGCAGGCCTTAGAAATCATCATTATGAACAAAGCTAGTGGAGGTGATGGCATTCCAGTTGAGCTATTTCAAATCCTGAAAGATGATGCTGTGAAAGTGCTGCACTCAATATGCCAGCAAATTTGGAAAATTCAGCAGTGGCCACAGGACTGGAAAAGATCAGTTTTCATTCCAATCCCAAAGAAAGGCAATGCCAAAGAATGCTCAAACTACTGCACAACTGCACTCCTCTCACATGCCAGTAAAGTAATGCTCAAAATTCTCCAAGCCAGGCTTCAGCAATACATGAAACCGTGAGCTTCCAGATGTTCAAGCTGGTTTTCAAAAAGGCAGAGGAAACAGAGATCAAACTGCCAACATCAGTTCAGTCATTGAAAAAGCAAGAGCATTCCAGAGAAAAACATATGTTCCTACTTTATTGACTATGTCAAAGCTTTTGACTGTGTGGATCCCAATAAACTGTGGACAATTCTGAAAGAGATGGGAATACCAGACCACCTGACCTGCCTCTTGAGAAATCTGTATGCAGGTCAGGAAGCAGCAGTTAGAACTGGACATGGAACAACCGACTGGTTCCAAATAGGAAAAGGAGTATGTCAAGGCTGTATATTGTCACTCTGCTTATTTAATTAATATGCAGAGTACATCATGAGAAACGCTGGGCTGGATGAAGCACAACCTGGAATCAAGATTGCTGGGAGAAATATCAGTAACTTCAGATATGCAGATGACATCACCCTTATGGCAGAAAATGAAGAGGAACTAAAAAGCCTTTTGATGAAAGTGAAAGAGGAGAGTGAAAAAGCTGGGTTAAAGCTCAACATTCAGAAAACGAAGATCATGGCATCTGGTCCCATCACCTCATGGCCAATAGATGGGGAAACATTGTCAGACTTTATGTTTTGGGGGTCCAAAATCACTGCAGATGGTGATCGCAGCCATGAAATTAAAAGACACTTACCCATTGGAAGGAAAGTTATGACCAACGTAGATAGTATATTAAAAAGCAGAGATATTACTTTGCCAACAATGGTCCATTTAGTCAAGGCTATGGTTTATCCAGTGGTCATGTATGGATGTGAGAGTTGAACTGTGAAGAAAGCTGAATACTGAAGAATTGATTTTTGAACTGTGGTGCTGAGAAGACTCTTGAGATTCCCTTGGACTGCAAGGAGTTCCAACCAGTCCATCCTAAAGGAGATTAGTCCTGGGTGTTTGTTGGAAGGACTGATGCTGCAGCTGAAACTCCAATACTTTGGCCACCTCATGGGAAGAGTTGAGTCATTGGAAAAGACCCTGATGCTGGAGGGATTGGGGGCAGGAGGAGAAGGGGACGACCTAGGATGGGATGGCTGGATGGCATCACTGACTTGATGGTCGTGAGTCTGAGTGAACTCCAGGAGTTGGTGATGGACAGGGAGTCCTGGCGTGCTGCAATTCATGGGGTCGCAAAGTGTCAGACACGACTGAGTGACTGAACTGAATGGAACTGAGCTCAGAAGTTTGTAAAGCATTCTCAAATTGAGATTTATTAATAGGTATTGCAATTTTATGAGGATTTGGGCCAATTAGAGCTCTAGTCCTATTTTTCCTGTTGATAATTATTAGAGCAATCAAATCAAGATAGGGTGCAAGTGACCTTGTCCCTCTAAATGGGTATATATCCATTCTATCGGGTGTTCTTGCTGGGTAAGAAGTCCTGTAGGGGAATGGAGAGAGGGAAGTATAAATAACTTTAGAGGTAACTCAAGGCTAGTATGAGTAAGAAATTGGTTTTGCAATTTATTTTGCATTAAGCAGAGTTCTTGTGTCTCTTGGGAGAGTGAATGAGGGCTATTTAAATCAGAAATTTTTTTAAGTGTTAAATAAATTAGTCAGTTGATAATTTTTAATGCCCAAAGAAGGTGTAATCCAGTTTATATCTCCTAAATTTTTTTTGAAATATCATCCAAGGATTGATAATTTATCAGCATGAATCATTATCAGTTGAGGAGTGGTATGTTGTCTGTTAACAATAAATGCCAAGTAATGGTAAGGTGTAGAGGTTTGAATCTTTTCAGGGACAATGATTAATCTAGAATCTTTTAAGTATTGCTGAGCTACATCAAACATCTGCTGAGTTTCTTAAATAGAAGGAGTTGAAAACAATATATCATCCATATAGTGAGTAACAAGAACGTTAGGAAGTTGTTTTCTCACAGGTTCAAGAGCTTTGGCTACATAATATTGACACATGGTGGGAGAATTCATCATTCCTTAAGGCAATACGGGGCTTCCCTGGTGGTGCAGAGGTTTACGTCTCTGCCTGCAACGTGGGAGCCTTGGGTTCGATCCCTGGGTCGGGAAGATCCCCTGGAGAAGGAAATGGCAACCCACTCCAGTATTCTTGCCTGGAGAATCCCATGGACGGAGGAGCTTGGTGGGCTACAGTGTATAGGTCGCAAAGAGTCGGACACGACTGAGCAACTTCACTTTCACTTTCACTTTGAGGCAATATGGTCCATTGCTACCATTTGTGAGGCCCGATATGATTAGGATAAGGGAGAGAGAAAGCAAATCTCTCTCAGTCTAGAGGGTGTAAAGGTATAGTAAAAAAGCAATGCTGCAAATCTATAATAATAATATGCCAGTTTTGAGGAATAGTGGTAGGTGATGTAATTCCTGGTTGCAATGCACTCATAGGTTTCATGGATGCATTAACCTTTCAAAGGTCTGTTAAAAGATGCCATTTGTTAGATTTCTTCTTTATCACAAAAATGGGAGTATTTCAAGGGGAACAAGATTTCTCAATATGTTTTAATTTCAATTGTGTATCTATAAGTTCCTTAGTAGCCTCTAATTTCTCTTTTGTAATGTGTCACTGCTCTATCCAAATAGGCTCATCATTTTTCCAAGTTATTTTAATAATTGTATTGTTTATTAAATGAGCAGTGGCCCCTAGGAAAAATGTGGAATATATATTTGAGTTTGTCATTGCATAAGTAAATCTCTTCTTGTTAAATTAAGGGGTGCCTCTATCACATAAGTTTGTAATGTTGCAGGCTGCCCTTCTGGTCCCTCATATGAATATATTTGGACACTTTGATAAACCTCTTGTACTTAGGTTTGAAATACTCCTGCAATTTGGCAAGAAATTCTTTGTAAAGGCCAAGACTTGGGCCATAAATGTTTGGAAATAATGGTAATATCGGATCCAGTATTAAGAAGACCAGAAAATCTTTTGCCATTAATTTTGATATTTATATTTGGTCGTGCATATTAGGATACTATCAATGTCCATAAGGATCGCTTTTGATCTGTACTACTAAATCCACCTGTCCATATATCATTAGAGGAGTTAATAGAAATGTAAGGTAAAAGAAGTAATTGGGCAATTTTGTCCCCCTTTTTGAATTGTCATAGTATCTGAGATGACATCATAATTTGATTTTTTTAAATAATCTGAATCAATTATTTCAAGATGGATAGTAATTTCCTTAGAAGTGAGACTGGATTGGTCAAGTACAAGGCCAAAGGTTTGTGGGGTTAAGGGTCTATACAGTCTGGTAGGTATTTTAGAAGGCACTGTTTGAGGAAAAGAAGAAAATCATTTAGGTCTGGTATATCGATGGCAGCACTGTCAGATGTTGAAGGTTTGAGGGAAAAGATGGAGTTTGTCCCTGGTTTTTGTTGATGGGGCCCGGGAAGTCTCCATCTTTGAGTTTTTTGAAACAGGGCTCCCTTCAACATCATACTTAGATTTAAATTTTTTAGCCCAATTAAATAGAGCTCACTGACCAATTAGGCTTTAGCAATTTTATCCAAGGACAACGACACATTGAGATACACACAAATCTAAATCTGGACAGACAGAGACCTCACAGTTTTTCATTTGCAATTTAAAATGTCTCTTTGTCTTTTTTTTTTTTTTTTTCTTGGCTTGAAGTTCTACCAGTTTGCTCATGGCGGGAGTCTCAGACAAAGTGGGTTGTGTATCTCAAGGACATGATAAGGGTTAACTTCAATTTTTTTTTTTTTTTTGTCCAGGCATATTTTTGTTTTTCAAGTAGAATTAGGGCTCCAAAAAAAAGTATTTCAACAAGCCATGGTGAACAGTGTCACCGGATTTGTGATCTTTGAAGGAGACAATTTAATTCCGGGACCAAGGACTGGTTTCAGTCACTCAGAGCTTTGTGTGAAAAATTATATTTGAAGTTACAAGACAGAGAAAGCTTTTGACATAGACATCAGAAAGGGGTAGGAGAACACCCCTTTATGACATCTAGGGCACTGTATCTGAGGTTTCACTGAATCAAATTGCCCCATACCAGTTAACATTTTAAAAGTAATTTGGTTCTGGGGAGCACCAGCTTGAGCATTAAAATTGGCACAATCTTGGGCCACATCATGAAACCACATTATCTATTAAAGATATTTTCCTGGTTTAAGAAGAGCTTTTATCAAAATTTTCCAATAACAAGGAAAAAAATTTCTAATAGAAGATGTGATAATGTTTAGAAGTTCTTTAGTGAAAGGCGAATGAGGGCTGTACATAGTTATAGTCTTTTTTATTTGTTACATGTGAGAAAAATCAATGTCTTCATATTGGAGTATTAGTTGTCCTTAAGCATTAACATTTCTTAACACAGGAAATGCAAAAAGATCTTTGGCATCAGAGACTCGAGATTGTAAATCCAGCAAATCAGAAAGCATTTGTCTCGAAGGAGAATGAGTGGATAGTCTGTTTTCATAAATATGGGTGTGTGTTAGGGGCTTATCATTGTCATTAAAAAAAAAAAAAGTATTGTTGGCTTTAGTGTCAAAGATAGCATCAGAAGAATCATCATCAAATTCATCTTGTCCTCTAATTGAGGGGACCTTTGGTTTCATGCCCATTACAAGAGGAGGGGGAGTGCTTGGGACAGCCAGAGCAGGGATGGTGGGAAAGTTTGGAAACATTTTATGTTGCTCTAATTGGGTCGTTTGTAAAGTCTCATCATCTAATTCATATTCGTACAATGAGCATTCCACTTGTTGAAATATCAGGAGGGCTAGAATTGCCTTGAAATGGCAAAATTATGGTTTTAATGAGGGCTCATAAATGCCGGAAATCTATTGGAATATTTTCTCCCCCCTTGCAGCTTGTTCAACATTTTCTTTAACCCAGTTCCAAATTTCTAAATCAAAACTGCCTTCATCAGGGAACCAGGGATTATATTCAACCACTGTTTGAAGACAAGCCTCTATCTGCTGACATGAAACCAAAAGTCCTTGAACCTTAAATAAATGATGAAGTAAAGTAGAAAAGTAGTGGGGCTTTCCAGCCATTTGTCCCATAACCCCACACTTACTGACCTCCGAGGTCCTAACAGTCACTCCGTCTGCTTGTCAAGGGCGTTCGCCAGGTCTCTGTTCAGGCGCCAATTGTCACGGTCTTCATAGACTGGGACCTGGGTACTGGAGTCGACGAGAAGAAGGACACAGGGGACCCAAGTCTCGAGTGAAACAAAGGTATTTTATTTGCAGAAATGCATGCTTATATATCTTCATTAAAATGATTACTCAGCCATTAAGAAGAATGAAATTCCACCAGTTGCAGCAAAATGGATAGTCCTTTAAGTAAAAGGTCACTGAAGAGAGTCACTGAAGGGATTCCAGGCAGGTGCTCTTTCCCATGATCTCAGTCCTGAGAATTGCATGCAGCTCTGCTCATTCCTGTTTTCCAGGAACTGATAAGGAACAGAGAGTCCTTGAGAAATGGCACACAAGGAAGAAAACAACATATTGGATCCCTTAAAGTTGAAAGTCTCCTGACAACTAGTCATAATGAATTAGGGGCCTATCCTACCCCCCAGTATAACCTCATCTTAAATAATTATATCTCAATGACCCTGTTTCTAAATTAAGTCATATTCTGAAATACTGTGGATTTAAAGTTCAGTATTTAAATTTTAAGGAGAATTAAATTTGGGGAAGAAATTAAAACTGGCATAACAAATTCAATACATGACAAGTAGGACATAATTATAATAGCTATGATGCATTTACTGTGTTCCAAGTCCTATGCTAAAATATTTCTATGGAGTATCTTATTTAATTCATAAAAACCATTGTAAAGTACTGTTAACTCCAATTTCTTATAAATAAAATACTGAGGCTCAGATAGCTAGAACTCAAATTAACAAATAACTGAGCCAAGATTGAAACCCAGGTAAAGTTACAAGAACATCTACTATTAACCACTATATACTTCTAAAAAGCTAATGGTATACATTCCTTTTGAACAATAATGCAATGGACTGTCCATTTATTCCTTCAGAAATCCCTGCTGTTCTGTGCACATGAGGAAATGGCTATACTATCCAAAGATGATGTCCCTTGGGTCATTTGTAGTGATGTGGATGAACCTAGAGTCTGTCATATAGAGTGAAGTCAGAAAGAGAAAAACAAATAATGTATATGGAATCTAGAAAAAGAGTACTAATAAACATATTTGCAGGGCAGAATAGAGATGCAGGTATAGAGAACGAACTTGTGCACACAATGGGGGAAGGAGAGGGTGGAACAAATTGAGAGAGGAGTATTAACATATATACACTACCACATGTAATATGGATAGATAGTGGGAAGCTGCTGTATAACACAAGAATCTCAGCTTGGTGCTCTGTAATGTCCTAGAGGGAGAATGGGGGAGTGAGATGAAGACTCAAGAGCGAGGGGGTATATGTATACTAATAGCTGGTTCACGTTGTTGTATGGCAGAAATTAACACACCATTATAAAGCATTTATCCTCCAAATGATAAATTAAATTAAAACTTGAAAAAAGTAATATACTCTGCTTTGTAACATTTTCTTTTGTACCCTATGGGTTATATAAATTTCCAACTGGGATACATGCTCCTTTAGGTCAGGGATTGTGACTTCTACTTATTTTCTATACTCCACAGATTTTAGCACAGTGTTGATTCTCAGTAACTAGTTGTTTAGAAAAGTACACTGGGATACAAATTGTCATGACTAATTTCTCTTCAATAGATAAATGTTTCCTGTAAAAATCACAGAAAACTAAGTCAGCACCAGCAATTATCATAAAGTTAGTGCTAATACCTGTCTTACTATATCTCATTGTTTGCTGAACCAGGATAGGCAAGGTGTGAGTGGGAAAACCTGAATAAAATTCAAGGAGTCATAGAAACTGCAGACATATTTATTCTCTCTTGACTAGCACAGAAGGCACACTGTATTCTCTCCTCTTGTGGTTGACCCAGAGTACACAGCCATAACCTGGCCATAACACAGCCATAACAGAGCCATAATGAAGTTGCAAGGGATTTTTTCAGGTGGAGTTTATATATGCCTATAGAACAAAAGTGGCCCACAGCCAAGAAGGTGTGCATGTGCAGCGCTATAAGTGATCTCAGCTGTTACATACCCATGTATTTATTAGACGTGGGGCCAGAGCAAGAGGCCATGGGGTTAGAGAGCCTGACAACAGCCATTTTAGCTAATGTTCTCTTTCCCAAATACATTTGTTTAAACCATGGTCTCTCTGTTCAAGGCTTCATAATTTGAGTTTGGAACCTTAAACTATGGTTTCACCACTGATAAGTAATGAGGTATTGAGTTACCTAAGATATGTACCAAGAGCTCTTTGACTTGGATGTTTAAGCAGGTACTTTTTTAAAGAAAAAAATTTCAGCTTTTTATTTGCAGAATATCAGGTGAAATGTGGGTTTATCATTTTTCAGTTATAGTAATGATTAGAAAATTTGCCTTCAAATTACTGTTATTTTCATCATGAAGTTGTCACGACGGTAAGGTTGATCTTAATCAGACAAAAGAAAAAAGTCATTAAAAATATCTTAAAATTCATCTGGATTTTAGTGTTAGTGATTCCATTAATATGTTTAAATGTATACAAATCATATTTTAAAGCCTCATTTTCTCTACCTGTGAAGAGAGACTACTACCAGCCACCTTGCCTGATTCAAAGTGCTTTGTAAAAGATAAAGTGTATTATACACAGAAGAAATTAACAGGATTGCTTCATTAAACCCATCTCTAATATTTCAAGTCTTTAAGGTAATCATCTAATTTTTAAAGGTCAGATTGACATAAAAGCATAGTAATATTGGGAGGAAAAGCACCTGAATTTGTGCTTTAAAATATCACACCTAAGCTCCATCTGGAAAGAGTTGCTTATATTAAGTTCACATTCAGAAATACTTGGTAGAGGAAAAGAAATTGCCCATTAATTATTGGGTGTACTGCACTTCCTTATGGAAAAGATGATAAGTCATCTACTTAGGTCTTAAATATGTGTCTCAGTCATAAAGAGGAAGATGCACACACTTGAATGATTCCATGAAGTTGAGGGCCAGACTCTTCTATAATTTGAAGTAAAGGGAAGGACTCTCAAAGAGATTATTCTGAGCATTACTTTGTGGAGATACAGATTGAAAAAGGATAATAGCACTTATGTCAGATATGCAATTAAAGATATTGCTCTAACTTTAGTCCCCAAAACTCAGGAAAATAGACAAATAGATGTTAAAATAATACAAATATATATATATATATATATATTTGGCATTTCCAAAGCCACTCTCTACTTGACTTTCTCAAAATCTCTACTGGCAGAATACAAATTATTATTCCACTTGACTAAAAGGGACAGATAAAGACCAGAGAGGAAAAATGACTTGAAATTCAACGTAGCAAGCTAATGGCAGAACAGATCTAGAATCTTACTTACGTTAGAAGCAGATTTATCACAACCTTTATTTAGAAAACAAATTTCTAGAGGAATTACTGAATTGTAGTGTTGAAAAGAGTGCAAAGGCCTTAGGAAGTTCATCCCCTACCACAATTGAATCTCAAATCCTTGGAAATATTCTGTTTTCACATTTCTGAAGTTCTCAGGACGATCTCAAAAAAAAAATTAAGCGTTTTTCCTTCTCTTGAACATAAAATCAGAAGACTAAAAAAAAGAAAAAATAGAAATTTTGTGGTTGAGTTCCTGAAGGGGTACCATGTGTGTACGTTCCCTTCATTCCTGCCTCAGTATTATTTTTCTGACAACAGTGCCTATTATCCTCTTCATGGTGGTATTGTCTGTCCATAAATTCCTCTCAGTTCAGTTCAGTTCAGTTCAGTTCATTTCAGTTCAGTCGCTCAGTCGTGTCTGACTCTTCGCGACCCCATGAATCGCAGCACGCCAGGCCTCCCTGTCCATCACCGTCTCCCGGAGATCACTAAGACTCACGTCCATCGAGTCAGTGATGCCATCCAGCCATCTCATCCTCTGTCGTCCCCTTCTTCTCCTGCCCCCAATCCCTCCCAGCATCAGAGTCTTTTCCAAAGAGTCAACTCTTTGCATGAGGTGGCCAAAGTACTGGAGCTTCAGCTTTAGCATCATTCCTTCCAAAGAAATCTCAGGGTTGGTCTCCTTCAGAATGGACTGGTTGGATCTCCTTGCAGTCCAAGGGACTCTCAAGAGTCTTCTCCAACACCACAGTTCAAACGCATCAATTCTTCGGTGCTCAGCCTTCTTCACAGTCCAACTCTCACATCCATACATGACCACAGGAAAAACCATAGCCTTGAATAGACGGACTTTAGTCAGCAAAGTAATGTCTCTGCTTTTGAATATACTATATAGGTTGGTCATAACTTTTCTTCCAAGGAGAAGACATCTTTTAATTTCATGGCTGCAGTCACCATCTGCAGTGATTTTGGAGCCCCAAAAATAAAGTCAGATACTGTTTCTACTCTTTCCCCACCTATTTCCCATGAAGTGATGGGACCAGATGCCATGATCTTCGTTTTCTGAATGTTGAGCTTTAGATCAACTTTTTCACTCTCCTCTTTCACTTTCATCAAAAGGCTTTTTAGTTCCTCTTCACTTTCTGCCATAAGGGTGGTGTCATTTGCATATCTGAGGTTATTGATATTTCTCCCGGCAATCTTGATTCCAGCTTGTGTTTCTTCCAGTCCAGCGTTTCTCATGATGTACTCTGCCTATAAGTTAAATAAGCAGGGTGACAATATACAGCCTTAACGTACTCTTTTTCCTATTTGGAACCAGTCTGTTGTTCCATGTCCAGTTCTAACTTGCTTCCTGACCTGCATACAGATTTCTCAAAAGGCAGGTTAGGTGGTCTGGTATTCCTCTCAAAATGAAGCTAATTTAAACCATCTTTTGGTTCAGTAAAACAATCCCCCTTTGTTTTTCATCATTTTAATCTACCATTTTAAAACTAAATAAAGAAAAAATAGCAATGTAATTTTCTTTGGAATATTTCTTGCTTGAAAGGTTAGAAAAAGGATTTGGAATTAATTCCAGTCTCCTTTGGACCAAAGAGAGACCATAACCATATGGCATATTAGTAGAGTAACTGCATAGTTCTTAACCAAGCTAGAGAAATTTGAGAGTGAAAGATGACACTAATCATACAGAACACCTCGAGAAAATAGGCATAAATTGGGACTGTCACTCTGCATGTAAATGAATACAAACCTAGTAAGAACATATTTAGACAGAGTCCTGAGAGTATGTGTTCATGACCATATTTGGAGACTTCATTCCTTTGAGAATTTAAGAAAAGTGATGAACATTTCTCTCAGAAAACTGAAAATAGGATGATATGAACAAAATTTTAGACTACGTGGTGATAAACCAAAGCTCACAGGCCTAAAGTTGCTCACTTTTTTTTTTTTTTTTTAATAAAAATTTGCTGGAACACAGCCACACCCACTGTGAATTGTATATGGCTACTTTTGCAGTAAGACCGCAGAGTGATTGCAACATAGACCCTACAGGTTTCAAACTTAAAAACATCTACTATGTGTCATGAGAAAATGTTTACTGACTTAAAGAAGATAATTATATGATTAATATTATTATTTACAATAAATACTGGGCTAACACTCAATTATTTTTGTTCAGTCCCTAAGTCGTGTCTGACTCTACAACCCTTTGGAATGCAGCATGACAGGTTTCCCTGTCCTTTACTATCTCCCGGAGTTTGCTCAATCATGTCTATTGAGTTGGTGATGCTATTTAAACCATCTCATCCTCTGTCGTCCTCTTCTCCATTTACCTTCAATCTTTCCTAACATCAGGGCCTTTTCCAAGGAGACAGCTCTTCGCATCAGATGGCCAAAGTATTAGAGCTTCAGCTTCAACATCAGTCCTTTCAAAGAATATTCAGAATTGAGTTCCTTTAAGATTGACTTGTCTGATTTCCTTGTAGTCCAAGAGACTCCCAAAATCTCCAGCACCACAATTTGAAAGCATTATTTCTTTGGCACTCAGCTTTCTTTATGGTCTAAATCTCACATTCATACATGGCTACTGAAAAAATCATACCTTTGACTATATGGACCTTTGCTGACAAAGTGATATCTTTGTTTTTTATTATCCTGTCTAGGTTGTCATAGTTTCCCTCCCCCCTCCCCTAGGAGCAAGTGTTTTTGAATTTCATGGCTGCAGTTACTGTCCACAGTGATTTTAGAGACCAAGAAGAGAAAATTTGTCACTATTCTATTTTTTCCCCTTCTATTTGCCATGAAGTAATGTGACCAGATGCTATGATCTTAGATTTTTGAATGTTTAATTTTAAGCCAGATTTGTCTTCTCCTTTTTCAACCTCTTCAAGAGGCTCTTTAGTTCCTCTTCACTTTCTGCCATTGGACTGGTTATCATTTGCAAATCTGTGGTTGTTGATATTTTTCCCAACAATCTTGATTCCAGCTTGTGATTCACTCAGCCTGGCATTTTGCATGATGCACTCTGCATAAAAGTTAAGTAATCAGGGTAATAATATACAGCATCGACATACTCCTTTCCCAGTTTTGAACTAGTCAGTTGTCTGGTGTAAGGTTCTAACTGTTTGCTCTTGATTGTCATATGGGTGTATTAAGAAACAGAGATGTGGTCTGGTATTCCCATCTCTATAAGAATTTTCCAGTTTGTTGTCATCGACACAGTCAAAGTTTTCCATGTACCACACAGTCAAAACCTTTCATGTAATCACTGAGGCAGAAGTAGATGTTTCTCTGGAATTCCTTTGCTCTCTCTGTAATTGAGTGGATTTTGGCAATTTGATCGCTGGTTCCTCTGCCTTTTCTAAACCCAGCTGGTCATATGGAAGTCCTCAGTTCATATTCTTCTGAAGCCTAGCATGAAGAATTTTGAGCATAACCTTACTAGCATTTGAAATGAGTACAATTGTCTGGTAGTTTGAACATTTTTTAACATTGCCTCCTTTGGGATTGGAATGAACACTGAATTTTTCCAGTCCTGTAGCCACTGTTGAGTTTTCCAAATTTGCCAACATATTGAGTTCAGCACTTTAATGACATCTTTTAGTGTTTTAAATTTTAAATAGCTCAGCTGGAATACCATCATCTCTACTGCTTTCTTTGTAGTAATACTTCCTAAGGCCCACTTGACTTCACACCCCAGGTTATCTGGTTCCAGGTGAGTGATCCAACCATCACATTATCCAGGTCATGGAGACCTTTTCTGAATACTTCTTCTGTGTATTCTTGCAACCTTTTCTTAATATCTTCTGTTTCTGTTAGGTCCATACCATTTCTGTCCTATATTATGCCCATCTTTGCATGAAATGTTCCCTTGGTATCTCTAATTTTCTTGAAGAAATCTCTAGTCTTTCCCATTCTGTTGTGCTCAATTTTGAAGGAGAGTCTTGCTGAATAAAATATTTTTGGTTATAGGTTCTTCCCTTTCATCACTTTAAATATGTCATGACATTCCCTCCTGGCTTGTAGAGTTTCTGTTGAGAAATCAGCCAATAGCCTGATGGGAGTTCCCTTGTATGTTATTTGTCATTTTTACCTTGCTGCTTTTAATATTTTAACTTTGTATTTTTTGTCAATTTGATTACTATGTGTCTTGGTGTGTTCCTCCTTGGGTTTATCCTTCCTGGGACACTCTACTTCCTGTACTTGGTTGACTATTTCCTTTCTCACGTTTGGGAAGTTTTCAGCTATTGAATGTGAATTTGTTAGTTGCTCAGTCGTTTCCAACTCTTGTGACCCCAGGTAGCCCACCAGATTCCTCTGTCCATAGGATTTTCTGGGTAAGAATACTGGAGTGGGCTGCCATTTCCTTCTCCAGGGGATCTTACCAACCCACGAATGGAACCTGGGTCTCCTGCGTTACAGGCAGATTTTTTTAACCATCTGAGCCACCATGGAAGCCCTATTATCTCTTCAAATACTTTGTCAGGTCCTTCCTCTCTCTCTTCTCCTTCTGTTGAAACTTGAAAGTTAAGTCGCTCAGTCGTGTCTGACTCTTTGCAACCCCGTGGACTGTAGCCCACCAGGCTCCTCCATCCATGGGATTCTCCAGGCAAGAATACTGGAGTGTGTTTCCATTTCCTTCTCCAGAGGATCTTCCTGACCCAGGGATTGAACCCAGGTCTCCTGCATTAGAGGCAGACGCTTTAACCTCTGAGCCACCAGGGAAGCCAGGTTGCCATTCTCCTTCTGGGATCACAATAATGCAAATGTTGGTGCATTTTATGTTGTCCCATAGATCTCTTAGGCTGTCTTCATTTCTTTTCATTCTTTTTTCTATGTTCTGTTCTGTGGTAGTGATTTCCACCATTCCATCCTCCAAGTCATTTATCCGTTCTTCTGTCTCAGTTATACTGCTATCGATTCCTTCTAGTATATTATTCATCTGTTTGTTTGTTCTTTAGTTCTTCTGGGTCTTTGGTAAACATTTCTTACATTCTCTCAATCTTTGCCTCCATTAATTTCCTGGGATCCTGTATCTTTAATAAAACAAGAGGTCACTGAAGAAATCAAAGAGGAAATTAAAAATGTCTAGAAACGAATGACAATGAAAAGAGGACAACTGAAAACCTAAGGGATGCAGTAAAATCTGTACTAAGAAGGAAGTTTATAGCAATACAAGCCTAATTCAAGAAATAAGAAACATCAAATAAACAATCTAACCTTACACCTAAGGCAACTAGAAAAAGAAGATCCAAAATCTTCAAGATTAGTAGAAGGAAAGAAAACATACACATCAGAGTAAAAATAAACGGAAAAAAAAAAAAGAAAGGAAACAATAACAAAGATCAATAAAACTAAAAGCTGGTTCTTGGAGAAGATAAACTAAATTGACACACCATTAGCCAGACAAATCAAGATAAAAGGGAAAATAGATCAATAAAAATAGCAATGAAAAAGGTGATGTTACAAAGGACAGTGGAGAAATAAAAAGATGCAACTAGGAGCAACTATATGACAATAAAATGAAGAACATGGAAGAAATTCTTAGAAAAGCATAACCTTCCAAGGTTGAATCAAGAAGAAAGAGAAAATATGATTTGATCACTCACAAGCACTGAAATTGAAACTGATCAAAAGTCTTCCAGCAGGCAAAAGCCCTGGGTCAGACTGCTTCACAGGTAAATTATATCAAATATTTAGGGCAGAGCTAACATATATCCTACTCAACATCTTCCAAAAAATTGCAGAGAGAGGAATGCTCCCAAACTCTTTCAATGAGGCCACCATCACCTTGATATCAAAATCAGAAAAAAATGTATCACAGAAAAAAATTATAGGACAATATCACTGATGAACATAGATGCAAAAATCTTCAAGAAAATTCTAGAAAACTGAATCCAACAGCATATTAAAAGAATAACACACCATAATCAAGTGGGTGTTTTCTCAGGTATACAAGGATCCTTCAATGTATGCAAATCAATCAATGTGATACACCATATTGATCAATTGAAACATGGACACCCATGGCTGATTCATGTCGATGTATGGCAAAATCCACCACACTATTGGAAAGTAATTAGCCTTCAGTTAAAATAAATAAATTAATTTTTTAAAAAGAAAAAAGAAAAGAAGTTTAGACAGCTAGATGAGCAAGATTACATATGTGTAAATACCTGGGAAAGCATTTAACTTGTTTAGAATAATATTTGGAAGCTGAGCTTACTTTTTTATGTTGATTACATATTGAAATAATATTTACTTGTATTGCATCAAATAAAGCAAACTACTAAAGTTAAAATAAAGATAAAAACCATATGATCATCTCAAAAAACATAGAGAAATCTTTTGACAAAATTCAACAATTATTTATGAAAAGAACTCTCCTAGAAAGTGGGCACAGAAGGAATCTATGTTAATATAATAAAGACCATATGTGACAAACCCACAGCAAACATTATTCTCAATGGTGAAAAACTAAATACATTCTCTCTATGATCAGAAACAAGACAAGGGTGCCCACTCTCACCACTAGTATTCAGTATTGTTTTGGGAGCCTTAGTCATAGCAATCAGAGAAGAAAAAGAAATAAAAAAGAATCCAGGTGGGAAAAGAAGTAAAACTCTCACTGTTTTCAGACCACCTGATAATATACATAGAAAACTTTAAGATGCCACCAGAAAATTGCAAGAGTAAATCAATTAATTTAGTAAGGTTGCAGGCTACAAAATTAATACCCCAAAATCTCTTACCTTTCTATATACTATCAATAAAAACTCAAAAAGTGAAATTAAGGAATCAATTCAATTCACCACTGCAACAAAAATAATAAAATCACTAGGAATAAACCTACCCAAAGACACAAAACCTCTATTCAGAAAACTTATAAGACACTGATAAAAGTAATCAAAGATGGCAAAAGCAGATGGAGAGATAAGCCATGATCTTGAATTGGAAGAATCAATATTGTGACAATGACTATGCTACTAAAAGCAGTCTACAGATTGAATTCAATCTCTATCAAATTAACAATGGGATTTTTCACAGAACCAAAGCAAAACAATTAGTTTGTATAGAAACAGAAAAGACCCAGAACAACCAAAGCAATCTTGAAAAAGAAAAATGGAGCTAGAGGAATCAATTTTCCTGACTTCAGATTTCTTAATACCACACACAAAAATAAACTTAAAATTTATTAACGACTGAAAGGTAAGGCTAGACACTATGAAGTGCTTAGAGGAAAACATAGGGAATATGCTCTTTGGCATCAATCACAGCAAGATCCTCTTTGATCCACTTCCTAGAGTGAAAGAAATAATAACAAAACGTAAGCAAATGAGACCTAATTAAACTTAAAAGCTTTTTCACAGTGAAGGAAACTATAAACAAGATGAAAAGACAACTCTCAGAATATAATAAAATGACTGCAAACTAAGTAACTGATAAAGCATTCATCTTCAAAATATATAATTAATAGAGCCAAATATCAGAAAAACAAACAACCCATTAGAAAATCAGCAAAAGACCTAAGCAGATATTTGTTCAAGGAAACATGCATACAGATGACCAATAAGCATGAAAAAATGCTCAACATTCCTCATTATTAGAGAAATACAAATCAAAACTAAAATGAGGTATCACCTCACAGCAATCAGAATGGCTGCCTTCAAAAAAAATCTACAAACAATAAATGCTGGAGAGGATGTGGAGAAAAGGAAACCCTTCTGCCATATTGGTGGGAATGTGAACAGATAGAGTCACTATGGAGAACAGTACAGTGATTACTTAAAAAAAAAAAAAAAACACTAGGAATAAGACTACCCTTTTATCTAGCAATCCCACTACTGGGCATATACCCTGAGAAAACCATAATTCCAAAACAAACTTGTACCCAAGTGATCATTGGAGCACTCTTAACAATAGCCAGGACAAAGAAGCAACCTATATGTTCATTGACAGATGAATGAATTAAAAAAAAAAAAAAAGCTGGTAAATATACAAAATGGAATATTACTCAGTCATAAAAAGAATGAACTTCAGTCAGTTGTAGTGAAGTAGATGAACCTAGAGTCTTTTATACAGTGATGAATGTCAGAAAGAGAAAAGTATCATATACTGTTGCATATATATGGAATCTAGAAAAATAGTAGTGATTAACTTATTTGCATAAAATGTTCCCTTGGTATCTCTAATTTTCTTGAAGAGATCTCTAGTCTTTCCCATTCTGTTGTTTTCCTCTATTTCTTTGCATTGATTGATGAAGAAGGCTTTCTTATTTCTTCTTCCTATTCTTTGGAACTCTGCATTCAGATGCTTATGTCTTTCCTTTTCTCCATTGCTTTTTGCTTCTCTTCTTTTCTCAGCTATTAGTAAGGCCTCCCCAGACAGCCATTTTGCTTTTTTGCATTTTTTTTCCATGGGGATGGCTTGATCCCTGTCTCATGTACAATGTCACGAACCTCATTCCATCATTCATCAGGCACTCTATCAGATCTAGGCGCTTAAGTCTACTTCTCACTTCCACTGTATAATCATAAGGGATTTGATTTAGGTCATACCTGAATGGTCTAGTGGTTTTCCCTACTTTCTTCAACTTAAGTCTGAATTTGGTAATAAGGAGTTCATAATGGGAGCCACAGTCAGCTCCTGGTCTTATTTTTGTTGACTATAGAACTTCTCCATCTTTGGCTGCAAAGAATATAATCGACCTGATTTTGGTGTTGACCATCTAGTGATGTCCATGTGTAGAGACTTCTCTTGTGTTGTTGGAAAAGGATGTTTGCTATGACCAGTGCATTTTCTTGGCAAAACTCTATTAGTCTTTGTCGTGCTTCATTTTGCATTCCAAGGACAAATTTGCCTGTTACTCCAGGTGTTACTTGACTTCTAATTTTGCATTCCAGTCCCTTATAATGAAAATGACATCTTTTTTGGGTGTTAGTTCTAAAAGTTCTTGTAGGTCTTCATAGAACTGTTCAACTTCAGCTTCTTCAGCATTACTGGTTGGGGCATAGACTTGGATTGCCATGATATTGAATGATTTGCCTTGGAGACGAACAGAGATCATTCTTTCGCTTTTGAGATTGCATCCAAGTACTGCATTTCGGACTCTTTTGTTGACCATGATGGCTACTCCATTTCTTCTGAGGGATTCCTGCCTGAAGTAGTAGATATAATGCTCATCTGAGTTAAATTCGCCCATTCCAGTCCATTTTAGTTTGCTGATTCCTAGAATGTCGACGTTCACTCTTGCCATTTCTTGTTTGAACACTTCCAATTTGCCTTGATTCATGGACCAGACATTCCAGGTTCCTATGCAATATTGCTCTTTACAGTATCGGACCTTACTTCTATCACCAGTCACATCCACAGCTGGGTATTGTTTTTGCTTTGGCTCCATCCCTTCATTATTTATAGAGTTATTTCTCCACTGATCTCCAGTAGCATATTGGGCACCTACTGACCTGGGGAGTTCCGCTTTCTGTATCCTATCATTTTGCCTTTTCATACTGTTCATGGGGTTCTCAAGGCAAGAATACTGAAGTGATTTGCCATTCCCTTCTCCAGTGGACCACATCCTGTCAGACCTCTCCACCATGACCCACCCATTTTGGGTTGCCCCACAGGCATGGCTTAGTTTATTTGAGTTAGACAAGGCTGTGGTCCTAGTGTGATTAGATTAACTAGTTTTCTGTGAGGATGGTTTGAGTGTGTCTGCCCTCTGATGCCCTCTTGCAACATCTACCTTCTTACTTGGGTTTCTCTTACCTTGGGTGTGGGGTTTCTCTTACCTTCACGGCTGCTCCAGCAAGGTGAAGCCACTGCTCCTTACCTTGGATGAGGGGTATCTCTTCACCGCCGCCCTTCCTGACCTTCAATGTGGGATGGCTCCTCTAGGGCATCCTGTACCCTTGAAGCCACCATTCCTTGGACCTGGGGTCACTCCTCCCAGCTGCCAGCCCTGGCCTCAGGCACGGGGTAGCTCCTCCCAGCCGCCACCCCTGACCTCAGACGTGGTGTAGCTCCTCTCGACCGTTCCTGCACTGTCTCAGCCTGGCACTCTCGGCCACTTCCCCTGACCTCAGACATGTTGGGCTCGATAAGAGACAGAAATGGTATGGACCTAACAGAAGCAGAAGATATTAAGAAGAGATGGCAAGTATACACAGAAGAACTGTACAAAAAAGATCTTCACAACCTGGATAATCAGGATGGTGTGATCACTCATCTACAGCCAGATATCCTGGAATGTGAAGTCAAGTGGACCTTAGAAAGCATCACTATGAACAAAGCTAGTGGAGGTGATGGAATTCCAGTGGAGCTATTTCAAATCCTGAAAGATGATGCTGTGAAAGTGCTGCACTCAATATGCCAGTAAGTTTGGAAAACTCAGCAGTGGTCACAGGACTGGAAAGGGTCAGTTTTCATTACAATCCGAAAGAAAGGCAATGCCAAAGAATGCTCAAGGTACCGCACAATTGCTCTCATCTCACATGCTAGTAAAGGAATGCTCAAAATTCTCCAAGTCAGTCTTCAGCAATGCATGAACCGTGAACTTCTTGATATTCAAGCTGGTTTTAGAAAAGGCAGAGGAACGAGAGATCAAATTGCCAACATCCGCTGGATCATGGAAAAAGCAAGAGAGTTCCAGAAAAACATCTACTTCTGCTTTATTGACTATGCCAAAGCCTTTGACTGTGTGGATCACAATAAACTGTGGAAGATTCTTACAGAGATGGGAATACCAGACCACCTGACCTGCCTCTTGAGAAATCTGTATGGAGGTCAGGAAGCAACAGTTAGAACTGGACATGGAACAACAGCCTCGTTCCAAATAGGAAAAGGAGTATGTCAAGGCTGTATATTGTCACCCTGCTTATTTAACTTATATGCAGAGTACATCATGAGAAACGCTGGACTGGAAGAAACACAAGCTGCAATCAAGATTGCCAGGAGAAATATCAATAACCTCACATATGCAGATGATATCACCCTTATGGCAGAAAGTGAAGAGGAACTAAAAAGCCTCCTGATGAAAGTGAAAAAGGAGAGTGAAAAAGTTGGCTTAAAGCTCAACATTCAGAAAACGAAGATCATGGCATAGGTCCCATCACTTCATGGGAGATAGATGGGGAAACAGTGGAAACAGTGTCAGACTTTATTTGGGGGGGCTCCAAAATCACTGCAGATGGTGACTGCAGCCATGAAATTAAAAGACCCTTACTCCTTGGAAGAAAAGTTATGACCAACCTAGATAGCATATTAAAAAGCAGAGCCATTACTTTGCCGACTAAGGTCCGTCTAGTCAAGGCTATGGTTTTTCCTGTGGTCATGTATGGATGTGAGAGTTGGACTGTGAAGAAGGCTGAGCACTGAATAATTGATGCTTTTGAACTGTGGTGTTGGAGAAGACTTTTGAGAGTTCCTTATACTACAAGAAGTTCCAACCAGTCCAATCTGAAGGAGATCAGCCCTGGGATTTCTTTGGAAAGAATGGTGCTTAAGTTTAAACTCCAGTACTTTGCCCACCTCATGCGAAGTGTTGACTCATTGGAAAAGACTTTGATGCTGGGAGGGATTGGGGGCAGGAGAAGAAGGGAACGACAGAGGATGAGGTGGCTGAATGGCATCACTGACTCGATGGAAGTGAATCTGAGTGAACTCCGGGTGTTGGTGATGGACAGGGAGGCCTGGCGTGCTGCGATTCATGGGTTCGCAAAGAGTCAGACACAACTGAGTGACTGAAATGAACTGAACTTATTTGCAGGGAAAGAATAAAGATTCAGATATAGAAAGCAGACTTATGAACACAGAGGGAAGGTTGAATTGAAAAAAGAGCATTTGCACATATATACTATTATGTGCAAAATAGATAGCAAGTGTGAAACTGCTATATAATATTTGGAGCCCAGCTTGGTGTTCTGTTTTGACCTAGAGGGCTGGGAATGGGAGGGGGCAGCAAGGCTCAAGAGAGAGGCTATATATATGTATGTGTAGCATCTGAGCCACTTGGTAACCCTGTGTGTATATAATGTATAGCAATATATACATAATATATGTTAACATATAGTTTTGGCTGATTCACATTTTTAACTAATTAATATCAATAGGATGCACATTTTTGTACAGCCAAAATCAACACAGCATTGTAAATCAACTATCCTCCAATTAAAAAAAAAATGCTGTTACCTTACTAACTCTGGCAATGTGTATAGAACTACATCTAAGTGGTTTTACTACAATACACTGAAAAGCCTCCTGAAGTCTTATTATTTAAGACTCTTCCACTTCTGATCAGCATGAGCATCATGTGGTCTTTGAGTTCTCGGGTTTTTGCAGATGAAATATGGCTAAAAGTTTACAGAGTAAGTGGAAAAGGAAGATGCATGCTGATAAGAGAAAAAAGAACACCCCAATGGAGCTCAGCAGACTTAAAAGTATTCTTAAAATAGATGGTGATGTTTTAATGAAAGACGTGCAAGAGATAGCAACTATGGTGGAACTCAAAAATTGTCAAGAAAAAGTGCAGTGAAAGATGAAACAGATGACATGAAAATATAGACTGATATTAAGAGAAACAAAAAGACTCTTCTATGATGCTAAAGCTGGAACTCCAATACTTTGGCCACCTCATGCGAAGAGTTGACTCACTGGAAAATACTCTGATGCTGGGAGGGATTGGGAGCAGGAAGATAAGTGGACGACAGAGGATAAGATGGCTGGATGGCATCACTGACTCGATGGACGTGAGTCTTAGTGAACTCTGGGAGTTGGTGATGGACAGGGAGGCCTGCTGTGCTGCAGTTCATGGGGTCACAAATAATCGGACATGACTGAGCGACTGAACTGAACTGAACTGATACCGGTATGGGCAGTACCCCATATGGATGAACCACAGGCAAAGTAAAAGGCTGAAAACAAAGTGAGAGGAAAAAGAAAAAAAAAGGCAAAGTAAAAGCCATGAAGAGAGCAAACAGTTTGACCTTGTAGACACTAAAAACTTGAAAAATGCCACAGGGACAAATATGTGATTAGAATGCACACATGTATTTCAGTTTCCATCAAATGAAAACTTTATTTCCATTTTTTAACTTGGCCTTTTTCTTCAATTCAAGCCCAACATAACTCCTCAAATTTGCTAACTTGAATAAAATGTTTTATTTGATGAGTGAAAAAAGAAGACTCTTCCTTTGGATTTTAAAGAATTGGTTCATGTCCAAGAATCTATCTTTCTGTTCCTTTCTCCTTGTGTCTTTTTTAAATTAAAAATGCTTCAGGAAGTGGTAATACCAAGACACATTTTTGGTTAAAGGAGGGAAATTAGACTAGGAAGAGAGGTGGTGATGCTACCCAGGAAAGGGAGAAATAGTTTGAAACAAGAAGTAAGAAAATTAAAGAGATGAATTACATGCTAGTGCCAAGGATTGGATCTAGTTGTCAATAAATGTTGGTCCATGTCCATTCTAACCAGATTCCTGGTTACAATCTAGTTAGTTAGATAAAAATTCAAAATGTTACCCTCAAGCTCTTCATGACTATTGCTCAGAAGGTTTAGTGGGCCAAAGGATTTGATGAAACTTCATGCTGGAAATATAAAATAAAATTTTGTTATCTGTTTCTAACACGCATGAACTTTTGGTTTCAAAGCAGTAAACAATTATTGTTGCTCCTCAATGCTTTAGATAAAACTTAGGGCTCTTTCCTTATGTCTGACACCACATAACTGCTGCTGCTGCTGCTGCTGCTGCTGCTAACTCGCTTCAGTTCAGTTCAGTCCCTCAGTTGTGTCTGACTCTTTGTGACCCCAAGAATTGCAGCACACCAGGCCTCTCTGTCCATCACAATCTCCTGGAGTTCACTCAAACTCACATCCATCAAGTCAGTGATGCCATCCAGCCATCTCATCCTCTGTCATCCCCTTTTCCTCCTGCCCCCAATCCCTCCCAGCGTAGAGAATTTTCCAATGAGGCAGCTCTTCGCATTAGGTGGTCAAAGTACTGGAGCTTCAGCTTTAGCATCATTCCTTCCAAAGAAATCCCAGGATCATCTCCTTTAGAATGGACTGGTTGGATCTCCTTGCACTCCAAGGGACTCTCAAGAGTCTTCTCCAACACCACAGTTCAAAAACAATTCTTCGGTGCTCAGCTTTCTTCACAGTCCAACTCTCACATCCATACATGACCACTGGAAAAACCATAGGCTTGACTAGACGGATGTTTGTTGGCCAAGTAATGTCTCTGCTTTTCAATATGCTATCTAGGTTGGTCATAAATTTCCTTCCAAGGAGTAAGCATCTTTTAATTTCATGGCCACAGTCACCATCTGCAGTGATTTTGGAGTCCAAAAAAATAAAGTCTGACACTGTTTCTACTGTTTGCCCATCAATTTGCCATGAAGTGATGGGACCTATGCCATGATCTTCATTTTCAGCATGTTGAACTTTAAGCCAACTTTTTGACTCTCCACTTTCATTTTCATCAAGAGACTTTTTTAGTTCCTCTTCACTTTCTGCCATGAGGGTGGTGTCATCTGCTTATCTGAGGTTATTGGTATTTCTCCCAGCAACCTTGATTCCAGGTTGTGCTTCTTCCAGTCCAGCATTTCTCATGATGTACTTTGCATATAAGTTAAATAAGCAGGGTGACAATATACAGCCTTGACGTACTCCTTTTCCTATTTGGAACGAGGCTGTTGTTCCATGTCCAGTTCTAACTGTTGCTTCCTGACCTGCATATAGATTTCTCAAGAGGCAGGTCAGGTCGTCTGGTATTCCTATCTCTTGAAGAATTTCCCACAGGTTATTGGGGTCCACACAGTCAAAAGCTTTGACATAGTCAATAAAGAAGAAATAGATGTTTTTCTGGAACTCTCTTGCTTTTTCCATGATCCAGCGGATGTTGGTAATTTAATCTCTGGTTCCTCTGCCTTTTCTAAAACCAGCTTGAACATGTGGAAGTTCACTGTTCACGTATTGCTGAAGCCTGGCTTGGAGAATTTTTAGCATTACTTTACTAGAGTGTGAGATAGGAGCAATTGTGCAGTATTTTGAGCATTCTTTGGCATTGCCTTTCTTTGGGATTGGAATGAAATCTGACCTTTTCCAGTCCTGTGACCACTGCTGAGTTTTCCAAATTTGCTGGCATATTGAGTGCAGCACTTTCACAGCATCATCTTTCAGGATTTGGAATAGCTCCACTGGAATTCCATCACCTCCACTAGCTTTGTTCATATTGATGCTTTCTAAGTCCTACTTGACTTCACATTCCAGGATGTCTGGCTCTCGGTGAGTGATTTATCTTGGTCGTGAAGATCTTTTTTGTACAGTTCTTCTGTGTATTCTTGCCACCTCTTCTTAATATATCCTGCTTCTGTTAGGTCCATATCATTTCTGTCTGTTATCAAGCCCATCTTTGCATGAAATGTTCCCTTGGTATCTCTAATTTTCTTAAAGAGATCTCTAGTCTTTCCCATTCTGTTCTTTTCCTCTATTTCTTTGTACTGATGGCTGAGGTAGGCTTTCTTATATCTTCTTGCTATTCTTTGGAACTCTGCATTTGGAACGACTGAAGTTGCTTCAGTCACGTCCAACTCTGTTCGACCCCACAGACTGCAGCCCACAAGGCTCCTCCATCCCTGGTACTCTCCAGACAAGGATACTGGAGTGGGTTCCCATTTCCTTCTCCAATGCATGAAAGTGAAAAGTGAAAGTGAATTTGCTTAGTCGTGTCCGACTCTTAGCGACCCCCTGGACTGTAGCCTACCAGGCTCCTCCATCCATGGAATTTTCCAAGGATGAGTACTAGAGTTGGATGCCATTCCCTTCTCCTACATAACTAACTATCCTTGGGAAAGTAGTTTATCTCTTAGCCCAGGTCTTCAATTTCAGGATGGACTCAAAACATAATAAATATTAGGATGGATGATTGTGGGGAAATTAACAAGATGGCTCTAGTTAGGCTCTCTTGCCCCATACTCTCACATCCTCTTACCTCATGTTTCGTAAACAATGACTTTGCACGGTTATGTAACAGCTGAGAGCACTTATAGCCCAGCACATGCATGTCACGAGGTACTTGCTTGATCACAGGCTACTTTGTGTAGTATGCCTATATGAGTTTCACTATGAAATCCCTGGCTGCTGCTGCATTGGGCCTAGATTGGAGTGGCATCATTGTTACATTATATGAGGTTATTTTATGGTTACAATATGGCTTTGTTATTGTTTTCTTATGTCTGCTCCTACAGCTGCTGTGTTAGCCAGGAAAGAGGCTGTGTTGTAGCTGTCATTCCAGCCAGGAGAGAATAAATATGTCTGCAGTTCCTACAGATCCTCACATCTTCCAGCATCTTAGCTCAAGCCTTATCTACCCTGGGTTCAGCGAACAGTGAACAGCAAGACAATTGGTGTCACAAACAGGATCAACAATGCAGTTGGTGTAGTGAGAAGGATAACCAGCAGGCAGAGGAGCCTGAGGTTTCACACAAGAAAACTAGGCAGGAAACCCAGCAAATATGGGAACCTGGGGTTCCACTGGGTGGAGGAAACCAGTGGCCACCATATAGCATGTGGTACCCTGTGGCTATGATCCTCTCAGCCTGGGCTCTGGTGGAAGACTGGGAAACAATGGATGTTTCACTGGATAGCATTGAAAAGATGTTACAGGTGGTGAGTTCCTATTTGCCGAACAAGGTGGCACATATTGCTCCTGGCACCGTGAGGTGGACTTTCCTGACTGCCCTGAAGGCAAATATGGATAGTGCTCTGCATGATGCCACACTGGTGTGCAACGTGCAGAGACACTTGGAAGAACTAGAGCGACATATATTGGCATTAGAGAAAGAAACTTGTGGCCCTAAAGAACCCAGAATCTCTGAGAGGGAAGCTGTAAGTGATGATGATGATGAACATTATGAGACTAAGAAGAATGATGATGAACGTTATGAGACCGCAGGTCCCTGCTTGGCAGCAAGGCATGTTGTGCAACAGAAAGTGAATCATGAGTAGCCTAGGGCCCAGGGGGGAACATCCTCAAGGGATTGTTGTGATTGAGTTCACAGCATATCAACCATATACTCAGGCTGAGTTGATATACTTGGGTACTCAATTTCAGCAAAAGCAAGGGTAACCCTTGGAAGCATGGCTCTTTTGACTTTGGGAAACAGGGATAGATAGTATAATATGTCCTGGGGATGAAATATAATGGTTGCCATCTATAACCACTTACCTCTTGTTGAGAAAATGTTGCAGAATGCTAGGCAACTCATGTAAGGGGCACCTAACCAGATGCACACCCTCACGGAATGGATTAATGCTTCCATCTGCACTGTATGATTGAACATGGAGAGTTCCCAGATACTGTGAGTAGATGGCATACCTATGCCGCTTTGACCCAAGTGGTGAGAAAACTGATCATTAAGCAGTTGATATTTAACCCAAATACCCAATGCCCAGATGATGAGCATTTTATGGGTAGCATTAGAGACACCATTTTGAAAAATGCCCCATTCATCACTTTTAGATTTCTGACTGTTATTCTTGCACCTTATGTGGCGTACCTCATCTATGAGGTGACCTCAGTGATGGCTAACTTGGGAGAAATAGAGGGATGGTAACATGCAAAGGGGATTTAGAACCGTGAAGACCCCAAAAGTATCCCAAACTGGTACAGGCTCCATCCAGGTGACAATAATTCAAATGTGGACTGATTCACTGGCAGCAGAATTTGACAGAAATAAAATTGATAGCCCAACGCTCTGCTTCTAGAACTATGGAGGCAACTGAGATCAGAGCAGCAGTTTACCAATTTAAGAAGCAACCACAGCAAGAGATACAGGCATTTCAGTTAAAATATTGCATGGCACCCAAGGATGTTCCTTTAGATGATGCCCTTTTCCAGTTTGAATAGGGCTCAGACCAAGATGCCTTCCTGAAGACCCCAAACAGAGGCTGGATGTCCCATGTAGAACTTGCAATTCACTGGTTGCTAATGTACAGAGAGTAATGGCCCTGGTTAAAGCTGGTGATAAATGCCCTTGTCTACAGCAAGCTAGAAGCTGTGTCTTAGATGTAGAACAGTGTACTGTAAAAGCTGTGTTCTGTGATGTACTACTAACCTCTGATTGTATTGCAGATTTAGAACAGTGTGAATGCATTTGGAATCTGCTGGGTGAGCTGTGGAGGCCATACAAATCCCTTGTTTGAAGCGATGGGCCTAGCCCCTCTGGGGGATTTTGTGGGTCCTTAATAAATAACATCTCAGAAGTGCAGTTGCCCCTGTGGAGGTTTTCCTGCAACTTCACAAGGACAGATAGTGGACTGGACTTGGTCATGGGATACCTGCCATTCCAGCTGATACCTGGTATTGGGTTTTTCTCTGTATTGGGAGTATAACTTGCACCCTAGTAGTTTGTATTTGTAGCTTCTACTGCTGTTGTGGGATGTGGATTGAAGCAGTGGTATTGTGTGCTAGGAGGATGCCACAGCACACAGAACCTGCATAATCTGTAGGACAAGAGACCCTGAAGGGGTGGAATGTGGGGAAATTAACAAGATAGTGCCAGTTCGCTTTCTTGCCTGATGCTATCATGCTCTCTTACATCATGTTTTGCAAACAATGCCTTTGGTCGGTTATGTAACATCTGAAAACATTTATAGTGATGTGCATGTGCATCACGAGGTAATTGTTTGATAATGGTCTTTGTGCAGTACACCACTATGAGCTTCACCACGAGCCCTGGCTGCTGCTGCATTGGGATTACATTGGAGCAGCATCATGGTTACTTTATATGAGGTTATATTATGGCTACATAAAAGAACTATACAAAGACAATCATAATGACCCAGATAACAATGATGATGTGATCACTCACCTAGAGCCAGACATCCTGGAGTTCAAAGTCCAGTAGGCCTTAGGAAACATCATTAAAAACAAAGTTAGTGGAGGTGATGGAATTCCAGTAGATCTATTTCAAAACTTAAAAGATAATGCTGTGAAAATGTTGAACTCAATACACCAGCAAATTTGGAAAACTCAGCAATGGCCACAGGAAAGGGACAGATTTTATTCTAAACCCAAAGAAAGACAATGCCAAAGAATCTTCAAGTTCAGCTCAGTTCAGTCACTCAGTCATGTCTGACTCTTTGTGATCCCATGAACCGCAGCACACCAGGCTACCTGTCCATCACCAACTCCCAGAGTTTACCCAAACTCATGTCCATTGAGTTGGTGACGCCATCCAACCATCTCATCCTCTGTTATCCCTTTCTTCTTCCCTCAATCTTTCTCAGCATCAAGGTCTTTTCAAAAGAGTCAGTTCTTCGCATCACGTGGCCAAAGTCTTGGAGTTTCAGCTTCAACATCAGTCCTTCCAATAAACACCCAAGATCAACATCCCTTAGGATGGACTGGTTGAATCACCTTGCAGTCCAAGGGATGCTCAAGAGTCTTCTCCAGCACGACAGTTCAAAAGCATCAATTCTTTGGCACTCAGCATTCTTTATAGTCCAACTCTCATATCCATACATGACTACTGGAAAAACCATAGCCTTGACTAGATGGACCTTTGTTGGCAAAGTAATGTCTCTGCTTTTTAATATGCTGTCTGGGTTGGTCTTAAATTCCCTTCCAAGGAGTAAGTGTCTTTTAATTTCCTGGCTGCAATCACCACCTGCAGTGATTTTGGAGCACCCCCCCCCCAAATAAAGTCAGCCAGTGTTTCCACTGTTTTCCCATCTATTTGCCATGAAATGATGGGACCGGATGCCATGGTGTTAGTTTTCTGAATGTTGAGCTTTAAGCCAACTTTTCACTCTCCTTTTTCACTTTCATCAAGAAGATCTTTAGTTCTTTTCCACTTTCTGCCATAACGGTGGTGTCATCTGCATGTTCAAACTACAACACAATTGCATTAATCTCACACGTTAGCAAAGTAATGCTCAAAATTCTCCAAGCTAGGCTTCAACAGTACATGAACTGAGAAATTACAGATGTTCAAGATGGTTTTAGAAAAGGCAGAGGAACCAGAGATCAAATTGCCAACATCCATTGGATCATTGAAAAAGAAAGAGAATTCCAGAAAAACTTCTTCAACTTCATTGACTACACTGAAACTTTTGACTGTGTGGATCACAACAAACTGAAAATTCTTCAAGAGACGGGAATATCAGACCATCTTACCTGCCTCCTGAGAAATCTGTATGCAGGCCAAGAAACAACAGTTAGAACCGGACATGGAACAAATTAGGAAAGAAGTATGTCAAGGCTGTATGTTGTCACCCTGCTTATTTAACTCATAGGCACAATACATCATGTGGAATGATGGGCTGGATGAAGCACAAGCTGGAATCAAGATTGTCTGGAGAATTAGCAATAAGCTCAGATATGCAGATTACATGGAACGATTGAAATAGTGACAGACTTTATTTTCTCAGGCTCCAAAAATCACTGCAGCTGGTGACTTCGGTCATGAAATTAAAAGTCACTTGCTCCTTGGAAGAAAAGCTATTATCAACCTAGACAGCATATTAAAAAGCAGAGACATTACTTTGCCAACAAAGATCTGTCTAGTCAAAGCTCTGGTTTCCAGCAGACATGTTTGGATGTGAGAGTTGGACCATAAAGAAAGCTGAGCGCTGAAGAATTGAGTTTGAACTGTGAAGTTGGAGAAGCCTTTTATAAGTCTCTTGGGCTGCAAAGAGATCCAACCAATCAATCCTAAAGGCAATCAGTCCTGAATATTCATTGGAAAGACTGATGCTGAAACTGAAGCTCCAGTACTTTGGCCACCTGATGTGAAGAACTGACTCATTGGAAAAGGACCTGATGCTGGGAAAGATTGAAGGCGGGGGGAGAAGGGGAGGACAGAGGACGAGATTGTTGAATGGCTGACTCATTCAACTCATTCATCACTGACTCAATGGACATGAGTTTGAGCAAGCTCCAGGAGTTGGTGATGGACATGGAAGCCTGCTGTGCTTCAGTCCATGAGGTTTCAAAGTACTGGGAATGAGTGAGCAACTGAACTGAACCGAGCTGAGGTTATGATTGTATTATGGCTGCTACTACTGCTGCTTCATCAGCCAGGAGAGAGACTATATTATGGTTGCCATGCCAGCCAGGGAGAGATTAAATATGTCTGCAGTTCCTCCAGCTACTTGCAACTTCTTTCAGCTTCTCAGCTTGCACCTTGCCTACCCGGAATTGAGTGAACAATGTGAATAGTTAGACAATTGGTGTCATGAACAGGATCAGTGAGACAATGCAAACTAAAAATAACTTGTAAGACCAAATTAAATATATATATATATATATATATATATATATATATATATATATATATATATATATATATTGCTTCTCAGTCCTAATCCTTTTAATACCATTTCTATCCCAAGTAAAATCCTTTTTGTTCTATATACGTTATGTTTTACATAAATTAGCTAATTTTTACCAACTACCACATGCCAGACATCACAATAAGTACCTTTTAGGTATTATTCATTTTTATTCCTTAATGATACAAAAAGATAAAATGTATAGAGGTTAAGTAACTATATATTGGCCATGTAGCTAGTAAATGACAGAACTAGAATTTTTAACACACTTTTAATCTAACTTCAGAGTCCTTGAGGGTTTAGTTATTATTCTATGCTACTTTCTCATTTTCTCAATTTGGAATTTCCTTCCGACTGTTCCCTGTCTCTGGATTGTCCAAATCTCAATATCTGACTAAAGAAGGTTTATCTAACCTCCCCAGTCCAGCTTAAAGTGGACATTTTATAGGAAAAAGTTATCCTGTACCTTTATTATTTTCATCATTTGAGTATTTTGCACTTTTTCTGTAGTTTTTCATATTCTATCTTATATTTCAGCTATTTCAAAAATATGTAATTTCTTTGATTAGGTAGTAAGCCCGTAAAGAATAGGGACAGTGCCTTCTTCCCCTACATCATGCATAAAAAGCACATTGATTCGAAGACAACAGACTCTAATAAATGTTTGGTAACCCAAATATTTTATTTGTTCATGTGTTTATTAAGCTAACAAACAGGAATTAATTGGTTCTGGGTGCCTGGGAGTGTGTGTGTATTCTTACTAAGATGGGATTTAATCCAACATCATGAAAATATGACCAAAAATTCCCCGTTTTTTTTTTTTTTTTTTGTTGTTGTTTGTTTGTTTTTTTAAGATTAGGATCCCTTGAATAGCAAGACTTGACTGGAGGAAGGGCTATGTATAATGAAGAAAGATCAAATTTGGAATTATGCTGACTTGTTTGATTTAATTTGGGGTTCCAAAATGTAGTGGATATGTGGCCTTGGGAAAGTCAAAATCTCTTCAGCCTTGGTTTCTTCATCTGTAAAATGGGATTAAAAGTATTTTTATTAATATCAATATTTTAAATTAAGGCCCATTTACCTAAAATGCCTTATTTTTCCCCTTAGTTGACAGGCATAGATGCACATACACAGAGATATGCGTACACGTATGCACACATACCCCCTTGGCCAATTCATCTATTAAAATATCATTTTAGACATCATATCCTCTGAAAAATGTGATCTTCCTTCTTCCACTATACATAAAGCCCTTCTGTTATCCATGTGGTATCAACTTCTAGATCAGTGCTTACTAATGTATAAAAGACTCAATAAATGTTTTTTTTGAATTAAGTAAGTAAGTAAATAAGTAGGTGTCTTATAAATTGATTATCTGTGATTTCATTTTTTATTTAGCCAGATCTGTGAATTTTTTTATTTTTTTTAATTGAAAGATAATTGCTTTACAGAATTTTGTTGTTTTCTGTCAAATCTCAACATGAATCAGCCATAGATATACATATATTCAAGAGGGAGGGGAGATCTGTGAATTCTTAACTGCTCTTTTCTTCCCCATAATGTCTTCCTCCTGATAAAGGACATTTAGGCCTTTAAATGTTCACTATCTGAAGTACTCACTTGGGCCCCCAAAGGTTCTTGTTCTAACACAGTTCCTGACAATTGGGAGTTTTGGTAAACCCTTAGCAATTCTGTGACTTACTTCCTTCTCCCTGAAAAATAAAGATTTATTATTAAGTTTAGCTAGATATCACAAGAAAATTTAAGATGTTGACAGACATACATTTGCTGAGGAAAATTTTAAGACAAACACAGAAATTCTGTTATTACCCTTGTGCTGAGTAACAAGGTCTTGTACTTTAAAATATCCTGATTTGGTTCTACTCCAGCTACTTCTCTCTGCAAGTCCAATGGTATGTACTTCAACTGAAGAATTAACTCTTTTTTTCTAAACTAGCCTTCAAGTACAAAAAGCTTGCTACCCAATTGGTCCAGAATCTGCTGTCAAGGACCAGAGTGGTCTCTTGCTTATGTGCATCCTTCTAAAAACAAACTGATCAATAAGTGTGTTTAACCTTATACCTGGAGGTGGCCAAGAGGCAACTGTTTGCACATTGTAAGAGGTGAGTGGACTTGAATATATGTAAAGGTGTTTATATGTTTGTTAGTCATTCAGCTACATATGACTCTTGGCAACCCCATGGACTGTAGCCTGCCAGGCTCCTCTGTCCATGGAATTCTCCATACAAGAATACTGGATTCAGTAGTCATTCCCTTTTCCAGGGGATCCTCCCAACCCAAGGATTGAACCTGGGTCTCCTGAATTGCGGGCAGATTCCTTACTGTCTGAGCCATCAAGAGATCTTTGTGGAGCAGGACAGAGATAGAGGTGGGAAGAGGAGGAAGGTGGACTATGCAGTACAAAATACTTCCATTTATTCTCTTTCTCTAGACCTGGGCAACATTAAAGATGGGCCTGCAGGAGATTGTGTAGTTTGGATAGTCAATCAGAGAACAGATAATGGGCCTGGCTTAACTACAATATATTTTTCACATTACTTTCTTCTTAGGATAACTGTTTTGGTTCCTCTGTGCTTCCTCTTGGCTGCCCACCAGGGCTTCTAACAGGGCTGATTTATCTAGGTCTTTCTCAGATTTATAATTTATGTCTCTATCTTTCTCTGCTTCTCTGAGCCAAACTGTACATTCTCTAATTTTTTACAAATTCTGTCAGACAGGAGAAAAGGATTTGAAATCAGAAGAACTACATTTCTGTCTAGGTTCAAGTTAATTGTAAGCTTGAATAAGTTTTACCTCTCTAAGTAAAGCAACAGTTAGAACTGGATATGGAACACCAAACTGGTTCCAAATAGGAAAAGGAGTATGTCAAGGCTGTATATTGTCACCTTGCTTATTTAACTTATATGCAGAGTACATCATGAGAAATGCTTGGCTGGAGGAAGCACAAGCTGGAATCAAGATTTCTGGGTGAAATATCAATAACCTCAGATATGCAGATAACACCACCCTTATGGCAGAAAGTGAAGAACTAAAGAGCCTCTTGATGAAAGTGAAAGAAGAGAGCAAAATAGTTGGCTTAAAGCTCAACATTCAGAAAACGAAGATCATGGCATCTGGTCCCATCACTTCATGGGAAATAGGTGGGGAAACAGTAGAAACAGTGGAAGACTTTATTTTTCGGGGCTCCAAAATTTTTCGGGGCTGCAGATGGTGACCGCAGCCACGAAATTAAAAGATGCTTACTCCTTGGAAGGAGAGTTATGACCAACTTAGGCAGCATATTAAAAAGCAGAGACATTACTTTGCCAACAAAGGCCCGTCTAGTCAAGGCTATGGTTTTTCCTGTGGTCATGTATGGATATGAGAGTTGGACTACAAGGCAAGCTGAGCACTGAAGAATTGATGCTTTTGAACTTTGGTGTTGGAGAAGACTCTTGAGAGTCCCTTGGACTGCAAGGAGATCCAACCAGTCCATCCAAAAGGAGATCAGTCCTGGGTGTTCATTGGAAGGATTGATATTGAAGCTGAAACTCTAATACTTTGGCCACCTGATGCAAAGAAATGACTCATTGGAAAAGACCCTGATGCTGAGAAAGACTGAGGCCAGGAGGAGAAGGGGACGATGAGGATGAGATGGTTATATGGCATCACCGACTCAATGGACATGGGTTTGGGTGTGCTCTGGGATTTGGTGATGGACAGGGAGGCCTGGCGTGCTGCGTTTCATGGGGTCGCAAAGAGTCGGACACGACTGAACGACTGAACTGAATTGAAGTCTAAGTAAAGGCCTACTATGTGTAAAGTGTTTTCAGATGTATCATCATATATGCTATCTATCAAATAGAAATAATACTAAATATTCCTCACAAGGTCCCTATTAAGCAAAAAAATAATAATAATATTAGAACTAAAATGTACTATTCTATATATTGTGAAACACAAGTTCACTGCATAATATTCATTCATGTAACAAACAAGATTAATACTATTAGTGTCTCATTTTACAAGTAAAGAAATTAAGGAAAAATTTAGGTGAACTTTGTTCCAATTCAGTTGGATGGTGGTAGATCTCATACTGGAATTCAGGTTTGTCAGCTCCTATAGCTCAGTCTTTTAGCTATATAAGGTACTATATATGAAAAGGTGTTAGCTATTGTACTTTTTATGAATAGATAGTTGCTAAGTGCCAATGACCACTTAGAGCTTAATTTTCTGATATTCCTAAGTGTGTCTGTATTATCTATATTTTAAAAGAGGACTACTCATGAAACAATGCTTTATTAAGAAGAAAGAAATCTCTATAATATTTGAAGTTTATAATAGGGAAGCAGAAACATATTCATACATTGCAATTCAGTATTTCTCAACCTGGAATGAGTTTGCACCTCTACAGGGGACATTTGGCATTGCCTGAAGACATTTTTGTTGTTATAGCTCCTGGGGGTGGTGGTACTGATATCTAGTCTGTTCAGTCAGTTCAGTCACTCAGTCATGTCTGAATTTTAATGACCTCATGGACTGCAACATGCCAGGCTTCCGTGTCCAATACCAACACCCAGAGTTTACTCAAACTCATGTCCATTGAGTTGGTTATGCCTTCCAACCATCTCATCCTCTGTCATCCCCATCTGCTTCCACCTTCAGTCTTTCCCAGCATCAGGGTCTTTTCAAATGAGTCAGCTCTTCGCATCAGGTGGCCAAAGAATTGGAGCTTCAGCTTCAGCATAAGTCCTTCCAATGAATATCCGTGACTGATTTCCTTTAGGATGTACTGGTTGGATTTCTTTGGAGTCCAAGGGACTCTCATAAGTCTTCTCTAACACCACAGTTCAAAAGCATCAATCCTTCACCACTCAGCTTGCTTTATAGTCCAACTCTCACATCCATACATGATTACTGGAAAAACCACACCATTGACTAGATGGACCTTTGTTGGCAAACTAATGTCTCTGCTTTTTAATAAGCTCTCTGGTTTGGTCATAACTTTCCTTCTAAGGAGCAAGCGTCTTTTAATTTCATGGTTGCAATCATCATCTGCAGTAATTTTGGAGTCCCTCAAAATAAAGTCTGTCACTGTTTCCACTGTTTCCCCATGTATTTGTCATGAAGTAATGGTACCAGAAACCATGATCTTAGTTTTCTGAATGTTGAGTTTTAAGCCATCTTTTTCACTCTCCTCTTTCACTTTCATCAAGAGGCTCTTTAGTTCTTCTTGGCTTTCTGCCATAAGGGTGGTGTCATCTGCATATCTGAAGTTATTGATATTTCTCCTGGCAATCTAGATTCTATCATGTGCTTCATCCAGTCCAGCATTTCTCATAATGTACTCTGCATATAAGTTAAATACGCAGGGTGACAAAAAGAAACTCAATCTACTCCTTTCCCGATTTGGAACAAATCTGTTGTTCCATGTCCAGTTCTGTTGTTACTTGACCTGTATAAAGATTTCTCATGAAGCAGGTCAGATGGTCTGGTATTCCCATCTCTTTCAGAATTTTTCACACTTTATTGTGATCCACGGTCAAAGGATTTTTCATAGTCAATAAAGCAGAGGTAGATGTTTTTCTGAAACTCTCTTGCTTTTTTGATAATCCAATGGATGTTAGCAATTTGATCTCTCGTTCCTCTGCTTTTTCTATATCCAGCTTGAACATCTAGAAGTTCACGGTACATGTACTGTTGAAGACTGGCTTGGAGAATTTTGAGCACTACTTTGCTAGCATGAGAGATGAGTGCAATTGTGCAGTAGTTTGAGCATTCTTTGGGATTGGAATGAAAAGTGACCTTATCTAGTCATGTGGCCACTGCTGAGTTTTCCAAATTTGCTGGCATTTTGAGTGAAGCACTTTCACTGTATCATCATTTAGGATTTGAAATAACTCAACAGGAATTTCATCACCTCCTCTAGCTTTGTTCATAATGATGCTTCCTAAGGCCCACTTGACTTCACAAAATTCCAGGATGTCTGGCTCTAGGTGAGTGATCACACCATCATGATTATCTGGGTCGTGAAGATCTTTTTTGTATGTTCTTCTGTGTATTCTTGCCACCTCTTCTTAATATCTTCTGCTTCTGTTAAGTCCATGCAGTTTCTTTCCTTTATTGGGCCCATCTTTGCATGAAATGTTCCCTTGGTATCTCTAATTTTCTTAAAGAGATTTCTAGTCTTTCTTATTCTATTGTTTTCCTCTATTTCTTTGCACTGATCACTGAGGAAGACTTTCTTATCTCTCCTTGCTATTATTTGGAACTCTGCACTCAAATGGGTATAACTTTGCTTTTCTCCTTTGCCTTTCACTTCTCTTCCTTCTCATAGGTGTTTGTAAGGCCTCCTCAGACAACCATTTTGCCTTTTTGTATTTCCTTTTCTTGGGGATGGTCTTGATCACTGCCTCCTGTACAATGTCACAAACCTCTGTCCATAGTCCTTCAGGCTCTGTGTCTATCAGATGTAATCCCTTGAATCTATTTGTCACTTCCACTGTATAGTCGTAAAGGAGTTGATTTAGGTCATACCTGAATAGCCTAGTCGGTAGAGGTTGGGAATGCTAAACGTGCTACAATGCAAAGGACAGTCCCTGCAGCAAAGAATTATCCAATCTAAGATATTGGCAGTATGATGGTTGAGAAACTCTGTCTTAGATGGCCTCTTGCTCCTAATGCTTCTACCATTAGATTAAATTTAGGTAGATTTAGTGGCCCAATTTATAAGGATGATTTTGTTTCATTTCTAAAGTTGAGTAACACATATGTTTTAGCACAAAGCTTGAGAACCTCACCAAAATTTTCAGTTTTAACAATTTGGCCCCAGGAACTGTAGAATAGCAGGAAGCTAAGAGTATGTGGGGCCTCATTGTTTTGTTCTCATGACACATTACCTTAACCAAAGTTTCAACAACACATGAGTTATGAGACTGGTCAATACAAAATATTTGAATTTTAAAAAAAATCCATGTATGACTTGGATTTCCTCCATCAGATCATTTAATATTTTACACATAGAACATTCTTAGCAATGTAGGATCACAGTGCACCTTGTAAAATTACTTATTAATATTCTAAAAATGTTTTTGATGATATAGATGCATAGCAATTATTGTCAATTTGGCCCAGGGGTTGAACCCAGGTCTCCTGCATTTGCAGGAAGATTCTTTACCGTCTGAACCACCAGGTAATTCCCAGAGAAATGGGAAGCAAAGCAATCATTAGGAAGAAAACTTTGCTGCTATCAATCAGAGCTACAACTAAAGATTTCAGTCTTAGATTTCTCAGTCAAGCCTTTAATCATTTAATCATGCATCCTTCCTTAAGTAAAATCGTTGATCATAGTAACTGGCTAATGACTTAAAGACAAACGGATGTTAAAGAGACTAACATTTAAAACTGGAAAAAGTCATTTTATTAATAGATCTTTGAATTTTTAAAAGAGGTAAACATTAAAGGAATCATTTTGAGGAGACTCATGAAGCAGATGAAGCAATGCAAAAGCCTACTTAATTTTTTTTTTCTTATTAAACTCCAATATTAATAAATCACATGCTGAGTAATTACTGAGATCATGAGCATTACTAAGCTTTCAGACCAAATTTTAAAATATGTTATTGCTTAAGTCTCCAGGCAGCAGTGTGCTATTACTTGAAACTTTGAGCAGCTGCCCTTTCAGGAGAATTGAAGTCAGTGATGACAATGTGTCTCAAAATTCCATCAGATTGGGATGATCGTGAGTAAGGTCTGGGTACTCTGACACTACATTGGAAAATAAATTATTTCTTTTAACAAATACAATGCTCTAAAACCTGGCTAATGAAAGATGAATTTAAATAGTAGCCCAAAACCTTTACAAAGTGTACGAAAAAAGTATATAATGCAGTTTTGCATCAGGCAAACAATAAGCATTTGAAAGCTAGGATTCTGTTTCTCCTTGCTTAGGCCAGAACTTTGTAGACAGTGTGACTGTTTAACTTAAAAGATAATCGTTTCCTCTTCAAGGGACTGAATGTATTGGGGAGATAAATATGACGAATACATGTTTAAGTTCACATTGCAACAAAAGTCAGAGTCTGATTTTACCCTTCCCTTTCTTAAGGCTAAAGCTCAGATTGTAGGGGGAAAAAGTTGATTGACTGATGAGTGTGAACATAGTGGACCAGTGAAAATGAAATTCATTCAGTTGTGTTTGACTCTTTGTGAACCCATGGACTGTGGCCCACCATGCTCCTCAGTCTACGGAATTCTCCAGGTGAGAATACTGGAGTAGGTTACCATTTCCTTCTCCAGGGGATCTTTCTTACCCAGCAATTGAACCCCGGTTTCCTGCATTCCAGGCAGAATATTTGCCATCCGAGCCACCAGGGACCAGTACTAAAGCTTAATGACCACCAGGGGCCAGTACTAAAGCTTAATGAAAGGACTAACCCCATTTGTAAGCACAGTGTACATCTGCAGAAATCTCCCAGTCTTTCAGAAAGGTTTATATTATTATTTTTTTTCCTTACATTTTTCTTACAGTACACTTTACTAAGAGGGATATTAGCCAGGTATTCTCAAATCTGAACTAGCGGATAGAACATGAGCTTTGGAGTTAATTAGACCCAAGTTTGAATCCTAAATTCCCCATTTTGCCAACTGATTTATGTTGAGCAAGATGTTGAGTTTTCTAATCTTTAAATGGGGTATGATATCTACTTCTCTGATACAATGTAGAAAAAGCACATGACATTTAATGAGCCCTCAAAAATATACAATTTTAGGATAAAGGTTCTTTCTGGGCTTAGTATTACTATCTTTGAATGGTAAATAAATTAATACATATCTGATATTCTGCAAGAATTATACCCGTAGACTACCCAGTCTACAGTAAATTCTTCCTGGAGAAAGGAGACCACAAAGTTAGCAGGCCCCATTTTCACAGATGAAAATTGAGGGCAAAATTCTCAAGCAATTTTAACAACATATCAGAGGAAACTGAAATTTTGGGTTCAAATTCCAGTTCTGCCATTTATTAGTTGTGTGACCTAGGTCACAGGTTATGTTACTTAACCTATCGGATTCTCAGTTTCTTCACTGGTAAGTGAAGATTATATGATCTACCTCATAGTATGCTATAGCTGGATCATCCTTGCTCAAAAGGATCAATTTTTAATTGTCAGCTACTTTATGAACAGGCATAAGTTAAACACAGCTATTATTAAAAATCAAACCATATAAACAATATAAAATAAGTTGTATTAAAGAAAAACAGAATAAACACTTAAAACTGTTCACTTTTTCCTAGTACAAACAGCCTAAGGACACCAAGAACAAATCTGTAGTCTGAAAAAAATCAGACTTCTTGGCCCATAACAATGAGAGATATAACAATATAACACATCAAAGGAATCATGGGGTATTCTCAAACAAAGGAGAAGACAGTTATAGAACTTTGGAGATGGAGTTATAAAGTTTAGGTAAAGTTTAAATGAAAGTGTTTTTATAATTTCTAAGCAGAGCAGAGTTGCATATAAAGGTACTAACATCACGTATAGACTGCAGAGTAGACTCAACATCCTGTTTCATTAAAAACACAATACTTCCTCACAATTATTTATTTTTTGTTATTTCACTGGTTTCCCCAGTGTGAGCTATAGTAAAACCCTTAAAGCAAAATATCCACACACTGTTCTGTGAGAGAAGCATAAAGGGACTGGAGGAGCAAAATATACCATAAAAATATGAAAATCTTCCCTGCACCCTTTTTCCCAGACTCAGCATTTCTAAGTTTAGAGCACAGGCAAAGAACAGAGGAAGTAAGAAACCTTATGTCTTCTCACTATATAGACCAGTAAATTCCCTCCTTCTAGAATCTGGTTCCCTGAACTGGGGTCAACTCTGCTCTGGGGTGAAACTCAGCTTCTGCAATATGGTGTCACACACTCTATCTCCTCAATTCCACTGACTCAGACATGAATTCCATTTCAGAGCTAAGCTGGAGAAAATTAAAAAGACACCGTTAGGTAGAGTGCTAAATATTAACCCCTAAAAGAGCAGAAAGTAGGCCCCATGTAACATTCTTAAGACCCATACAAGTAAAGAAGAAGGATAGGAAAGGGACAAGTGCCTTTTAATCTAAGTTTGAGTCTTGAGGTTGTACAGTAGAGAAACTGTGTGGTGTTTCACAACAGACATACAGTAAATCATCTTAACCTCAGTTATTGTAAGTATTAAATAAGATAACTTGCATAAAAATGATTGGCACATGATGGGTGCTGATTTTCCCATTCACTCACTTTTTACCAAATATTGCTACTACTACCTACTACTATTACTATTTGGATAAAGTTGTGTAATTTACTAAGCACTTTTATACAACCCCCAAGGACACACAATGAATTAGGATGACAGCTCTGTCTAAAGTTTGGGTCTTCAAAGCTAAATATTATAGCAGAATAACAATACCAGTAATAACTAGCATTTATTAAATACTTTATATTTGGGGCCACTGTATTAATACTTTCACATGGCAACCTCCCATCCTTTCAACAACCCTATGAGGAGGGAATTTGTTTACTAAATGAAAAGTTTGGGGCCTACAAAACAAAGTAAGGCTCAGAATTTGATGTGTCTGTGGGACTAAAATAATCACTCTTCTATACTGCTACACTGATTCACTAATGCTTTGGTATGAGTGAGCTTTGTTCTGCTTTTTCCTGGTAGAAGCAAGGAAGGTCACAACAAATAGGACTAAAAAGAAAGTAGGTAAGGAGCTCTTTTTTTTTTTTTTTTCTATTTTTTAAGCCTGGTTGTAGGTGTGATATATAAAGTGTGCGCAGAATATTAAAAAAAGCAAACAATAGACATGTATTTCTGACACAAATATTTGTGTCACTAGCATTTTAAGTAACATTTCATAGTATGTTAGTATTATTAATGGACATTTGCAATAACTGAGTCCTACCTACACCAGGCACTCCACTTGGCACTTTGTATTCTTCACGTTAAAATAACCTTGTGTGATAGGTATTATTTTTATATTACCAGTGAAGAAGGAAATTTTAGGAGATTGATAACCTATTCTAAATCACACTCTTGGAATCAGATATGACTTGCTCAAAAGTTCAGATGCTTAGTCAAGACTGACGCTGCACTGCTTCTCCTTGGACTACACACTCAGAATTCTTACTAGCAGCAGTAGTCCATGACAAAATGATCATGAACTTTTAAAGCATGACGATCTGCATATAATTAGCAACATTTTATACCTGCACATCAGGTTATCATCACAGATTATAACCTGGAATTTAGTGTTTCTCAACATTTTCAAAGTCTGAGTGGAAAGAGCTTATACTTACAGAGAAGTCTCAAAAGGGGACTGTTTCCTTTGGATGTTTTTCAGCTGGTTTAATCAAAACTACCAGAGAAAGGTGAATATTGACTAGTGAGCTACTTTATTTTGACCTGGTATAGCTCAATAATAACTTGTGGGGAAGATCACTTTGAAATAACATGATTCCAATTTACAATAAGCATCAATTACAATAAGCAACACTGTATTTACATCAATTTACAATAAGCAACATTATTAGAAATAGCCTGAAGAACCTGTTACTGTGCTTACTGTGAAGATGCTGTTGATGATATCCCTCAGAACATACTTTTCAAAAGTGCTAATAAAAAGACTAATTTTCTGATCTCGCCATGCCATGCTCAGTTTTTTCAGTCATGTCTCACTCTGGGAGCCCATGAACTGTAGCCCACCAGACTCCTTTATCTGGAGGATTTTTCAGGCAAGAATACTGGAGTGGATTCCCATGCCCTCCTCTAGAGGATCTTCCTAACCCAGGGATCGAACCCAAGTCTCCTGCATCTCCTGCATTATAATTTTTTTTTTTTCCAGCTGAGCCACTGGGGAAGTCCTTTCTGATCTTAGTAGCAATATTTTTTTCTGACATTCGTACCAATAGCTCTGCTTCTTAGCAACTGGTCTATATTTGTTGTTTAGACAATGTGAATCATACAACTGATGGGGTTTCCGTCTTTGCATTGAAAGTTTAAAATTTCAGAATCTAATTTCTAGTTCCTGTTTTGCACATGTGAAGAAGGCTTCAGACATTAATTTTTAATGCTAACTGCATTCATTATTTTTGAACTCACTGCTGTCTCTTTATTTCCAGAGCCATAAACTCTTTCCAAGCTTTACAGAGTCAGTATGTATAGTCACTACAACTATGGCATCTACAGTTAGATTGTCTGAGTTTGAATCTATTTTTTGTCACTTACTATGTGAACATGAGCAAAGTATTTCCTTACTCTGTACCTCAGTTTCTGCATTTGTTGAGTGAACATAATAGTATTTAACTCTTAGTTTTTATGAGTATTATTAATATATTGAGGTAATATATGTAAGGTGCTTAGAACAGAGCCTGAAACTCAGTACCACCATGTTGCATAATTCAGAGGATACCATTTACATAGAAGGCAGTGTTCCTCTTAGATTTGGACAGTATGGTGGCTCTGCTAACACATAGTGAGTGTCATATACATATTAGACAGTTATTGTTATCACATGCTACTAAAACAAGGTTTTATTGGAAAAAATAGAATTTCACCTATTTTGCTGTCTTTGTTTCCACAGAGAAGGTGGATGCATAAAAACTTGGCTATCTAAAATATTCATACATCTAAACGGAGCCAGCTGTAATCCATTTTTGTTTGTTTTCTGCTAGGTTAGTGACATGTTAGCAGCATGTGACATCCAAATATTATATGTAAATATGCTAGGTAGGCCATTTCATCAGACTTGTTTTTCTAACTTTAGACAGCAAATACAGTATAAGGAAATTTTTCATTTTATATTTACCCACAAACTTTCTTAAGGGTTTTAAATGATTCTAATGAAAGTGTTGTATGGAATTAGGGTTAACATTTCAGATTCTTTGTTTTAAACTCTCGTTTCAAATTGAAAACATGTTTAAAAGTTTAAAGTCAAATAAGCATATATTTCCAACGTGCATGCACCACCACCATCAATACTACTTTAATATTTTTTTTAATTGCCTTCTTTAAACTACAAAACTGCCTGACAATAATCATCTCAAATGACAGAAACGTGAGAATGTAGAAGAAGATTTGGAGGTTTTTTTTAAAAAAATCATGAATGCCAAGATATTAAAATAAAAATAAATGTACATATTATCAATTTTAGTGATACAATAGTCCCACTTCAGATGAAAGTGGATTTTAGAGAACAGAATTTTCTGTTTAGAAGATACAGAATAGATCTAGTGACTGATCTTGGAGGTTTGCAGGCAAAAACACAAGTCTCATAATTTCTAAAGGATATTCCATTTTTTAGCAAGCAGAGAAGGAAAAGTTATAGTAGAAGGGATCATTGTAGTCTCATCCCTTTGGATTGATAGGCTAATCTAAAAGTATTGCAAAGGGAGGGGCAAAGGACCATTGGCTGTACTCTCAGTAAAAAATGAACTTTTAATTGGTTGAATGTGAGCTGCTATCTTCAATTTGTTCCTGGCTCATAAATAGTAGAACAGTCCCTCTGCCTACCTTTTTCAAGATCAGAAGTCAACAATTGGCTCTGTCACTTTTCCAATCAAATTGCCAATTTTTTTCTCCATAAATCTCAAGACACTCCCACATTGTCTTCTCCACTTTCAATAAAAGAAAAATCAACAAAGAAGCCAAAATAGAGCATTTCAAAACCCAGTGTACCCATGAGTCCAGAGAAATTGCCTAACTCATTGCTCCAAGCCTTAAACCAGGAAACTCTGTGGAAAAATCCTTCCATGTAGGAGTTTTGGTAATTAAATACGATTCCTATCCTAAACTCTCAGAGTAGCATATCAACATCCCACTCCCTCAGGTTCAAAAGAAATAAAGCAAATCAAGGAATCCCATGATGTCACCATTTACTTCTTCTGCAATATGATGCATTTGTTCCTTCTCCAAATATTTATTGATTATTTATTGCATTCAAAACACTGGTAAGCAGACTGAGTTTGTGATCTTTATCTCCTAAGAGTAAAAACAGATCTCACACTTAAAGTTAAATAGACAATCTGGTTGACTGTTTATTCAATTTTGCTTAAACTCATTCAAATAAAAAACATAATTGAAGGATGTGTTTTCTTTGAAAAGAAGATCTCAGTATGGACCACACTGCGTTTCTCTAAAATTAAATGTTGAAGTCCTAATTTGAGGTTCCTTATAATATAAACTTACTTGGAGATAGGGTTTTTATCATGCTAAAATGAGGCCACTACAGTTTGCCCCAATTTAATATGACTTGTGTCCTTATAAAAAGTGAAAATTTGGAGACAGGATTATACACAGAAAGAACATTATGTGGATATATAAACAGCCACCTATAAGCCAAAGAGACAGGCATGGAACAGAGCTTTCCCTCACATTCCTCAGGAAGAACCAATCCTGCTGATACCTTGTGCTCCAGAATTGCTGATATAATAAATTGTTGTTTAAGCCACCCAGTTTATGGTACTTTGTTACAGAAGCCTGAGTAAACTAATACAATCAGTTCAACAGTTGATATTATGCAGAAGCCTGTTTTCAACCTATCTAGAAGTATATATATTCACACACAAACACGTAAATACACCTTGAGGAAACTTAAGGCAGAACTAATTATCATGCCTCTGAAGATGAACACTCCCGTTTTATTTTTTATCAAAAATTAATAATGACTAATACTATAAAGGGATAAAAGCAACTGTATTAAAGAAGTTCAAGAAATGGTTTGTATTATCAATGCTAAATCACTCTTGACAGTTACTGATCTATGTGAATGTCAAAAACAGCATTATGAAGAAGAAATTAAATGGAAAAATGCTACAACAGACCCCAGGTGCTGGCTGTTTTGGGAATGGCATTCTCAAGGCTATGTTATTCTCTGGCCCACGTGTAATCCATGCATGGAATTTTTTAACAGCAAAATTCCAGTCAGCCAAGTATGTAATTTGAACCCCAGCTGCTCCATAAGGGTAAGAAAAGGGGAAAGGGATACATTTTACATTTAACTGCAAAACATTAATGTTACTATAGAGTAAATGACTTCTGAGTTATTCAGGGGAGATTATTTGAGATAGCACTCAAATTAGAATTTTTTTTTCTATCACAAGTTAGGTACATTTCTAAAACAATAATGCAAATATCAGGTATATTTATAAAGCAGAAATGCAAGTAAATATATCTATAAAATTTAATAAACCTGCATATACCCATATGTTATATGACAGTTTATGATTATAATGTTCTTTAAAATGTTGAAAGTTTTTATCTGTGTGTGTGTATGTGTATGTGTAAGAAGGTCTTACAATTTCCACTGAAGAAATGCAAGTACTTCAGGGAGGTCACACTTTATGTTCTTAATTAGTAACCACCAAAATTGTTATTAGTGAGCATTTGAGCTGAAGGAATGGGAAGAATTTCAAAATGGGTTGAAGGCAATTTAGGATGGTAGGACGATGTTGATGACATATTATTTATGAAAGAAAATTCCTTAAAGGGACAATATAGGTCAAAGGATACTGACCAATTGGTGAATTCCAGATAATCTCTCACTCAGCAGTCAGAATACATATTGACTTTTCTTGCTTCTTTCTAGGTACACCCCTGCAAAAAACACCAGGAAGAATATGTTGGAATTGGTTTATCTGACATATTGGTACTGAGTAGTAAAGTAAAGTAAAAGTAAATGTTGCTCAGTCATGTCCAACTCTTTGCAACCCCATGGACTGTAGCCTACCAGGTTCCTCCATTCATGGGATTTCCCAGGCAAGAATAGTGGAATGGGTTACCATTTCCTTCTCTAGGAGATCTTCCCAACCCAGGGATTGAACCCATGTCTCCCGTGTTGTAGGCAGATGCTTTACCATCTGAGCCATGAGGAAAGTCACCGGTACTGAGTAGGGAGGATGGCAAATAATTTACATAGTTTAGAGTTGTTTAGAATTTTCTGGACTTCAGTCTTAAGCTGAAGTCTCATTGCAATATTGCCCTCTGAAAAGTTTTCTCACAAATACATTTCTAGCCTAGACCAGAAATTTCATTTAATAACTGTGGATGTATTTATCTGTACATGGAATTTTCTGTACCTCACCTAGTTGCAGTAACAAGTTAATATTTTCTTCTTATAGTAATATTATAACTGTCATATATTGAGTAGCAGGTAATATTATAAACCTCATATTTAATTTTAAAAGAAAACTCTGCAAGGTAGATGATGTTGTTTTAATTTTACAAAGACCCTGTGGGTATAAGGGTAAAAGTATATGATATAGCTTGGATTGAAACCCAGTCAGGTTGAATTCAATGCTGCGCTATTTCATTTACAGTATAAGTGGTTGGATTTGAATTTGTGACCTATTTTTTAAAATGTGTCCTGCTTTTTTTTTTTAAATAATTTATATATAGTCCCTTTCAAAATTCTGTGTTTCAACAGATTTTACTGACACATAATTTTTCCTTTGGATTTTTTTTAATGTATAAAATTTTTAGTTTTTATTGCAATATAGTTCTTTTACAATGTTGTGTTCATATTAGGTGTACAGCAAAGTGATTCAGTTATATATATTCTTTTTTTTTCATCATTATATGAATTTATTTTTTTCTTTTTTTTTAATTTTAAAATCTTTAATTCTTACATGTGTTCCCAAACATGAACCCCCCTCCCCTCCCTCCCCATAACATCTCAGTGGGTCATCCCCATGCACCAACCCCAAGCAAGCTGTATCCTGCGTTAGACATGGACTGGCGATTCAATTCTTACATGATAGTATACATGATAGAATGCCATTCTCCAAAATCATCCCACCCTCTCCCTCTCCCTCTGAGTCCAAAAGTCCATTATACACAGCTGTGTCTTTTTTGCTGTCTTGCATACAGGGTCGTCATTGCCATCTTTCTAAATTCCATATATATGTGTTAGTATACTGTATTGGTGTTTTTCTTTCTGGCTTACTTCACTCTGTATGATCGGCTCCAGTTTCATCCATCTCATCAGAACTGATTCAAATGAATTCTTTTTAATGGCTGAGTAATACTCCATTGTGTATATGTACCACTGCTTTCTTATCCATTCAGCTGCTGATGGACATCTAGGTTGTTTCCATGACCTGGCTATTATAAACAGTGCTTCGATGAACATTGGGGTACATGTGTCTCTTTCAATTCTGGTTTCCTCGGTGTGTATGCCCAGCAGTGGGATTGCTGGGTCATAAGGTAGTTCTATTTGCAGTTTTTTAAGGAATCTCCACACTGTTCTCCATAGTGGCTGTACTAGTTTGCATTCCCACCAACAGTGTAGGAGGGTTCCCTTTTCTCCACACCCTCTCCAGCATTTATTGCTTGCAGATTTTTGGATCGCAGCCATTCTGACTGGTGTGAAGTGGTACCTCATTGTGGTTTTGATTTGCATTTCTCTGATAATGAGTGATGTTGAGCATCTTTTCATGTGTTTGTTAGCCATCCGTATGTCTTCTTTGGAGAAATGTCTATTTAGTTCTTTGGCCCATTTTTTGATTGGGTCATTTATTTTTCTGGAATTGAGCTGCATAAGTTGCTTGTATATTTTTGAGATTAGTTGTTTGTCAGTTGCTTCATTTGCTATTATTTTCTCCCACACAGAAGGCTGTCTTTTCACCTTGCTTATAGTTTCCTTTGTGGTGCAGAAGCTTTTAATTTTAATTAGATCCCATTTGTTTATTTTTGCTTTTATTTCCAGAATTCTGGGAGGTGGATCATAGAGGATCCTGCTGTGATTTATGTCGGAGAGTGTTTTGCCTATGTTCTCCTCTAGGAGTTTTATAGTTTCTGGTCTTACATTTAGATCTTTAAACCATTTTGAGTTTATTTTTGTGTGTGGTGTTAGAAAGTAATCTAGTTTCATTCTTTTACAAGTGGTTGACCAGTTTCCCAGCACCACTTGTTAAAGAGATTGTCTTTACTCCATTGAATATTCTTGCCTCCTTTGTCAAAGATAAGGTGTCCATATGTGTGTGGATTTATCTCTGGGCTTTCTATTTTTTTGTTCCATTGATCTATATGTCTGTCTTTGTGCCAGTACCATACTGTTTTGATGACTGTGGCTTTGTAGTAGAGCCTGAAGTCAGGCAAGTTGATTCCTCCAGTTCCATTCTTCTTTCTCAAGATTGCTTTGGCAATTCGAGTATTTTTGTATTTCCATACAAATCTTGAAATTATTTGTTCTAGTTCTGTGAAAAATATGGCTGGTAGCTTGATAGGGATTGCATTGAATTTGTAGATTGCTTTGGGTAGTATACTCATTTTCACTATATTGATTCTTCCAATCCATGAACATGGTATATTTCTCCATCTATTAGTGTCCTCTTTGATTTCTTTCATCAGTGTTTTATAGTTTTCTATATATAGGTCTTTAGTTTCTTTGGGTAGATATATTCCTAAATATTTTATTATTTTCGTTGCAATGGTGAATGGAATTGTTTCCTTAATTTCTTTTTCTACTTTCTCATTATTAGTGTATAGGAATGCAAGGGATTTCTGTGTGTTGATTTTATATCCTGCAACTTTACTATATTCATTGATGAGCTCTAGTAATTTTCTGGTGGAGTCTTTAGGGTTTTCCATGTAGAGGATCATGTCGTCTGCAAACAGTGAGAGTTTTACTTCTTCTTTTCCAATTTGGATTTCTTTTATTTCTCTTTCTGCTCTGATTGCTGTGGCCAAAACTTCCAGAACTATGTTGAATAGTAGCGGTGAAAGTGGACACCCTTGTCTTGTTCCTGACTTTAGGGGAAATGCTTTCAATTTTTCACCATTGAGGATAATGTTTGCTGTGGGTTTGTCATATATAGCTTTTATTATGTTGAGATATGTTCCTTCTATTCCTGCTTTCTGGAGAGTTTTTATCATAAATGGATGTTGAATTTTGTCAAAGGCCTTCTCTGCATCTATTGAGATAATCATATGGTTTTTATTTTTCAATTTGTTAATGTGGTGAATTGATTGATTTGTGGATATTGAAGAATCCTTGCATCCCTGGGATAAAGCCCACTTGGTCATGGTGTATGATCTTTTTAATGTGTTGTTGGATTCTGATTGCTAGAATTTTGTTGAGGATTTTTGCATCTATGTTCATCAGTGATATTGGCCTGTAGTTTTCTTTTTTTGTGACATCTTTGTCAGGTTTTGGTATTAGGGTGATGGTGGCCTCATAGAATGAGTTTGGAAGTTTACCTTCCTCTGAAATTTTCTGGAAGAGTTTGAGTAGGATAGGTGTTAGCTCTTCTCGAAATTTTTGGTAGAATTCAGCTGTGAAGCCGTCTGGACCTGGGCTTTTGTTTGCTGGAAGATTTTTGATTACAGTTTCAATTTCTGTGCTTGTGATGGGTCTGTTAAGATTTTCTATTTCTTCCTGGTTCAGTTTTGGAAAATTGTACTTTTCTAAGAATTTGTCCATTTCTTCCACATTGTCCATTTTATTGGCATACGACTGCTGATAGTAGTCTCTTATGATCCTTTGTATTTCTGTGTTGTCTGTTGTGATCTCTCCATTTTCATTTCTAATTTTATTGATTTGATTTTTCTCTCTTTGCTTCTTGATGAGTCTGGCTAGTGGTCTGTCAATTTTATTTATCCTTTCAAAGAACCAGCTTTTGGCTTTGTTGATTTTTGCTATGGTCTCTTTTGTTTCTTTAGCATTTATTTCTGCCCTAATTTTTAAGATTTCTTTCCTTCTACTAACTCTGGGGTTCTCCAATTCTTCCTTTTCTAGTTGCTTTAGTTGTAGAGTTAGGTTATTTATTTGACTTTTTTCTTGTTTCTTGAGGTATGCCTGTATTGCTATGAACTTTCCTCTTAGCACTGCTTTTATAGTGTCCCACAGGTTTTGGGTTGTTGTGTTTTCATTTTCATTAGTTTCTATGCATATTTTGATTTCTTTTTTGATTTCTTCTGTGATTTGTTGGTTATTCAAAAGTGTGTTGTTCAACCTCCATATGTTGGAATTTTTAGTACTTTTTCTCCTGTAATTGAGATCTAATCTTAATGCATTATGGTCAGAAAAGATGCTTGGAATGATTTCGATTTTTTTGAATTTATCAAGGTTAGATTTATGGCCCAGGATGTGATCTATCCTGGAGAAGGTTCCATGAGCATTTGAAAAAAAGGTGAAATTCATTGTTTTGGGGTGAAATGTCCTATAGATATCAATTAGGTCTAACTGATCTAATGTATCATTTAAAGTTTGTGTTTCTTTGTTAATTTTCTGTTTAGTTGATCTGTCCATAGGTGTGAGCGGGGTATTAAAGTCTCCCACTATTATTGTGTTATTGTTGATTTCCCCTTTCATACTTGTTGGCATTTGTCTTACATATTGCGGTGCTCCTATATTGGGTGCATATATATTTATAATTGTTATATCTTCTTCTTGGATTGATCCTTTGATCATTATGTAGTGGCCTTCTTTGTCTCTTTTCACAGCCTTTGTTTTAAAGTCTATTTTATCGGATATGAGTATTGCCACTCCTGCTTTCTTTTGGTCTCTATTTGTGTGGTATATCTTTTTCCAGCCCTTCACTTTCAGTCTGTATGTGTCCCTTGTTTTGAGGTGGGTCTCTTTTAAGCAGCATATAGAGGGGTCTTGTCTTTGCCTTTTGGTTGGGGCGTTCAACCCATTTACGTTTAAGGTAATTATTGATAAGTATGATCCAGTTACCATTTACTTTATTGTTTTGGGTTCGGGTTTATACACCCTTTTCGTGTTTCCTGTCTAGAGAATATCCTTTAGAATTTGTTGGAGTGCTGGTTTGGTGGTGCTGAATTCTCTCAGCTTTTGCTTGTCTGTAAAGCTTTTGATTTCTCCTTCGTATTTGAATGAGATCCTTGCTGGGTACAGTAATCTGGGCTGTAGATTATTGTCTTTCATCACTTTAAGTATGTCTTGCCATTCCCTCCTGGCCTGAAGAGTTTCTATTGAAAGATCAGCTGTTATCCTTATGGGAATCCCCTTGTGTGTTATTTGTTGTTTTTCCCTTGCTACTTTTAATATTTGTTCTTTGTGTTTGATCTTTGTTAATTTGATTAATATGTGTCTTGGGGTGTTTTGCCTTGGGTTTATCCTATTTGGAACTCTCTGTGTTTCTTGGACTTGGGTGATTATTTCCTTCCCCATTTTAGGAAAGTTTTCAACTATTATCTCCTCAAGGATTTTCTCATGATCTTTCTTTCTGTCTTCTTCTTCTGGGACTCCTATAATTCGAATGTTGGAGCGTTTCATATTGTCCTGGAGGTCTCTGAGATCGTCCTCATTTCTTTTAATTCGTTTTTCTTGTTTCCTCTCTGATTCATTTATTTCTACCATTCTATCTTCTATTTCACTAATCCTATCTTCTGCCTCCATTATTCTACTATTTGTTGCCTCCAGAGTGTTTCTGATCTCATTTATATTCATTATATTTCATTATTCATTATATTTTGACTCTTTTTTTATTTCTTCTAGGTCCTTGTTAAACCTTTCTTGCATCTTCTCAATCCTTGTCTCCAGGCTATTTATCTGTGATTCCATTTTGATTTCAAGATTTTGGATCATTTTGACTATCAATGTTCGGAATTCCTTCTCAGGTAGATTCCCTACTTCTTCCTCTTTTGTTTGGTTTGGTGGGCAACTCTCCTGTTCCTTTACCTGCTGAGTATTCCTCTGTCTCTTCATCTTGGTTATATTGCTGCGTTTGGGGTGGCCTTTTTATATTCTGGTAATTTGTGGAATTCCCTTTATTATGGAGCTTCCTCACTGTGGGTGGGGTTCTATAAGTGGCTTGTCAAGGTTTCCTGGTTAGGGAGGCTTGTGTTGGTGGGTGGAGCTGGGTTTCTTCTCTCTGGAGTGCAGTGGAGTGACCAGTGATGGGTTATGAGACATCAAAGGTTTTGGAATAATTTTGAGCTGCCTGTATATTGAAGCTCAGGGGAGTGTTGCTGTGTTGCTGGAGAATCTGAGTGGTATGTCTTGTTTTGGAACTTGTTGGCCCTTGGGTGGAGCTTGGTTTCAGTGTAGGTATGAAGGCATTTGATGAGCTCCTATTGCTTAATGTTCCCTGAATTCAAGAGTTCTCTAATGTTTTCAGGCTTTGGATTTAAGCCTCCTGCTTCTGGTTTTCATTTTTATTTTTACAGTAGCCTCTAGACTTGTCCATCTATACAGCACCAATGATAAAACATCTAGGTTGAAGATGAAAAGTTTCTCTGCATTGAGGGACACTCAAAGAGGTTCACTGAGTTACAAGGAGTAGAGAAGATGGAGGGGGTAGTTAGAGGTAACTGGAATGAGATGCGGTGAGATCAAAAGAGGAGAGAGCAAGCTAGCCAGTAGTCAGTTCCTAATGTGCGCTCTATAGTCTGGACCGCTCAGAGGTATTTATGGAGTTATACAGGGAAGAGGAGAGGGAGTAAGTAGACAGAGGTGACCAGGAGGATAAGAGAGAGGAATGAGAAGGAGAGAGACAAATCCTGCCAGTAACCAGTTCCTTAGGTGTTCTCCACCGTCTGGAACACATAGAGATTCACAGAGTTGGATAGAGAAGAGATGGGGGAGAAAAAAGACAGAGGCCACCTGGTGGAGAAAAAGGAGAGTCCAAAGGAGAAGAGAGAGGTCAAGCCAGTAATCTCGCTCTCAGGTAAACTTGGGTAGTGAAGTTTGGGTTTTTAAAAGTACAAAATTGACAACAAAAACCCTAAGAGCAAAGATTAAAAATCTAGAGTAGAGGTTGGATTTTCAAAAATACAATATTAAAGAAAAGAAGCAGAAGGAAAAAGGAGGAAAGAAAGAAAAAAAAAACAAGAATTATTAAAAAACAAACAAACAAAAAAAAACAAACAAACAAACAAAAAAAAAAAAAAACTAAAAACAAAAAACCAACAACCATCCAAAGGCTATATATTGTGTTTGCCTTAAAAAAAAAAAAATCTTTTTTTTTTTAAATATTAATAGTAGGTTATAGTAATAAAAATTAGAGGAGAAATGACTTAACAATTTAAAAAAAAGTTAGAAAAAAAAAGAAAAAAGAAAAAAGAAAAAAAAAGGAATGATTTTAAAAATAGTAAAAATATATCTGGCCCTTCTCTGATGTTTTGGGCCGTGTGGGATTACTTCCAAGGTGGTTCCCTCTGTTTAACTTCTTCCGTTTGCTGGTTTTTTAGGCTCACTAGTTCAGTCGCGCTGTGGGGAGGGGGGAGGGGGGATGCTGCAAACAAATAGCACTGTCGTGTGCACACAGTGTCTCCACCCCGCTTGACCTGTCCCTTCTCGCGGCGCACAAACCGCTCCGGCTCTATGATGCTCAGCCGGGAACCGTCTGGGGCCAGCCCTAGGCTGCGTGCACTTCCCTGGTCCAAGCCGCTCAGGTTCGGCGCTCAGGCAGCCCTCAGAGGCACAGATTCGGCTGGGACTGCGCTTTGTGCCCTTCCCAGGTCCGAGTAGCTCAGGAGTTTTGCGAGCGCGATCGCCGCGGCTTGTCACCTTTTCTGCCGCTGCTGCTCAGCTTTCTGGGTGGACTGCTGGCGTCCCCCGTGAGGCAGATTGTGACTGTCCAGCACCCCCAGAAGTCTTAGCAAAGAAGCCTGCTTGCAGTTAGGTAAGTAAAGTCTCTCCGGGTCTGCAGTTGCCCCTTTCCAGCCCTTACGGCTCTGGCTGCCTGTCCCTGGCGGGGGATGGTCTGCAACCGGCTTTTTCTGTTCCGTCCTTTGTTCTGTGCTCGGTCCTGGCGGTGTCTTATGTTCGAGTTTTTTGCGTGGTAGCTATCCCACAGTCTGGTTTGCTAGCCCAAGTTAGATCGTTCTGGTTGAGCGTGGGGCGTTCCTGCCCGATTCTTACAAAGCACTGCAGCCCGCGCCTCCCGCGCGTCCCTGTCCTGCCCCCACTTCCCAATGGCGGATGCAGGCGTCTGTGCTGCTTTTCCGCTGGGGGAGTTACTGTTGGGCTTGTAATCTCTTGGTTTTAATTATTTCTTTATTTTTCCTTCCTGTTATGTTGCCCTCTGTGTTTCCAAGGCTCTCCACAAACTCGGCAGGGAGAGTGTTTCCTGGTGTTTGGAAACCTCTCTTCTTAAAATTCCCTTCCCGGGACGGAGCTCCCTCCCCACCTCCTTTGTCTCCTTTTTCGTCTTTTATATTTTTTCCTACCTGTTTTTGAAGACAATGGTCTGCTTTTCTGGTTGCCTGATGTCCTCTGCCAGCCTACAGAAGTTGTTTTGTGGAGTTTGCTCGGCGTTGAAATGTTCTTTTGAGGAATTCGTGAGGGAGAAAGTGGTCTTCCCGTCCTATTCCTCTGCCATCTTTATGCTCCCCTCCCCTTTGGATTTTTAAATGGAGTATATATTGTCAACATAAGTTAAGGGACATTAGCCATCCATTTTAAAAACTCAGATGTCTTCCTTCCTAGCTTGTTCCTGGCCCTAGGTCCTCAGCACCCCTCACCCACACCCAATGGATCGCTTCTCATCCCTAATATCTCCAAGGCTCAGAGAGACTGCAGTGTGTCTTCGTGGGACATCCATAAGGGGCAAAGGTCTGTTGTGCACCAGTCAATGTAGACCTGACCCTAGTCTCCCCACAGCTCTGTTAAGGAGCCGCTATAGCCTCTCAGGATGCCCTGGATGATGACAGCACTGCGCTGGGTAGCTGCTGCAGGTCACTGGGGCACTGCTGGGTGGTGGAGCCTACCTGGGCGTGCATAGATCATCTTCAAACTGCCTGGCTATGCCTAGTAGTGCCTCTACTAGGACATCATGCATGTCATCAAGTGCACTCTAGAGTTCAAGGCAATTGCTGGTAGTCACTATGATGTAATTTGTCAATCTGGAGATCCTTATCACAATGCTTTATACAAAGTGAAGAAACAACCTTCTAAAATGGGACATACAAATTTTGCATCAAGGATGAACATTCTGCTTTCACATATAAAAACGTGTATTTTGATTTTGAAGTCGGAAAACACCCACCTTTGTTTCCTAGTGATAGCTGAGTCAGTGCTCTCAGCCAGATGGTATCTGCCTGTGTTTCAATTTAAGAAACTTTAAAGTCTGTCATCGACTTTCAGATTCATTTCCTTTTGAGAGAAGTTCAAGGCCTAAGCCAACAAAGGATCTAAATAACCTTGGATTGTAGAGGCCTGCATTCTTCTAGTAATTAGCATAGGGCAGGTATTTCTTTTGAAAAGTTTTTTCTCAGATAAAAGAACTACTAGTGTTGGATCGTAACTAGTTTTTGAGAATTGATGCACCCTAACCACTGGAATGTTGCTGACCTTTAATTTTAAGTATGGAAGAACTTAATATTGGCAACATTTTTAAAAACTTTATTCATAAAATTGTGGGGGTTGTACAGTGTATAGCCTCAAACTTTGAAAAGGACACTTTTTTTTTTTTTTTTTACACAGGTAGAAAAAAACTTTGTGACTTATTTTGGGCTATTCATAAATTCAACACCAAAGATTTACTCTTTCCTTGGTTGTTTATATCTATTCTTCTGTACATTAAACTTTGGTATTTTTATTCCTTTTAGTCATTTAAAAGTACTTTACTTATAGTTTGTGCATATTTTTAAAAGCTTATATTTAATGTCTAAATGCATTGTGAAGGAAGATAATTGACTTTTAACTGTTTATAAGAAATAAAACTTTGTTTTTAGGGAATTTGAATCTGACTAATTATATTCTAAGCCCAATTCTCCCTGATTAATTTTATGTGGAAAACTGATCACAGAAATGTTATTTAATATTGATACAGTTTTAAGTTAATACATCATGATTTATTTCTAACAAGCTTAGAGAATGTCACATTTTTGTTACAGGAGGTTTATTCTGTCATTTATAACAAGATTTTTTTTTTTTATTCATAAAGACATTCTTATCAAACAAAAAATAGTATCTTTAAATAAAATATTAAAGCTTATACAAGCCTTAAAATAAGATTGTTATAACAGGTAGAATATTTACAAGATAAAATTTAAGATACTTCAGTGGGCGACAAATGAATGAAAAAAATTTTAGTGAGTTATCCACACGTCACATTTTCAGTATATTTACCAAGAAAGAAGTGGTCCATTTCATTTTAACATTGTAATTGACTGGTTCTTGCTCTTAAGTGAATTTCATGTCTTTAAGTAATTCCAGTTAAAATTCACAGCTGTAATGCAATATTAGTATAGTAAAAGTGCCATACACTTTATCTTCAAGGGTGTGAGGCACTGAGAAGTTAGTTTCTTTGTACTTTTTCTTTTTTTTTTTTGTCTTACAAATGTAATTTCTAAAGTCTCTGGTTAGCAGCCTTAAAATTATCTAAAATTTTAGACTTTTGTGTGTGATTTTCTTTGATAATCCCTACTGATGCTATTATACTTAATGAGTATTAAATAATGCATATTTTGTACTATATGGTTTGCACTATGTCTGCATTTTAAAACATAGAGATAGAAATGATTGAAATAAGACTTTGTTCCAAATACTATGGAATAGAATATGAGATGATGTAAAAATCTATAGGTGTTTAAAGCTTTTCTGCTGTTAAAAATAATTTGCAATTGCTTTTTGTCTTGCTTCTCTCCCTCACCCTAAAGTACTGAGTACTAACTGTCATATCGTAAAATCTTTGATATGTGTACTATAGAACACTAATGGGGTAGCGCTTACCACTACCAACTAGAAGTTAATTCTAAGTTAAAAGCATGTACACTTCAGCATGTAAGAGCAAAACAAAAGCAGGTTTTCTGGCTTCTTATTTTCTAATGCTACAGTATATCAAGGAGTGAAAATGTTTTAAAATTTAATTCTAAAGTTTTGAGGACCAAATAGCTTTTCCTTAAGCAATATTATTCAATGAATTCAGTTCAGTTCAGTCGATCAGTCATGTCCAACTCTTTGTGACCCCATGGACTGCAACATGCCAGGCTTCCCTGTCCATCACCAAATCCTGGAGCTTGCTCAAATTCGTGTCCATTGAGTCAGTGGTACCATCCAATCATCTCATCCTCCATCGTCCCCTTTTCCTCCTCACCTCAATCTTTCCCAGCATTATGGTATTTTCCAGTGAGTCAGTTCTTTGCATCAGGTGGCCAAAGTATTGGAGCTTCAGCTTCAGTATCAGTCATTCCAATGAATATTCAGGACTGATTTTCTTTAGGATGGACTGGTTGGATCTCCTTGCAGTCCAAGGGACTCTCAATAGTCTTCTCCAACATCACAGTTCAAAAGCATCAATTCTTTGGTGCTCAGCTTTCTTTATGGTCCAAGTCTCACATCCATATATGAAAACTGTAAAAACCATATCTTTGACTTGATGGACCTTTGTTGGCAAAGTAATGTCTCTGCTTTGCAGTATGTTGTCTAGGTCTGTGTAAGTTTTTCTTCCAAGGGGAAGGGTCTTTAAATTTCATGGCTGTAGTCACTATCTGCAGTGATTTTGGAGCCCAAGAAAATAAATATCTGTCACTGTTTCCATTGTTTCCCCATCTATTTGCAATGAAGTGATGCAACTTGATGCCATGATCTTTGTTTTTTGAATGTTGAGTTTGAAGCCAACTTTTTCACTCTCCTCTTTCACTTTCATCAAGAGGTTTTTTAGTTCCTCTTCACTTTCTCCTATAAGGGTGATGTCATCTGCATATCTGAGGTTACTGATATTTCTCCTGGCAATCTTGATTCCAGTTTGTGCTTCTTCCAGCCCAGCATTTCTCATGATGCACTCCACATATAAGTTAAATAAGCAGGGTGACAATATGGAGGCTTGACGTACTCCCTTCTCTGAATTTAAAAATTTGTGCAGATTTATCTATTGGGGATCTTGTATTGAAGTTTCCTGCAATTTTACAAATGTTCCTCTATATTTAGATTTCAAAATTTTTAATACTGTTAACATGATTAATAAGCATGTTGTTTTAATTGTTGTTGTCGCCCAGTTGTTTCTGACTCTGGAACCCCATGGACTGCAGCATGCCAAGCTTCCCTGTCCATCACAGTTCCCTGGAGTTTACCCAATTTCATCAATATTCAGGGTTGATCTCCCTTAATACTGATGGGTATGATTTCCTTGCTGCCCAAGGTACTTTCAGGAGTCTTCTCCAGCACCATAGTTCAAAGGCATCGATTCTTTGGTATTCTGCCTTCTTTACAGTCCAGCTCTCAAAACCATATGTGGCCACTGTGAAGACTACAGCTTCGACTATACAGACCTTTGTTGGCAGAGTAATGTCTCCTCTTTCCAACACACTGTCTAAGTTTGTCATCATGTTTTTGCCAAAAAATCAATCATCTTCCAATTTCATGGCTTCAGCCACCATCCACAATGATTTTGGAGCCCAGGAAGAGGAAATCTGTCACTACTTACATGTTTATCCCCTCCACTTGCCATGAAGTAATGGGACCAGATACCATGATCTTCGTGTTTTGTTTTTTTTTTTTTTAATATTTAGTCTTAAACCAGTTCCTTTATTATCTTCCACCACTCTCATCAAGTGACTCTTCAGTTTCTCTTTGCTTTCTGCCATTAGAGGGATATCATCCACATATCTGTGGTTGTTGATGTTTCTCCCACTTATCTTGATTCTAGCTTGTAACTCATCTAGACCAGAATGTCTCATGATGTGCTCAGCCTATAGGTTAAATAAGCAGGGTGACAACAGACAGCCCTGTCTTACTCCTTTCTCTATCTTTAATCAATCAGTTGTTCCTTACAGGGTCCTAGCTGTTGCTTTTTGACCCACATACAGGTTTCTCAGGAGACAATTAAAATGGTCTGGTAATCCCATCTCTGTAAGGGCTTTCCACACTTTGTCATGATCCACATAGTAAAAAACTTTAGCTTAGTTGATGAAACAGAGATAGATGTTTTTTTTCTGAAATTCCCTTGATTTCTCCAGTGAAAGCTAGCAACTTGATCTCTAATTTCTCTTTATTTCCTAAACCCAACCTTGATGTTTGGAAGTTCTTGATTTGCATAATGCTGAAGTTATCATGCAAAATTTTAAGCACGACCTTACTAGCATCTGAGATGCTAATAAGCATGAGTATATGTTAAATGTCCTTCTCTTGTTGCCTGTCTGCTCTACTGTGTTCAGTTATTTAAACCATATTTAAGTACAGTCGGATATCATAGGTATGTTGAGTTTGGCACAGATGATATAGCTATTTAATCTGTGCTTATCGAAATGTCAAGATATTAGACTATTACCACAAATAATGTGTAATGAAATTACTGAGATATATTGGGTTGACCAAAAGATTCATTTGGGTTGTCTATAACATTTTATGGAAAAACCCAAACAAACTTTATAACCAACACAACAGTAATTTTTTTCAAATTATCACTGTTCAGTCCAATTCAGTCATTTCCAACTCTTTGCAATCCCGTGGACTGCAATGCCATTGAACCATCTCATCCTCTGTCATCCCCTTCTCTTCCTGCTTTCAATCTTTCCCAGCATCAGAGTCATTTCAAATGAGTCAATTCTTCATATCAGGTGGCCAAAGTATTTGTGCTTCAGGTTCAGCATCAGTCACTCCAATGAATATTCAGGACTGATTTCCTTTAGGATTGACTGGTTGGATCTCCTTGCAGTCCTAGGGACTCTCAAGAGCCTTCTTCAACACCATAGTTTAAAAGCATCAATTATTCGGTGCTCAACTTTGTTTATGGTCCAACTGTCACGTTCATACATGACTACAGGAAAAACCATAGCTTTGACTAGATGGATCTTTATTGGCAAAAGAATGCCTTCTTTAAAAAAAAAAGTATTAAAAAGTAAAGCTTTTTAATAAGGTGTCTAGGTTGGTCATAGTTTTTCTTCCAAGGAGTGAGTGTCTTTCAATTTCATGGCTGAAGTCACCATCTGCAGTGATTTTGGAGCCCCCCAAAATAAAGTCTGTCACTGTTTCCATTGTTTCCCCATCTATTTGCCATGAAGTGATGAGACTAGATGCCATGATCTTTGTTTTTTGAATGTTGAGTTTGAAGCCAACTTTTTCACTCTCTTCTTTCACTTTCATCAAGAGGCTTCTTTGCTTTCTGCCATAAATGTGGCATCACCTGCATATCTGAGGTTATTAATAATTCTCCCAGAAATCTTGATTTCACCTTATGCTTCATCTAGCAGTCATTTCTCGTGTTGTTCTTTGCATATAAGTCAAATAAGCAGGATGACAATATACAGCCTTGATGTACTCCTTTCCCAATTTGGAACCAGTCCATTGTTCCATGTCCAGTTCTAACTGTTGCTTTTTGACCTGTATACAGATTTCTCAGGAGTCAGACAAGGTGATCTGGTATTCCCATCTCTTGAAGAATTTTCCACAGTTTTTTGTGATCCACACAGTCAAAGACTTTGGCATAGTTAATAAAGCAGAAGTACATATTTTTTTTTTCTGGAACTCTCTTTCTTTTTCAATGATCCAGTGGATGCTGGCAATTTGATCTCTGGTTACACTGACTTTTCTAAATCCAGCTTGAACGTCTGAAAATTCACAGTTCACATATTGTTGAAGCTTCATGTGGATAATTTTGAGCATCATTTTGCTAGCATGTGAAATGAGTGCAATTGTGTGGTAGTTTGAACATTCTTTGGCATTACCTTTCGTTGGAATTGAAATCAAAACTGACTTTTTTCAGTCCTGGGGACACTGCTGAGTTTTCCAAAATTGCTGGCATATTTAGTGCAGCACTTATTATCACTGTTAACTTGTTATTAAAAATAGTACAGACTTACTACATCCAGCTTGTATGTAGCTGGTTAAAGTTTGGTAGCTGTCTGTATTCAATTGGGTATGTATCTATAAAGCAGAGAATATTTATTCAGACACTTAAAAAAAAAAAGAAACCTCCAAGTCTTGATTTTTTTTTCTTTTATCAGCTTTGCAAAGACTCTACTAGGAGTGGCTCAAAAAAGCTTTCATTCCAGTCCCAGAAGAAACTTTCCCTACTGACATCAGATTACTGGAAACCTATCCAGCTGGGTAATTTGGAAGAATGATAGGCCGATCCTAGTTCTCAACAGGCTACTAAGTTTTCCTCAGTAACTGCTCCAGATGTCTTCTGGAACAATGTGGTTACCTCAAATTTAGGCATAAAAAGTCTGCAGAAGAAGATATATGTATATAAACTCCATTTTAACCAACATCTAGGTATTACTCTGGGGAACAAATACCCCATCTTGTTGCAGGAGAAGAAAGTCAGTGAGAAGCTATTTCAGAAAGTTATTCACAAGGGCCCTTTAGTGATATTAGTTTAACTTTAAGGAAAAATCAAAGTTGACAAGGTCAACTCTCTCCTCCTCACAAGACAAAACTTCAAGGGACTCAATTTTCTTCAGAAATAGGTCTTTTTAGTTTCTTTTCTTTCCTAATTATGAGAACTAAGAGGGTTTCTGGGAGAGAAGTGGTTCCCTTGTCATCTCTCTTTATAACAAACTTAGAGCTTATAAATGACCCTTCCCAAAGGCAGGGGACCTGCTTGCTGAAAGCCTTAACTCTCACTGGTACACTCTTCAAGCCACAAATACATAGGAGACCAATGTTTCAAGTCTGTAGTGGGCCTGGCAGAACAAACTGACCAGCATTCCCAGCCTGGACCCCAGCTGTTTAGATACATTTTTAACCTGACACTTTCTGTACAAACCAAACTTCCTAATACAACTGTTTTCCTGCCTAATATCCACCCATGTGCTGATCTGATTTCAGCTAACAAAACTGCCTTTATTAAAGATCAATGTTAAAAAAAAAAAAAGAGAGAGTCATTTGGAAAATTTTGCAACTCAAGTGAAAATCACCATTATAGGAGCTGTTTATTCCAACACTCCATGATCCTAATATAAAGATCCATTATTTGACTTAGGAGAACCCAGGAGATATTTCCTTGCTTTTAATAAGTGGTATGACTTCTTGTATTGAGTGTAGTAACTATAATAGCCTTCAACATTTCCATTTATGTTCTTCTTGCTGGAAATCTCAGAGTTAAAGTCGATGAAAAACTGCCAAAATTTTCCATTCTTCTTTATGTTTTCAGTCTCTTAAGTTTAATCTTAAACTTTCATTATAATAAATGATGTCATTATTGCAAATCATTTCAAACTTTCTATGAAATATGAAAGTAGTTAAGGATATAAATTATGTGAGTGAACGAAAGTTGCTCAGTCATGTCTGACTCTTGGCAACCCCACAGACTGTAGCCCACCAGGCTCCTTTGCCCATGGAATTCTCCAGCCAAGAATAGCGGAGTGAGTTGCCATTTCCTTCTCCAGGGAATCTTCCTGAGCCATGTTGGAACCCAGGTCTCCAGCATTGTAGGCCAATTTTTACCAGAATGTGTATACACCTTCCCAAAATGAACCACTTTTTAACTGTGGTGTTGGAGAAGACTCTTGAGTGTCCCTTGGACTGCAAGGATATCAAACCAGTCAATCCTAAAGGAAATCAGTCCTGAATATTCATTGGAAGAACTGATAATGAAGCTTTAATAATTTGGCCACCTGATGTGAAGAACTGACTCATTGAAAAAGACCCTGATGCTGGGAAAGATTGTAGATAGGAAAAGAAGGGGAGAACAGAGCATGAGATGGTTGGATGGCATCATTGACTCGATGGACATGAGTTTGAGCAATCTCTGGTAGTTGGTGATGGACAGGGAAACCTGGCATGCTGCAGTCCATGGGAGAGCAAAGAGTCAGACATGACTGAGTGATGGTGTATGGAACTGAATCAGAGGGCTAAGACCCAGGTCCACACAACAGTACACAGACACAAACCTCTTCCACCAGGAAGCCTGTACAAGCCACTGTACCAGCCTCATTCACCAGGGGCAGACACCAGAAGCAAGGAAACCATGATCTTATGACTTGCAGAACTGAGTCCACAAATACACATCAGAAACTATCTTGTCCCTGTCCCTCAGGTGACAAGAGAGGAGTATACTGCTAAGACACATAGGACATCCCCTACAAAATGCCACTTCTGCAAGGCTGAGAAATGTAACTAAACTGTTGTATATATAAAAATGCAAAAAGAAATTTGATTGAGATAACAAAGAAATATGTTCCAGACAAATGAACAAGATAAAACCCCTGAAGAAAAACTAAGTGAAGTGGAACTAAGCAATCTACTTGATAGAGTTCTGAGTAATAATCATGAAGATGATCTAAGAATTCAGGAAAAGAATGGATGCATAGTGAGATGTTACAAAAAGTTTTTAACTGAGAGTTAGGAAATATAAAGAACAACCAAAGAGACTTGAAGAATACAATAACTAAAATGAAAAATACACTAGAGGGATTCAATAGCAGAATAAATGATGCAGAAGAAGCAATCCGTCAGCTGGAAGACACAGCAGTGGAAATCACTGCCATAGAACAGAATAAAGAAAAAAAATCAAAAAAGAAATGAGGACAGTTTAAAAGATATCTGGGACAATGTCAAATGCACAAAAATTCACATTATAGGGGTCACAGAAGAAGAAAAAAGAGAAGACAGGCTTGAGGGAAATATTTGAAAATACAATAGCTGAAAACTTCTCTATCAGAAAAGGAAACAAGCACCCAAGTTCAATAAGTGCAGAGTCTCATATAAGACTAACTCAAGAAGAGACACACTGAGGTGAATAGTAATCAAAATTGATAAAAATTAAAGACAAAGAAAAATAATAAAAAGCAATAAGGGAAAACCAGCAAATAACATACAAGGAAATTGCCATAAGATTATCTGTTATTTTTCAGCAGAAACACTGCAGTCCAGAAGGAAGTGGCAAAGTATGCTGAAACAAATGAGAGGGAAAATATTCAACAAGAGTATTTTACTCAGAAAGAGTCTCATTCAGATTTGATGTAGAAATCAAAAACTTTACATACAGGTAGACAAAAATTAAAATAATTCGAAATCACCAAACCAGATTGACAACAAAAGCCAAAGTGACTACTCTAAGCAGAAAAGGAAAGGCCACAACTAGTGACAACAACAAAAGTTAAGGGTGGAAAATCTCACCAGTAAAGGCAAATATACAGTAAAGGTAGGAAATAATTAACACAAAAATATGATATCAAAACCAGTAATCCTGAGAGGAGAGAACAAGTGCAGGATATTTGAAATGCATTTGAAATTGAGATGAGCAACTTAAAACAATTATGTGTACAAATAGACTGATATATGGAAACCCGCAAGGTGACAGCAAACAGAAATCTGTAAGAGATATACACAGAAAGAAAAAAAGAGCACATACAACCCTCCCAGCACAGCTGAAAGAACAAATAACCCCTGCAAAAAAGAGTGCAGGCAGTGAATTGAAACAACTGGACATAAACCCCCTAATGCAGAGGGTGAGCAAAGGGAGCCAAAACAAGTCCACACTAGTCCTGCGACACAGAGACCACACTGGGAGCTGAAACAAGAGTACACAAGCCTTGCAACGCAGAGGGTGGACCTCAGGAACTGAGAGTCAAGTGTACACAGTCCTGCAACACAGAGGGTGAGTTTAGGAGGCTGATGGAAGCCCACACAAGTCACTGCGAAGCAGAAGGATCCACACAAGCACCTACCTAGCAAGTTTTGGCCAGCAGCACAGGGCAGAACAGGGAAACAAAAGCACTGGCAATGATCCCAGGGGCAAGTAGGGAACTGGCAGCCGTGCAATTATGCTGAGAGAGCCACTTTGAAGCAGCTGTGGAAATAGGTGCACCTAACACCGCGAAAGCTAGAATGACTGCCGAAAGGCATACTGAACCCATAGACACTCCAAAACCTACTATTGGACTCTGCACTGCCTTTCAGAGAGATGAGATCCAGCTTCATCAACCAGAACACAGGCACAAGCTCCGCCAACCAGGAAAACATCACAGGACTCTAATCCAACCCCATCCACAGAGGCAGACTCCACAACCAAGAACTACGACCTTAAAAGCCCTTTTTTATTTTTATTTTTCCTTTTATTTTCCTCTTATGAATCACACTGTTAATCCCCCCAACATATCTCCACCTTCACACTAGCGTTTAGTTGTGTTGTGGGGTTTTCCTTTTTTTGTTGTTGTTATTAAAAAAAAATTAAGATTCTTTCTTTTTGTAAGTCACACTGCTTATTGCCCAACATATTTCCACCATCATATTAGCATTTTGCAGTTCTGTGGAGTTTTCCTATTTGTTTTTCTTGTTAAAAAAATCTTTTTTTGGGTGGTCCTAAGATGGTGGAATAGGAGGGGGAGACCACTTTCTCCCCACAAATTCATCAAAATAGCATTTGAACGCTGAGTTAGTTCCACAAAACAACTTCTGAATTTTGGCAGGGGACATCAGGCACCCAGAAAAGCAGCCCATTTTCTTCAAGAGGAGATGGGAAAAAATATAAAAGATTAAAAAAAAGAGACAAACAAGGTAGGGATGGAGATCCATCCCAGGAAGGGAGTCTTAAAAAAGAGAGAAGTTTCCAAACACCACGAAACACTCTCAATGGCGAGGCTGTGGAAAGCCTTGGAACCTCAGAGGAAAACATAACTGGGAGGAAAAATAAATAATTAAAACCCACAGATTATGTGCCCAACGGTAACTCCCAGCGGAGAAGCAGCGCAGATACCCGCATCCACCAGTAGCAAGCAGGGGCTGGGTAGGGAGGTATGGGCTGCATTGCTTAGAGTAAAGACCAGGCCTGAATGCCCTGAAGGCAATCTGAGGGAACCAATTTGAGATAGCAACCCAGACTGTGAGACAGCTATCCTATGAAAAGCCCTAACCTAAGACACCACCAGGCCCACTCACAGAACAAAGGACTGAGCTGAGCTAGCCAGCTGGGGACTGGCTCATCCCCTGTTGGAGACAGGCAGGCAAAGGCAGCCAGAGCTGGAAGGGGACAATCAGGGCCCCAGAGAGGGATCATCTACCAAACTGCAAGCAGGCTTCATTGCTAACCAAGACTTCTTGGGATTCTGAACAGTCTACATCCACTGGGAAGGTTGCAGCCAGAGACCAACTCTCTAGAAGAGGCACATGGCAAACCTGAGAAGGTGTGCCAATTGTACACCCAGAAAATCGAGCAGCAGGGACTGGGGAGGCGATAAGTCACAGCGACCAGGCTCTCCAAGCACCTGGTCACCTAAGCTGCTCGGACCTGGGAAAGGCACAAAACACAGGCCAAATCAAGTCTGCACATTTGTGGAGTACCTGAAAACCTGAACCTGAGTGGCTTAGACCTAGGAAGTGTATACAACCCAGGGCTGGCCTCAGGCAGTTCCCAGCAGAGCAACTTAGAGCCTAAGCAGTGTAGACAGGTAAAGCACACACACCGTGACTGGGGGCAAACCTGGTGTGGCCGAGACACTGAAAACACACACCAGTGTTATCTGTTTGCAGTGTTCCTTTCTCCCAACAGCACAACTGAACCAAGGACATTTAAAAAATGTCCACCACCGCCCCCTTGTGTCAGAGCAAAAATTAGACACTGAAGAGACCAGAAAACAGAAGAAGCTAAAACAAACAGAGGGAACCAACTTGGAAGTGACAGGTGCAATAGATTAAAACCGTGCAGTTAGCACCAACTACATAGGAAGGGGCCTATAGATCTTGAGAAGTATAAGCCAGATCAAGGAAATATCTGAAAATTAACTGACCCCACACTGTCCACAACAACACCAGAGAAAGTCCTAGATATATTTTTACTATTATTATTTTTATTATTTTTTTATTTTTAAGTCCTCTATTACTTCTTTAATTTTCATTTTAAAACCTACTATTACATTGCAAAAAGATCACATTTTTAAAGCAAACTTAATATATATAATATATTTCATAATTTTTGTGACTTTTTTTTTCTTTAATATTGTATTTTTGAGAATTCAAGTTCTATTCTAGAGTTTTAATATGTGTTTGGTATTTGTTATCAATTTTGTACCTTTAATAACCCAACCTTCTGTACCCATTTTTACTCAGGAGTAAAATTACTGGCTTGACTACTCTCTCCCCCTTCGGACTCTCCTTTTTCTCCCCCAGGTCACCTCTATCCCCTCCCTCACTCTTCTTTCTCTACCAAACTCTGTGAATCTCTTTGTGTGTTCTGGACTGTGGAGAACACTTAGGGAACTGATTGCTGGCTGAAACTGTCTCTCTCCTTTTGATTCCCCCCTTTATCCTCCTGGCCACCTCTATCTCCTTCCTCCCTCTTCTCTTCCCTGTATAACTCAGTGAACATCTCTGAGCGGTCCAGACTGTGGAGAGCACATAAAGAAGTCATTACTGACTAGCTTCTCCTCTCCTCATTTGATTACCCCTCTTCTCCTCCTTGTCACCTCTATCTCCCTCCTCCCTCTTCTCTTTACCATGTAACTCTGTGAACCCCTCTGGGTGTCCCTCACTGTGGAGACACTTTTCATCTTTAACCTAGATGTTTTATTACTGGTGCTGTATAGATGGAGAAGTCTTGAGGCTACTGTAAGAATAAGACTGAAAACCAGAGGCAAGAGGCTTAAGTCCAAATCCTGAGAACACCAGAGAACTCCTAACTCCAGAGAACATTAATCAAGAGGAAATTGTCAAATGCCTCCATATCTACACTGAAACCAAGCACTACCCAAGGGCCAACAAGTTCCAGAGCAAAACATACCATGCTAATTCTCCAGCAACACAGGAACATAGTCCTGAATTTCAATATACAGGCTGCCCAAAGTCATACCAAACACAATGACATCTCATAACTCATTACTGGACACTTTATTGCACTCCAGAGAGAAAAAATCCAGTTCCACCCACCAGAACACCAATACAAGCTTCCCTAACCAGGAAACCTTCACAAGCCACCTGTCCAACCCCACCCACAGCGAGGAAACTCCACAATAAAGAACTCCACAAACTGCCAGAATACAGAAAGGCCACCCCAAACACAGCAATCTAACCAAAATGAAAAGGCAGAGAAATACCCAGCAGGTAAAGGAACAGGATAAAAGCCGACCAAACCAAACAAAAGAGGAAGAGATAGGGAATCTACCTGATAAACAATTCTGAATAATGATAGTGAAAGTGATCCAAAATATTGAAAACAAAATGGAGTTACAGATAAATAGCCTGGAGACAAGGAAGGAGAAGATGCAAGAAAGGTTTAACAAGGACTTAAAAAAATAAAAAAAGGAGTCAATATATAATGAATAATGCAATAAATGAGATCAAAAACACTCTAGAGGGAACCAACAGTAGAATAACGGAGGCAGAAGATGGGGTAAGTGAGGTAGAAGATAGAATGATAGAAATAATGAAAGAGAGAAAAAAGAAAAATTAATTAAAGGAAATGAGGACAACCTCAGAGACCTCTCATACAATGTTAAATGCCCCAACATTCGAATCATATGAGTCCCAGAAGAATAAAAAAGAAAGACCATGAGAAGATACTTGAAGAGATAATAGTTGAAAACTTTCCTAAAATCTGGAAGGAAATAGCCACCAAAGTCCAAGAAACCCAGAGAGTCCCAAACAGGATAAAGCCAAGGCAAAACATCCAAAGACATATATTAATCAAATTAACAAAGATCAAACACAAAGAACAAATATTAAAAGCAGCAAGGGAAAAACAACAAATAACATGCAAGGGGACTCCCATAAGGAAAACAGCTAATCTTTCAATAGAAACTCTTCAGGCCAGAAGGGAATGGCAAGACATACTTAAAGTAATGAAAGAAAATAACCTACAGCCCAGATTACTGTACGCAGCAAGGATCTCATTCAAATATGAAGGAGAAATCAAAAGCTTTACAGACAAGCAAAAGCTGAAAGAATTCAGCACCCCCAAACCAGCTCTCTAACAAATGCTAAAGGATCTTCTCTAAACAGGAAACACAGAAAGGGTCTATAAACTCAAACACAAAACAACAAATTAAATGCCAACAGGATCATACTTGTCAATAATTACCTTAAATGGGTTGAATGCCCCAACTGAAAGACAAAGCTGGGCTGAATGGATACAAAAACGAGACCTGTATATATGCTGTCTACAAGAGACCCACCTCGAAACAAGAAACACATACAGACTGAAAGTGACGGGGTGAAAAAAGATATTCCATGCAAATAAAGCCAAAAGAAAGTAGAAGTAGCAATACTTACATCAGGTAAAACAAACTTTAAAACAAAGGTGGTGAAAAGAGACAAAGATCTGCCCAAGAAGACATAACAATTATAAATATATATGTACCCAACATAGGAGTACCACAATATGCAAGACAAACGCTAACAAGTATGAAAGAAAAATTAACAATAACACAATAATAGAGGGAGACTTTAATACCCTACTTACATTTATGATGGATCAACTAAACAGAAAATTAACAAGGAAACACAAACTTTAAATGATATAATAGACCAGTTAGACCTAATTGATATCTATAGGACATTTCACCCCAAAACAACAAAGTTCACCTTTTTCTCAAGTGCTCACGGAACCTTCTCCAGGGTAGATCACATCTTGGACCATAGTCTAGCCTTGGTAAATTCCAAAAAAATTGAAATCATTCCAAACATCATTTCTGACCACAGTGCAGTAAGATTAAATCTCAATTACAGGAGAAAAACTATTAAAAATTCCAACATATGGAGGCTGAACAACACGCTGCTGAATAACCAACAAATCACAGAAGAAATCAAAAAGGAAATCAAAATATGCAGAGAAATGAATGAAAATGAAAACACAACAACCCAAAACCTGTAGGACACTGTAAAAGCAGTGTTAAGGGGAAGGTTCATAACAATATGGATAAATAAAGCTGACAACCTCTTGGCCAGACTGATCAAGAAACAAAGGGGGAAAATAAAATCAATAAAATTAGAAATGAAAATGGAGAGATCACAACAGATAACACAGAAATACAAAGGATCATAAGACACTACTATCAGCAACTATCTGCAAATAAAATGGACAACTTGGAAGAAATGGACAAATTCTTAAAATAGTACAACTTTCCAAAACTGAACCAGGGAGAAATAGAAAATCTTAACAGATGCATCACAAGCATGGAAATTGAAATTGTAATCAGAAATCTTCCAGCAAACCAAAGACCAGGACCAGATGGCTTCACAGCTGAATTCTACCAAAAATTTAGAGAAGAGCTAACACCGAACCTATTCAAACACTTTCAGAAAATTACAGAGGAAGGCAAACTTCCAAACGCATTCTATGAGCCCACCATCACCCTGATAGCAAACCTGACAAAGATGCTACAAACAAAGAAAACTACAGGCCAATATCAATGATGAACATAGGTGCAAAAATCCTTAACAAAATTCTAGCAATCAGAATCCAACAACACATTAAAAAGATCATACATTATGACCAAGTGGGCTTTATCCCAGGGATGCAAGTGTTCTTCAGTATCCGCAAATCAATCAATGTGATACACCACATTAAGTAATTGAAAGATAAAAACCATATTATCTCAATAGATGCAGATAAAACCTTTGACAAAATTCAACATCCATTTATGTTAAGAAACCCTCCAGAAAGCAGCAATAGAAGGAACATACCTCAACATAATAAAAGCTATATATGACAAAGCCACAGCAAACATTATCCACAATGGTGAAAAATTGAAAGCATTTCCCCTAAAGTCAGGAACAAGACAAGGGTGCCCCTTCATAGCACTAATATTCAACATAGTTTTGGAAGTTTTGGCCATATCAATCAGAGCAGAAAAAGTAATAAAAGCAACCAAATTGGAAAAGAAGAAGTAAAACTCTCAATGTTTGCAGATGTCAAGATCCTTTACATAGAAAACCCTAAAGATACCACCAGAAAATTACTAGAACTAATCAATGAATATAGTAAAGTTGCAGGATACAAAATGAACATGCAGGAATCCTTTGCATTCCTATACACTGACAATGAGAAAACAGAAAGAGAAATTAAGGAAACAAATCCATTCACCATTGCAATGAAAAGAATAAAATACTTAGGAATATATCTGCCTAAAGAAACAAAAGACCTATATATAGAAAACTATAAAACACTGGTGAAAGAAATCAAAGAGAACACTAACAGATGGAGAAATACACCGTGTTCATGGATCAGAAGAATCAATATAGTGAAAATGAGTGTACGACCCAAAGCAATATATAGATTCAATGCAATCCCTATCAAGCTACAAATGGTATTTTTCACAAGCTAGAACAAATAATTTCACAATTTGTATGGAAATGCAAAAAACCTCGAATAGCCAAAGCAATCTTGAGAAAGAGGAATGGTACTGGAGGAATCAACCTGTCTGACCTCAGGCTTTACTACAAAGCCACAGTCATCAAGACAGAATGGTACTGGCACCAAGACAGAAATATAGAACAATGGAACAAAATAGAAAGCCCAGAGATAAATCCATGCACCTATGGACACCTTATCTTTGACAAAGGAGGCAAGAATATATAATGGAGAAAAGACAATCTTTTCAAAAAGTGGTGCTGGGAAAACTGGTCAACCACTTGCAAAAGAATGAAACTAGAACACTTTTTAACACCATACACAAAAATAAACTCAAAATGGATTTAAGTCTAAAGGTAAGACCAGAAACTATAAAACTCCTAGAGGAGAACATAGGCAAAATACTTTGCGACATAAATCACAGCAGGATCCTCTATGATCCACCTCCCAGAATATTGAAAATAAAAGCAGAAATAAACAAATGGGACGTAATTAAACTTGAAAGCTTTTGCACAACAAAGAAAACTATAAGCAAGGTGAAAAGACAGCATTCAGAATGGGAGAAAATAATAGCAAATGAAGCAACTGACAAAGAATTAATCTAAAAAATATACAAGCAACCATTGCAGCTCAATTTCAGAAAAATGAATGACCCAATCAAAAAATAGGCCAAAGAACTAAACAGACATTTCTTCAAAGAAAACATACAGATAGCTAACAAATACATGAAATGATGTTCATCATCACTCATAATTAGAGAAATGCAAATCAAAACCACAATGAGGTACCATTTCACACCAATCAGAATGGCTGCGATCCAAAAGTCTTCAAGCAATAAATGCTTTAGAGGGTGTAGAGAAAAGGGAACCCTCTTACACTGTTGGTGGGAATGAAGACTGGAATAGCCACTAATGAGAACAGTGTGGAGATTCTTTAAAACACTGGAAATAGAACTGCTATATGACCCAGAAATCCCACTGCTTGGCATACACATCAAGGAAAGCAGAACTGAAAGAGACAGGTGTACACCAATGTTCATTGCACCAGTTTATAATAACCAGGACATGGGGGCAACCTAGATGTTCATCAGCAGACGAATGGATAAGAAAGTTGTGATACATATATACAGTGGAGTATTGGCGATTAAAAAGAATATATTTGAATAAGTTCTAAGGAGGTGGATGAAACTGGAGCTTATTATACAGAGTGAAGTAAGCCAGAAAGAAAAACACCAATAGAGTACAATAATGCATATATATGGAATTTAGAAAGATGGCAATGATAACCCTGTATGTGAGACAACAAAGGAGACACAGATGTATACAACAGTCTTTTGGACTCTGTGGGAGAGGGCAAGGGTGGGATGTTTTGGGAGAATGGCATTGAAACATGTACATTATCATATGTTAAATGAATCACCAGTCCAAGTTCCATGCATGATACAGGATGCTTGGGGATGGTGCATTGGGATGACCCAGAGGTATGGTATGGGGAGCGATGTGGGAGGGGGGTCAGGATGTGGAACACATGTACACCCCTGGCACATTCATATCAATGTATGGCAAAAGAAAACAATATTGTAAAGTAACTAGCCTCCAATTAAAATAAATTAATTTATATGATAAAATTCATTTTAAGATGTTTTTCTTATAAATCACACCATTCGGGCAGGAATCCCTCAGAAGAAATGGAGTAGCCATAATGGTCAACAAAAGAGTCCAAAATGCAGTACTTGGATGCAATCTCAAAAATGACAGAATGATCTATGTTCGTTTCCAAGGCAAACCACTCATTATCACAGTAATCCAAGTCTATACTCCAACCAGTAATGCTGAAGAAGCTGAAGTTGAATGGTTCTATGAAGATCTACAAGACCTTTTAGAATTAACACCCAAAAAGATGTCCTTTTCATTATAGGGGACTGGAATGCAAAAGTAGGAAGTCAAGAAACAGCTGGAGTAACAGGCAAATTTGGCCTTGGAATGCGGAATGAAGCAGGGCAAAGACTAATAGAGTTTTGCCAAGAAAATGCACTGGTCATAGCAAACACCCTCTTCCAACAACACAAGAGGAGATTCTACATATGAACATCACCAGATTGATTATATTCTTTGCAGCCAAAGATGGAGAAGCTCTATACAGTCAACAAAAATAAGACCAGGAGCTGACTGTGGCTCTGATCCTGAACTCCTTATTACGAAATTGAGACTTAAATTGAAGAAAGTAGGGAAAACCACTAGACCATTCAGGTATGACCTAAATCAAAGTCCTTATGATTATACAGTGGAAGTGAGAAATAGATTTAAGGGCCTGGATCTGATGGATAGAGTGCCTGATGAACTATGGAATGAAGTTCCTGACATTGTGTAAGAGACAGGGATCAAGACCATCAACATGGAAAATAAATGCAGAAAAGCAAAATGGCTGTCTGGGGAGGCCTTACAAATAGCTGTTTAAAGAAGAAAAGTGAAAAGGAAAGTTATAAGCATCTGAATGCAGAGTTCCAAAGATTAGCAAGGAGAGATAAGAAAGCTTTCCTCAGAGATCAGTGCAAAGAAATCGAGGAAAAGAACAGAATGGGAAAGACTAGAGATCTCTTCAAAAAAATTAGAGATACCAAGGGAACATTTTATGCAAAGACAGACTCGATAAAGGACAGAAATGGTCTGGACCTAACAGAAGCAGAAGATAATAAGAAGAGGTGGCAAGAATACACAGAAGAACTGTACAAAAAGATCTTCACGACCCAGATAATCATGATGGTGTGATCACTCATCCAGATCCAGACATCCTGGAATGTGAAGTCAAGTGGGCCTAAGAAAGAATCACTATGAACAAAACTAGTGGAGGTGATGGAATTCCAGTTGAGCTGTTTTAAATCCTGAAAGATGATGCTGTGAAAGTACTGCACTCAATATGCCAGCAAATTTGGAAAACTCAGCAGTGGCCACAGGACTGGAAAAGGTCAGTTTTCATTCCAATCCCAAAGAAAGGCAATGCCAAACAATGCTCAAACTACTGAAGAATTGCACTCATCTCAGATGCTTGTAAAGTAATGCTCAAAATTCTCCAAGCCAGGCTTCAGCAATACATGAACTGTAACTTCCTGATGTTCAAGCTGGTTTTAGAAAAGGCAGAGGAACCAGAGATCAAATTGCCAACATCTGCTGGATCATCGAAAAAGCAAGAGAGTTCCAGAAAAACATCTACTTCTGCTATATTGACTATGCACTGTGTGGATCCCAATAAACTGTGGAAAATTTTGAGAGCGATGGGAATATCAGACCACCTGACCTGCCTCTTGAGAAATCTGTATGCAGGTCAGGAAGCAACAGTTAGAACTGGACATGGAACAACAGACTGGTTTCAAAAAGAAATGAATATGTCAAGACTGTATATTGTCACCTGCTTATTTAACTTCTATGCAGAGTACATCATGAGAAATGCTGGACTGGAAGAAACACAAGCCGGAATCAAGATTGCTGGGAGAAATATCAATAGCCTCAGATATGCAGATGACACCACCTTTATGGCAGAAAGTGAAGAGGAACTAAAAAGCCTCTTGATGAAAGTGAAAGAGGAGAGCGAAAAAGTTGGCTTGAAGCTAACATTCAGAAAACGAAGATCATGGCATCCGGTCCCATCACTTCATGGCAAATAGATGGGGAAACAGTGGAAACAGTGTCAGACTTTATTTTGGGGGGCTCCAAAATCACTTCAGATGGTGATTGCAGCCATGAAATTGAAAGATTTTACTCCTTGGAAGAAAAGTTATGAACAACCTAGATAGCTTATTCAAAAGCAGAGACTACTTTGCCAACTAAGGTCTGTCTATTCAAGGCTATAGTTTTTCCTGTGGTCATGTATGTGTGTGAGAGTTGGACTGTTAGGAAGGCTGAGCACCAAAGAATTGATGCTTTTGAACTGTGGTGTTGGAGAAGACTCTTGAGAGTCCCTTGGACTGCCTTGAGTTCCAACCAGTCCATTCTGAAGGAGATCAGCCCTGGGATTTCTTTGGAAGGAATGATGCTAAAGCTGAAACTCCAGTACTTTGGCCACCTCATGCGAAGAGTTGACTCATTGGAAAAGACTCTGATGCTGGGAGGGATTGGGGGCAGGAGGAGAAGGAGACAACAGAGGATGAGATGGCTGGATGGCATCACTGACTCAATGGACATGAGTCTGAGTAAACGCTGGGAGTTGGTGATGGACAGGGAGGCCTGGCGTGCTGTGATTCACGGGGTCACAAAGAGTCAGACACGACTGAGTGACTGAACTAAACTGATTCCCCCTACATATTTCCACGTCCATATTTGCCTTGTTTGGGTCTGTGGAGTTTTCCTCTTTGTGTTTCTTGAAAAAAAAAAAAGAAAGAAAGAAAAAAAATTCATTTTAGGTTTTCTTTTTTTCTTTTATTCTCCTCATATTTTTTTTTTTATTTTTTCTTGATGAGTTTTTTGGATTTCGTTTTGCATATTTTCAAGTGCTTTTCCTTCTGTTCTTTCCTGGCTGTAGCTATTCCTGAATATATGTAAATCTTTTTCACACACACCTATTCATCATTCCTTTTTCATTTTTTTCTTTTATCTCTCTTTTAAAAAATATTTATTCTTTAATCCACCATTCCCTTTTCTCTTTTCCCTCCCATCTCTTCTTTCTTTTCTCTCTCTCTTTTTCTGTTCTCCATTTTTTCATCACTCTTTTTTCTTTCACCAAGTAAGTTAAAATTTTGAACTCTCTAAGCTTTAATATCCAGTTGGCCTTCTGCTCACGCTAACATTTCCAGATTGAGCATTAACTAGCTCTGCTTTAAATTGGCTGATATCACCTCTGGTTTCCCTTGTTCACCAAGTTAATCTCATATGCTACTTTCTTTAGAACACTTGGGTTATAACTGTATGTGTGAAAGTGTCTGTGTGTATGTCCCAGTATTTCTGTAATTCCTACTTGATCTCCCAATAGAATACAGGCACAAGTCACCCCAACAAGAAACCAACACAAACCATCCAATAAATATTTCCCTCCAATGGCAAAAATCAAAAGGAAGAAGTAATACAACCCTAAAGCCTGGGAAAAGGAGACCTTAACTTGAGCAAGTTAGGAAAAAAAATTAAAAAAAAAAAAAGAAAATGCAAAGACAGAGAAATACAACACAAATGAAAGAGAAAGGTAGAAATTCACAAGACCAAATAAAAAAAGAAGAAATAAGTAATCTCCCTGAAAGAGAATTCACAATAATGTTAGTAAAGATGCTTCAAATACTTGAAACTAGAATGGAGAAAATGCAAGAAGCATTTGACGCAGTTAATACAATCATCAAGGACATAGAAGAAGTAGCACATGAATAGCACAATTGCTGAAATTAAAAGTACTCTAGAAGGATCCAATAGCAAAACCACTGAGGCAGAGGAATGGATAAGTGAGCTGGAGGACAGAATAGTGGAAATAACTGCTGAAGATAAGAATAAAGGGAAAGGAATGAAAAGAATTGAGAAAAATCTCAGAGATTTTGGGGAACATATTGAACACACCAAATATTCAAGTTATAAGGGTCCCAGAAGAAGAAGATAAAAAGAAAGGCACTGAGAAAATTTTTGGAGAAATTATAGTTTTAAATTTCCCCATCATGGGAAAGGAAATAATCAATCAAGTCCAAGAAGTGGAGAGAATTGCCTACACATTAAACCCAAGGAGAAACACATCGAGACACATATTAAGGAAGCTAACAGATTAAGCACAATATATATATATATTAAAAGCAGCAAGGGAAAAGCAAAAAGTAACACACAAGGGAAAACCCATACGATTAATAGCAGACTTTTCAGCAGAAACTCTACAGGCCAGAAGGGAATGGCAGGATATATTTAAAGTACTGAAAGAGAAAAACCTACAACAATGATTATTATACCTGGCAAAGATCTCATTCACAACTGATGGAGAAATCAAAAGCTTTGCAGATAAGCAGAAATTAAGAGAATTCAGTACCACCAGTCCAGCCTTGCAACAAATACTAAAAGGACTTACATAGCCAGTAAACACATGAGAAAGGAAAGACCTACAAAAACCCAAAACAAGAAAATGCCAATAGGAACATATGTATCAATAATTACATTAAATGTAAATGGGTTAAATGCACTAACAAAAAGATACTGACTGAATGGATACAAAAACAAGACATATATATATATATATATATATATATGTTGCCTACAGGGGTCCCACTTCAGACCTAGAGACACATACAGACTGAAAGTAAAATAATGGAAATGATGAAAGTTAAATGATGGAATTCCATGTGAATGGAAACCAAAAGCAAACTGGAGTGGCAATCCTTATTTAGACAAAATAGACTTTAAAATAAAGTATATCATAAGAGACAAACAAGGAAACTACATAATGATCAAGGGATCCATCCAAGAATAAGACATAACAATTGTAAATGTCTATGCACCCAACACATGAGTGCCTCAGTACATAAGGCAAACACTAACAGACATGGGAGGAGGGATCAAAAGTGGCACAATAATAGTGGGGGCTTTAACACCTCATTGTCATCAATGGACAGATTGTCAGAACAGAGAATCAATAAGGAAACACAAACCTTAAATGAAACATTAGACCATATGGACCTAATTGATATCTTCAGGACTTTCCATCCAAAAGCAGAAGAATACATTTTATTCTCAAGTACACATGAAACATTCTCCAGGATAGACCATACCTTGGGGCACAAATCAAGCTTCAGTAAATTTAAGGAAATTGAAATTGTATCAAGTATCTTCTCTGACCACAGTTAAAAAAAAAAACAGTGAAAAGCACAAACTCATGGAAATTAAACAATACATTACTAAATAACAAAGAGTTTACTGAAGAAATAAAAAGGGAAATCAAAAGATTCCTAGAAACAAATGACAACAAAAACATGATGACCCAAAGCCTATGTGACTCAGCAGAGGTGGTTCTAGGAGGGAGTTTGTAGTGATTCAACAATACCTCAAGAAGCAAGAGAAACATTAAATTGACAGCCTAACTCTGTATCTAGAGAGGCTGGAGAAAGAAGAAGAAGAAGAACAACAACAACAACAACAAAAAAAAAAAAAACAAAGTCAGCAGAAGGAAGAAGATCATAAGGATTAGAGCAGAAATAAATGAAAGGGAAATGAAGGAAACAATAGCAGGGATTGATGGAACTAGAGGTTGGCTCTTTGAGAAGATTAACAGAATTGACAGACAACTGGCCAGACTCAACAAGAAAAAAAAAAAAAAAGTAGAAAATCCAATCAATAGAATTGGAAATGAAAAAGGAGAGGTTACAACAGACAACACAGAGATACTAAGAATCATAGCAGAATATAATGAGCAACTATATGCTAACAAAAAATGGACAACCTAGAGGAAATGGACAAATACTTAGAAAAGATCAGTCTCCCCAGACTGAATGAGGAAGAAGTAGAAACTATGAACAACCCAATCACAAACACTGAAATTGAAACAGTGATTAAAAAATAAAAAAATAAAAAATAAAAAATCTCCCCAAAACAAAAGCCCAGGGATAGATGTCTTCAGAGGGGAATTCTATCAAAAATTTAGAAAATTAACAAAGATCAAACACAAAGAACAAATATTAAAGCAGCAAGGGAAAAACAACAAGTAACACACAAGGGGATTCCCATAAGGATAACACCTGATCTTTCAATAGAAACTCTTCAGGCCAGGAGGGAATGGCAAGACATAATAAAGTGATGAAAGAAAATAACCTACAGCCCAGATTACTGTACCCAGCAAGGATCTCATTCAAATATGAAGGAGAAATCAAAAGCTTTACAGACAAGCAAAAGCTGAGAGAATTCAGTACCATCAAACAAGCTCTTCAACAAATGCTAAAGGATATTTTCTAGACAGGAAACACAAAAAGGGTGTATAAACTCGAACCCAAAACAATAAAGTAGATGGCAATGGGATCATACTTATCAATAATTACCTTAAACGTAAATGGTTTGAATGCCCCAACCAAAAGACAAAGACTGGCTGAATGGATACAAAAACAAGACCCCTATATATGTTGTCTACAAGAGACCCACCTCAAAACAAGGGACACATACAGACTGAAAGTGAAGGGCTGGAAAAAGTTATTCAATGCAAATATAACCAAAAGAAAGCAGGAGTAGCAATACTCATATCAGATAAAATAGACTTTAATACAAAGGCTGTGAAAAGAGACAAAGAAGGACACTACATAATGATCAGAAAATTAATCTGAGAAGAAGATATAGCAATTATAAATATATATGCACCCAACATAGGAGCACCACAATATGTAAGACAAATGCTAACAAGTATGAAAGGGGAAATTAACAATAACACAATACTAGTGGGAGATTTTAATACCCCACTCACACCTATGGATAGATCAACTAAACAGAAAATTAACAAAGAAACACCAACTTTAAATGATACAATAGACCAGTTAGACTTAATTGATATCTATAGGACATTTCACCCCAAAACAATGAATTTCACCTTTTTTTTCAAGCACACACGGAACCTTCTCCAGGATAGATCACATCCTGGGCCATAAATCTCGCCTTAGAAAATTCAAAAAAAATTGAAATAATTTCAAGCATCTTTTCTGACTATAATGCAGTAAGATTAGATCTCAATTACAGGAGAAAAAACTATTAAAAATTCCAATATATGGAGGCTGAACAACACGCTGCTGAATAACCAAAAAATCACAGAAGAAATCAAAAAAGAAATTAAAATATGCATAGAAACGAAAGAAAATGTAAACACAACAGCCCAAAACCTGTGGGACACTGTAAAAGCAGTGCTAAGGGGGAAGTTCATAGCAATACAGGCATACCTCAAGAAAGAAGAAAAAAAGTCCAATAAATAACCTAACACTACAGCTAAAGCAACTAGAAAAGGAAGAAATGGAGAACCCCAGGGTTAGTAGAAGGAAAGAAACCTTTAAAATTAGGGCAGAAATAAATGCAAAAAAAAAAAAGAAAAGAAAAAGAAAAAGAGACCATAGCAAAAATAAACAAAGCCAAAAGCTGGTTCTTTGAAAGGATAAATAAAATTGACAAACCATTAGCCAGACTCATCAAGAAACAAAGGGAGAAAAATCAAATCAATAAAATTAGAAATGATATTGGAGAGATCACAACCAACAACACAGATATACAAAGGATCAAAAGAGACTACTATCAGCAATTATATGCCAATAAAATAAACAACGTGGAAGAAATGGACAAATTCTTGGAAAAGTACAACTTTCCAGAACTGAACCAGGAAGAAATAGAAAATCTTAACAGACCCATCACAAGCACAGAAATTGAAACTGTAATCAGAAATCTTCCAGCAAACAAAAGCCCAGGTCCAGACGGCTTCACAGCTGAATTCCACCAAAAACTGAGAGAAGAGCTGACACCTGTCCTACACAAAACCTTCCAGAAAATTGCAGACCAAGTAAACATCCAAACTCATTCTATGAGGCCAACACCACCCTATCACAACCTGACAAAGATGCCACAAAAAAGAAAACTAGAGGTCAATATCACTGATGAACATAGATGCAAAAATCCTTAACAAAATTCTAGCAATCAGAATCCAATAACACATTAAAAAGATCAAACACTATGACCAAATGGGCTTTATCCCAGGAATGCAAGGATTCTTCAATATCTGCAAATCAATCAATGTAATACCCACATTGGCAAATTGAAAAATAAAAGCCATATGATTATATAAATAGAGGCAGAGAAATCCTATGACAAAATTCAACCTCTATTTATGATAAAAGCTCTCCAGAAAGCAGAAATAGAAGGAAGATACCTCAACATAATAAAAGGTATATATGACAAACCCACAGAAAATATTATCCTCAATGGTGAAAAATTGAAAGCATTTCCCCTAAAGTCAGGAACAAGACAAAGGTTCCCACTTTCACCGCTACTATTCAACATAGTTCTGGGAGTTTTGGCCACAGCAGTCAGAGAAGAAAAGGAAATAAAAGGAATCCAAATTGGAAAAGAAGAAGTAAAACTCTCACTATTTGCAGATGACATGATCTTCTATGTAGAAAACCCTAAAGACTCGACCAGAAAATTACTAGAGGTAATCAATAAATATAGTAAAGTGGCAGGATATAAAATCAACACACAGAAATCCCTTGCATTCCTATATACTAATAATGAGAAAACAGAAAGAGAAATTAAGGAAACAATTCCATTCACCATTGCAACTAAAAGAATAAAATACTTAGGAATATATCTACCTCAAGAAACTAAAGACCTATATATAGAAAACTATAAAACACTGGTGAAAGAAATAAAAGTGGACACTAATAGATGGAGAAATACACCATGTTCATGGATTGGAAGAATCAATGGAGTGAAAATGAGTATACTACCCAAAGCAATCTATAGATTTAATGCAATCCCTATCAAACTGCCAGCGGTATTTTTCACAGAGCTAGAACAAATAATATCACAATTTGCATGGAAATACAAAAAACCTTGACTAGCCAAAGCAATCCTGAGAAAGAAGAATGGAACTGAGGAATCAACCTGCCTGACGTCAGGCTCTATTACAAAGCCACAGTCATCAAGACAGTATGGTAGTGGCACAAAGTCAGAAATATAGAACAATGGAACAAAATAGAAAGGCCAGATATAAATCCATGCACCTATGGACACCTTATCTTTGACAAAGAGGCAAGAATATACAATGGAGTAAAGACATTCTCTTTAACAAGTGGTGATGGGAAAACTGGTCAACCACTTGTAAAAAATGAAACTAGAACACTTTCTAACACCATACACAAAAATAAACTCAAAATGCATTAAAGATCTAAAGGTAAGACCAGAAACTATAAAACTCCTAGAGGAGAACATAGGCAAAACACTCTCTGACATACATCACAGCAGGATCCTCTATGATCCACCTCCCAGAATATTGGAAATAAAAGCAAAAATAAACAAATGGGACCTAAACATTAAAAGCTTCTGCACTACAAGGAAACTGTAAGCAAAGTGAAAAGACAGCCTTTGGAATGGGAGAAAATAATAGCAAATGAAGCAACTGACAAAGAACTAATCTCAAAAATATACAAGCAACTCCTGCAGCTCAATTCCAGAAAAATAAATGACTCAATCAAAAAATGAGCCAAAGAACTAAACAGACATTTCTCCAAAGAAGACATACAGATGGCTAACAAACACATGAAAAGATGCTCAGTACCACTCATTATCAGAGAAATGCAAATCAAAACCACAATGAGGTACCATTTCACCCCAGTCAGAATGGCTGTGATCCAAAAGTTGAAAAGCAATACATGCTGGAGAGGGTGTGGAGAAAAGGGAACCCTCTTACGCTGTTGGTGGGAATGCAAACTAGTACAGACACTATGGAGAACAGAGTGGAGATTCCTTAAAAAGAAAAAAAAAACTGGAAATAGAACTGCCTTATGACCCAGCAATCCTACTGCTGCAAATACACACTGAGGGAATCAGAATTGATAGAGACACGTGTACCCCAATGTTCACTGCAGCACAGTTTATAACAGCCCAGACAAGGAAGCAACCTAGATGTCCATCAGCAGATTTATGGATAAGAAAGCAGTGGTACATATACACAATAGAGTATTACTCAGCCATTAAAAAGAATACATTTGAATCATTTCTAATGAGGTGGATGAAACTGGAGCCGATTATACAAAGTGAAGTAAGCCAGAAAGACAAACATCAATACAGTATACTAACGCATATATATGGAATTTTGAAAGATAGTAACTATAACCCTGTATGCGAGACAACCTTGTATGGGTTGTTGAAAGAGTGAAATAAGATTATTCCTATAATTTAATTGATACATTGCCTGACATACAACAAATACACAATAAATGGTAACTTTTTAATTTAATCTGTGGTAGGAAGCCTCTAAGATTATCTCTGGTAATCCCTGTTTCCTAGCACTCACACTCTCATATAATCCTCACTCATGAGTAAAAGTTGAACTTAATAACTTGAATTTTAGCAATAGAATATGACAAAATTGATATAACTGTTTTGTAATTAGGTTATGTAAGGTGGTGATTTCTATCTTGCTAGCACACTCTGTCTCTTTCTGACTTTGATGAAGTAAGCTTCCATATTGTAGAAGCCCATGTGGAAAGAAAACGAGGATAATCTCTAGTCAATGAACAGTAAGGAATTAAGGCCCTTAATTTTATATCCTCAAGGAAATGAATCCTGCCACAAACCACAAAAGGAGTTGGAATCCGATTCTGCTCTAGTCAAAACTTCAAATTAGGTTCCATTCCTGGCCAGCGTTTTAATTGCAACCTTGTGAGAGACCATAAAGCAGAGCATCAAACAAAGCCATGTCCAGATGCTTGATAAACAGAAATTTGGAGATGATGAATGTGTCTGATAAACAGCTAAATTTTGGTTTGCTTGTTATGCAGCAATAGATAACCAATATACTCTCACTTATGGGAAGAAAAAAATAATTGACTGTCAGTAATGCATAAATTATTGTGCTATTTCTTATTCTACTCTGAAAGCAAAATGCTTCTATAATAGACTTCTGTTTCACTTTCATCTTAAAGATAAAAAGAAAATTAATAGAATTTAAAGTCCTTGACCAAAGTTTTAAAGCCAGTGCCAGAATTAAGATTCAAACATAGATGCCTGAAACTCTAAAGGCAAGTTTCTCTTCTCTACACTGTATTATGTTTCTCAGCTATCAATTGTTCACATCAAAAATGGTCACCTCATAGGAATCTTCACAATAATTTCTGCATATAGGTATTTTAGTACTGTCTCATAGTTTTGTATTTCTGTTATCTTGTCTTAATAGTCATCTTGTCTTAATAGTCAAAAGAGAACCCATTCCTTATTCACATTTTAATTTTCAGCCTCTTGCATATTAATTATTTACTTGACAAATATTATCAACAAATATGAGATTCTGTGTATATATTAAATATATATTTAATGAGTGGATGAACTACCAAGTGCAAATTATACACATACACGTACTAGGAAAAAGAGTTTAAAAAATACCCACAGATTTTATATATGTGTGTGTGTGTATATATATATATATATATATATATATATATATGTTTCTTTGTATTTATTCAATATTTTGCACTTTAAAATAAGGTATTTAGATATTGAAATTCTCTCATTTATTTCCTAGGAAAGATTTATGTATATATAGGTACTTAAAAAGATACAGCTGTCCTCTACCATTTGATTTATTTTAAATCTAACTTCAAAACGCCTCTTTTTCTATGCTATATTGGTTGTTTGATTTTCAAAGAAATCCACTTTGCATGAAATATCACTGTCTGATGCACTACAATATATACTAAACTGGAAGTGGGCTTTTTAGTTAATAGTTTGATTTAGCTTTAAATGTGAATGTGTATATAATAAACTCAGAGGAAAAGTTGAATAACCATCTTCTGAGTTGTTCAATAGCTGGTTGGTATAGTAAAGTCAGATATACCTCAGGAAATAATTTTCCTTCCATATTTAGGATTCTCATAATCAGCAAGTATATAAGCAAGAAGATATATATGATCAGATTTCTTAAGTTACAAGAACATTCTCAGCTGTTCAATTCCTCTGTCCTTGCTTTGTAACTATTTAAGTTTCAAGTTTCCCCTCTTACTAATTTTAACCAGTTATGTTTCTTCAGAAGCATGCAATTGTTCCAAACATATATTAAGCCTATTTTAATGTTCAAAATGGCTTATTTGATATAGCTTCTTTAATAATTATCGTTACTATTGTATTTTCAGACTTAAGGTCTTTTTCAGGAATTTGATTAAAAGTGAAGAAGGGAAATATCACTAAGAAGTCTACTCTCAAGAATATTTCATGCCAGTTATTTCTGTACTGTTAAACCACATGGAATGTGGTGACTAGGAAAAATATCTTAGGCTCTACTCTATATGTATGGACAATAAAATACTCTCAAAAGCCCCTATTTTTATTTTAAATTGAGTAGCTTTATACAGGACCAAAAGAGAACTCTAGGTGTTTATTTTAACATGACCCACAAAGAGAAAACCAGGAAATACCAAAAGAGTCATTCAAAATGCAAGAACAAACAAACAGAAAACACCCTGCAAATCTTTTCATTAATATTCATATATTGTGTGCTTAAATTAAAATCAGCTTGGCAAAACACATTATAATATCAAATATCTGTTAAACATGGATGTCTAAGTCCAAGAAAATTATTTCTCAGAATATATAAAAATAAATAAAAAGAAAGAGAATAAAATGATTACTTAGCTAAAGCAAAAAGATGAAAGGACAGGTGGTAAGTATTTCTACAGCTGAGCAACTTTAATCCTATTCAGAAACAATAATTTTCAAACTATTCTCACCTGTGAAATGCCTTAAGATGACGAAACATTTTCTCATTGCAGATCTTCAAGTGAAACAGATCTCTTAATGTACAGCATGGTGAATATAATTAGCACTTTGTATTATATACTTGAAAATTGTTAAGATAGTAGATCTTAAATGTTGTTGCTACACATAAAAATGATAATTATTTGAGTGGATGGAGGTGTTAATCAACGTTGACTGTAGCCTGGCAGGTTCCTCTGTCCATGGGGATTCTCCAGGCAAGAATACTGGAGTGGGTTGCTTTGCCCTCCTCCAGGGGATCTTCCCAACTCAGGAATTGAACCCAGGTCTTCTGCATTGCAGGCAGATTCTTTATCAACTGACCCATCAGGGAAGCCCACAATATGTGTGTATTATATATATATATATATATATATATATATATATATATATATATATATATATATATATGACACACATACATATAATATGTGTATATTTATATATATATAAATACAATATATGTGCTGCTGCTGCTGCTAAGTTGCTTCAGTCGTGTCCGACTCTGTGTGATCCCACAGACAGCAGCCCACCAGGCTCCCCCATCCCTGGGATTCTCCAGGCAAGAACCCTGGAGTGGGTTGCCATTTCTTTCTCCAAGGCATGAAAGTGAGAAGTGAATGTGAAGTCACTCAGTCATGTCTGACTCTTAGAGACCCCATGGACTGTGGCCCACCAGGTTCCTCCATCCATGGGATTTTCCAGGCAAGAGTACTGGAGTGGGGTGCCACTGTCTTCTCCGACAATATATGTGTGTGTGTATATACATTATATATATATATATATATATATATATATATATATATATATATATATATATATATATATTTATTTATTTATTTATTTATTTATTTATTTATATACTTATATTTATACAAATTAAGCATGCTGCACATCTTAACCTTCAGTTCAGTTCAGTACAGTTCAGTCACTCAGTCGTGTCCGACTCTTTGTGACCCCATGAATCGCAGCACGCCAGGCCTCCCTGTCCATCACCAACTCCTGGAGTTCACTCAGACTCACAGTCATCGAGTCAGTGATGCCATCCAGCCATCTCATCTTCTGTCGTCCCCTTCTCCATCTGCCCCCAATCCTTCCCAGCATCAGAGTCTTCTCCAATGAGTCAACTCTTCCCGTGAGGTGGCCAAAGTACTAGAGTTTCAGCTTTAGCATCATTCCTTCCAAAGAAATCCCTGGGCTGATCTTCTTCAGAATGGACTGGTTGGATCTCCTTGCAGTCCAAGCGACTCTCAAGAGTCTTCTCCAACTCCACACTTCAAAAGAATCAATTCTTTGGCGCTCAGCCTTCTTGACAGTCCAACTCTCACACCCATACAAGACCACAGGAAAAACCATAGCCTTGACTAGACGGACCTTAGTCGGCAAAGTAATGTCTCTGCTTTTGAATATGCTATCTAGGTTGGTCATAACTATGTCAATAATATCTCAAAAAATCTAGAAAAAAGCCAAAAGCTGGTTCATTGGATAGATATATAATAAAAATTACAAATATTAGGAATAAGAAAGATGCCACTATAGACCACAGAGACATTACAAAGCTAATAGATTGAAAACTAATGTTAATAAATTTAAACACCATAATGTAAACTAGAGAAATTCCTTGAAAGAAATGAACTCCCAATGCTCATTTAAGAAAAACATGAATATCCTTATATCTCTTTTTTTTAAGTGGGCTTATTAGTTAAAATTTTATTGTCAAGAAAATTTCAAGATCAGATGGTTTCATTGAATAATTCTGTCAAACATTTAGGGTCAAAAATTCTATACAAATTCTCCCAGAAAATATTAAATAAGTGGGAATTCCCCAACTCATTTTATTAGGTTATCATTGCCTTCATAATAAAGCTAGAAAAAAAGATAGCACACAAACACAGAAACTGAAGGCCAATATCCATAATTAATATGGACACAAATTTTATAACAAAATTCTAGCAACTTAAATCCAACTACATGTAAAAACAATAACACACCATGATCATGTGGAGTTTATCTTATGAAATGAAAACTTATAACATTCAAAAAATTTAAAAATTCATCATATTAGGAGAAAAAACTATATGATAAATGCAGAAAAATCACTTGACAAAATTAAACACACATTCAAATCAACATTTCTAAGCAAACTGGGGATAGAAAGAAGCTTCCTCAACCTGATAATGGATAACTAAGAAAAATCTACAACTAAGATGATATTTCATTATAAAAGACTGAATAACTTTTCCCTAAGATCAGGAACTGGTGCAAAATTTCAATCTTTTCCTTGTATTTCATATTGTACTGGAGGTCATAAGGAGTGCAAGCAGGCAAGAAAAATAAAGTACATGCAGAAGACAGTAAAACTGCTTTTTCCCACATATGTCATGTTTGTCTATTTAAGAACTTTAAAGGACTCTTCAGAAAAGCTATCAGAGTGAATATGTGAGCTTTGCAAGTGTCAAAGGTAACAGATTGATAAAAAGAAAAAAAATCAAATCAATGTATTTCTATGTACTTCTTGTTGTTCAGTGGCTAAGTCCTGTCTGACTTTTTGTGACCCAGTGGACTGCAACACACCAGTCTCCTCTGTCCATGGGATTATCCAGGCAAGAATACTAAGATCTATTCAGTTACAAATTCACCAGGGAATTTGACTTTGGAGGCCAGTGGGACTTGATTACAGAACTTACACAGGTCTGGGGAAACAGACACTTACAGGGCACTAACAACCATTGTGTGCACCAGGACCCAGGTAAAAGGAGCTGTGACCCCACAAGAGACTGACCCAGACTTGCCAATGAGTGTCCAGGAGTCTCCAGTGGAGGCATGGGTTTGCTGCAGGATCAGGGGCACTGAATACAAGAGTACGTGCAAGAGACCTTTTGAAAGAGGTCTCCATTATCTTCATTACCCCTATCATAGTTGGTTCTCACGTCAAACAATGAGGGAACACAAGCTAGCCCATTAAAAGAAAATTGGATTAAAGATTTACTGAGCATGGCCCAGCCCATCAGAAAAAGACCTAGTTTCCCCCACAGTCAGTCGCTCCCATCAGGAAGCTTCCATTAGCCTCTTATCCTTATCCATCACAAGGCAGACAGAATGAAAACCAGAATCACAGAAAACTAACCAAACTCATCACATGGACCACAGCCTTGTTAACTCAATGAAACTATGAGCCATGCCATGTAGGACCACTGAAGAAGAATGGGTCATGGTGGAGAGTTCTGAAAAAACGTGGTCCACTGAAAGAGGGAATGACAAACCACTTCAGTATTCTTGCCATGGGAAAGCCATGAGCAGTATGAAAAAGTAAAAAGATAGGACATTGAACAATTAATTCCCTAGGTTGGTAGGTGCCCAATATACTACTGGAGAGCCATGGAGAAGTAAGTTCAGAAAGAATGAATAGACAGAGCAAAAGTGAAAACAACACACAGTTGTGGATGTGACTGATGATGGAAGTAAAGTTTGATGCTGTAAAGAGCAATATGGCATCAGTTCAGTTCAGATCAGTTGCCCAGTCATGTCCGACTCTTTGTGACCCCATGGACTGAAGCACACCAGGCCTCTGTGTCCATCACCAGCTCCTGGAGATTACTCAAACTCATGTCCATTGAGTTAGTGATGCCATCCAACCATCTTATCCTCTGTCATTCCCTTCTCCTCCCACCTTCAATCTTTTCAAGCATCAGAGTCTTTTCAAATGAGTCAGTCCTTTGCACCAGGTGGACAAAGTATTGGAGTTTCAGCTTCAACATCAGTCTTTCCAATGAATATTCAAGGACTGATTCCCTTTAAGATTGACTGGTTGTATCTCCTTGCAGTCCAAGGGACTCTCAAGAATCTTCTCCAACACTATAGTTCAAAAGAATCAATGATTCAACACTCCACTCTCTTTATATCTCATAGGAACCTGGAATGTTAGATCCATGAATCACGTAAATTGGAAGTGGTCAAACAGGAGATGGCAAGAGTGAATATCAACATTTTAGGAATCAGTGAACTAAAAGTGAACCAGAATGGGCGAATTTAATTCAGATGACCACTGTATCTACTACTATGGGCAAGAATCACTTAGAAGAAATGGAGTCCTTCATAGGCCAAAAAAAGAGTCCAAAATGCAGTACTTGGATGCAATCTCAAAAACGACAGAATTATCTCTGATCGTCTCCAAGGCAAACCATTCACAGTACTCTGAGTCTATGCCCCAACTGCTAATGCCAAAAAGCTAAAGTTGAACAATTCTATAATGACCTACAAGACCTTCAAGAAGTAACTTCAAAAAAGATGTCCTTTTCATCATAGGGGACTGGAAAGCAAAAGTAGGAAGTCAAGAGATACCTGGAGTAACAAGAAAATTTGGCCTTGGAGTACAAAATGAAGCAGGGCAAAGACTAATAGAGTTTTGTGAAGAGAATGCATTGGTCATAGCAAAGGCCCTCTTCCAACAACACAAGAGAAGACTCTACACATGGACATCACCAGATGGTCAAAACTGAAATTAGATTGCTTATATTCTTTGAAGCCAAGAATGGAAAAGCTCTATATAGTTCAAAAACAAGACTGGGAGCTGACTGTGGCTCAGATCATGAAATCGTATTTGCAAAATTCAGACATAAATAGAAGAAAGTAGGGAAAACCACTAGATCATTTAGGTGGGACCTAAATCAAAGCACTTATGATTATACAGTGGAAATAAAAATAGCTTCAAGGGATTAGATCTGATAGACAAGTGCCTGAACCACTATGAATGGAGCTTTCATGATATTATACAGGGAATGGTGATCAAGATCATTCCCAAGAGAAAAAAAAAATATGCAAAAGGTAAAATGGTTGTCTGAGGAGGCCTTACAAATATTTGAGAAATGAAGAGAAGCTAAGGCAAAAGAGAAAAGAAAAGATATACCCATCTGAATGCAGAGTTCCAAAGAATAGTAAGGAGAGATAAGAAAGCCTTCAGTTCAGGTCAGTCGTTCAGTCGTGTCTGACTCTTTGCGAACCCATGAATCGCAGCACGCCAGGCCTCCCTGTCCATCACCAACTCCTGGAGTTCACTCAGACTCACGTCCATTGAGTCAGTGATGCCATCCAGCCATATCAATCTCTGTCGACCCCCTCTCCTCCTGCCCCCAATCCCTCCCAGCATCAGAGTCTTTTCCAAAGAGTCAAATCTTCACATGAGGTGGTGAAAGTACTGGAGTTTCAGCTTTAGCATCATTCCTTCCAAAGAAATCCCAGGGCTGATCTCCTTCAGAATGGACTGGTTGGATGTCCTTGCAGTCCAAGGAACTCTCAAGAGTCTTCTCCAACACCACAGTTCAAAAGCATCAATTCTTCGGCACTCAGCCTTCTTCACAGTCCAAATTTCACATCCATACATGACCACAGGAAAAACCATAGCCTTGACTAGACGGACCTTAGTCGGCAAAGTAATGTCTCTGGTTTTGAATATACTATCTAGCTTGGTCATAACTTTTCTTCCAAGGAATAAACGTCTTTTAATTTCATGGCTGAAATCACCATCTGCAGTGATTTTGGAGCCCCCCAAAATAAAGCCTGACACTGTTTCTACTGTTTCCCCATCTATTTCCCATAAAGTGATGGGCCCAGATGCCATGATCTTCGTTTTCTGAATGTTGAGCTTTAGGTCAACTTTTTCACTCTCCTCTTTCACTTTCATCAAGAGGCTTTTTAGTTCCTCTTCACTTTCTGCCATAAGGGTGGTGTCATCTGCATATCTGAGGTTATTGATATTTCTCCCGGCAATCTTGATTCTAGCTTGTGTTTCTTCCAGTCCAGCGTTTCTCATGATGTACTCTGCATAGAAGTTAAATAAGCAGGGTGACAATATACAGCCTTGACATACTCCTTTTCCTATTTGGAACCAGTCTGTTGTTCTATGTCCAGTTCTAACTGTTGCTTCCTGACCTGCAAACAGATTTCTCAAGAGGCAGGTCAGGTGGTCTGGTATTCCCATCTTTCTCAGAATTTTCCACAGTTTATTGTGATCCACACAGTCAAAGGCTTTGGCATAGTCAAGAAAGCAGAAATAGATGTTTTTCTGGAACTCTCTTGCTTTTTCCATGATCCAGAGAATGTTGGCAATTTGTTCTCTGGTTCCTCTGCCTTTTCTAAAACCAGCTTGAACATCAGGAAGTTCACAGTTCACGTATTGCTGAAGCCTGGCTTGGAGAATTTTGAGCATTACTTTATTAGCATGTGAGATGAGTGCAATTGTGTGGTAGTTTGAGCATTCTTTGGCATTGCCTTTCTTTGGAATTGGAATGAAAACTGACCTTTTCCAGTCCTGTGGCCACTGTTGAGTTTTCCAAATTTACTGGCATATTGAGTGCAACACTTTCACAGCATCATCTTTCAGGATTTGAAATAGCTCCACTGGAATGCCATCACCTCCACTAGCTTTGTTCGTAGCGATGCTTTCCAAGGCTCACTTGACTTCACATTCCAGGATGTCTGGCGCTAAATTAGTGATCACACCATCATGATTATCTGGGTCATGAAGATCTTTTTTGTACAGTTCTTCTGTGTATTCTTGCCACCTCTTCTTAGTATCTTCTGCTTCTGTTAGGTCCGTACCATTTCTGTCCTTTATCGAGCCCATCTTTGCATGAAATGTTCCCTTGGTATCTCTAATTTTCTTGAAGAGATCTATAGTCTTTCCCATTCTATTCTTTTCCTTTATTTCTTTGCATTGATCACTGAAGAAGGCTTTCTTGCCTCTTCTTGCTTTTCTCTGGAACTCTACATTCAGATGCTTATATCTTTCCTTTTCTCCTTTGCTTTTCACTTCTCTTCTTTTCACAGCTATTTGTAAGGCCTCCCCAGACAGCTATTTTGCTTTTATGCATTTCTTTTCCATGGGGATGGCTTGATCCCTGTCTCCTATACAATGTCATGAACCTCATTCCATAGTTCATCAGGCACTGTATGTATTAGATCTAGGCCCTTAAATCTATTTCTTACTTCCACTGTATAATCATAGGGGATTTGATTTAGGTCATACCTGAATGGTCTAGCGGTTTTCCCTACTTCCTTCAATTTGAGGCTGAATTTGGTAATAAGGAGTTCATAATATGAGCCACAGTCAGCTCCTAGTCTTGATTTTGTTGACTGTATAGAGCTTCTCTATCTTTGGCTCCAAAGAATATTATCAATCTGATTTCGGTGTTGACCATCTGGTGATGTCCATCTGTAGAGTCTTCTCTTGTGTTGTTGGAAGAGGATGTTTGCTATGACCAGTGCATTTTCTTGGCAAAACTCTATTAGTCTTTGCCCTGCTTCATTCCACATTCCAAGGCCAAATTTGCCTGTTACCCCAGGTGTTTCTTGGCTTCCTACTTTTGCATTCCAGTCCCCTATAATGAAAAGGACATCTTTTTTGGGTGTTAGTTCCAAAAGGTCTTGTAGATCTTCATAAAACCATTCAACTTCAGCTTCTTCAGCATTACTGGTTGGGGCATAGACTTGGATAACTGTGATATTGAATGGTTTGCCTTGGAGACGATCAGAGATCATTCTGTCGTTTTTAAGATTGCATCCAAGTACTGCATTTCAGACTCTTTTGTTGACCATGATGGCTTCTCCATTTCTTCTGAGGTATTCTGGCCCGCAATAATAGATATAATGGTTATCTGATTTAAATTCACCCATTCCAGTCCATTTTAGTTCGCTGATTCCTAGAATGTCAATGTTCACTCTTGCCGTCTCTTGTTTGACCACTTCCAATTTGCCTTGATTCATGGACCTGTCATTCCAGGTTCCTATGCAATATATAGCTCTTTACAGCATGGGACCTTGCTTCTATCACCAGTACATCCACAGCTGGGTATTGTGTTTGCTTTGGCTCCATCCCTTCATTGTTTCTGGAGTTATTTCTCCACTGATCCTTCATCAGTGATCAATGAAAATTGGAGGAAAACAATAAAATGGGAATGACTGAAGATCTCTTCACTGAAATTGGAGACACCAAGGGAACATTTCATGCAAAGATGGGCATAATAAAGGACAGCAATGGTATGGAACTTCCAGAAGTATAAGATATTAAGAAGAGGTGGCAAGAATGCACAGAGGAACTAAACAAAAAAGATCTTGATGATCCAGACAACCACAATGGTATGGTCACTTCCTAGAGCCAGTCACTTGAAATGCAAAGTCAAATGGGACTTAGGAAGTGTCACTACAAACAAAGCTAGTGGAGGCAATGTAATTCCAAGTTGAGCTATTTCAAATCCTAAAAGATGATGTTGTGAAAGAGCTGCACTCAATATGCCAGCAAATTTGCAAAACTCTGCAGTGGCCACAGGACTGGAAAAGGCCAGATTTCATTCCAATCCCAAAGAAGCAATGCCAAAGAATGTTCAAACTACCACACAATAGCACTTGTCTCACAAGATAGCAAATTAATACTCAAAATGTTCCAAGCCAGGCTTCAACAGTAAGTGAATTGTGAAATTCTAGGTGTCCAAGCTGGTTTTAGTAAAGGCAGAGGAACCAGAGATCAAATTGCCAACATCCATTGGATCATTAAAAAAGCCAAAGACTTCCAGAAGAATATCTACTTCTGCTTTATTGACTATACCAAACCTTTGACTGTGTGGATGACAACAAACTGTTGATAATTCTTCAAAAGATGGGGATAGCAGACCACCTTACCCGTCTCCTTATAAATCTGTATGCAGTTCAAGAAGCAACAGTTAGAACTGGACATGGAACAACAGACTACTTCCAAATTGGAAAAGGAGTATGTCAAGGCTGTATATTGTCACCTTGCTTATTTGACTTATATGCTGAACTGGTGAAGCACAAGTTGGAATCGATTGCTCAGAGAAATATCAACAACCTCAGATAGGCAGATGACACCACTCTTATGGCAGAAATGAAGAACTAAAGAGTCTCTTGGTGAAAGTGAAAGAGGAAAGAAGAAATGTTGGCTTAAAACTTAACATTCAAAAAAATGAAGATCATGGCATCTGCTCCCATCACTTCATGGCAAATAGATGGGAGACAATGGAAACAGTGATAGACTTTATTTTCTTGGGCTCCAAAATCATTGCAGGTGGTGACTGAAGCCATGAAACTAAGACTCTTGCTCCTTGGAAGAAAAGCTATGACCAACTTAGACAGCATATTAAAAAACAGAAACATTACTTTGCCAACAAAGGTCCATCTATTCAAAGCTATAGTTTTTCTAGTAGTCATGTATGGATATAAGAATTGGACCATAAAGAAAGCTGAGGGCCAAAGAATTGATGCTTTTGAACTGTGGTGTTGGGAGAAGTCTCTTCAGAGTCCCTTGGACTGCAAAGACATCAAGCCAGTCAATCCTAAAGGAAAGCAGTCCTGAATATTCATTGGAATGACTGATGCTAAAGCTGAAACTCCAATACTTTGGCCACCTGGTGTGAAGTACTGACTCATTTGGGAAATATTGAAAGCAGGAGGAGAAGGCAAAGGCAGAAGACAAGACAGTTGTATGGCATCACCAACTTGATGGACATGAGTTTTAGCAAGTTCCAGGAGTTGGTGATGGACAGGGAAGCCTGATATGCTGTAGTCCATGGGGTCACAAAGAGTCAGACACGACTGAGCAACTGAACTGACTGATGGAGTTTACAAGAGTCATACGCGACTTAGTGACTAAACCACCACCACCGCACTTTTTGTAGCCCAGTTTTGCAATCTTTTTCCAAGTTCAAGGTCAGTACTATAGTTCCCTAGGTTTTCTTCTAGAAGTTTTATTGTTTTAGTGCTTATGTTTGTGTTTATGATTTTCATAGATTTTTGAAGCATAAGCTGCAAAAATCATTTAAGTGATTTTTTTTCAAAATTAAAAAATTGAATCTTTAAACCTACACTGTTAAGAATATAAAACAGTAAGCCACACACTGGGAAGAAATAATTGAAAAATATATACCCAAGCAGGAACTTATGTCTAGAATTTATGAAGAATGTATAGGGCTCAATAATATGAAGGCAAATCCAGTTTTTTTTTTTTTAATTAAAAAAAATTATCTTAAGCCATAGCTGATGTAAGGAAGACAAGCTAGTAAATGACAAGGTGCTGAACGTCATTTAACATTAGGGAAATGAAAATTAAATCAACATCTCTACATATCCACTAGAATTTAATTTTATCAAATTATGAGTTCTGACCTTCCAAGTGTTTGCAAAAATATGAAGAAACTGGATCTGTCATACTCTGATGGTCGGAATATGAAACAATGCCTCAGTCATTTTGGGCCATTATAACCAATTACCACACACTAGGCATTTTTAACAACAGAAATTTATTTCTCACAGATTTGGAGATGGGGAAATCTAAGATCAATGTGCAAGTCCTTTTGATTCTTTGTGAGTACCCCCTTCCTGATTTATAGATGATTACTTTTTGCTGTTTCCTCACATGAGGAAAAGAGAGAGAGGCCATCTTTTCCTATAAGGCACTAACCTCACTCATGCCAGCTTCTCTGTGACTTGATTGTTTTCCAAAGATCCCATCTGCAAGTTCCATCACCATGGGGATTAGGCTTTGACATATGAATCTTAGAGGGGGCACAAATATTCAATCTATACCAAATTGTAAAGGTACATTGGAAAACAATTTTACATTTATAAAATTAAAATAGACTTTATCATACAATCTGACCATTTCATTCTTAGATACTACACAAGAGAAATGAAAGCATATGTGTATGTCACTGCAAAGAATCGTATGAGAAGCTTCATATTAGTTTTATTTGTAATGATTGAAACTGTAAATTATCCAAATATCCCTCAACATGTGAATAGGTAAATAGTTCATATTCTATCCATATAATTAAATCTACTGATCAATAATAAGGAATGAATCGTTTTTAATTAAAAAAAAACTAGACATGCAACATTGCATAAGTTTAAAGTGTAAAGTGTTACTTTTTGTAATATTGCTAATGTAGTGATATTTATCACATTATATAATTATAGTATAGTATTATTATCTATATTCTTTGTACTATATATTAGATCTCTGTGGCTTATTTACTGCATATTACAAATTTGTGCCTTTGAACACTGCCACTCTTATCTTGTTCCTCCCCGATAATCACCATTTTACTCTTTATGTCGTTTATTTATTTATTTTTTTTTTTTTGCATTTTACATTTGTCATCTTACATAGCACTTGTCCTTCTCTGACTTATCTCATTTAGGATAATTTGCTCAGGGACAATCCATGTTGTCACAAATGAAAGGGTATCCTCCGCTTTCATGGCTGAGTAATATACCATTGTGTATATATATATATATATATATATATATATATATATATATATATATATATATATATATGTATACACACACACACATATATATGGACTTCTTTGGTAGGTCAGCTGGTAAAGAATCTGCCTGCAATGCAGGAGACCCTGATTAAATTCCTGGGTCAGGAAGATCACTTGGAGAAGGGATAAACTGCCCACTTCAGTATTCTTGGGCTTCCATGGTGACTTGGATGGTAAAGAATCCACCTGCAATGTAAGAGACCTGGGTTCTATCCCTGGGTCACAAAGATCTCCTTGAGAAGGGTATGGCAACCCACATTACACCATGACAATCCCCATGGAAACAGGAGCCTCGTGGGCTATAGTACATGGAGTCACAAAAAGGTGGACATGCCTCAGTGACTAAGCGCTCTCTCTCTCTCTATATATATATATATATACACACACACACACACACACACACACACACACACACACACACACACACACACACACACATATATATATATATATATATATGGGCTTCCCTGGTGGCTCAGAGGTTAAAGCGTCTGCCTCCAATGCAGGAGACCCAGGTTTGATCCCTGGGTCAGGGAGATCCCCTGGAGAAGGAAATGGTAACCCACTCCAGTATTCTTTTTTTTTTTTTTTTTCTGTATTTTTTTAAAATCTAAATTTATTTATTTTAATTGGAGGCTAATTGCTTTAAAATAGTGTATTGGTTTTGCCACACATCAACATGAATCCACCATGAGTGTACACGTGTTCCAAATTCTGAACCCCAGAGGGTGGGATGATTTGGGAGAATGGCATTGAAACATGTATAATATCATATAAGAAACAAATCGCCAGTCCAGGTTCAATGTAGGATACAGGATGCTTGGGGCTGGTCCACTCCAGTATTCTTGCCTGGAGAATTCAATGGACAGAGGAGCCTGGCAGTCTACAGTCCATGGGGTCGCAAAGAGTCAGACACGACTGGGCGAAGTCCTTGACTTACTTGATATATATATATGTATGTGTGTGTGTGTGTGTGTGTGTATATATATGTATACATATATATAAATAACTTTGTATCCATTCATTTGCTGTTGGACATATGTTTTGTCAAAATCTTATTTTCATTTCCTTCTTGTATATACTCAGAAGTGTAACTGCTGAATTGTACGGTAATTCTATTTTTAATTTTTTAAAATATTGTTTTACATAGTGGTTTGACCAATTTAAATTCCCCCAAATGTAAGAGGATTTCCTTTTTACCACACCCTTACCAACACCTGTAGTTTCTTATCTTCTTGATGATAGCCATACTAACAGTTTTCAAATGATAGCTTTTTGTGATTTTTATTTGCATTTCCTTGATGATTAGTGATGTTGAGCATCATTCCATGTGTCTGTTGGTCAGTTTTATGTCTTCTTCGGAAATTTTCTATTTAGAACTTCTTCCCATTTTAAAATAGGATGAACTATTCATGTGGGCAACTACACAGAGTAATCGCAGAATGTTGTTGCATTACACTGAAACCAGATAAAATGTGCATAATGTATGACAAACTTTAAATACAATACTAAAAAATGCAAACTACTTATAGTAATATAAGGCAGATCAGTGGTTACCTGAGTGTAAGGAGGAGAATAAAAGGGACAGATTGTAAAGCGACAAGAAGAAAGTGTTGGGAGTGATGAATATGGTCAGTATGTTGATTGAGATTATTTAAAGAGTTGGACACTACTGAGCGACTGAACTGAACTGGACTGAACAAATGTATACTTATCACAAAATTCATTAATTGTACATTTTCAATATGTGAAAAAGTACAGTTGTATTGGATGTCTGTTATAGGTCTGAATTGTGTCTCCAAAAAGTTGATCTGTTGAATCCCTAACACTTATTATTTCAGAATGTGACTATACTTAGAGATAAGGTCTTAAAAATGTGATTAAGTCAAAATGAGGCCATTCAGTTCAGTTGAGTTCAGTTGGTCAGTCATGTCTGACTCTTTGTGAACCCATGGACTGCAGCATGCCAGGCTTCCCTGTCAATCACAAACTCCCAGAGCCTGCTCAAACTCATGTCGATCAAGTCGGTGATGCCATCTAACCATCTCATCCTCTCTTGTCCCCTTTTCCTCCTGCCTTCAATCTTTCCCAACATCAGGATCTTTTCCAATGAGTCAGTGCTTCGCTTCAGGTGGCCAAAGTATTGGAACTTCAGCTTTAGCATCAGTCCTTCCAATGAACATTCAGGACTGATTTCCTTTAGGATTGACAGATTTGATCTCCTTTCAGTCCAAGGGACTCTCAAGAGTCTTCTCCAACACCACAATTCAAGAGCATCAACTCTTTGGCCTTCAGCTTTCTTTATGGTCCAATTCTCACAAGCATACATGACTACTGGAAAAAACATAGCTTTGACTAGACAGACCTTTGTCAGCAAAATAATGTCTCTGCTTTTTAACATGCTGTCTAGGTTGGTCATAGCTTTTCTTCCAGGAGCAAGCACCTTTTACTTTCATGGTTTCATTCACTATCTGCAGTGATTTTGGAGCCCAAGAAAATAAAGTCTGTCACTGTTTACATTCTTTTCTCATCTGTTTGCCATGAAGTGATGGGACCAGATGCCATTATCTTCATTTTTTGAATGTTTAGCTTTTAGCCAGCTTTTGCATCTTCCCCTTTCACTGTATCAAGAGACTTTTTAGTTCTCCTTTGCTTTCTGCCATAAGTGTAATGTCATCTATCAATATAAAAATATTGATATTTTCGTCTGAAATCTTGATTCCAGCTTGTACTTCATGTATCATGGTATTTTTCATGATGTACTCTGCATATAAGTCAAATAAGCAGGGTGATAATTTGCAATCTTGACATACTCCTTTCTCGATTTGTAACCAGTCTGTTGTTCTACACCCAGTTGTAACTGTTGCTTCTTGACCTACATACATGGTTTCTCAGGAGGCAGGTAAGGTAGTCTGGCATTCCCTTCCCTTTAAGAATTATCCACAGTTTGTTGTGATCCACACTGTTGATGACTTTAGCATCGTCAATGAAACAGATATAGATGATTTTCTGGAATCCTCTTGCTTTTTCTATGATCCAATAGGTGTTGACAATTTAGACTCTGGTTCCTCTGCCTTTTCTAAATCTAGCTTGAATATCTGGAAGTTCTCGGTTCATGTAGTCCTGAAGTTTAACTTGTAGAATTTTGACCTTTACTTTGCTAGCATGTGAGATGATTGCAATTGTGTGGTAGCTACCTGACTGATGTCCTTATAAGACCAGGAAATTCAAACATATAAACAGGCATTCTTTGCAAACACAGAGAAAATACCTTGGGAGGGCACAATGAGAGATGGTGTTTTGCTATCCTGGAAAAGTGACCTTAGGACAAAACCAAATTTGCTGGTAATCCTGGCTTTGAACTTGGAGCTTTGTAACTGTGGAAAAATATTTCCTTTTACTTAAGCCACCAAGCCTGTAGTTCTTTATTATGGTAGACTTAGCAAATATAATGTCTCTTGCAATTACTCAGAAACTTCAAATAAAAACTGATATCTGGGTCTCACTTCACACCATTTGAAAGTGAATTTCACTGACTAAAACCAATGTAGCTAAATTTATAATGCAACTATCTCAACTAATCTAATGCCCAAGTAACACTGAAAACCATTGCTCTGTGTGAATGATTTTTATACCATTAGTTATGATTGTAAGTGTCATTCTAGTTGGGTTATATCACTTTTAGCATAACCTTAGCTGTTACATTCCACAATATTTCTCCACATTTCTTGAGGACATTGACAGTTGGATTAAAATTTTCCTCTTCACTTGCCAAAATTTTCAGCATATAAAATTTATACAACAGAAACGTATTGAGCATTAACTCACTGTCCTTTATTGTTCTCTGCCTTGGAAGTATAAAACAATGTAGATAACAAGTTGGTTCACCCAAGAAGCTCAAAATCTATTGCACAAAAAATATATTTTTATTTTAGTGTCATAAGTGTTATATTAGAAGAAAGCACAGAGGAGGAACATCTAACTCAGATTAAGAGTTCAGTTCAGTTCAGTTGAGTTCAATCACTCAGTCATGTCTGACTCTTTGTGACCCCATGAACTACAGCACGGCAGGCTTCCCTGTCCACCACCAACTCCCGGAGTCCACCCAAACCCATGTCCAGCGAGTCAGTGATGCCATCCAACCGTCTTATCCTCTGCCATCCCCTTCTCCTCCTGCCTTCAATCTTTCCCAGCATCAGGATCTTTTCAAGTGAGTCAGCTCTTTGCATCACGTGGCCAAAGTACTGGAGTTTCAGCTTCAACATCATTCCTTCCAATGAACACCCAGGACTGATCTCCTTTAAGACGGACTGGTTGGATCTCCTTGCAGTCCAAGGGACTCTCAAGAGTCTTATCCAACACCACAGTTCAAAAGCATCAATGCTTCGGTGCTTAGCTTTCTGTATAGTCCAACTCGCACATCTATACATGACCACAAGAAAAACCATAGCCTTGATTAGACGGACCTTTGTTGGCAAAGTAATGTCTCTGCTTTCTAATATGCTGTATAGGTAGCTCATAACCTTCCTTCCAAGGAGTAAGCGTCTTTTTTGGGGGGGGGAGGGAGAAGAAAGTATATGCTTTATCATTACCTATTTTAAAAATTTAATTTGAAATAATTTCAGACTTACAGAGTCACTTTAAGAATAGCACAAAGAACTCCAACTATACTTCACACATATTCACCAGTTGTTAATATTTTGCCACTGTTCCTTAATCATACTTTCTCTTAGATAATACACATAATACTATTATCTAGCATATAGTTTATATTCAAGTTTTACCAGTTGCTCCAACAATGTCCCAATAATGTCGTTTTTAACAGTGCAGGATCACACATTGATTCAGTTTGTTTTCAACTTTAGTTTATAATGTGAATGTTACTTCAGCCGTTCTTTGTCTTTTATTATATTGATATTTTTGAAGATTCAGCCAACCAGTTCAGTCGCTCAGTATTATCTGATTCTTTGCAACCCCATGGACTGCAGCAGGCCAGGCTTCCCTGTCCACCACCAACTCCCAGAGCTTGCTCAAATTCATGTCCATCAAGTCGGTGATGTCATCCAACCATCTCATCCTCTGTTGTCCCCTTCTCCTCCTGCCTTCAATCTTTCCTAGAATCAGGGTATTTTCAAATGAACTGGTTCTTTGCAACAGGTGGCAAAAGTGTTGGAGATTCACCTTCAGCATCAGTCCTTCCAGTGAATATTCAGGTCTGATTTCCTTTAGGATTGACTACTTTGATCTCCTTGCAGTCCAAGGGACACTAAAGAGTCTTCTCCAACACCACAGTTCAAAAGCATCAATTCTTTGGTGTTAAGCTTTCTTTATAGTCCAACTCTCACATCCATACATGACCACTGGAAAAACCATAGCCTTGACTAGACGGACTTTGTTGCCAAAGTAATGCCTCTGCTTTTTAATATGCTGTCTAGGTTGGTCATAACTTTCCTTCCAAAGAGTAAGCGTCTTTTAGTTTCAAGGCTGCAATCAACATCTCCAGTGATTTCAGAGCCCAGAAAAATAAAGTAAGCCGCTGTTCCCACTGTTACCACATCTATTTGCCATGAAGTGATGGGACCATATGCCATTATTTTAGTTTTCTGAATGTTGAGGTTTAAGCCAACTTTTTTACTCTCTTCTTTCACTTTCATCAAGAGGCTCTTTAGTTCTTCTTCACTTTCTGCCATGACGGTGGTGTCATCTGCATATATGAGGTTATCGATATTTCTCCCGGAAATCTTGATTCCACATTGTGCTTCCTCTAGCCCAGCGTTTCTCATGATGTAGTCTGCATATAAATTAAATAAGCAGGGTGACAATACTCATTTTCCTATTGGGAACCAGTTTGTTTTTCCATGTCCAGTTCTAACTGGTGCTTCCTGACCTGCATATAGGTTTCTCAAGAGGCAGGTCAGGTGGTCTGGTGTTCCCATCTTTCTCAGAATTTTCCACAGTTTATTGTGATCCACACTGTCAAAGGCTTTGGCATAGTCAAGAAAGCAGAAATAGATGTTTTTCTGGAACTCTCATGCTTTTTTGATGATCCAGCAGATGTTGGCAATTTGTTCTCTGGTTCCTCTGCCTTTTCTAAAACCAGCTTGAACATCTGGAAGTTCACAGTTCACGTATTTCTGAAGTCTGTCTGGAGAATTTTGAGCATTACTTTACTACTGTGTCAGATGAGTGCAATTGTGTGGTAGTTTGAGCATTCTTTGGCATGCCTTTCTTTGGAATTGGAATGAAGACTGACTTTTTCCAGTCCTGTGGCCACTGTTGAGTTTTCCAAATTTGCTGGCATATTGAGTGCAACACTTTCACAGCATCATCTTTCAGGATTTGAAACAGCTCAACTGGAATTCCATCAGCTCCACTAGCTTTGTTCGTAGTGATGCTTTCCAAGGCTCACTTGACTGCACATTCCAGGATGTCTGGCTCTAGATTAGTGATCATACCATCATGATTATCTGTGTCGCAAAGATGTTTTTCGTACAGTTCTTCTGTGTATTCTTGCCACCTCTTCTTAATATCTTCTGCTTCTGTTAGGTCCATACCATTTCTGTCCTTTATGGAGCCCTTCTTTGCATGTAATGTTCCCTTGGTATCTCTAATTTTCTTGAAGAGATCTCTAGTCTTTCCCATTCTATTGTTTTCCTCTATTCCTTTGCATTGTTTGCTGAAGAAGGCTTTCTTATCTCTCCTCACTATTCTTTGGAACTCTGCATTCAAATGGGTATATCTTTCTTTTTCTCGTTTGCTTTCACTTCCTTTCTTTTCACAGCCATTTGTTAGGCCTCTCAGACACCCAAACTATAGTACAAAGCTCTGATAATTAGAATAGTTTTGCCCTGGTCAAAAATATTAATAAATGAATCCTAAATTTATAGGTAAGAAAACAGAAATAAACCTACACTTGTATGGCCAATTAATCTATGACAAAGGAATTAAGAATAAACAATGTGGAAAAGACAGATTCTTAAGTAAGTTTGGGAAAACTCAGCACTTCCATACTAAATAATCAAAGTGGACTAATCTCTCACACCATCTAAAAAGATAAACTTAAGATACATTAAAGTCTTAAATGTAAGACATGAAACCATACATTTTTGAGAAGAAAACTTAGGCAGTATGCTCTCTGACAACAGTCTCAAGATTTTTTTTTTTAATATGTCTCCTTACACTAAGGAAACCAAAGTGAAAATTAAAAAATAAGACCATCTCAAACTTAAAAGTTTTGTACAACAGAGTAAGAATGCTCTAAACTATCAACAAAATGAAAAGGCAGTCTGCTAAATGTGATGATATTTTTAATAATGCATCCACTACAAGTTTAGTATCTAAAATATAGAATGTACTCATATAACTAAACACCAAAATAAACAAAAAATTACAATTTAAAAATGGACAGAGGACCTGAATAGACTGTTTTTTATAAAGAAGATATTCATATCACCAACAGACAAATGAAAAATATGCTCAATGTTATTAGTCATTAGCAAAATGCAAATCAAAACCACAATGAGATACTACCTCACATTCTGTCAGAATGGTTTTCATCAAATAGATAACAAATTACAAGTGCTGGCAAGTATGAGGGAAAAAAGAATCACTGTGTATTGTTGGTTGTGTTGTAAATGGGTGCAACAATTACAGAAAACAATATGGAGTTTTTGCAAAAAAGTAAGAGTAGAAATTGAACTGCCATATGGAACCAGCAATTTAACTTCTTGGTATTTACCTGAAGAAAATAAACATATGAACTTCATATTTATTTATGTATTCATTTATTTACTTGCACTGGATCTTAGTTGCAGCATGCAAACATTTGATTGTGGTATGTGGAATCTAGTTTTCTGACCAGGGATCAAACCCAGGCCCCCTGCATTTGGGACACAGAGTTTTACCCACTGAATCACCAAGGAAGTCCCCAAAACAGTATTTTGAAAATATAGCACAATAAAGTTTTTTTTTTTTTAACAACACTGTTTACCTTAGCTAAGTTATGGGAAATATAATGTCCATTGACAGATAAATGGATTAAAAAATGCAGTGCATATAAAATGAAGTATTGTTTATTACTCTACCATTAAAAATCCGTGCTGTTTTCCACAACATGTATGGATCTAGCAGGTATAATGTTAAATGAAATAAGTCAGAGAAAAATAAATACCATGTTATTATCTCACTTATATGTGAAATCTAAAAGTCTAAAGAAACAAAATCAGCACATTTTTACAGGGAACAATAAGTTGGTTGCCAGACTGGAGAGAGGTTTGTGGACAAAATAGTTGCAAATCTGAGGAGATCACAATGTAGGAACAGAAGGACATTTATCATACTTCTCTCCATGAAACTATCAAAAATACATCTATATGTGGAGCAACTCTTACTGAAAACAAAACAGGTGACAGTAATACTCTTCTACAATCAAAACTATAAGAAAAAAAAAATACAATGAGTCTAGTAGGAAGGGAGGAGAAGTGATCAGATTGGAACCTGTACCTGATGCAGGAACACAGAAGCTGAGGAAGCTATTGTGGCTCAGAGACCCTCACTGGTAGTATGAGGTTTCAGACACATATTGCTTTAGCCCAGGCCTGAGGTCCAATCCCAAGGAGAAGAGTACCATTAGCTAGTTTGAAGGCCAGTGGGATTTTCAGGTGGGATGTAAGAAACCAAGACTCCACTCATAAAGAATGTGCACATCTGTTTGCTCATTACTGGGGGAAAGGCACAGGAAGAAGATATAAAATTCCCAGGACTCTGGCCAGTTTTCCATGACCACCTTTGCATGAAATCTGACCAGCACTGTAACTGCTCCAGGCCCTCTTACTTGGGCACAACTTGTCCCTTGAGAAGAGGCTGCCATTGCTGTGGATATTGTACACTTGATGGAGACAGAGATGGCTTGGACCTAACCCTGCATTTTAATGGGACATGTGTGATCACTCCTGGTGCTTCCAAGGAAGGTAGATTGGGAGGGATCTAGAGCTCTCTATAGCATGTTGGGATTGTCCTGGCATGTACCACATTTTGCACTGGGTGCCCACTGCAGCACCTACTGCTTCAGTGTTTTTCCCCATGGAGATAAATGTACTGAAATCAAGAGGGGAACAAGCATGCACTTAGAAGGAAAGGAACAAACTCAGATTGAATCCAGGTTGCCGGGAGCCAGTGTGGAGAATCCTGCCCATGGCAAATGTCATGAGAAAGAGGCCTGACAGGCAAAGGTGAGATCAGGAATCGTGGAACACCCCTGGACCTTCTTGAGCATCTACCCCAAAACCAGAATCTGTCTGTTTTTTCATGACTTTCACCAACTCCTCTGACATTAACAGGGGGCTATCCCCGACCCCCTTTCTCTGGAGAAAATCAACTTAGGGCTATAGCTAACAAGTCTCCTGGACAAGATAAGAGTGTTTCAATTCAAACCCCCTGTTAGCATTTTAGCTTATTTAGCAGGTTTATCCAGACTCTTGCAACATTGTTGAGCCAATGCTTGCTGCCCAGTTCCCACATCCCTTATCCATTGTGTTCCTGGGAGTGCATATAGTCAGGATGTAGAAAAAATAAGCATTGGCAACATTAGACTCTAAGTTAAGTTCTTTCTTTGCTGTAACCTGCTGAATCTTTGCTCCATAAAAATGTAACTCTGTACTTTAAGGGTGACACAGACTAGGAACTTAAGAAGAAACACTTTAACGGAAAAATATTGTTCTGGCTGACCAACCTTTATCAAAAAGGGGTCGTAAAATATCAACAGGCCTCTGGGCCAGAAGATAATGTACAAAAAATAAGACTCTTGCAGGAAGGAACCTGGTGTCGATAAAAGTTAATACTGATGGAATGTTGAGTTGACTCTGCATTTTTCACCTTGCTGTATGTACAACTCAGGGTATAAAAGCCCTCTCTGAAAATAAAGTAAGGGGCCTCACTCACTGAAGAAGCTTGGTAACCCCGTGTCATTCTTTCCTTATCTCTATATCTCTAAATCTCAGTTGCTGACGCCATCACCCTGAATCCAACCGGGGCTGGACCCCATCAAGTGGCGATGGAACAGGGACCCAAAGATAAGCTCCCCCATTGCTAAGTTTTTGGGGAGACTAGGACCCCACTCAGGGTGCCGTGGAACCCCCTGCATAAGATATGTAGGGTGAGTAGGAGTGGGTAGTGAAGGGTTGAAAGAAACCCAGTTTGAGGGTTGAAAGAAACCTCTTTTACAAAGGTTGAAACAAACCTTCTTTACAAGACAAAAATGTTTCTCTACAGAAATCTTTGACATGGGTAACAGTGAGTCAAAAGAATGACAACTCTTTATAGGAGTAATTTTGCAACTGTTAAACAAAAGAGGAATTAAAGTTAAGAAAGCCAATGTTCAATCCCTTTTTACATTTGTACAAGAACAATGTCCTTGGTTTCCAAAAGAGGACACTGTTGATTTAGATACTTGGAAAAGGTAGGGAAATGGTTTAAAATTTATTATACTTTACATGGGCCAGAAAAGATTCCTATAGATGCTTTTGCTCTGTGGAATATGATTAGAAATGTCCTGGGCCCCTGCCATGAGGCTGTTAGATAGCCTATGGGGAGGCTATAGCAGTAGATGATGGTGGGTCTCCACCTCCTACGCAGATCATATTTTCTGGCATTGACAAAAAAAATGAGGGAGACTGTGCTCTACCTCCCGAGGAAGGAGAGGGCTTACCGGAAGCTGCAGCCGGGTGCCCTGGCGACCCCCTCCCCCTCTACACAAACCTTAAAAAGTGTATCCACCACTTTCTGATTTGAGGCGACCATCGCTGCCTCCGCTTGCCCTCCCCAGGGCCCAAGAGTTCCCCACTTTGCCTCCAAAGCTTCCCAAAACATTGCCTAAGGCTGAAAAAGATAAAAAGATTTTTTTAAACAAAGGAGCTTTTAAAGAAGACACATGCACAATATACAGAGCTTGCTCCTTGGAGAAAACCCCCGACCTCAGTTCCACCTCCGCAACAACATTAACCCCTGATGCACTGGTTACTCCAATTCCAACAGGAGTGGCTGGGCCCCTGCCTGAGGGCACTGTAGGACTTGTGCTAGGGCATAGCTCGCTTTCTTTTCAAGGAATTTCGGTGGTGCCTGGTGTAGTAGATTCCGATTATACTCAGGAAATTAAAAGTTTTGATCTCGCCACCTACTAAAACTGTGCAAATTAATAGAGGTCAAAAAATAACACAGCTTTTGCCTTTACCTTTTTATCAGACAGGAAAACCCTTGACTTCTCAAGCTAGAAGCCCCAGAGGATTTGGATCTAGTGATCTAGCTTTTTGGGTACAGGAAATTACAGCTTCTAGGCCTTTACAGAATCTTTTAATTTAAGGAAATAAAATGTCAGGGCTGTTAGATACTAGAACAGACATCTCTTACATTGCTGGAAAAAATTGGTCTTCATTCTGGCTGACACACTTGACCAGTTCCAGCCTGGTAGGAATAGGGTCAATGCCCTCGGTTGCTAAGAGCTCACAAAGTTTGACATAGTCAGATGAGAAGGAGACACAAGACACCTTTTGTCCATGTGCGGTTCCTTCACTGCGTTTTTCTTTATGGAGGAGAGATATATTATCTCAGATAGGAATACTTTTATATAGCCCAGATGAAAAGGTTACAAATCATATGCTGCTAATGTGATATAATCCTGATAAGGGGCTTGGTAAAGATCAACAGGGAATTGTTTCTCCTTTAAAGGTGGTTCCTTGCAAGAATAAAGTAGGTCTGGGATATTCAGATTTATCCTAGTGGCTGTTGCTCTTGCTGCTGACCCTATTACCTGCAAATCTGATGATCTGGTATTGGTGGAACAATGGCCTTTAACAGTTAAAAAGTTACAGGTAGCTGAGGATTTAGTTATGGAACAACATATAGAGCCCTCCAATAGCCCCTGTAACACTCCAATTTTTGTCATTAAGAAAAAATCTGGCAAGTGACAACTTTCACAAGATTTGAGAGCAATTAATGCCACTATGGAGGACATAGGGGCTTTACAGCCTGGGCTCCCTCCTCCAGTAGCCATTCTAGAGAGATATAATATAATTGTAATTGATTTACAAGACTGTGTCTTTACAATTCCCTTAAGTGCTGAAGATAAAAAGCAATTTGCCTTTAGTTTGCCATCAGAAAATTTTAAACAGCCTTATTTGAGGTTTCAATAAAAACTGTTACCTCAGGGAATAAAAAATAGTCCTACCTTACGTCAAAAATTTGTCAATGCCACTTTAGAGGATATTAAGGCTAAATATGAACAAGTGTTCATGATCCACTACATGGATGATATTTTAATGGTTCATCTGAATAGAGTTCATTTGCAAACCACTCTCCAAGATTTGACTCAGACACTGTCAGCTAGAGGCTTAAAAATTGCCTCCCCCCAAATTCAAACCTATCCACCTATAAATTATTTAGGAAGGGTTATAAATTCAGAAACTGTGACTCATGCCCCACTACAATTAAGAAAAGACCATCTTGTTACTCTAAATGGTTATCAAAAACTTTTAGGTGATATTAATTGGATAAGGCCTTATTTAAAACTAACCACTGCTGAGCTGAAGCCTCTTTTTAATATTCTGCGTGAGGATCTTGATCCAACTTCAAAAAGGCAGTTAACTGTTGAGGCTCAGGATGCCCTACACAAAGTGGAAAACGCTTTATCTGATAGTTATGTGAAAAGAACTGAATAGACAACTGCCTGGCAATACCTTTGCCTGGCTATCCCAACTATACCTATGGGAATTTTATGGCAAAACAGCCCCCTAGAGTGGGTCTATCTTCCCGCTCAAGCTAAAAAGGTAGTGGCTTCTTATCCAGGGTTGATAGCTATGTTGATATTAAAGGGAAGAAAGCAGAACATCAAATTATTTGGTAAAGAGCCATCAGAAATTGTGATTCCATATAACAAGAAACAGCTTGATGCTCTTCTAATGTTTGATAAAAATTGGCAGATTGCTATAGGAAACTATTTTGGTCAAATTCTACATCATTTACCCTCACATGCTTTGTCTGTAATTAATCATTTAAACGTAGACACACAGGGCAGACTACAATGATGAGACACTGGATTCCTAAAAGGGCTATGACTTGGCCCCTGAAAAGACCTCCTTACTGGAGAGTGAAAAGGGCCAAATGTGTTGCTAACTTGTGGGAGAAGGTATGCTTGTATTTTTCCACAAGACACAGGTTCTCTTATTTAGATACCGGACAGACTGATTCGTCATGTCACAGTCCCCCAGGCACCCGGTTCCCCTGTCACCTCGACCACAAAAGAGGAAGAACACTCCTCTGCCCCTGCCTCCACCACCCACTGGGAGAGTCCAGCAGACTCTAAGACAACTGGCAGCGGGGATCTCAAAAGAACCACCCACTAAACAGATGTCACAGCTTTACATAAAAGACTGTGATCCCCTCTAATCTTAAAGAATTCAGCTTTAATAACAGCAATTTCTTCTGTTACTTCCATTACTACTGTTACTGTTACTCTTGCTGTGGCAGCAATGTTGTTGGCTCAACAAGTGCATACTGCCCAGTATGTTGATACTATGTCCGAGAATGTTTGGCATTGGCAACACAGGAGGTTGTAAATGGGAAGCTGGAGGTTGGGGTGGATGCCCTGGAGGAGGCAGTGATGCATGTTGGGACTGAATTGTAGCCTTTGAAAGTGGAGTTGGCATTGTCCTGTAGTGCTGACTGCCAGTGGATTTGTGTGGCACCCCTGAGGGTAAACGAGATGGACTGTGGCTAGGAGGGAATTGGGAATCACATTTTGGGGGTATGGAATAGTTCCAACATTAGTTGAGATTTAGGGAAACTTCATAATAAGATAAAGACCATAAAACACTCCTGATTAGATTTTGCTGCCGCAGCAGCAGCAAGTAACTTTTTCCATACACTTTCTAACTTTATTTCAGGGAAAAAAAAAAAAAATTATGTCTGCTATTTTTAGCTATGCTGCTGTGGCCGCTCTAATTCTGCTTCTCATAATTATTATTCCTTGTGTTGTTAGAACTCTTTGACAGAGCACTCAGAAACTCGCGACTGAATTATATCTGGCTGTCTTAAAAAATAAAAAAGGGGGAGATGCCAGGAGCCAGCGTGGAGAATCCCGCCCATGGCAAAGGTCATGAGAAAGAGGCCTGATGGGAAAAGGGGAGATCAGGACTCAAGGGACACCCCTGGACCTTCTTGAGCATCTACCCCAAAACCAGAATTTGTTTTTTCATGACTTTCACCAACTCCTCTGACATTAACAGGGGGCTATCCCCGACCCCCTTTCTCTGGAGAAAATCAACTTAGGGCTATAGCTAACAAGTCTCCTGGACAAGATAAGAGTGTTTCAATTCAAACCCCCTGTTAGCATTTTAGCTTATTTAGCAGGTTTATCCAGACTCTTGCAACATTGTTGAGCCAATGCTTGCTGCCCAGTTCCCACATCCCTTATCCATTGTGTTCCTGGGAGTGCATATAGTCAGGATGTAAAAAAAATAAGCATCAGCCTTAGCATTGGCAACATTAGACTTTAAGTTAAGTTCTTTATTTGCTGTAACCTGCTGAATCTTTGCTCCATAAAAATGTAACTCTGTACTTTAAGGGTGACGCAGACTAGGAACTTAAGAAGAAACACTTTAACGGAAAAATATTGTTCTGGCTGACCAACCTTTATCAAAAAGGGGTCATAAAATATTAACAGGCCTCTGGGCCAGAAGATAATGTACAAAAAATAAGACTCTTGCAGGAAGGAACCTGGTGTCGATAAAAGTTAATACTGATGGAATGTTGAGTTGACTCTGCATTTTTCACCTTGCTGTATGTACAACTCAGGGTATAAAAGCCCTCTCTGAAAATAAAGTAAGGGGCCTCACTCACTGAAGAAGCTTGGTAACCCCGTGTCATTCTTTCCTTATCTCTATATCTCTAAATCTCAGTTGCCAACACTGTCACTCTGAAGATACCCTGGATCCAACTGGGGCTGGACCCCGGCACCAGGTCTTTTGCTTTAGCATCTCATATTACTCAACCCTGATAGAACAGTGAAAGCCACCTAGCATAGGAGAAAGCACAACTATCATCTGGCTCTGACTTTGGCCTTTCCACCTCTAACCTCATCTCCCACCAAGGAAATAACTGCCAGCACACCCTGGGGAAGACATGACTCATGCTCACTTCTGATCCATTTATCCCACCAAAGACACTGTACAAATGTATACAGCATAGGGATGCGCCAACAGAAAGACACCTATTCAAGACCATAATAGGTGACAGTAACAGATAATTGCATAGACATAAGGTTGAACAAAATGGGGTTCATTTTTAAAAAATCCTTTGAAAAAAAAAACTAATACAATGGAGATAAATAATTTACTAGATAAAGGGTGCCGGGAGCCAGCATGAGGAATTCCACCCATGACAAGGTCATGTGGCAGAGCTCTGATGGCAAGGCTAATCAGACCTCAGGTTTTCCCCCTGGAATTTCCTGAGCATCCACCCCCCCCAAACTAAGAATCTTCATGCTTTTCCACTCTTCTAATATTCTCTGTAAAAAGTCAAATCAGGGCTTTAGTCTTCTGCATTTGAAAGGGATGTTTCAGTTAAAATCCCTCTGATAGCTCTCTAGGCTTGCCTAAAAGGTTCCCCCAGACCTCTTACAGCTTGTGAATTGCTTACAGCCCCCCAACCACGAGAGGCACAAAGCTTAAAGCATCTTAAATATACAGAGCCTTTTCTAAAGAGTAAAAAATCATATTGGTAGAGGGTTTTCACTGTTGACTCAATGACTGCTGCCAGGCCTCCATATTTATCTTTTAGGCACCTGGGAGGATGTTAATCAATGTAAACGGGATATGGAAAAATATATATAGTAGTTTTGATGTTAGCAACACTAGACTTTTGAGTTAATTACTTTTCTCTTTGTTATATATCACTGCACTCCTCTTGTGTCCTGGATATTTAAGAATGTAACTTTATTTACTGCTTTATGAGAGGGGCACCAGACTTTGGGAAGATCAACACAAATAAGTCTTCTAGTTGACAAACCCTTATCAGAAAAAAGGCTGTAAAATGTTAATTGGCCCTTTTGGCTGGAAGATGATGTAAATTACCTAAGACTTGTGTATACAACTAGGTATGCAGAGAGAAAAGCCTGGTTTTGATAAGAGTCTGGACTGCTAACACTGCATAATTTTGTGTTACCCATTGATCTCTATGTATAATCAAAAAGTATAAAAAGCCTTCTGAACAATAGAGGACGGGGAAAGTCACTGGACTGATTTCCCCCGTGTCTCCTCTCTGATTTCTGGCTGAACTCCCATCTGGGGAGTGGAGGCACACCATGTCTACTTACTTGTCCCGGCTTTTAAGATCCACGCAAGGGGGAGCCCAAGGCGGGGCACCCCCCGATATTGAAGAGGACTCCGGTGGCCTAACATAGATGGTGCAAGCTCCTTGTCTGGAACTTTATTGGCTTCCCACGTAAACCAAGTTATTCAGCCTTCTTTCTCCACTTAATTTTCCTACTACACTATTTCGTCTTAATCTAATCTTTTATATTAATAAATAAATAAGTTTTCCTCGCCAACATCATCCCCACTTCGAATTCCCTGGATCCACTGGGGCTGGACCCCGGCAAAATGGTTCAAAGGAATAAGAGTACTACTAAAAATAAGAAAAAGAATACATGAATGTGGTAAAAATTTTAACAAGGAAATAAAAAACAAATAAGATAAAAAGAGCCAATCAGGGGAGACTACCCTGGTCACCCAGTGGTTAAGATTCTGCTTTCAAATGCAGGGGATGTAGGCTCAATCCTTGGTTGGGGAAACAAGATCCCACATGCCATGGGACAACTAAACTCACATGCTGCAACTCCTGAGCCAGCATGTCTCAACTAGGGCACCTGCATGATATAACAAAAGATCCTGCATGCTGCAACTAGATCCAATCTAGCCAAAAATCAATTAATTATAAACTTAAAAAAGGACCAGTCAGTGATAAAAACTCAAATAAATGAAAAGAAAAACATAGAAAATGAGTTAATGGCAAATTAGGTGAAGCAGAGAAATGAAAAAGTCATATGGAAGATAGAATTGTGGATATCACTCAATCAGAAGAGACAAAAGAAAAACAGATATTTACTAAATTAGAATAGTTTAAGGGACCTCCCAGGCAACATCAAGCATACCAACATTTTCACTATAAAGGTCCCAGAAAGAGAAAACAGCAAGTGGTAAAAAATGTACTTGATTAAATTATGGCTGAAAACTTCCCAAAGCTGAAGAAAGAAACAGATTTCCAGGAACAGGAAGCACAGAGATTCCCAAAGGAGATGAACCCGAAGAAACACACTCCAAGACAGATTATAGTTAAAACTGTAAAAGTTAAAGATAAATAGAAGGATAGGCATTAGCGCTTCTCTAAATGTTTGATATAATTCTCCTGTAAAACCGTCTGATCCTGGGCTTTTGTTCTTTGGGAGAATTTTTTACCAGAGCTTTAATTTCAGTGCTTGCAGTTGGGTTGTTCATAATTTCTATTTCTTCCTGGTTGAGTCTTGGAAGATTGAACTTTTCTAAATATTGATCCATTTCTTCCAGGTTATCCATTTCATTTCCATATAATTGTTCATCATAGTCTCTTATAATCCTTTGTATGTCTGCATTGTCTGTGGTAGCCTCTCTTTTTTCATTACTAATTTTGTTGATTTGATTCTTCTCTCTTTTATTCTTGATGAGTCTGGCTAAATGTTTGCCAATTTTGTTTATCTTCTCAAAGAACCAGTTTTAGTGTTATCATTTTTTACTATTGTTTCTTTCATTTATCTTTCATTTATTTCTGGTCTGATCTTTATGATTTCTTTCCTTCTACTAATTTTGTTATTCTTTTCCAGTTGTTTTAGGTGTAAACTTAGGTTGTCTTTTCAATGTTTTAGTTGTTTCTTGAGGTAGGATTTTATTGCTATAAAATTCCCTCTTAGAGCCACTTTTGCTGCATCCCATTGATTTTGAGTTGTCATGTTTTCATTGTCATTTATTTCTAGAAATTTTTTATTACCTTTTGATTTCTTCAGTAACCTGTTGATTATTTAGAAATTAATTGCTTTATCTCCATGTGTTTGTGTTTCTTACAGTTTTATTTTTCTTTTAATTGATACCTAGTCTCAAAGCATTGTGGCTGGAGAAGATGCTAGATATAATTTCAATTTTCTTAAATTTACTGAGGTTTGATTCCAATTAAAAGCACTGAAATTAAAGCTGTGATGAAAAATCCCCCCAAAAAAAAAGCCCAGGACCAGATGGCTTCAAAAGTGAATTCTATCAAACATTTGGAGAACAGCTAATGAGCTAATGCCTATCCTTCTGAAACTCTTTCAAAAAATTGCAGAGGAAGGAACACTTTTAAACTCATTCTACGAGGTAACCATCACCCTTATACCAAAACCAGACAAAGACAACACAAAAGAAGAAAACTACAGGCCAATATCACTGATGAACATAGATGGAAAAATCCTCAAGAAAATTTTAGCAAACAGTATTCAGCAACATATCAAAAAGCTCATAAATCATGATCAAGTTTAGTTTATTCCAGGGATGCAAGGATTCTTCAGTATACACAAATCAATTAATGTGATACACGATGCTAACAAATTGAAAGATAAAAGCCATATGATAATCTCAAAATATGCAGAAAAAACCTTTGACAAAATTGAGCACCCATTTATGATTAAAACTCTTCAAAAAATGTGCAAAGAAAGAAACTACCTTCAGTTCAGTTCAGTTCAGTTCAGTCGCACAGTTATGTCCGACTATTTGTGAACCCATGAACTGCAATGCACCATTACTCCCTGTCCATCACCAACTCCTGGAGTCAGCCCAAACCCATGTCCATCGAGTCAGTGATGCCATCCAACCATCCCATCCTCTGTCATCCCCTTCTCCTCCTGCCTTCTATCTTTCCCAGCAACAGGGTCTTTTCCAATGAGTCAGCTCTTCACATCAGGTGGCCAAAATATTGCAGTTTCAGCTCCAGCATCAGTCCTTCAAAAGAATACCCAGGACTGATCTCCTTTAGGACGGACTCGTTGGATCTCCTTGCAGTCTAAGGGACTCTCAGGAGTCTTCTTCAACTCCACAGTTCAAAAACATCAATTCTTCAGCGATCAGCTTTCCTTATAGTCCAACTCTCACATCCATACATGACTACTGGGAAAACAATAGACTTGACTAGATGGACCTTTGTGTGCAAAGTAATGTCTCTGCTTTTTAATATGCTGTCTATGCTGGTCATAACTTTCCTTCCAAAGAGTAAGTGTCTTTTAGTTTCATGACTGCAGTCACCATCCACAGTGATTTTAGAGCCCAGAAAAATAAAGTCAGCCAGTGTTTCCACTGTTTGCATATCTATTTGCCATGAAGTGATGGGGCCAGATGCCATGATCTTAGTTTTCTGAATGCTGAGCTTTAAGCCAACTTTTTCTCTCTCCTCTTTCACTTTCATCAAGAGGCTCTTTAGTTCTTCACTTTCTGCCATAAGGGTGGTGTCATCTGCATATCTGAGGTTATTGATATTTCTCCAGGCAATCTTGATTCCACATTGTGCTTCATCTAGCCCCGCATTTCTCATGATGTATTCTTCATATTAGTTAAATAAGCAGGGTAACAATATACAGCCTTGACGTACTCTTTTTCCTATTTGGAGCCTATTTGGAACCTCCATATATCAAAGCCCATATATGATAAGCCTACAGCAAACATTATTCTCAATGGTGAAAAACCAAAAGCATTTGCCCTAAGATCAGGAATAAGACAAGGGTGTCCACCTTCACCACTATTATTCAACATAGTTCTGGAAGTTCTACATACAATAATCAGAGAAGAAAAAGAAATAAAAGGAATTCAGATGAGACAAGAAGAGATAAAGCTCTCCCTGTTTGCAGAAAACATGATACTGTACATAGAAAACCCTAAAGAAAAAATCAGAAAATTATTAGAGCTAATCATTGAATATAGCAAAATATAACAAAATCAATATACAGAATTCACTTGCATTTCTATATATTAACAATGAAAAATCAGAAAGAGCAATTAAGGAATCTATCTCATTCCACATTGCAACAAAGATAATTAAATATCTAGGAAAAAACTTACCTATGGAGACCAAAGAACTGTACACACAAAATTATAAGACACAAATGAAAGAAATCAAAGATGACATAAACAGATGGAGAGATATTCCATGTTCCTTGGTAGGAAGAATCAATATTGTGAAAATGACTATACTACCAAATGCAACCTACATATTCAGTGTAATACCTATCAAATTACCAATGGCATTTTTCACAGAACTAGAACAAAAAATTCCACAATTCATAGGAAATACAAAAGACTCTGAATAGCCAAAGCAGTCTTGAGAAAGAACAATGGAGCTGGAGGAATTCACCTTCCTGACTTCAGATTATACTACAAAGCTACAGTCATCAAGACTGTATGGTACTGGCACAAAAACAGAAATATGACCAATGGAGCAAGATAGAAATAAGCCCATGCAACTATGGGTATCATATTTTTGACAGAATAGGCAAGAATATGCAATGCAGCAAAGACAGCTTCTTCAATAAATGGTGCTGGGAAAATTGGACAGATACTTATAACAGAATGAAATTAGAACACTTTCTAACTGCATACACAAAGATAAATTAAAAATGGATTAAAGCCATAAATGCAAGACTAGAAACTATAAAACTCTAAGAGGAAAACATAGGCAGAACACTCAATGACTCAAATCAAACCAAGATCCTCTTTGACCTACCTCCTAGAGAGATGGAAATAAAAACAAAAGTATACAAGTGGGACCTGATTAAACTTGAAAGCTTTTGAACAGCAAAGGAAAGTATAAGCAAGATGAAAATACAACCCTCAGGATGGAAGAAAATAATAGCAAATGAAACAACTGACAAAGGATTAATTTCCAAAATATACAAGCAGCTCATACAATTCAATATCAGAAAAACAAACAACCCAAACAAACAGTGGGAAAAATACCCAAACAGATGTTTCTCCAAAGAAGAGATACAGGTGGCTAACAAACACATGGAAAGAGGCTCAACATTGCTCTTTAATACAGAAATTCAAATCAAAACTACAATGAGATATCACCTTACAGTGGTCAGAATGGCCATCATCAAAAAGTTTATCAAAAAGAGTATGTGATGGAGAGGATTTGGAGAAAAGGGAATGCTCTTGCACTGTTGATGGAAATGTAAGTTGATACATCTGATATGAAAAATGCAATGGAGATTCCTTAAAATACTAGGAATAAAAGCACCGTATGACCCAGCAATCCTACTCCTAGGCATACACCCTGAGGAAACCAAAATTGAAAAAGACACATATATCCTATTGTTCACTGCAACACTACTTACAATCACTAGAACATGGAAGCAACCTAGATGTTCATCAACATATGAATGGATAAAGAAGCTGTGGTACGTATACAAAATGGAATCTTACTCAGCCATAGAAAGCAACACATTTGAGTCAGTTCTAATGAGGTGGATGAATCTATAACCTACTATAGAGTAAGTCAGACAGAGAAAGACAAATATTGTATTCTAACTTATATAAACAGAAAAATGGTAATAAAGAATTTACTTACAGGGCAGCAGTGGAGAAACAGATATAGAGAATAGACTTATGGATATTTGGAGAGAGGAGGAGAGGGTGAGGTATGTGGAAAGAGTAATATGGAATAGTACATTCAGTTTAGTTGCTCAGTCTTGTCTGACTCTTTGCGACCCCATGAACTGCAGCACGCCAGACCTGCCTGTCCATCACCAAGTACCAAAGTCTACCCAAACACATGTCCATTGAGTCTGTGATGCCATCCAACCATCTCATTCTCTGGCATACCCTTCTCTTCCTGCCCTCAATCTTTCCCAGCATCAGGGTCTTTTCAAATGAGTCTGTTTTTCACATCAGGTGACCAAAGTACTGGAGTTTCAGCTTTAACATCAGTCCTTCCAATGAACACCCAGGACTAATCTCCTTTAGGATGAACTAGTTGGATCTCCTTGCAGTCCAAGGGACACTCAAAAGTCTTCTCCAACACCACAGTTCAAAAGCATCAATTCTTTGGTGCTCAACTTTCTTTTATAGTCCAACTCTCACATCCATGCATCACTAGTAGAAAAAAAAAATAGCCTTAACTAGATGAAATTTTGTTGACAATGTAATATATCTCCTTTTTAATATGCTGTCTAGGTTGGTCATAACTTTCCTTCCAAGGAGTAAGCGTCTTTTAATTTCATGGCTGCAATCACCATCTGCAGTGATTTTGGAGCCCCAAAAAATATAGTCAGCCACTGTTTCCACTGTTTCCCCATCTATTTGCCATGAAGTGATGGGACCAGCTGCCATAATCTTAGTTTTCTGAATGTTGAGCTTTAAGCCAACTTTTTGGCTTTCCTCTTTCACTTTCATCAATAGGCTCTTTAATTCTTCTCCACTTTCTGCCATAAGGATGCTGTCATCAGGATATCTGACATTATGGATATTTCTTCTGGCAATCTTGATTCCAGCTTGTGGTTCCTCCAGCCCAGCATTTTTCATGATGTATTCTGCATATGTTAAATAAGCAGGGTGACAATATACAGCCTTGATGTACCCCTTTTCCTATTTGGAACCAGTCTGTTCTTCCATGTCCAGTCTAACTGTTGCTTCCTGATATGCATACAGGTTTCTCAAGAGGCAGGTCAGGTGGTCTGGTATTCCCATCTCTTTCAGAATTTTCCACAGATTATTGTGATCCACACAGTCAAAGGCTTTGGCATAGTCAATAATGCAGATATATATATATATGTATGTATATATATATATATATACATATATATATATATATATATTTTTTTTTTCTGGAACTCTCTTGCCTTTTCGATGATCCGGCGGATGTTGGCAATTTGATCTCTGATTCCTTTGCCTTTCGCAAAACCAGCTTGAACACCTGAAATTTCACGGTTCACATAATGCTGAAGCCTGGTTTGGAGAATTTTGAGCATTATGTTAGTGGTGAGTGAAATGACTGCAACTGTGTGGTAGTTTGAGCATTCTTTGGCATTGCCTTTCTTTGGGATTGGAATGAAAACTGATCTTTTCCAGTCCTGTGCCCACTGCTGAGTTTTCCAAATTTACTGGCATATTGAGTGCAGCGCTTTCACAGCATCATATCTTAGGATTTGAAATAGCTCAACTGGAATTCCATCACCTCCACTAGCTTTGTTTGTAGTGATACTTCCTAAAGTCCACTTGACTTCACATTCCAGGATGTCTGGCTCTAGGTGAGTGTGAATGATCACACCACCATGATTATCTGGATCATGAAGATCTCTTTTGTACACGTCTTCTGTATTATCTTGCCACCTCTTCTTCTGTTTCTGTTAGGTTCCTACCATTTCTGTTCTTTATTGACCCCTTATTTGCATGAATTGTTCCCTTGCTATCTCTAATTTTCTTGAAGAGATATCTGGTATTTCCCATGCTATTGTTTTCCTCTATTTCTTTGCATTGAATGCTGAGGAAGGCTTTTTTTTTTTTTTTAATATCTCCTTGCTATTCTTTGGAACTCTGCATTCAAAAGGATATATCTCTCTTTTTCTCCTCTGCTTTTCGTTTCTCTTCTTTTCACAGCTATATATAAGGCTTCCTCAGACAGCCACTTTGCCTTTTGGCATTCTTTTTTCTTGGGGATGGTCTTTATTCCTGTCTCCTTTACAACGTCATGAACCTCCGTCCACCGTTCATCAGGCACTCTGTCTATCAGATCTAGTTCCTTAAATCTATTTCTCACTTCCACTGTATAGTAATAAGGGATTTGATTTAGGTCATACCTGAATGGTGTAGTGGTTTTCCCCATTGTCTTCAATTTAAGTCTGAATCTGGCAATAAGGAGTTCATTATCTGAGCCACAGTCATCTCCCAGTCTTATTTTTGCTAACTGTATAGAGCTTCTCCCTGGGTGTTCTTTGGAAGGAATGATGCTCGAGCTGAAACTCCAGTACTTTGGCCACCTCATGTGAAGAATAGACTCATTGGAAAAGACTTTGATGCTGGGAGGGACTGGGGGTAGGAGGAAAAGGGGAAGACAGAGGATGAGATGGCTTCACCAGCTCGATGGACATGAGTGAGTGAACTCTGGGAGATGCTGATGGACATGGAGGCCTGGCATGCTGCGATTCATGGGGTCACAAAGAGTTGGACACGGCTGAGCGACTGAACTGAACTGAACAGATAGAGCTTCTCCATTTTTGGCTGCAAAGGATATAATCAATCTGATTTTAGAGTTTACCATCTGGTGATGTCCATATGTAGAGTCTTCTCTTGTGTTGTTGGAAGAGGGTGTTTGCTATGACCAGTGTGTTCTCTTGGTAAAACTTTATTAGCCTTTGCCCTGTTTCATTCTGTACTCCAAGGCCAAGTTTGCCTGTTACTCCAGGTGTTTCTTGACTTCCTTCTTTTGCATTCCAGTCCCCTATAATGAGAAAGACATCTTTTTGTGTGTGTGTTACCATATGTAAAATAAATAGCCAATTGGAATTTGCTGTATGGCTCAAGAAACTCAAACAAGGGGCTCTGCATCAACCTAGGGTGTGGGATGGGAAGGGAAATGGGAGAGAGTTTCAAAAGGGAGGAGATATATGTATACCCGTGGCTTATTCATGTTGAGGTTTAACCAAAAACAACAAAATTTTGTAAAGCAATTATACTTCAATAAAAATTAATTAATTACATGACTGTTTTTGTTTTTCTTAATTTCCCAAAGAGTTTCATTCTAGTTTTTCCTTGCTATCTTCGATGTTCAATTGTTCATTTCTGTTAATATTATCTTGGCACAGTCATATATGTCTTTACAACCCTGAAGATTTTATTAGCAGTGCCCACTGCTTTCCCCCGCTTGTTATAACCTTAAATCTAAGTTATCCTACTTTCATCTCCTGATCCCTTCTTCAGTCAATACAATGGCTGTTTCCAAGCAGTAACCCAAATCAAGTAGAACTTTGAAAATTAGGGTATTCTCTGATACCTCATGCTTTAGGGAGTGAATTTGGAACTGGCTTTCTGCCTTCTCCAGACCAAGGCCACACTGCATCAGTGAAGCGTTCAGTTCAGTTCAGTTCAGTTCAGTTGCTCAGTTGTGTCTGACTCTTTGCAGCCGCATGGACTGCAGCAATCCAGGCCTCCCTATCCATCACCAACTCCAGGTGTTTACTCAAACTCATGTCCATTGAGTGGGTAATGCCATCCAACCATCTCATCCTCTGTTATCCCCTCCTCTTCCTGCCTTCACTCTTTCCCAGCATTAATGTCTTTTCAAATGAGTCAGTTCTTCTTATCAGGTGGCCAAAGTATTGGAGTTTCAGCTTCAGCATCACTCCTTCCAATGAATTTTCAGGACTAATTTCCTTTAGGATAGACTGGTTGGGTCTCCTTGCAGTCCAAGGGACTCTCAAGAGTCTTCTCCAACACCACAGTTCAAAAGCATCAATTCTTCAGTGCTCAGCTTTCTTTATAGTAGATGAATTTATTTATAGTGAGGCATTATGCAAAGGTAAATTAAATTTCCCCAAAATTCCCTACAGTTTTGAATGTGGTATCTCTTAATTAGACATTCACTTGAGTATTCTAGACTTTGACTATTTTCGAGATCTCCTATTAAATTATTTTAGCTAGTTTCTAGCTTAAAAAAAAATGTTTCTGTGTGGTAATAAAAGCCTGGGGTTTCCTAGTCTGCCATTTTTCTGATGTCACACCTAAAAAATATTTTCCTTCTACTCTTAAGGACTTCCCTGGTGGCTTAGATGGTAAAGCGTCTGTCTACAATGAGGGAAATCCACGTTCGATCCCTGGGTCGGGAAGATACCATGGAGAAGGAAATGTCAACTCACTCCAGTACTATTGCCTGGGAAATCCCATGGACAGAGGAGCCTGATAGACTACAGTCCATGGGGTCACAAAGAGTCGTACATGACTGAGTGACTTCACTCACTCACTCACTCTTATGTTTGGCACCAATAAACCCCTTTAGGGATTCCTTAAAAACATGTCAATTTTTATCAAAAACCAAAACTAAATTTTTGAAATTAATGTCTTCTATAAAGAACTGGTGAAAATGTGATATAGCTTATTCCAAAGAAATAGAATTTTTGTACCAGACAGACTTGGGTCTTTTTCTTCCTTGCTGTTTCTTACTAAACAGATATTTGCTTCTTATTCTCTGTCTCTCTATGCTTTAATTTCCTTGTTATTAACAACAAATTGATATTATTGCAATACTGAAAATTTCACTTCATAGGATTGATGGAAGAATTAATTTAGATAATATGTATATAACACTTTGTACATATCCTGATACATAATAAATTCATAAATAATCACTAATACTTTCAATGATCCATCTATTACCATTTTCTTTTGAGACAAAGAAAATGTATGGGTCAAATCAAATTGCACATAATGCAGAATAGATTTTTCTTTGCAATCTTTTTCACAATATCATGAATATTATAAAATCAGGTCAAAAGATAATTCAATCTTCCACAGTGTTAACCACAATCGCATCCTAGCATTCTTTCTTTTTAACATTTACCTTAATAACTTTATACAGAGAGCAGGCTGTATTTTCTGTACTATGAAAAATCATAAGAATTTTTGAAACTGTTGATCAGTTTCAATATATTAAAGTCTAACCTCTTTTAAATGACTGTTTTATACCTGGTGTGTGTTCAGCCAATATTTGTGTGATCAATCTTAATTCCATTCAATATGTCAAATCATTTAACTACATGGAGGCATATTTTGAAATTAGCTCATTTCAGTCTGCTCATGGAAACTTTCTCATTTCTTATGAAATATACTTGCAAGAATCATCCCTTTGGATAATATTTTGTTTTCTTTTGAAAATCTAGTTGAAAGAATTTTTCATTGTGCTATCTATGTCCTATATATGTGCCATTTATTTGGCCATGTATTTAAAAATGATGAAATGTATTGTTTCCTTTTTCTGTTGATTCTTGAAGACTGACATACTGTCAAATTCAGTTATGAAATGAATAAATTATGTCAGAGGAAGGGAGTGAATCTTTTTATAAAAATGTGTATTATTAAAACATCAAAATAGAAAAGCCCAGAGATAAATCCACACACATATGGACACCTTATCTTTGACAAAGGAGGCAAGAATATACAATGGAGTAAAGACAATCTCTTTAACAAGTGGTTCTGGGAAAACTGGTCAACCACTTGTAAAAGAATGAAACTATATCACTTTCTAACACCGCACACAAAAATAAACTCAAAATGGATTAAAGATCTAAATGTAAGACCAGAAACTATAAAACTCCTAGAGGAGAACATAGGCAAAACACTCTCAGACATAAATCACAGCAGGATCCTCTATGATCCACCTCCCAGAATTCTGGAAATAAAAGCAAAAATAAACAAATGGGATCTAATTAAAATTAAAAGCTTCTGCACAACAAAGGAAAATATACGCAAGGTGAAAAGACAGCCTTCTGAATGGGAGAAAATAATAGCAAATGAAGCAACTGACAAACAACTAATCTCAAAAATATACAAGCAACTTATGCAGCTCAATTCCAGAAAAATAAACGACCCAATCAAAAAATGGGCCAAAGAACTAAATAGACATTTCTCCAAAGAAGACATATGGATGGCTAACAAACACATGAAAAGATGCTCAACATCACTCATTATCAGAGAAATGCAAATCAAAACCACTATGAGGTACCACTTCACACCAGTCAGAATGGCTGCAATCCAAAAATCTGCAAGCAATAAATGCTGGAGAGGGTGTGGAGAAAAGGGAACCCTCCTACACTGTTGGTGGGAATGCAAACTAGTACAGCCACTATGGAGAACAGTGTGGAGATTCCTTAAAAAATTGCAAATAGAACTACCTTATGACCCAGCAATCCCACTGCTGGGCATACACACCGAGGAAACCAGAATTGAAAGAGACACATGTACCCCAATGTTCATCGCAGCACTGTTTATAATAGCCAGGACATGGAAACAACCTAGATGTCCATCAGCAGATGAATGGATAAGAAAGCAGTGGTACATATACACAATGGAGTATTACTTAGCCATTAAAAAGAATTCATTTGAATCAGTACTGATGGGATGGATGAAACTGGAGCCGATTATACAGAGTGAAGTAAGCCAGAAAGAAAAACACCAATACAGTATACTAACACATATATATGGAATTTAGAAAGATGGCAATGACGACCCTGTATGCAAGACAGGAAAAAAGACACAGCTGTGTATAATGGACTTTTGGGATCAGAGGGAGAGGGAGAGGGTGGGATGATTTTGGAGAATGGCATTCTATTATGTATACTATCATGTAAGAATTGAATTGCCAGTCTATGTCTGACGCAGGATACAACATGCTTGGGGCTGGTGCATGGGGATGACCCACAGAGATGTTATGGGGAGGGAGGTGGGAGGGGGGGTTCATGTTTGGGAACACATGTAAGAATTAAAAATTTTAAAATTAAAAATAAAATAAAATAAAATAAAATAATAAAAAATAAAACAGCAATAACTGATAACAATAAGCCAGCCACGCTATTAAGTCCAGCATTTCTAAATTAGGATTTCTTTTTTAAATTTATTGTTATTTACTCATTGTTCTTTTTGTATTACAGGTTCTGCTTTGTTTTTTAAGGATTATATTTCATTCTTTCAGTAGTTCACTTATATAAATGAGATTATAGCCACAGAAACTTTCAGAAGAAGAGATTTATTGTAGAACTCTGCAATTATGAGAATCTGGCTAAAATCAACATTGCTAAATCATGTTCTAACTCCCTAAAGGGAAAAATCTATTAACACAGTCACTGATAAGAGAAACAAGACACTTCATAACTGGCTATATTCGTTCTGGACCAATGAGATATTATCACTAATGAACTAGGAAGAGTTTTGACCAATGCATATTATTTAGTTTGTAAAACAATCCTACAGACATGATGAGATGAACAAAACAAGTGGAAAACTAGGCTAGTAGGAAAGCTTTTATGTTTCTCTTTAGTTTTTACTCTGAATAAACTAAACTCTCAACTATTAGCTACACATTCATGTTTCAAATAGGCTTCTTTAGAAATGTGAATCCTGTTTTGCTTTTCACTCTTCCCAAGATATTCAAATGTTGTTTGTCTAAATTTATGAATGAGAATCTTCATGAAAAGGACATTTTGAATACTTATTATTTGAAGGTTATGGCTAAGTATGACCCCTTCTGTGTGAACACAAGGTAATGTTTTTCAAATTACACATTGGGAATAATCTCTAAGACTGTTTCACAATGTTTTGCATTTGTTTAAAATTGAAGTATATTTTATTTGTTTCCTTGCCAAAATTTCAAAATATCCCTTCCAGGCTCCTGTCCTGTTTTAAGATCTGCTTTGATGTTTCTCAAATGAAAGATTTTACACCTTAGAACACACTAGATTTTCAGAATTGGACTCTTTCCCAGAATGAAGGAGATTGTTGGAGGGAGAAGAATTTAAATTGAACTATATCCACTCCATCCTAAACTGTCATTCCTATCATTAATATTTTTAAAAAGTGCTAGCAAGGGCAATATTTTCAGCACTAAACCTGAATTACTAAAGCAAACATTGTAACTTACAACAATAAGAATATCATTCTTCTTAACAATCTTTTTTTCCTAGTGACACACATTCTTTTCTTAATTTACAGGGAATGCTAAGTGTTTCATATTGCAATTAGTGGATAAAATAACTCAGAAATACAACTAAAACTCTATATTTATTTACCTCATTGGCCATATTATTAATAACTAAAATATCTATACCCATATCCTTATGTACAATTTTCTCTGTAATTTCAGAAAATACTCAGATTACTGACCAAAAATATTAAGAAATGTTTTAATTGTATTTTGCAGTGAATGTGACTGGCTTCAGTATTCACTGAGGGTGAGGTTTTGTTAACGATTTCATAAAAGTATTAGTTGCTTTTGTGATATGTACCACGGCCCCAGTAATATATATGAAGTGTTCCTACTTAGAATAAAAGAATTTGCATTTTAGGTTCTGATCTCCAGTAGCAAGTCTTATACTGCCCTCTGCAGTTCTCACAGCAAGATAACATTTTCTTAGTTTGAAACAAGTGGAAACATTATTTATTTGAGAAATCAAATGTAAACTGGGTACTGAGAAATTCCATTTTACTGCCCATTTTCAGCTTTATTTCTCACCAAAATTCTCCGCATACATTCTTGGTACCCTGAATGTTCCCAGCACTTCTGTTCGTTGTACCTCTGCTTGTGGTTTCTTCCTCACCAACTGACCTGGCTCTTGGCACCAACTCAGCCCCCATCAACACATGGGAAACTCTTCCTCTCTGGGTGCTTAAATGTCTAAATTTTGCTTTACTCATAAGGATTCAAATTATTGTATTAGGGCCCACCCTAAACTAGAAAAACCTCATCTTGATTATATCTGTAAAGACATAATTTCCAAATAAGATCAAGTACAGAAGTACCAAATGGTAGGGCTTTCTTTATAGGAAACACAAGTCAACTCACAGCAATGGATGCTGGGTTGTCTTCTCTGCTTAAAGTATACCTTCTATAATTATCTCTTCTTTTGTATCCTCATTTTTATTTCTTTTTAGTACCCAGTCTCACTGAAAGAGTTTACATATAACATTGTGTAAGTTTAAGGTGTACAATGTGATGGTTTGTTTCACATATATATATTACAAAATGATCATGACATGTTAGTTAACTCCATCACATCATATAATCGCTTTTTCTTTTTTGTCCTGAGAACATTATAGGTCTACTATGTTAGCAGCTTTTAAGTGTATAAGATGGTACTGCTAACTACAGTTAGTGTGCACTATTAGATTCCCAGAACTTATTTATCTTATAATTGGAGGTTTGTACTGTCTAACATCACAACGTTTCCTACACTCTGCAGCTCTTTTCACAACCACCATTTTACTATGTGACTCTATTATTTCAATTTCTTTTATTTATCACAAATAAGTTAGACCACATAATGTTTCTCTGTCTGAATTATTTCACTTATTTTAATGCCCTCAAGTTTCATCCATCTGGTCACAAATGAAAGTATATATTTTTTTAATCATGGCTGATTTATATACAATTTTATATCACATTTTCTCTGTCCATTTATTTGTAGATAGACATTTAGGTTGCTTCCATATACTTGAGACTTCCCTGGTGGCTCAGAAGATAAAGTGTCTGCCTACAATGCAGGAGACCTGGGTTCAATCCCTGGGTTGGGAAGATCTCCAGGAGAAGGAAATGGTAACCCACTCCAGTATTCTTGCCTGGAAAATCCCATGGAAGCAGGAGCCTGGTAGGCTACAGTCCATGGGGTCACAAAGAGTCAGACATGACTGAGCAACTTCACTTCCACTTTCACTTAACTTTCACATATACTTCAGTTCAGTCGCTCAGTCATGTCTGACTCTTTGCGACCCCATAAACTGCAGCACGCCAGGCCTCCATGTCCAACAACAACTCCCAGAGTTCACTCAGACTCACGTCCATCCAGTCAGTGATAACCATCCAGCCATCTCATCCTCTGTCGTCCCCTTCTCCTCCTGCCCCCAATCCCTCCCAGCATCAGAGTCTTTTCCGATGAGTCAACTCTTCTCGTGAGGTGGCCAAAATATTAGAGTTTCAGCTTTATCATCAGTCCTTCCAAAGAACACCCAGGACTGATCTCTTTAGGATGGACTGGTTGGATCTCCTTGCAGTCCAAGGGACTCTCAAGAGTCTTCTCCAACACCACAGTTCAAAAGCATCAATCCATCGGCACTCAGCTTTCTTCACATTCCAACTTTCACATCCATACATGACCACTGGAAAAACCATAGCCTTGACTAGACAGACCTTTGTTGGCAAAGTAATCTCTCTGCTTTTGAATATGCTATCTAGTTTGGTCATAATTTTCCTTCCAAGAGTAAGCGTCTTAATTTCATGGCTGCAATCATCATCTGCAGTGATTTTGGAGCCTGGCTGCCATGGTAGCTTAGAGGTTAAAGCGTCTGCCTGCAATGCAGGAGACCCGAGTTGGATCCCTGGGTTGGGAAGTTCCCTTGGAGAAGGAAATGGCAACCCACTCCAGGATTCTTGCCTGGAGAATCCCATGGACAGAGGAGCCTGGTGGGCTACAGTCCACGGGGTCACAAAGAGTCAGACATGACTGAGCGACTTCACTTTCATTTTCTTTCCCAAAATAAAGTCAGCCATTGTTTCCACTGTGTCCACATCTATTTCCCATGAAGTGATGGGGCCAGATGCCATGATCTTCGTTTTCTGAATGTTGAGCTTTAAGCCAACTTTCCCACTCTCCTCTTTCATTTTCATCAAGAGGCTCTTTAGTTCTTCACTTTCTGCCATAAGAGTGGTGTCATCTGCATATCTGAGGTTATTGATATTTCTCCTGGCAATCTTGATTCTGCATTGTGCTTCCTCCAGCCCAACGTTTCTCATGATGTACTCTGCATATAAGGTAAATAAGCAGGGTGACAATATACAGCCTTGACGTACTCCTTTTCCTATTTGGAACCAGTCTGTTTTTCCATGTCCAGTTCTGACTGTTGCTTCTTTACCTGCATATACGTTTCTCAAGAAGCAGGTCAGGTGGTCTGGTATTCCCATCTCTTTCAGAATTTTTCACAGTTTATTGTGATCCACACAGTCAAAGGCTTTGGCATAGTCAATAAAGCAGAAATAGATGTTTTTTTTGGAACTCTCTTGCTTTATCGATGATCCAGCACATGTTGGCAATTTGATCTCTGGTTCCTCTGTCTTTTCTAAAACCAGCTTGAGCATCTGGAAGTTCACGCGTGATCACTCACCTAGAGCCAGACATCCTGGAATGTGAAATCAAGTGGGCCTTAGAAAGCTTCACTACGAACAAAGGTAGTGGAGGTGGTGGAATTCCAGTTGAGCTATTTCAAATCCTGGAAGATGATGCTGTGAAAGAGTTGCACTCAATATGCCAGCAAATCTGGAAAACTCAGCAGTGGCCACAGAACTGGAAAAGCTCAATTTTCATTCTAATCCCAAAGAAAGGCAATACCAAAGAATGGTCAAACTGCCGCGCAGTTTCACTCATCTCACATATACTTGACTATTGTAAAAATGAAATAAAAAATTCTTCACTTAACATAGGAGTGCAGATAACACTTATAATGTTTTAATTTTATTGGAGTATAATTGAGTTACAATACTGTGTGTGTTTCTGGTGTACAGCAAAATAATTCAGTTATGTGTGTGTGTGTGTATATATATATATATACACACACATGTATATTCTTTTCTTTTTAGATTTCTTTCTCATATAGGTTTTCACAGAATATTGAGTAGAGTTCTCTGTGCTATCCAGCACATGTCTTTGTTGGTTCTCTATCTTATAAATGGTAATGTGGATATATTCATCCTTAGTTCCTGACTTATCCCTCCCCCCACTAACATTTGCCCTTTGGTAACCATAAGATTGTTTTAGGTATCTGTAGGTCTGTTTCTATATTGTAAATAAGTTTGCTTCTATCGTTTTTAAAAAATTATATCCTACATGTGAGTGATATTATGTGATATTTGTCTTCCTCTGACCAACTTCATTTAGTAAAATAATCTCAGGTCCATTGATATTGCTGCAAATGGCATTATTTCATTATATTTTGTGGCTCATTAATATTCCACTTTAATAGACATACCACATTTTCTTTATCCATTCCTTGGTTGATAGACATTTAGGTTGCTTCCATGTCTTAGATATTGCATTACAAAATAATGCTACAATAAATATTGGGATGTATCTATCCTTTTAAATTATGTTTTTTTCTCTGTATATATGACAAAAAGTGAGATTTCTGGATAATATATTAATACAATATAATATTATAATAATAATATTAATGGATTATATATTAAGTTTTTAAGCAACCTCCATACTGTTCTGCAGAATGATTGTATTAATTTACATTCCCACCAATAGTGTTGGAGGGTTCCATTTTTTCATGTGCCTGTTGGACATCTGTATGTGTTCTTTTGGGAAATGTCTTTTTAGATCTTTTATCCATTTTTATTGGATTTTTGTTTGTTTGTTTTGAGCTACATGAGCTGCTTGTATATTTTGGAGATTAATCACTTGTTGGTTGCTTCATTTTTTCTTTCTTTCTTTCTTTCTTTTTCCTTTTTTTTTGTTTCCTTTGCTGTTCAAAAATTTTTAAGTTTAATTAGGTCCCATTTATTTATTTTTGCTTTTATATTTATTGTACTAAGAGCTGGACCATAAAGTATGTTACTACAATTTATCTCAAAGACTGTTCTGCCTATGTTCTCCTCTAACAAATTTATACTATTCAGCCTTAAATTTTTGTCTTTGACCATTTAGTTTCTTTTTGTGAATGGTGTAAGATAATGTTCTAATCCCATTCCTTTACTTACAGCTGTCCAGTTTTCCAGTATGACTTTGTTGAAGAGACTGTCTTTTCTCCTCTGTATATTCTTGTCAATCCTGGTCATAGATTAATTGAACATACGTCATGGAACAATAGACTGGTTCCAAATAGGAAAAGGAGTACGTCAAGGTTGTATATTGTCACCCTACTTATTTAACTTATATGCAGAGTACATCATGAGAAACGCTGGACTAGAGGAAACACAAGCTGGAATCAAGATTGCCGGGAGAAATATCAATAACCTCAGATATGCAGATGACACCACCCTTATGGCAGAAAGTGAAGAGGAACCAAAAAGCCTCTTGATGAAAGTAAAAGTGGAGAGTGAAAAAGTTGGCTTAAAGCTCAACATTCAGAAAACGAAGATCATGGCATCTGGTCCCATCACTTCATGGGAAATAGATGGGGAAACAGTGGAAACTGCATCAGACTTTTTTTTTGGGGGGGGGCTTCAAAATCACTGCAGATGGTGACTGCAGCCATGAAATTAAAAGACGCTTACTCCTTGGAAGAAAATTTATGACCAACCTAGATAGTATATTCAAAAGCAGAAACATTACTTTGACGACTAGGGTCCGTCTAGTCAAGGCTATGATTTTTCCAGTGGTCATGTATGGATGTGAGAGTTGGACTGTGAAGAAGGCTGAGCGCTGAAGAATTGATTCTTTTGAACTGTGGTGTTGGAGAAGACTCTTGAGAGTCCCTTGGACTGCAAGGAGATCCAACCAGTCCATTCTGAAGGAGATCAGCCCTGGGATTTCTTTGGAAGGAATGATGCTAAAGCTGAAACTCCAGTACTTTGGCCACCTCATGCGAAGAGTTGACTCATTGGAAAATACTCTGATGCTGGGAGGGATTGGGGGCAGGAGGAGAAGGGGATGACAGAGGATGAGATGGCTGGATGGCATCAGTGACTCGATGGACGTGAGTCTGAGTGTACTCCGGGAGATGGTGATGGACAGGGAGGCCCTGACGTGCTGCGATTCATGGGGTCGCAAAGAGTCAGACATGACTGACCCACTGAACTGAACTGATGTGAGTATATTTCTAAGCTTTCTATACTATTCCATTGATTTATATTTCTGAGATTTTTTTGCCTGCACTATACTGTTCTGATTATTATAACTTTAAAATTCCAACAAACAAAAATCCAGGACCAGATGGCTTCACTGCTGAATTCTATCAGACATGTAAGAGTCAAATACTATTCTTCTGAAACCCTTCAAAAAATTACATAGGAATGAATCTTTCCCAGTTTATTCTATGAAGCCACCATCACTCTGATACTAAAATCAGACAAAGATAGCACAAAAAAAGATAATTGCAGGCCAACATCACTGATGACATAGAGGCAATAACACTCAATAAAACACTATCAAGCTGAATCCACAATCAGTTCAGTTCAGTTCAGTCACTCAGTCGTATCTGACTCTTTGGGGTCCCATGGACTGCAGCACATCAGGCCTCCTTGTCCATCATGAACTCCCAGAGTTTACTCAAACTCATGTCCGTTGAGTCGCTGATACCATCCAGCAATCTCATCCTCTGTCATCCCCTTCTCCTTCAGTCTTCAATCTTTCACAGCATCAGGGTCTTTTCAAATGAGTCACCTCTTTGCATCAGGTGGCCAAAGTATTTGAGTTTCAGCTTCAACGTCAGCCCTTCCAATGAATATTCAGGACTAATCTCCTTTAGGATGGACTGGTTGGATCTCCTTGCAGTCCAAGGGACTCTCAAGAGTCTTCTCCAACACCACAGTTCAAAAGCATCAATTCCTCAGTGTTCAGCTTTTCTTATAGTCCAACTCTTACATCCATACATGGCTACTAGCAAAATCATAGCCTTGACTAGATGGACCTTTGTTGGCACAGTAATGTCTCTGCTTTTGAATATGCTGTCTAGTTTGGTCATAAATTTTCTTCCAAGCATTAAGTATATTTTAATTTCATGGCTGCAATCACCATCTGCAGTGATTTTGGAGCCCCGAAAAATAAAATCTGCCACTATTTCCACTCTTTCCCCATCAGTTTGTCATGACTGTCTCTCAAAGTAATAAAAATGAAAACAAAAATAAACATATGAGACAATGAAATTGAAAAACTTTTGCACAACAAAGGAAACTAAAACAGAATGAAAAGGCAACTCACAAAATGGGAGAAAATATTTGCAACTAATGTGACTGGCAAGGGATTAATCACCAAAATTTTCAAACAATTCATGCAACACAATATTGAAAAAACAAGCAGCCAATCCAAAAATGGCCAAGGACCTAAGTAATCATTTCTTCAAGCAAGACATACAGATGGCCAAAAAATACATGAAAACATGCTCAACATTTGTAATTATTAAAGAAATGCAAATCAAAACTAAATATAGTATCATCTCATACCAGTCAGAATGGCCATCTTCAAAAAGTCTACAAATACTAAATTCTAAAGAGGGTGTACGGAGAAGCCAATGGCACCCTACTCCAATACTGTTGCCTGGAAAATCACATGGGCAGGGGAGCCTGGTAGGCTGTAGTCCATGCAGTCGCGAAGAGTCATACACGACTGAGCAACTTCACTTTTACTTTTCACTTTCATGCATTGGAGAAGGAAATGGCAACCCATTCCAGTGTTCTTGCCTGAAGAATCCCAGGGATAGGGGAGCCTGGTGGGCTGCCGCCTATGGGATCACACAGAATCTGACATGACTGAAGTGACTTAGCAGCAGCAGCAAAGAGGGTGTGGAGAAAAGTGAAGCCTCCTACATTGTTGGTGGGAATGTAAATTTGTGCAACCATTATGGAGAACTGAATGGAGGTTCCTTAACAAAGCAAAAATAGAACTACCATTTGTTGTTGTTCAATCACTAAGTCGTGTCACACCATTTGTGATCCCACGAACTGTAGTAGGCCAGGTTCCTCAGTCCCCGACTTTCTCCCAGAGTTTGCTCAAATTCATGTTCATTGAGCTGGTACTGTTATCTAACCATTTCTGGTTATCTAACCATCCTCTGCTGCCCCCTTCTCCTTTTGCCTTCAATCTTTTCCAGCATCAGGGCCTTTTCCAATGAGTCAGCTCTTCACATTTGGTGGCCAAAGTATTGGAGCTTCAACTTCAGCATCAGCCCTTCCAGTGAATATCCAGAGTGGATTTCCTTTAGGGTTAACTGGTTTGATCTCTTCATAGTCGAAAGGACTAATAAGAGTCTTCTCCAGTATCACAATTTGAAAGCAAGAATTCTTAAGTGCTCAGCCTTCTTCATGGTTCAGATCTTACATCCAAACATGGCTACAGGAAAAACCATAGCTTTGACTATACAGATATTTGTTGCAATGTCTCTCCTTTTTAATACACTGTCAATGTTGTTCATAGCTTTCCTAGCAAGGAGCAAGCATCTTTCAATTTCATGGGTTCATTTACTATATACAGTGGTTTTAGAGCCCAAGAAAATAAAATCTGTCACTGCTTCCACCTTTTCTCCTTCTATTTGCCTTGAAGTGATGGGACTCGATGCAATGAGCTTAGGTTTTTTAAGGTTGAGTTTCAAGCCAGCTTTATCATTTTCATCTTCACCCTCATCAAGAGAATCTTTAAGGCACATTACCCCAATGTTCATTGTATCACTATTTAAAATAGCTAGGACATGGAACCTGATGAGAAGAACTGACTCCTTAGAAAAGACCCTGATGCCAGGAAAGATTAAGATCAGGAGGAGAAGGGGATTACAGAAGAAGAGATGGTTGGATGACATCATCAATTCAATGGACATGAATTTGAGCAATCTGAATGAGTTGGTGATGCACAGGGAAACCTGGCATGCTGCAGTCTGTGGGGCTACAAAGAGTCAGACACGACTGTGCAACTGAACTAAACTGAGGACAAGGAAGCAACCCAGTTGTCCATCAGCAGATGAATGTATAAGGAAGTTGTGGTACATAAACACAATAGAGTATTACTGAGCTATAAAAAAGAATGCATTTGAGTCAGTTCTAATCAGGTGGATGAACCTGAAGCCTGTTATACAGAATGAAGTAAGTCAAAAAGAGAAAGATAAATACTGTATACTAAGACATATATATATGGAATTTAGAAAGATAGTATGGATGATCCTATATGGAGGGCAGCAAAGGAGACACAGACATAAACAACAGACTTTTGGACTCAGTCGGAGAAGGTAAGGGTGGGATGATTTGAGAGAACAGCATTAAAATATATACTTTTACCATATGCAACATAGATGACCAGTGTGAGTTTGATGCATGAAGCAGGGCACCCAAAGCCAGTGCTCTGGGACAACCTAGAGGGATAGAGTGGGTGAGGGGGAGGTTGGAGAGGATTAAAGACGGGGGAAACACATGTATACCTATGGCCAATTCATGTTGATATATGGCAAAAAAATCACAATGTTGTAATTTCCCTTTTAATTAAAATAAATAAATTAAAAAATAAAGAGACTCTAGTTCCTCTTCAGTTCCTGCCATTAGAATGGTGTCATCTGCATATCTGAGTTTGTTGATATTTTTTCCAAAAGTGTTGATTCTAGCTTGTGATTCATACAACCTGGTATTCCACATGATGTACTCTGCATATAAGTTAAATAAACAGGGTGACAATATTCAGCTTTGTCATATTCCTTTCCCAATTTTGAACCAGTCAGGTGTTCCATGTCCAGTTCTAACTGTTGCTTCTTGACCTACATACAGGTTTCTCAGGAGACAGATAAAGTGACCTGATGCTCCTATGTTTTTGGATTCTTCCACAGTTTGTTTTGGTATACACAAAGTCTTTAGTGAAGGCCATAAAGCAGAAGTAGATGCTTTCCTGGAACTCAATTGCTTTCTCCATGATCCACCAAATGTTGATAATTTGTTCTCTTCATCATAAGATGATCCTTCCATATTTGAAGGTGTTCAATATGCTCCTCAGTAAGAGCAGAGAGCAATTACTAATAGCTCTAGTAATAATCAATTGGCTGTGCCAAAACGAGAATGATGCTCAGCTGTGAATACATCTGGTGTTGAACAAAAAGTCTGATGCTGTAAAGAACAATATTGCATAGGAACTTGGAATGTTAGTTCCCGAAATTTAGGTAAATTGCATGTGTTAAGGTAGGAGATGACAAGGTTAAACATCAACATCTTAGGAATCAGTGAAGTAAAATGGAGGAGAATGGGCAAATTAATTCAGATGATCATTATATCTACTACTATGGGTAAAAATCCATAAGAAGAAATGGAGTAACCCTCTTAGTGAACAAAGGATTATGAAATGCAATACTTGTGTGCAATCTCAAACACTATAGAATGATCTCGGTTCATTTCCAAGGCAAACCATTCAACTTCATCGTAATCCAAATCTATTCACCAATGACTGATGCTGAAGAAGCTGAAGTTCACGGGTTCTATGAAGACTTTCTAGAACTAACGCCAAAAAATGACATTTTTGCCATAGGGAATAGGAGTCTAAAAGTAGGAATTCAAGAGTACCCAGGATAACAAGTTCGACCTTGTAGTACAAAATGAAGCAGGGCAAAGGCTAACAGAGTTTTGTCAAAAGAACACATTGGTAATAGAAAACACCCTTTTCCCAACAACACAAAAGATGACTCTACACATGGGCATCACCAGATGGTCAATGCCAAAATCACATTGATTATATTTTTTGTAGCCAAAAATGGAAAAGCTCTATACATTCAGTAAAAACAAGACTTAGAGCTGACTGTGACTCAGAGCATGAGCCCCTTATTGAAAAATCTAGGCTTAAATTGAAGAAAGTAAGGAAAACCATTGGGCCATTCAGTTATGACCTATATCAAATTCATCATGATTATACATTGAGGGTGATGAATAAATTCAAGAGATTAGGTCTGGTAGACTGAGTACCTAAAGAACTATCTACAGGAATTTGTAACATTGTACAGGAGACAGTGACCCAAACCACTCCAAAGGGCTACCATACTATCCACCAATTCCACTCCTGGGCATATTTCCATAATAAAACATGATTTAAAATGATACATGCACTCCAATGTTCATTGTAGCACTGTTGACAATAACCAAAACATCCAAGTAGCCTAAATACGCAGTCACAGTTGAACTGATAAAGAAGATGTGTTACCGATATACAATGGAATATCTCAGCCATTAAAAATAATTATATAATGTCATTTGCAGCAACTTGGAAGTGCCTGGAGAGTATCATACTAAGTGAAGTAAGTCAAAATGAGAAAAACAAGTATATGATATTGCTTATATGCAGAATCTTTAAAAAATATTGCAAACATATTTATTTACAAAACAGAAACAGACTTAAAGAAAAAACTTATGGTTACCAGAAAGAAGGGTAAGGGTGAGAGATAGTTTGGGAGTTTGTGATTGATATATACACACTAATATACTTAAAATAGATAACCAAGAAGGACCTACTGTGTAGCACAAGGAGCTGCTCAATACTCTATGATAACTTAAATATGAAAATAATTTGGAAAAGAATAGACACATGGTATCATTGAATCACTACTGTACACTTCAAACTAACACAACATTTTAAATCATCTCTACTCTCATATTAAATATTTTTTAAAAAGTAAAAGAATATTGATTCTAGTAGATTTATTTTACTAATAAACCTCTCAAGAACTTACTGTATTTTTTTTCCTTAAACTATTTAACTCAGTCACCTCCATCTGGCATCTGACATGATTATATTATTTATATTATATTACTCTCTTGAAAGCTGTCAGTGAGTACCTTGGCATAGTTGTTCATTTCTTACTGCTTGAAACTGTCTTTTTGTGCCTTTAATGGCATATGTTATCTCAGTTTTACTTCTTTAAACATTTCTGTTTGAGAACTAAAGGGCTCTTCCTCTTTATCACCAAACTATGGGTACTCCTAAAGTTTCAGTCTTTGACTTTTTGTTCTTCCTTCTCCATATTCTTCCTCTCAGTGTTGGTGCATGCTCAGTCATTAAGTCATGTCCCACTCTTTGAGACTCCATGGACTGTAGCCCACCAGGCTCCTCTGTCAATGGGATTGTCCAGATAAGAATATTGGAATGGGTTACCATTTCCTCCTTCAGGGGTTCTTCCTAATTGAGATATTGAACCCACATCTCCAGTGTTTCCTGCACCGTCAGGCAAATTCTTTACCACTGAGCCACCTGGGAAGCCATCTTCCTCTCAGAGCTGTCGTTAATTCACTCCAATTTGCTTGCCATGAGAACGCATGAACTGCATAAAAAGGCAAAAAGATGTGACACTGAAAGAGGAGTCACCCAGGTCAGAAGTAGTCCAATATGCTACTGCAGAAGAGCGAGTACAACTACTAAGGAAACTCTTGATGAGGGTGAAAGATGAGAGTGACAAAGCTGTCGTGAAATTCAACTAACAATGCTAAGATCATGACAATCAATCCCATCACTCAATGGCAAATAGAAGGGGAAAGGATGGAAGCAATGACAGATTTCCTCTTCTTGGGCTCTAGAATCACTGCAGATTGTGACTGTAGCCATGAAATTAGAAGATTGCTTCTTGACAGGAAATATATGACAAACTGAGAGAGTGTATTAAAAAACAAAGGCATCACTTTTTCCAACAAAGGTACAAATAGTCAAGGCTATGGTCTTTACCAGTAGTCATGTACAGTTGTGAGAGCTAGACTGTAAAGAAGGCAAAGCACTGAAGAATAGATGCTTTTGAACTATGGTACTGGAGAAGACTCTTGAGAGTCTCTTGGACAGAAAGGAGATAAAACCAGTCAATCTTAAAGTAGATCTACCCTGAGTTGCTCATTGGAAGAACTGATGCTGAAGCTCCAATACTTTGGCCATCTGATGCAAACAGCCAGCTCATTGGAAAAGACCCTGAGGCTGGGAAAGATTGAAGGCAGAAAAAGAAGAGAGTGACAAAGGATGAGATGGTTGAATGCCATCACGGATTCAATGGACATGAACTTGGATAAACTCAGAAAGATGGTGAGGGACAGGGAAGCCCAGCATGTTGCAGCCTATGAGGTTGCAAAGAGTCAAACACGACTTGGAGACTGAAGACAAAATCTATCACCTCTTTCAAAGTATCATAAGTCTATGCTTTAGATCTTGCATTTTTTTGCCAAAATCTAGTTTCCTTCATGCAAACCTCCTCCTTCCAGCTTTATTAAACTGAAAGCTCATCATTTTTTCAAAACATATAGCTTTCAGACCCTAGTCATATTTGATTAATTGCACTCATAATTAATATTTAAGTTATTCAGTAGTACTGTTGATCCTTGCCTTAAAATGTGTGTTTTTCATTCTTTTTCTCAGTTCAGTTCAGTTCAGTTGCTCAATCGGGTCTGACTCTTTGCGACCCCATGAACCACAGCATGCCAGGCCTCCCTGTCCAACACCAACTACCAGAGCCTACCCAAACTCATGTCAATTGAGTCAGTGATGCCTTCCAACCATCTCATCCTCTGTCATTCCCTTCTCTTCCTGCCATCAACCTTTCCCAGCATCAGGGTCTTTTCAAATGAATCAGCTCTTTTCATCAGGTGGCTAAATTATTGGAGTTTCAGGTTCAGCATCAGTCATTCCAATGAACACCCAGGACTGATCTCCTTTAGGATGGTCTGCTTGAATCTCCTTGCAGTCCAAGGGACTCTCAAGAGTCTTCTCCAAAACCAGAGTTCAAAAACATCAATTCTTCGGTACTCAGCTTTCTTCACACTCCAATTCTCACATCCATACATGACCACTGGAAAAACCATAGCTTTGACTAGACGGATCTTTTTTGGCTAATTAAAGTCTCTGCTTTTTAATATGCTGTCTAGGTTGGTCATACCTTTCCTTAAAAAGAATAAGCATCTTTTAATTTAATGGCTACAATCATCATCTGCAGTGATTTTGAAGCCTCCCCAAAAATTAAAGTCAGCCACTGTTTAAACTTTTTCCCCATCTATTTGTCATGAAGTGATGGGACAAGATGCTATGATCTTAGTTTTCTGAATGTTGAGCTTTAAGTCAACTTTTTCACTCTCCTCTTTCACTTTCATCAAGAGGCTCTTTAGCTCTTCTCTGCTTTCTGCCATAAGGGTGCTTCATCTAGCCCAGCATTTTTCATGATGTACTCTGCAAATAAGTTAAATAAGCAGGGTGACAATATACAGCTTTGATATACACCTTTTTCTATTTGGAGCCAGTCTGTTGTTACATGTCCAGCTCTAACTGTTGCTTCATGACCTGCATATAGGATTCTCAAGAGGCAGGTCAGGTGGTCTGGTATTCCCATCTCTTTCAAAATTTTCCACAGTTTATTGTGATCCACACAGTCGAAGGCTTTGGCATAGTCAATAAAGCAGAAATAGATGTTTCTCGGGAACTCTCTTGCTTTTTTGATGATCCAGAAGATGTTGATGATTTGGTCTCTGCTTCCTCTGCCTTTTCTAAAACCAACTTGAACATCTGAAAGTTCACAGTTCACGTATTGCTGAAACGTGGCCTGGAGAATTTTGAGCATTACTAGCACGTGAGATGAGTGCAATTGTTTGGTAGTTTGAGTATTCTTTGGCATTGCCTTTCTTTGGAACTGGAATGAAAACTGACCTTTTCCAGTCCTGTGGCCACTGCTGAGTTTTCCAAATTTGTTGGCATATTGAGTGCAGTGCTTTCACAGAATCATCTTGTAGGATTTGAAATAGCTCAACTGGGACTCCATCACCTCCACTAGTTTTGTTTATAGTGATGCTTCCTAAGGCCCACTTGACTTCACATTCTAGGATGTCCAGCTCTAAGTGAGTGATCACATCATCGTAATTAACTAGGTCATGAAGATTTTTTTGTACCGGTCTTCTGTGTATTCTTGCCACCTCTTCTTAATATTGTCTGCTTCTGTTAGGTCCATACCATTTCTGTCCTTCATTGAGCCCAGCTTTGCATGAAATGTTCCTTGGGTATCTCTAATTTTTTTGAAGAGAGCTCTAGTCTTTCCCATTCTATTGTTTTCTTCTATTTCTTTGCACTGACTGCTGAAAAAAGCTTTCTTATCTCTCCTTGCTATTCTTTGGAACTCTACATTCAAATAGGTATATCTTTCCTTTTCTCCTTTGCTTTTCACTTCTCTTCTTTTCACAGCTATTTCTAAGGCCTCCTCTGACAGTCATTTTGCTTCTTTGCATTTCTTTTTCCTAGGGATGGTCTTGATCCCTCTCTCCTTTACAATGTCACGAACCTCTGTCCATAGTTCATCAGGCACTCTATCTCTCAGATCTAGGCTATTAACTCTGTTTCTTACTTAATGCTTTTGAGCCATGGTGTTGGAGAAGACTCTTGAGAGTCTCTTGGACTGCAAAGAGATCCAACCAGTCCATTTTAAAGGAGATCAGCACTGTGTGTTCTTTGGAAGGAATGATGCTAAAGCTGAAATTCCAGTACTTTGGCCACCTCATGTGAAGAGTTGACTCATCGGAAAAGACTCTGATGCTGGGAGGTATTGGAGGCAGCAGGAGAAGGGGATGACAGAGGATGAGATGGCTGGATATCATCACCGATTCCATGGACGTGAGTTTGACTGAACTCTAGGAGATGGTGATGAACAGGGAGGCCTGGCTTGCTGCAATTCATGGGGTCACAAAGAGTTAGACACGACTGAGGGACTGAACTGAACTGAATTGTATACATGATTTGATTTAGGTCATGCCTGAATGGTTTAGTGGTTTTCTTGACTTTCTTCAATTTAAGTCTGAACTTGGCAATAAGGAATTTATGATCTGAGCCACAGTCAGCTCCTGGTCTTGTTTTTGCTGACTGTATAGAGCTTCTCCATCTTTGGCTACAAAGAATACAATCAATCTGATTTCGCTTTTGACCATCTGGTGATGTGCATGTATAGAGTCTTCTGTTGTGTTGCTGGAAAAGGGTGTTTTCTATGACCATTGCATTCTCTTGGCAAAACTCTATTAGCTTTTGCCCTGCTTCATTCTGTACGCCAAGGCCAAATTTGCTTGTTACTCCAGGTGTTTCTTGACTTCCTACTTTTGCATTCCAGTCCCTTATAATGAAAAGGACATCTTTTTTGGGTGTTAGTTCTGAAAGGTCTGTAGGTCTTCATCAAACCATTCAACTTCAGCTTCTTCAGAGTTACTGGTCCAGCAGCAGCTGTGCAGTGCAAGAGTGGCGAATGTTAGAGAGGTGGAACCCAACATCCAAGGTGAAAGAAACCCAAGTAAGATGGTAGGTGCTGAGAGAGGGCATGGCAGCTGAGCAGCCAGCGGGGGCTGGGGAGCAGAAGCAGCTAGTGGTGGTTGGATGGCTCAGGAATGGAGCTTCAGAGAGGAGATAACCCACGTCGAAGGTAAGGAGCAGCGGCTTTGCTTTGCTGGAGTAGCTGTGAGGATATACCCCCACATCTAAGGCAAGAGAAACCCAAGTAAAGACAGTAGGCCCTGAGAAAGGGCATCAGAGGACAGACAGGCTGAAACCACAATCACAGAAAACTAGCCAATCTGATCACATGCACCACAGCTTTGTCTAACTCAATGAATCTAGGCCATGCCGAATGGGGCCACCCAAGATGGATGGGTCATGGTGGAGAGGCCTGACAGAATGTGGTCCACTGGAGAAGAGAATGGCAAACCACTTCAGTATTCTGGCCTTGAGAACCCCATGAACAGTATGAAAAGGCAAAAAGATAGGACACTGAAAGATTAACTCCCCAGGTCGATAGGTGCTCGATATGATACTGGAATTCAGTGGAGAAATAATTTCAAAAAGAATGAAGGGATGATGCCAAAGCAAAAACAACACCTGGTTGTGGATGAGAGTGGTGATAGAAGCAAGATCCGTTGCTGTAAAGAGCAATATTGCATAGGGATCTCGAATGTTAGGTCCATGAATGAAGGCAAACTGGAAGTGGTTAAACAGGAGATGGCAAGAGTGAACATCGACATTCTAGGAATCAGCAAACTAAAATGGACTGAAATTGGTGAATTTAATTCAGATGTCCATTTTATCTACTACTGTGGGCAGGAATCCCTTTGAAGAAATGGAGTAGTCATCATAGGTAACAAAAGAGTCCAAAATGCAATACTTGGATGCAATCTATTTTTGCTGAATTCCCACAAATATCTCTCTAAGGTATTTTGCTATTCCATTTTAAAGATCTCATAACTTTCATTAGACTCATTGGAAAAGACCCTGATGCTGGGAGGGATTAGGGGCAGGAGGAGAAAAGGACAACAGAGGATGAGATGGCTGGATGGCATCACCAACTCGATGGACCTGAGTTTGGGTAAACTCTGGAAGTGGTGATGGACAGAGAGTTCTGATGTGCTGTGATTCATGGGGTCGCAAAGAGTTGGAAACGACTGAGCAACTGAACTGAACTGAACTGAACTGAACTTTTCTTATGGCATCTTTTCAAAAAACACATTAATTTTTAGAAGTGCATACATATATTTCCCAAACATAAGATTCTAAAGTTTGGGAAGTTATTGATTTATAGTTTTAATGCATTTTTTTCTTTTTTTAATAAATGTATTCATTTGAATTGAAGGCCAATTACTTTAAAATACTGTAGTGGTTTTGTCATACATTGACGTGAATCTGGCAGAGGTGTACATGTGTTCCCCATCCCGAACCCCCCTCCCACCTCCCTCCCCATCCCATCCTTCTGGGTCATCCCAGTGCACCAGCCCCGAGCATCTTGTCCCATGCATCGAACCTGGACTGGCGATCCAATTCACATATGATAATACACATGTTTCAATGCCATTCTCCCAAGTCATTCCACCCTCGCAGTCTCCCACAGAGTCCAACAGTCTGTTCTATACATCTCGGTGTCTCTTTTGTTGTCTCGCATATAGGGTTATCATTACCATCTTTCTGAATTCCATATATATGTGTTAGTATACTCTATTGGTGTTTTTCCTTCTGGCTTACTTCACTCTGTATAATAGGCTCCAGTTTCATCCACCTCATTAGAACTGATTAAAATGCATTCTTTTTAATGGCTGAGTAATATTCTATTGTGTATATGTACCACAGATCTCTTATCCATTCATCTGCTGATGGACATCTAGGTTGCTTCCATGTCCTGGCTATTATAAACAGTGCTGCAATGAACATTGAGGTACACGTGTCTCTTTCAATTCTGGTTTCCTTGGTGTGTATGCCCAGAAGTGGGATTGCTGGGTCATATGGCAGTTCTATTGCCAGCTTTTTAAGGAATCTCCACACTGTTCTCCCTAGTGGCTGTACCAGTCTGCATTCCCACCAACAGTTTAAGAGGGTTCCCTTTTCTCCACACCCTCTCCAGCATTCGTTGCTTGTAGACTTTTGGATTGCAGCCATTCTGACTGGCGTGAAATGGTACCTCATTGTGGTTTTGATTTGCATTTCTCTGATATTGAGTGATGTTGAGCATCTTTTCATGTGTTTGTTAGCCATCTGTATGTCTTCTTTGGAGAAATGTCTGTTTAGTTCTTTGTCTCACTTTTTGATTGGGTCGTTTACTTTTATGGAATTGAGCTGCAGGAGTTTCTTGTATATTTTTGAGATTAGTTGTTTGTCAGTTGCTTCATTTGCTATTATTTTCTCCCATTCTGAAGGCTGTCTTTTCACCTTGCTTATAGTTTCCTTCTTTGTGTAAAAGCTTTTAAGTTTAACTAGGTCCCATTTGTTTATTTTTGCTTTTATTTCCATTACTCTGGGATGTGGGTCATAGAGGATCCTGCTTGATTTAATGCATTTTAGTGAGAGTAAATGATCTTTATAAGTTGGTTCCTTGAAATTTTTGGAACTTCCTTGTGAACTATTTTTAAGAACATTCCATATTCTTTTGAAGAAGAGTTATTCTTTGTTGATTGAAATTTTCTCTGTATTGTTATTCCTCTATTTTTTAGAATTACTTTTAGATAAAAATTTGCATATCTTCATTCTCTGTGTTCATTAACTTAACTTTTATAAATATTTTCCATCTCTTCATTAATTTGTGCTGCACTATTTTAAAACTGTCTAGCCAAATTGTTTAGATTATTAATTATCTAGTCTTGTGTGAGTATTCCACTATTCAAACCATCTATTGGGTTTTTAACCACAAAATTTTTTTTTATTATGCATATTAATCTTACTTTAAGGTTACTCATTTTTGCTTCAGAGTCCATACCCTCTCTTATTACTTTTACATTTAAGTATAATTATAAGTATATATAGCTAAATGTAATTATATTTAAGTATATTTAATACTTATTTTTAAGTTCTATTCTGCCTGCTCCATTTTAATTCTGTTTCCTTTGGTGTGTATTGTCTCCCTTTTGTGGTGTTCACATGTCTCAATTGTCCTGTATTTTATTGTGAACTCATTCTTGTAGGTGAGATTCACTCCAAGACAATCAACTGACTCTGATTATATAGTCTACTCTGAGGCAAAAGGAAGACAGTTTTCAAGAGAGGGATAAATAGGCTAGATTTTTCCACTACGATTGTTCTTCTGGAGATTTTATATATATATATAATGTATAGCAATAATAACGTTTGTCTGCATGTGTGCTAAGTCGCTTCAGTTGTGTCCGACTCTGTGTGACCCTATGGACTGTAGCCTACCAGGCTCCTCTGTCCATGGGATTCTCCAGGCAAGAATATTGGAGTGGGTTACCATTTCCTCCTCCAGGGTATCTTCCTGACCCAGGAATCAAACATGTGCCTCTTATGTCTCCTGCATTGGCAGGCAGGTTGTTTACCACTAGTGCCACCTGGGAAACCCAATAATAATAATAAAATATTAATAATTATAATGAAATAATTGAAATAACGATTTATATATATAATTATATATAATGTTATATAGTAATTATACACGCTGCTGCTGCTGCTGCTGCTAAGTCGCTTCAGTCGTGTCTGACTTCATGCGACCCCATAGATGGCAGCCCACCAGGCTCTGCCATCCCTGGGATTCTCCAGGCAAGAAGATTTGAGTGGGTTGCCATGTCCTTCTCCAATGCATGAAAGTGAAAATGAAAGTGAAGTAGCTCAGTCATGTCTGACTCTTAGTGACACTATGGACTGTAGCCCACCAGGCTCCTCCGTCCATGGGATTTTCCAGGCAAGAGTACTGGAGTTGGGTGCCATTGCCTTCTCCGAGTAATTATATATATATATATATATAATGTTATTATTCCTTAGCATAGATAGCTTCCTGAACCCTTGTGCCTTCTCATTCTAAAGCACTTCTCTCTCCTGGAGATAGAACCCCTTGTCACAGCTTTCTCAATCATAAAGGAATTAGTGAGAGAATGCTCATGTATAAGCTAGCCTTGCTGCACTCTTCTCTTCTGTTTCTATGAATCCCCAGTCACTTTTCTCTCAATGTCTTTCAATTCTGGTTTCCTTGGGGGTATTGCTGGGTTGTATGTTAGCTTTATTTGTAGTTTTTAAAGAGTCTCCATACTGTTCTCCGTAGTGGTTGTATCAGTTTGTATTCCCATCAGCAGTGTAAGAGTTCCCTCTTCTCAATATCTTATTAAATATTTGTTGTTTGTAGACTTTTTGATAATGGCCATTCTGACTGGTGTGAGATGAGAACTCATTGTGGTTTCGATTTGCATTTCTCTAATAATGAGTGACGTTGAACATCTTTTCCTGTGTTTATTAGCCATATATATATATCTTCTTTCCATTTAGGCCTTCTGCCCACTTTTTGATTGGGTTGTTCATTTTTCTAGTATTGAACTGCATGAACAGCTTGTATATTTTGGAGATTAATTATTTGACAGTTATTTCATTTGCTGTTATTTACTCCCATTCTGAAGTCTGTCTTTTCACCTTGCTTATAGTTTTCTTCATTATGCAAAAGCATTTAAGTTTAATTAGATCCCACTTGTTTATGTTTATTTTCATTACTCTGGGAGGTGGGTCATAGAAGATCTTGCTGTGATTTATGTCAGAGAGTGTTCTGCCTATGTTTTCCTCTAAGAGTTTTATAGTTTTTGATCTTACATATGGGCCTTTAATCCATTTTGAGTTTATTTTTGTCGATTTTGTTGGAAAGTGTTCTAAACTCATTCTTATACACGTGTTTGAACAGTTTTCTCAGCACCACTTGTTGAAGAGACTGTCTTTTCTGCATTCTATATTTTTGCCTCCTTTATAAAAGATAAGGTGTCCATAGGTGTTTGGTTTTATCTCCAGGATTTCTAGTTTGTTCCATTTTTTCTATATTTTTGCTTTGTGCCAGTACCGTACTGTCCTGATGACTACAGTTTTGTAGTATAGGCTGAAGTGGGGAAGGTTGATTCTTCCAGTTACATTCTTCTTTCTCAAGTTGCTTTGGCTATTTGGGTCTTTTTGTGTTTCCATATAAATTATAAAATTATTTGTTCTACTTCTGTGAAATGCCATAGGCAGTTTGATAGAGATTGCATCAAAACTATAGATTTCTTTGCATAGCAGTCATTTTAATTATAGCCCAAGTCAACTTAATTCCAGTCCAAGAACATGGTATATTTCTCCGTTTATTTGTGTCATCTTTGATTTCTTTCATTAGTGTTTTATAGTTTTCTGTATACAGGTCTTTTGTCTTTTTAAGTAAACTTATTCCTAAATATTGTATTCTTTTTGTTGCAATGGTGAATGGGACTGTTTCCTTAATTCCTCTTTCTGCTTTTTCATTGTTAGTGTATAGGCATGCAAGGGATTTCTGTGCATTAATTTTATATCCTCTAACTTTACTATATTCATTGACTAGCTCTAGTAATTTTCTGGTGGCATTTCTGGTGATATTACTGGGTTCCTGTCACCTAGCCAGTTATTAATACCTGCTCTGACTGTGGCCATAAATATGTGTTTTTCTCTAAATGTATTCAACCTCAAACAAAGCAACAAGAAAAAAGTCATCCAAGGAGTTGTGGGAATCCAGTCCCACTAAGGGATGGAGTTAACACCAAGCTGTGACCATTTAATATTTTTTTCTTTTTAACTAATTTATTTATTTTAATTGGAGGCTAATTACTTTAAAATATTTTAGTGGTTTCGGCCATACATTGACATGAATCAACTATGGGTGTACATTTAAGTTTTAAGGCCCTCCTTTATCTTGAGAACAGTTAAATTATGGTGGTATTAGTGTTAAAGAACCTGCCCACCAATGCAGGAAATGTAGAAGATGCGGGTTCAATCCCTAACTCAGAAAGATCCCCTTACAAAGGACACAGCAACCTAATCCAGCATTCCTTCCTGGAGAATCCCATGCACAGAGGAGCCTAGTGGTCTATGGTCCATAAGGTCACAAAAAGTCTAGCACGACTGAAGTGGCTTAGCATGCACACAAGGATAACCAGACTAGCAACAGTAGGAAATTAGACTGGGAGCCTTTTGAACAGTGTCAATATATAATTTCCTGAAAGACAAAGATTGGCACATAATAGACTAAGTCAGATGACCTGAAAATATACTGGGCAATAGCTAATTGAATCCCTTGGTTTAATTGTCACTACATTATTTGTATTTTGCCTGTTTTACAAGTATTTTGTTACTTATATTACCATATGTGACTGAACCTCCAATAAAAGTAATGATGACTAGTTGATTCAAAGCAGTTGATCAAATATATAGTTCTGTATGGAATTGATGATTGTAATACTGTGACTCTAGGTATGGGAAGATAAAACAAGAGGGAATTTTTCCTGGATCATAACAGATTGAGTAAGACAGATTGATCCAGAACCCTATGGTTACTGTTGATAGACCTAGTCCAGTAACAGCACGTTCTGTGGCCTATCATAGAAATCTTAGGCAGACCTAAGAATGGGACCTAGCACTGTGGGAAGAAATGGTCATGAAATGCCTCCCAAAGTATGGTTAAATTTATGATCATCATGTGGTGATGGTGGTTTAGTCGCTAAGTCGTGTCCGACTCTTGCAACCCCATGGACTGTAGCCTGCCAGACTCCTCTATCCTTGGGATTCTCCAGGCAAGAATACTGGAGTGGGTTGCCATTTCATTCTCCAAGGGATCTTCCTGACCCAGGAATCAAACCTGGGTCTCCTGCATTTCAGGCAGATTGTTTACTGACTGAGCTATGAGGGAAACCCATGACCACCAGGGCTTCCTGTCAACTACAAATTGGCACTTACCATCAGCACTTGCAATCTTGTGCTGCTGCAGCTGCTGACCTTCAACATCCCCTAAAAGGAATTCAGAGTGGAGAGCAGAAATGAGGTACTTTGTACCCAGGGAATATCTGGCAAGACAGGTCTTCAGATAGATAATTTCAGGAATGAATTTTATGAGTCCAATTCTTGTATCTCCTCACATCTAGAAAAGCGCTAAAATCCTTCACAGTGATGACTGATCCTTTTAATTATCAAAACGCTTCACAACAAAATGCTTCACTAGCAGAAACTTTCTGTAAAAAATGTGTGATTGTATGTATTCCTGTTCACAAAAATCACGTATATACTGATCTTTCCCATTGCCTCTTTGGAGAAGTTTCTCAGAGTTATCCGAAGTGCTGTCCCCAGAGTTGCAGTCTTCATTTTGTCTCCAATAAAACATAACTTGCAACTCTCACATTGTGTAGTTTTTTTTTAAGTTGATAACTATTTTAGACAAAGGGACAGACACTGGAAGAAGTCATAAACTAGCATGGAATATTAGAGCAGTTATTATTACATTCTGAAAAAAAAGAAGGGGGAAGTGGATAGGCAACCAATAAGGTCTATCACAGCATCTTTCAATGGGGGAATAAATATCAAGGATATGAGGGGTCTAGCAGAAAAATGATTGAATGAATAGTTTGGATACACATGCTCACCTACTGAAATATGGGAGTTTTATGTTTAGTATTTGTATTGATAAGAATAGCCATAAAAAGTAGTGCATGGATATTGCTTCTTAAGTTTTCTGATTCTGTTGCTTTTTTCATATGTCTCCATTTGAAAACTCACAATAAATATGTAATGAATTTTGTCAGTGATCTTCAGTTGTCTTCTTAAAATTTAATCCCATTTTGTTGTTGGGGTCTTACATATAAATATAACATTTAGTAAAGTTTTCTCATCAGCTTTGTAAAATTGCCTTTTTTGAATAAGTTCTTCTGATTCTGTGATTCACAATTGTGTGTGTGGATGCATGTGTTTATAGTACTTTGAAAATGAGAATTTCTGAGCACATGTTTCAAATAAGAATATCTAAAGCTATAGAAGACCACAATAATTGCAACACAATACCTACTTTAGCTTCCCTGATAGCTCAGTTGGTAAAGAATCCACCTGCAATGCAGAAGACCTTGGCTCAATCCCTGGGCCAGGAAGATCCCCTGGAGAAGGGATAGGCCACCCACTCCAGTATTCTTGGGCTTCCCTTGTGTCTTCAGCTGGTAAAGAATTCACCTGCAATGCAGAAGACCTGAGTTTGATCCCTGGGTTGAGAAAATCCCCTGGAGAAGGGAACAGCTACCCACTCCAGTATTCTAGCCTGGAGAATTCCATGGACTGTATAGTCCATGAGATCTCAAAGAGTCAGACACAACTGAAAGACTTTCACTTTCACCTACTTTATTATTAAATGTCACTTGGAAGCTATAAAAATATCCACTTTTGTACTATTTAAGTTGCAACCCCTCAGCCCTTTCTCTCTACTTTACTAAACTGCTCCTCATACAGTCTGTTACACATCTATGCATTCAACAAAGCTTTGGTGATCATCTACTCTGAAGCAACACTGTGCTAGGCATAGGAGATTAAATTATGAACAACAACAATAGCAAAAAACAAAACAGACTAACCAAAACTTAATGTAGGGCTTGGACTTCCCAGATGGTGCTAGTGGTAAAGAACCTGCCTGCCAGTGCAGAAGGCAGAGGAGATGTAGGTTAGACCCTGGGTCCAGAAGATATCCTGGAGTAGGAAATGGCAACCCACTCCAGTATTTTTGCCTGGAAAATTTCATGGACAGACGAGTTTGGCAGGGTATAGTCTATGGGTCCACAAAGAGTCTGACATAACTTAACACATCCATGCACACACACACACGTAGGGCTTGCTTTTCATGTTCCAGGAAACATAAGATCTCTGGCTCGTATCACATTACACTTTACCCCTTTTAATTTTCTCCAAGTTTATTCAGATTATTGACTCACTTCAAGGTTTATTTTGATAAACCTTTAAGTGTTCATTTTCACTTGTAACATCCATGAGTAATTAAAATATAAGAGTTGATGAAAATATATCCAAGTCCAAGCTCCTACTGAAGCTTCCTGGGTAATGGTAATAATGGGTGGAAGAGACATTTCAGATTTTATTTTTAGCCATAAAGTTATAGTATTAACATTTATCTTCATTACATAGGTTTGAAAGTCAGAATGTCTCATCAATAAGAAATAGAGATATTACCTTACTGGGCTAATATTTTATATGCAAAGCATTCACATTTCTTTGTTTTATATAGGGTGTATCAACACAAGATTCAACCTAATTCTGTTTTTGAAATGAAGAATATAGCTCTGGATGACTCTATTACTACCTTCCTACATCTTTAACATTCTATGTCATGCCAGGTAAACCGGTTATTTGATCCATCTCTATTACACATTGAAACCCTAGAAGAAATTTAATTAGCTTGTCCAGGGCCACCATATTAGTGACAAACACCAACATTTGAACACTGGTCCTCTGAATCCCAATGTAAATTTTTTACTTCTGAGTTCTTATGTGCTAAGTTACTTCAGTTATGTTTTACTCTATGCGACCCTATGGACTGCAACTTGCCAGGCTCCTCTGTCCATGGAATTCTCCAGGCAAGAATACTGGAGAGGGTTGCCGTCCCCTCCTCCAGGAGATCATCCTGACCCAGGGGTCGAACCCATGTCTATTACATCTACCTTCTCCTCCTGCCCCCAATCTCTCCCAGCATCAGAGTCTTTTCCAAGGAGTCAACTCTTCACATGAGGTGGCCAAAGTACTGAAGTTTCAGCTTTATCATCATTCCTTCCAAAGAAATCCCAGGGCTGATCTCCTTCAGAATGGATTGGTTGGATCTCCTTGCAGTCCAAGGGACTCTCAAGAGTCTTCTCCAACACCACAGTTCAAAAGCATCAATTCTTTGGCGTTCAGCCTTCTTCACAGTCCAACATTCACATCCATACATAACCACAGGAAAAAACATAGCCTTGACTAGACGGACCTTAGTCAGCAAAGTAATGTCTCTGCTTTTGAACATGCTATTTAGGTTGGTCATAACTTTTCTTCCAAGGAGTAAGCGTCTTTTAATTTCATGGCTGCAGTCACCATCTGCAGTGATTTTGGAGGCCCCAAAAATAAAGGCTGACACTGTTTTCACTGTTTCCCCATCTATTTCCCATGAAGTGATGGGACCAGATGCCATGATCTTCGTTTTCTGAATGTTGAACTTTAGGTAAACTTTTTCACTCTCCTCTTTCACTTTCATCAAGATGCTTTTTAGTTCCTCTTCAATTTCTGCCATAAGGGTGGTGTCATCTGCATATCTGAGGTTATTGATATTTCTCCCAGCAATCTTGATTCATAATGAAAAATTAGAAGTTTGAGCATATTATTCATAAGACTTAGAATAAGCCATTTACAACTTTATGTTTTCATAGATATTCCCTAGTTAATACTCCTTAATTAACTAGGAGTTACTCTTTGGAAATTTGGACACCACTTTTTTTGGTCCATTAATGCTGAATTTATATGTATTTGACTATTTTCATTGACTTAATAAGTATATTAAAAAAATAAAGTAGTACTTTATCAAGACTATTTTAAATTGGTTTTACCTCAACAGTTTTTCTAAAGTAATGCTTATTTTTTATTGACACTATATTTTTAGCTTCTCAATATAGACATACTTTGTAGGAATTTTTAAATGCAAAAGATTATAGTCAAAAATAAAATTACCCATAATCTCACTATTAGCATTTTGATGTGTTTATGTCCTTTCTTTTCACAATAAATGTATTGGTTTTATGTAGTAGATAGAAAACTATATGTACAGTTTTATGTTCTTGGTTTTTTCATGTGAATGTTAATGATACAGTGATGAACAAAACAGACATCATTAATGCGGAATACAATTTGTAATGAAATTTTAATATTGTGATTTACTGAAACCACTCCCTAATTTGTACACTTAGAGTGTTATCAAATTTTAATATTTTATGTAAAACTATAATGAATGTCTTTGTGTGACAATAATGTTACTTAGGATGCATACCTAGGAGTGGAATTGCTGGACCTCAGGGTAGGAACATTTTTAAGGCTCTTTATACATAGTTGGTATTCTTTTTATTCCTTTATATGATTATGGTACATTTCTTACTTAGAAATTGAGTGGCTTTGCAGTACTTTCCTTCAGAAGGCAATACCATTTGACTGATTTGTGAAATTTACCCAACGGAAGGATTCTGAGATATACTGCATACCATTGGTCAAGTAGAAACTAACGTGATGCCTTGAATCATACTTCTTTCCATTTTCTAAAATAAAATGGGCCAATTTTATATAAGAAACATAAATTTTCAAAAATAAAGACAAAAAAATGGAGATACCTTAATATGGCGAAGGAATAGGATGGGGAGAACATTTTCTTCCCAAAATATTCAACAAAAGATCAGTTGAGTGCTAACCAACTTCCAAAAAACCACTTCTGAACACTGGTGGAGGACACCAGGCACCCAGAAAGGCAGCCCATTCTCTTCAGAAGGAGGTAGGGCAAAATATAAAACACACAAAGACAGACAAAAGAGTTAGGGATGGAGACCCATCCTGAAGAGGGAGTCGTGAAGGAGGAGCAGTTGTTTCCAAATATCAGGAAAGCTTCTCACCGGTGGGTCTGTGGGGAGTTTTGGAATTTCAGAAGGCAACATAACCAGGAGGAAAAAAACAAACAAACAAACAAAATCCATAGATTACACGTCTAACTGCAACTCCCAGTGGAGATGTAGCCCAGATGCTCACGTCCGCTACCAGTGGTGGGGGCTGGACAGGGAGGCATGGGTTGCATGCTTAGGGTAAGGATTGGGCCTGAATGCCCTGAGGACAATCTGAAGGAGTTAACCTGAGATAGCAACCCAAACTGTGGAATAGCCAAAGAGAGAAAAAGAGAGAGAGAGAGAGAGAGAGAAAAATTTTTCCCTAGAATAGCTCTAACCTAAGGCACAGCCTGGCCCACTTACAGAACAAAGGATTGAGTGAATGTCAAAGGAGAGCTAGCCAGCTACAGACCAGCCCCTCTCCCTGCTGGAGGTAGAGAGGCAGGTATGCGACAGCCAGAGCCAGAAGGCAAGGGGCAATCTCGGCCCCAGAGACTGCCTCCTCCACCAAACAGTGAGAAGGCTCCCAGTTGCTAACCAAATCTTCTTGGGATCCTGGATGGTTGACATCTACCAAGAGGGTCGCAGCCAGAGATCAGCTCCTCAGAGGAGATACATGGCACACCTGAGATGGTGCTCTTGCAGCACACCCAGGAAACCGAGCAGCTGGGATCAGGGAGGTGATTAAGATGCACAGCCCACCTGGGACAGTGTGCTTGCTAAGCACCTGGTCACCTGAGCTCCTCAGGCCTGGGAAGGACACAAAACGCACACTCAACGGAGTGCCTTTGTGAAGTACCCAAGAACCTGAACCTGAGCAGCTTAGACCTTGAAAATAGGTATAAGCTGGAACAAGCAACTCTCTAAAACTGATCTGAACCCACACTACACTCAAAATCTCCTGAAAAATTCCTAGATATATTTTTATTATTTTCATTTTATATTATTTTCTTTTTAAGTTCTTTATTTCTCCTTTAATTTTCATTTTTATAACTCACTATTACTTGCAAAAAAGACTCCATTTTTAAATCAAATCTCATGTATATATATATATATATATATATATATATATATATATATATATAATTTCTGTGATTCATTTTGTTTAGTATTTTTAATATTGTATTTTTGAGAGTTTAATCTCTACTCTAGATTTTTAATCTTTACTTTTTGGTAGTTGTTATCAATTTTGTACCTTTAAGAATCAAATCCTCAGTACCCATTTTTACTCAAGGATGTGATTACTGGCTTGATTGCTCTCTCCCCTTTTGACACTTCTTCTTCTCCCAAAGGCCACCTCTATCTCCTCCCTTGCCCTTCTCTTATCTACTTAATTCTGTGAATCTCTCTGTGTGTTCCAGTCTGAAGAGAGCACACAGGGAAATTATTACTGGCTAGATGGCTCTCTGCTCTTTTGTCACCCCCTCTTCAACTCCTAGTCACCTATATCTCCCTGCTCACTCTTCTTTTCTCCATGTAACTCTGTGAACCTCTATGGGTGTTTCTAACTGTGAAGAATCTTTTATCCATTAACCTAGGTGTTTAGTCACCTGTGCTGTATGGATGGAGAAGTCTTCAGGCTACTATAAGAATAAGATTGAAAGACAGAGGCAGGAGGCTTAAATCCAAAACATGAGAACACCAGAAAGCTCCTGACACGACTTAAGTTCTGTTCAGTCGCTCAGTCTTGTCCAACTCTTTGCAACAATATGAATTGCAGCACACCAGGCCTCTGTGTCCATCACCAACTATTGGATTACTCAGACTCACGTCCATCGAGTCAATGACGCCATCCAGCCATCTCATGCTCAGTCGTCCCCTTCTCCTCCTGCCCCCAATCCCTCCCAGCATCAGAGTCTTTACCAATGAGTCAACTCTTCAAATAAGGTGGCCGAAGTACTGGAGTTTCAGCTTTAGCATCATTCCTTCCAAAGAAATCCCAGGGCTGATCTCCTTCAGAATGGATTGTTTGGATCTCCTTGCAGTCCAAGGGACTCTCAAGAGTCTTCTCCAACACCACAGTTAAAAATTATCAATTATTTGGCCCTCAGCCTTCTTCACAGCCCAACTCTCACATCCATCCATGACCACTGGAAAAACCATAGCCTTGACTAGATGGACCTTAGTCAGCAAAGTAATGTCTCTGCTTTTAAATATGCTATCTAGGTTGGTCATAACTTTTCTTCCAAGGAGTAAGTGCCTTTTAATTTCATGGCTGCAGTCACCATCTGCAGTGATTTTGGAGCACCAAAAAATAAAGTCTGACACTGTTTCCACTGTTTCCCCATCTACTTCCCATGAAGTGATGGGACTGGATGTCATGATCTTCATTTTCTGAATGTTGAGTTTTAAGCCAACTTTTTCACTCTCCTCTTTCACTTTCATCAAGAGGCTTTTTAACTCCTCTTCACTTTCTGCCATAAGGGTGGTGTCATCTGCATATGTGAGGTTATTGATATTTCTCCCGGCAATCTTGATTCCAGCTTGTGTTTCTTCCAGTCCAGCATTTCAATGATGTACTCTGCATATAAGTTAAATAAGCAGGGTGACAATATACAGACTTGATGTACTCCTTTTCCTATTTGGAACCAGTCCGTTGTTCCATGTCCAGTTCTAACTGTTGCTTCCTGACCTGCATACAGAGTTCTCAAGAGGCAGGCCAGGTGGTCTGGTATTCCCATCTGTTCCAGAATTTCCCACAGTTTATTGTGATCCACACAGTCAAAGGCTTTGGCATAGTCAATAAAGCAGAAATAGAGGTTTTTCTGGAACTATCTTGCTTTTTCCATGATCCAGTGGATGTTGTAATTTGATCTCTGGTTCCTCTGCCATTTCTAAAACCAGCTTGAACATCAGGGAGTTCACGGTTCACATATTGTTGAAGCCTGGTTTGGAGAATTTTGAGCATCTTTACTAGCATGTGAGATGAATGCAATTGTGCGGTAGTTTGATCATTCTTTGGCATTGTCTTTCTTTGGAATTGGAATGAAAACGGACCTTTTCCAGTCCTGTGGCCACTGCTGAGTTTTCCAAATTTGCTGGCATATTGAGTGCAGCACTTTCACGGCATCATCTTTCAGGATTTGAAATAGTTCAACTGGAATTCCTTCACTTCCACTAGTTTGTTGGTAATGATTTTTTCTAAGGCCCATTTGACTTCACATTCCAGGATATCTGGCTCTAGATGAGTGATCACACAATCGTGATTATGTGGGTGGTGAAGATCTTCTTTGTATAGTTCTTCTATGTATTCTTGCCACCTCTTCTTAATATCTTCTGCTTCTATTAGGTCCAGACCATTTCTGTCCTTTATTGAAACCATCGTTGCATTAGATGTTGCTTTGGTATCTCTAAGTTTCTTGAAGAGATCTCTGGTCTTTCTCATTCTGTTCTTGTCCTCTATTTCTTGCATTGATCTCTGAAGAAGGCTTCCTTATCTCTTCTTGCTATTTTCTGGAACTCTGCATTCAGATGCTTATATCTTTCCTTTTCTCCTTTGTTTGTCGCCTCTCTTCTTTTCACATCAATTTGTAAGTCCTCCCCAGACAGCCTTTTTGTTTTTGCATTTCTTTTCCATGGGGATGGTCTTGATCCCTGTCTCCTGTACAATGTCACGAACCACATTCCATAGTTCATCAGGCACTCAATCTATCGATTGATATAGGCCCTTAAATCTCTTTCTCAATTCCACTGTACAATCATAAGGGATTTGATTTAGGTCATACCTGAATGGTCTCACGGTTTTCCCTACTTTCTTCAATTTAAGTCTGAATTTGGTAATAAGGAGTTCATGATCTGAGCCACAGTCAGCTCCTGGTCTTGTTTTTGTTGACTGTATAGAGCTTCTCTATCTTTGGCTGCAAAGAATATAATCAATCTGATTTTGGTGTTGACCATCTGGTGATGTCCATGTCTGGAGTCTTCTCTTGTGTTGTTGGAAGAGGGTGTTTGCTATGACTAGTGCAATTTCTTGACAAAACTCTATTAGTCTTTGCCCTGCTTCATTCCACATTCCAAGGCCAAATTTGCCTATTACTCCAGGTGTTTCTTGACTTCCTAATTTTGCATTCCAGTCCCCTATAATGAAAAGGACATCTTTTTTGCGTGTTAGTTTTAAAAGGTCTTGTAGGTCTTCATAAAACCGTTCAAATTCAGCTTATTCAGCGTTACTGGTTGGGGCATAGACTTGGATAACTGTGATATTGAATGGTTTGCCTGGAAACGAACAGAGATCATTCTGTAGTTTTTGAGATTGCATCCAAGTAATGCATTTCAGACTCTATTGTTGACCATGATGGCTACTCCATTTCTTCTGAGTGATTCCTGCCCACAGTAGTAGATATAATGGTTATCTGAGTGTAATTCACCCCTTCCACTCCATTTTAATTTGCTGATTCCTAGAATGTGGACGTTCACTCTTGCTATCTCTTCTTTGACCACTTCCAATTTGCCTTGATCATGGACCTGACATTCCAGGTTCCTATGCAATATTGCTCTTTACAGCATCGGACCTTGCTTCTATCACCAGTCACATCCACAGCTGTTTTTTTTTTTTTTTTTTTTTTTTGCTCTGGCTCCATCCCTTCATTCTTTCTGGAGTTATTTCTCCACTGATCTCCAGTAGCGTGTTGAGCACATACTGACCTGGGGAGTTCCTCTTTCAGTATCCTATCATTTTGCCTTTTCATACTGTTCATGGGGTTCTCAAGGCAAGTGTACTGAAGTGGTTCACCATTCCCTTCTCCAGTGGACCACATTCTGTCAGACTTCTCCACCATGACTTGACCATCTTGGGTTGCCCTGTGGCTTAGTTTCATTGAGTTAGACAGGGCTGTGGTCATAGTGTAATTAAATTGACTAGTTTTCTGTGAGTATGGTTTCAGTGAGTCTTCCCTCTGATGCCCTCTTGCAACACCTACCATCTTACATGGGTTTCTCTTACCTTGGGCGTGGGTTATCTCTTCACGGCTGCTCCAGCAAAGCCCAGCCGCTGCTCCTTACCTTGGACAAAGGGTATCTCCTCACCGCCACCCTTCCTGAACTTCAACGTGGGATAGCTCCTCTAGCCCCTCCTGTGCCCACACAGTCACCACTCCTTGGACGTTGGGTTGCTCCTCCAGGCCGCCGCCCCTGGCCTCAGTTGGGATGTGGCTCCTCCCGGCTGCCACCCCTCACCTAGGACTCAGGGTAACTCCTCTCAGCCATTCCTGTTCTGTTGGGGCCTGGCATTCTTGGCCACTGCCTTTGACCTCGGACTAGCGGTAACTCCTCTCAGCCATGCTTAGCGTGCTGGTCGCAGCCGCCTACACTTAGTGCGCCAGTCGCAGCCCCTCCTGACTCCAGGGAACATTAATTGACAAGATCTCATCCAAAAGCATCCATACCTACACTGAAACCAAGCTGCAACCAGGAGCGAACAAGTTCCAGAGCAAGACATACCATGTTAATTCTCCAGCAACACAGGAACACAGCTGTGAGCATTAAAACACAGGCTGCCCAAAGTCACATCAAACCCATAGAAACTCCAAAACTCACTAATTGACACTTCATTGCACTCCAGAGAAAAGAGATAGAGCTCCACCCACCAGAACACCAAAGCAAGCTTCCCTAACCAAAAAACTTTGACAAGCCATTAGTCCAAACCCACCCACAGGGAGGAACCTCCACAATAAAGAGGAACCACAAATTTCCACCATACAGAGAGGCCACCCCAAACACAGCAATCTAAAAAAAAATGAAGAGGCAGAGAAATATTCAGGTGGTAAAAAAAAACATGATAAATGCCCACCAAACCAAACCAAAGAGGAGGAGATAGGGAGTCTACCTGAAAAAGAATTCAGAATAATGATAGCAAAGATGATTCAAAATCTTGAAAACAAAATAGACTTACAGATAAATAGCCTAGAGACAAGGATTGAGACGAGGCAAGAAATGTTTAACAATGATAGAAGAAATAAAAGAGTGAATCAATAATGAATAATGAAATAACTGAGATCAAACGCACTCTGGAGGGAAGCAACAGTAGAATAACTGAGGCAGAATACAGGATAAGTGTGGTGGCTGTGACCGGCACACTAAGTGCAGGCAGCTGCGACCAGAGCACTAAGCATGGTGGAGAGAAGCTACCCCACGTCTGAGGTCAGGGGCAGAAGCTGGGGGGACCCCATGCCCAAAGGGTGGTGGCCAAGAGGAGTTACCCCACGTCCGAGGTCTGAGGCAGTGGCCAAGAGTACCAGGCGGCAACAGTGCAGGAACAGCCAAGAGGAGCTACCCCTCATCCAAGGTCAGGGTCGGCAGCCAAGAGGAACAACCCCACGTGCAAGCAGTGGTGGCTGCACGGGCGCTGGAAGGCCTAGCGGAGCTATCACACTTTGAAGGTCAGGAAGGGTGGCAGTGAGGAGATACCTCTCATCCGAGGTAAGGAGCAGTGGCTGCGCTTTGCTGGAGCAGCTGTGAAGAGATATCCCACACCCAGGGTAAGAGAAACTCAAGATGGTAGGTATTGCAAGAGAGTGTTAGAGGGCAGACACACTGAAACCATACCCACAGAAAACTAGTCAATTTAATCACACTAGGATGATAGTTCAGTTCAGTTCAGCTCAGTCGCTCAGTGGTGTCCGACCTTTTGCGACACCATGAAGGGCAGCACGCAAGGCCTCCCTGTCCATTACCAATTCCCGGAGTTCACTCAGACTCATGTACATTGAGTCAGCGACGCCATCCAGCCATCTCATCCTCAGTCGTCCACTTCTCCTCCTGCCACCAATCCCTCCCAACATCAGAGTCTTTTCCAATGAGTCAACTCTTCCCATGAGGTGGCCAAAGTACTGGAGATTCAGCTTTAGCATCATTCCTTCCAAAGAAATCCCAGGGCTGATCTCCTTCAGAATGGATTGGTTGGATCTCCTTGCAGTCCAAGGGACTCTCAAGAGTCTTCTCCAACACCACAGTTCAAAAGCATCAATTCTTCGGCACTCAGCCTTCTTCACAGCCAACTCTCATATCCATACATGACCACAGGAAAAACCATAGCCTTGACTAGATGAAACTTAATCGGCAAAGTAATGGCTCTGCTTTTGAATATGCTATCTAGGTTGATCATAGTTTTCCTTCCAAGGAATAAGTGTCTTTTAATTTCATGGCTGCAGTCACCATCTGCAGTGATTTTGGAGCCATCAAAAAATAAATCTGACACTGTTTCCAATGTTTTTCCATCTATTTCCCATGAAGTGATGGAATCAGATGCCATGATCTTCGTTTTCTGAATGTTGAGCTTTAAGCCAACTTTAACTGTTCTCTTTCACTTTCATCAAGAGGCTTTTTAACTCCTCTTCACTTTCTGCCATAAGGGTGGTGTCATCTGCATATGTGAGGTGATTGATATTTCTCCCGGCAATCTTGATTTTAGCTTGTGTTTCTTCCAGTCCAGCGTTTCTCATGATGTAATCTACATATAAGTTAAATAAGCAGGGTGATAATATGCAGCCTTGACGTACTCCATTTCCTATTTGGAACCAGCCTGTTGTTCCATGTCCAGTTCTAACTGTTGCTTCCTGACCTGCATACAGATTTCTCAAGAGGCAGGTCAGGTGGTCTGGTATTCCCATCTTTCTCAGAATTTTCCACAGTTTATTGTGATCCACACAGTCAAAGGCTTTGACATAGTGAATAAAGCAGAAATAAATGTTTTTTCTGGAACTCTCTTGCTTTTTCCATGATCCAGTGGATATTGGCAATTTGATCTCTGGTTCCTCTGCCTTTTCTAAAACCAGCTTGAACATCAGGGAGTTCACGGTTCATGTATTGCTGAGGCCTGGCTTGGAGAATTTTGAGCATTACTTTACTAGCATGTGAGATGAGTGCAATTGTGCGGTAGCTTGAGCACTCTTTGGCATTGCCTTTCTTTGGGATTGAAATGAAAACTGACCTTTTCCACTCCTGTGGCCACTGCTGAGTTTTCCAAATTTGCTAGCATATTGGCTCCAGCACTTTCACAGCATCATCTTTCAGGATTTGAAATAGCTCCACTGGAATTCCATGACCTCCACTAGCTTTGTTCATAGTGATGCTTTCTAAGGCCCATTTGACTTCACATTCCAGGATGTCTGGCTCTAGATGAGTGATCACACCATCGTGATTATCCGGGTCATGAAGATTTTTTGGTATAGTTATTTTGTGTATTCTTGCCACCTCTTCTTAATATCTTCTGCTTCTGTTAGGTCGAGACAATTTCTGTTCTTTATCGAGTCCATCTTTGCATGAAATGTTCCCTTTGTATCTCTAATTTTCTTGAAGAGATCTGTAGTCTTTCCCATTCTGTTCTTGTCCTCTATTTCTTTGCATTGATCGCTGAAGAAGGCTTTCTTATCTCTTCTTGATATTCTTTGGAACTCTGCATTCAGATGCTTGTATCTTTCCTTTTCTCCTTTGCTTTTCACTTCTCTTCTTTTCACAGCTATTTGTAAGGCCTCCCCAGAGAGCCATTTTGCTTGTTTGCATTTTTTTTCCATGGAAATGGTCTTGATCCCTGTCTCCTGTACAATGCCACGAACCTCATTCCATAGTTCATCAGGCACTCTGTCTATCAGATCTATGCCCTTAAATCTATTTCTCACTTCCACTGTATAATCAAAAGGGATTTGATTTAGGTCATACCTGAATGGTCTCGCGGTTTTCCCTACTTTCTTCAATTTAAGTCTGAATTTGGTAATAAGGAGTTCATAATCTGAGCCACAGTCAGCTCCTGGTCTTGTTTTTGTTGACTGTATAGAGCTTCTCTATCTTTGGCTGCAAAGAATATAATCAATCTGATATCAGTGTAACCATCTGGTGATGTGCATGTGTAGAGTCTTCTCTTGTGTTGTTGGAAAAGGCTGTTTGTTATGACCAGGCTATTTTCTTTACAAAACTCTATTAGTCTTTGCCCTGCTACATTCCACATTCCAAGGCCAAATTTGCCTGTTACTCAAGGTGTTTCTTTATTCCCTACTTTTGCATTCCAGTCCTCTATAATGAAAAGGACATCTTTTTTTGGTATTAGTTTTAATAGGTCTCGTTTGTCTTCAAAGAACCGTTCAAATTCAGTTTCTTCAGCGTTACTGGTTGGGGCATAGACTTGGATAACTGTGATATTGAATGGTTTGCCTTGGAAATGAACAGAGATCATTCTGTAGTTTTTGAGATTGCATCCAAGTAATGCATTTCGGACTCTTTTGTTGACCATGATGGCTACTCCATTTCTTCCGAGTGATTCCTGACCACAGTAGTAGATGTAATGATCATCTGAGTTAAATTCACCCATTCCAGTTCATTTTAGTTCACTGATTCCTAGAATGTGGACGTTCACTCTTGCTATCTCTTCTTTGACCACTTCCAACTTGCCTTGATCATGGACCTGACATTCCAGGTTCCAATGCAATATTGCTTTTTACAGCATCAGATCTTGCTTCTATCACCTGTCAAATTCACAGCTGGTATTGTTTTTGCTTTGGCTCCATCCCTTCATTTTTTCTGGACTTATTTCTCCACTGATCTCCAGTAGCATATTGGGCACCTACTGACCTGGGGAGTTCCTCTTTCAGTATTCTATCGTTTTGCCTTTTCATAGTGTTCATGGGGTTCTCAAGGAAAGAATGCTGAAGTGGTTTGCCATTCCCTTCTCCAGTGGACCACATTCTGTCAGACCTCTCCACCATGACCTGCCCATCTTGGGTTCCCCTGCGGGCATGGCTTAGTTTCATGGAGTTACACAAGGTTGTGGTCCTAGTGTTCAGCCTTGTTTAAATCAATAAAACTAAGCCATGCCTGTGTGGCAACCCAAGAAGGGAGGGTCATGGTGCAGAAGTCTGACAGAATGTGGTCATCTGGAGAAGGGAATAGCAAACCACTTCAGTGCTCTTGCCTTGAGAACCCCATGAACAGTATGAAAAGGCATAATGATAGGATACTGAAAGAGGAACTCCACACGTCAGAGGTGCCCAAAATGCTACTGGAGAACAGCGGAGAAATAACTCGAGAAAGAATGAAGGGATGGAGCCAAAGCAAAAACAATACCCAGCTGTGGATGTGACTGGTAATAGAAGCAAGGTCTGATGCTGTAAAGAGCAATATTGCATAGGATTCTGGAATGTCAGATCCATGATCAAGGCAAATTGGAAGTGGTCAAACAAGAGATGGCAAGAGTGAATGTTGACATTCTAGGAATCAGCGAACTAAAATGGACTGAAATGGGTGAATTAAACTCAGATGATATTATATTTACTACTGCAGGCAGGACACCCTCAGAAGAAATGGAGTAGCGATCATGGTCAACAAAAGAGTCCGAAATGCAGGACTTGGATTCAATCTCAAAAACGAGAGAATGATCTCTGTTCATTTCCAAGGCAAACCATTCAATATCACCGTAATCAAAGTCTATGCCCCAACCAGTAACACTGGAGAAGTTGAAGTTGAACAGTTCTGTGAGACCTACAAGACCTTTTACAACTAAAACCCAAAAAATGATGTCCTCTTCATTATAGGGGCCTGGAATGCAAAAGTAGGAAGTCAACACCTGGAGAAACAGGCAAATTTGGCCTTGGAATGTGGAATGAAACAGGGCAGACTAATAGAGTTTTGCCAAGAAAATGCACTGGTCATAGCAAACACCCTCTTCCAAAAACACAAGAGAAGACTCTACACATGCACATCACCAGATGGTCAACACTGAAATTAGATTGATTATTTTGTTTGTAGCCAAAGATGGAGAAGCTCTATGCACTCAAGGAAAACAAAACCAGGAGCTGACTTTGGCTCAGATCATGAAATCCTTTTCACCAAATTCAGACTTAAATTGAAGAAAGGAGGGAAAACCACTAGACCATTCAGATATGACCTAAATCAAATCCCTTTTGATTATACAGTGGAAGTGAGAAAGAGATTTAAGGGCCTAGAACTGATAGTTAGAGTGCCTGATGACCTATGGAGTGAGGTTTCAGACATTGTACAGGAGACAGGGATCAAGACCATTTCCATGGAAAATAAATGCAAAAAAGCAAAATGGCTGTCTGGGGAGGCCTTTCAAATTGCTGTGAAAAGAAGAGAGTCAAAAAGCAAAGGAGAAAAGGAAATATATAAGCATCTGAATGCAGAGTTCCAAAGAATAGAAAGAAAAGATAAGAAAGCCTTCTTCAGCGATCAATGCAAAGAAATAGAGGACAAGAACAGAATGGGAAAGACTACAGATCTCTTCAAGAAAATTAGAGATACCAAGGGAACATTTTATGCAAAGATGGGCTCGATAAATGACAGAAATGGTATGGACCCAACAGAAGCAGAAGATATTAAGAAAATGTGGCAAGAATACACAGAAGAACTGTACAAAAAATATCTTCACGACCTGGATAATCACGATGGTGTGATCACTCATCTAGAGCCAGACATCCTGGAATATGAAGTCAAGTGGGCCTTAGAAAGCATCACTATGAACAAAGCTAGTGGAGGTCATGGAATTCCAGTGGAGCTATTTCACATCCTGAAAAATGATGCTGTGAAAGTGCTGAAGTCAATATGCCAGCAAATTTGGAAAACTCGGCAGTGGCCACAGGACTGGAAAAGGTCAGTTTTCATTCCAATTCCAAAGAAAGGCAATGCCAATGAATAATCAAACTACCACACAATTGCACTCATCTCACATGCTAGTAAAGTAATGCTCAAAATTCTCCAAGCCAGGCTTCAGCAATACATGATCCATGATCTTCCTGATGTACAAGCTGGTTTTAGAAAAGGCAGAGGATACAGAGTTCAACTTGCCAACATCCACTGCATCATCAAAAAAGCAAGAGAGTTCCAGAAAGACATCTATTTCTGCTTTTCCATGCCAAAGCCTTTGACTGGGTAGATCACAATAAACTGGAAAATTCTGAAAGAGATGGGAATACCAGACCACCTTAACTGCCCCCTTGAGAAATCTGTATGCAGGTCAGGAAGCAACAGTTAGAGCTGGACATGGAACAACAGACTGGTTCCAAATATGAAAAGGAGCAAGTCAAGGCTATATATTGTTACCCTGCTTATATAACTTATATGTAGAATACATCATGAGAAATGCTGGACTGGATGAAACACAAGCTGGAATCAAGATTGCTGGGAGAAATACCAATCACCTCAGATATGCAGATGACACCACCCTTATGGCAGAAACTGAAGAGGAACTAAGAAACCTCTTGATAAAAGTGAAAGTGGAGAGTGAAAAAGTTGGCTTAAAGCTCAACATTCAGAAAACGAAGATCATGGCATCCGGTCCCATCACTTCAGGGAAATAGATGGGAAAACAGTGGAAACAGTGTCAGACTTTATTTTTTTGGGCTCCAAAATCACTGCAGATGGTGACTGCAGCCATGAAATTAAAAGACCCCTACTCCTTGGAAAAAAATTATGACCAACCTAGATAGCATATTCAAAAGCAGAGACATTACTTTGCCGACTAAGGTCCGTCTAGTCAAGGCTATGGTTTTCCAGTGGTCATGTATGGATGTCAGAGTTGGAGTGAAAAGAAGGCTGAGCGCCGAAGAATTGATGCTTTTGAACTGTGGTGTTGGAGAAGATTCTTGAGAGTCCCTTGGACTGCATGGAGATCCAACCCATCCATTCTGAAGGAGATCAGCCCTGGGATTTCTTTGGAAGGAATGATGCTAAAGCTGATACTCCAGTACTTTGGCTACCTCATGTGAAGAGTTGACTCATTGGAAAAGACTCTGATGCTGGGAGGGATTGGGGGCAGGAGGAAAAGGGGACAACCGAGAATGAGATGGTGGATGGCATCACCTACTCAATGGACGTGAGTTTGAGTAAACTCCAGGAGTTGATGATGGACAGGGAGGCCTGGCATGCTGTGATTCATGGGGTTGCAACGAGTTGGACATGATTGAGCCACTGAACTGAACTGTACTGAACTGAACTGAGTTGGAAGATAGAATGGTGGAAATGAATGAAGCAGAGTGGGAAAAATAAAAAATAATTAAAAGATATAAGAACAGCCTCAGAGCCCTCTGAGACAATGTTAAATGTCCCAACATTCAAATCATAACAGTCCCAGGAGAAGAAGACAAAAAGAAAGGCCGTGAAAAAATACTTGAGGAGATAATCATTGAAAACTTCCTTAAAGTTGGGAAAGAAATAGCCACCGAAGTCCAAGAAAGCCAGATATTTCCAAACAGGATAAACCCAAGATGAAACACCCCAGACACATATTTTCAAATTAACGAAGATCAACCACAAAGAGCAAACATAAAAAACAAAATGGAAATTGAACAAATAATACACAAGAGGATCCCCACTAGGGTAACAGCTGATTAGTCAGTTGAAACTCTTCAGGCCAGAGAGGACTGGAAGGGCATACTTAAAGTGATGAAAGAGAAAAACCTACAAAACAGATTACTGTACCCAGCAAGGATATCATTCAAATATGAAGAAGAGATCAAAAGCTTTACAGACAAGCAAAAACTGAGAGAATTCAGCACCACAAACCAGCTCTTCAACAGATGCTAAAGGATCTTCTCTAGACAGGAAACACAGAAAGTGTGTATAACCTCGAGCCCAAAACAACAAAGTAAATGTCAATGGGACCATACTTATGAATAATTACCTTAAATGGGTTGAATGCCCCAACCATAAGACAAAGACTGGCTGAATGGATACAAAAACAAAATCTCTATATATGCTGTCTACACAAGACCCACTTCAAAACAAGGTACACATACAGACTGAAAGTGAAGGGCTGAAAAAAGACATTTCATGCAATGGGTACCAAAGTAAAGCAGGAGTAGCAATACTCATATCAAATAAAATAGACTTTGAAATAAAGGCAATGAAAAGAGACAAAGAAGGACCCTACATATGACCAAAGGATCAATCCAAGAAGAAAATATAACAATTATAAATATATATGCATCCAACATAAGAGCACTGCTATATGTAAGGCAAATTCTAACAAGTATGAAAGGGGAATTTAACAGTAACATAATAATAGTGGGAGACTTTCATACCCCACTCACACCTATGGATAGATCAACTAAACAGAAAATTAGCAAGGAAACACAAACTTTAAATGATACAATGGACCAGATAGATCTAACTGTTATCTATAGGACATTTCATCCCCCAAAAATGAACTTCACTTTTTTCTCAAGTGCACATGGAACATTATCCAGGATAGAGCAGATCCTGGGCCATAACTCTAGTGCAACTTTTCTGATCACAATGTGGTTAAGATTAGATGTCAACTATTAAAAACTATTTAAAATGCAAACATATAGAGGTTAAGCAACACAATTCTGAATAACCAATAAATCAAAGAAGAAATCAAAAAAGAGACCAAAATATGCATAGAAACAAATGAAAATGAAAACCCAACAATCCAAAACCTATGGGATTCAGTAAGAGCAGTGCGAAGGGGAAGGTTCATAGCAATATAAGCTTACCTCAAGAAACAAGAGAAAAATCAAATAAATAACCTAACTTTACACATAAAGCAACTAGAAAAAGAAGAAATGAAGAAACCCGGGGTTAGTTGAAGGAAAGAAATCATAAAAGTTAGGGAAGAAATAAAGGAGACTGTAGCAAAAATCAACAAAACTAAAAGCTGGTTCTTTGAGAAGATAAATAAAATAGACAAACCATTAGCCAGACTCATCAAGAAAAAATGGGAGAAGAATCAAATCAACAAAATTAGAAATGAAAATAGAGAAATCACAACAGAAAACACAGAAACACATAGGATCATGAGAGACTACTATCAGCAACCGTATGACAATAAAATGGAATACTTGAAAGAAAAGGATGAATTCTTAGAAAAGCATAACTTTCCAAAACTGAACCAGAAAGAAATAGAAAATCTTAACAGACCCATCACAAGCACAAAAATCGAAACTGTAATCAGAAATCTTCCAAGAAACAAAATCCCAGGACCAGATGGCTTCACAGCAGAATTCTACCAAAAATTTAGAGAAGAGTCAACACCTATCCTGCTCAAACTCTTCCAGAAAATTGCATAGAAAGGTAAACTGCCAAACTCATTTATGACAAGACAATTTCCATAATACCAAAACCAGACAAACATGTAAAAAAAAAAGAATAATAATAACTACACACCAATATCACTAATGCAATAGATGCAAAAATACTCACCAAAATTTGAGGAAGCAGAATGCAACAAGATATTTAAAAGATCATTCATCATGACCAAGTGGGCTTTATCCCAGGGATGAAAGGATTCTAAAATATTTACAAATCAATCAATGTGATACACAATATTAACAAATAACTGAAAGATAAAAATCATATTATTATCTCAATAGATGCTGAGAAAGCCTTTGAAAAAATTCAACATCCATTTATAATTTAAAAGACAAAACCCTCCAGAAAGCAGGCATAGAAGGAACATACCTCAACATAATAAAAGCCATATATGATAAACCCACAGCAAGCATTATCCTCAATGATGAAAAATTGAAAGCATTTCCCCTAAAGGTAGGAACAAGACAATGGTACCCACTCTCATCACTACTATTCAACATAGTTTTGGACATTTTAGCCATAGCAATCAGAGAAGGAAAAGAAATAAAAGGAATCCAGATTGGAAAAAGAAGAAGTACAAACTCTCACTGTTTGGAAATGACATGATCCTCTACATAGAAAACTCTGAAGAATCCACCAGAAAATTACTAGAGCTAATCAATGAATATAGTAAAGTGGCAGGGTATAAAATTAACACAGAGAAATCCCTTGCATTTCTATACACTAACAATGAGGGAAAAAAAAGAGAGAGAGAGAAATTAAGGAAGCAATTCCATTCACCATTGCAATGAAAAGAATAAAATACTTAGGAAAAAATTTACCTAAAGAAACAAAAGACCTGTATATAGAAAACTGTAAAACACTGATGAAAGGAATAAAAGATGTCATAAATAAATGGAGAAATATACCATGTTCATGGATCGGAGGAATCAATATATTGAAAATAAGTATACTACCCAAAGTAATCTATATATTCAGTGCAAACCTTATCAAGCCACCAACGGTATTTTTCACAGAACTAGAACAAATAGTTTCACAATTTGTATGGCAATACAAAGAACCTCGAATAGCCAAAGCAATCTTGAGAAAGAAGAATGAAACTGGAAGGATCAACCTGACTGACTTCAGACTATACTATAAGGCTACAGTCATCAAGACAGTATGGTACTTTCATAAAGACAAAAATATAGATCAATGGAACAAAATAGAAAGTCCAGAGATAAATCCATGCACCTATGAACACCTTCTTTGACAAAGGAGGCATGAATACACTGAGAGAAGACAATCTCTTCAACAAGTGGTGCTGGGAAAACTGGTCAACCATCTGTAAAAGAATGAAACTAGAACACTTTCTAACACCATACACAAAAATAAACTCAAAATGGATTAAAGATCTAAACGTAAGACCAGAAACTATAAAACTCATAGAAGAAAACATACGCAAAACACTCTCTGACATTAATCACAGCAGGATCCTCTATGACCCACCTACAAGAGTAATGAAAATAAAAGCAAAAATATACAAATGGGACCTAATTAAACTTAAAAGTTTTTGTATAATGAAGGAAATTATAAGCAGGGTGAAAAGACAGCCTTCAGAATGGGAGAAAATAATAGCCAACAAAGCAAACAACAAAGAATTAATCTCAAAAATATACAAGCAGCTCCTATAGCTCAATATGAGAAAAATAAACAATGCAATCAAAAACTGGACCAAAGATATAAACAGACATTTCTCCAAAGAAGACATACAGATGTCTAACAAACATGAAAAGATGCTCAACATCACTCATAATCAGAGAAATACAAATCAAAACCACAGTGAGGTACCATCTCACACCTGTCAGAATCACTGCCATCAGAAAGTCTACAAGCAATAAATTCTGGAGAGGGTGTGGAAAATGGGAACTCTCTTACACTGTCAGTGGGAATGCAAAATAGTACAGCCACTATGGAGAACAGTGTGGAGATTTTTAAAAAACTGGAAATAGAACTGCCATACGACCCAACAATCTCACTGCTGGGTATACACACTGAGGAAATCAAAATTGAAAGAGACACTTGCATCCCAATGTTCACTGAAGCACTGTTTAAAATAGCTAGGGCATGGAAGGAACCTAGATGTCCATCTGCAGGTGAATGGATAAGAACGTTGAGGCATATATACACAATGGAATATTACTCAGTTATTAAAAAGAATGCATTTGAACCAGTTCTAATGATGTGAATGAAACTGGAGTCTATTATACAGATTGAAGTAAGCCAGAAAAAAAAAAAACCACCAATACTGTATATTAACACCTATATATGGAATTTAGAAAGATGGTAACGATGACCCTATATTCAAGACAGCAAAAGAGACACAGATGTAAAGAACAGAATGTTGGACTCTGTTGGAGAAGGTGAGGGTGGGATGATTTGAGAGATTAGCATTGAAACATGTATAATACTATATGTGAACTAGATCACCAGTCCAGGTTTGATGCATGAGACAAGGCACTCAGGATTGGTGCATTGGGATAATCCTGAGAGATGGGATGGGGAGGGAGGTTGGAGGGGGTTTCGGGATGGGCGACACATGTACTCCCATGGCTGATGCATGTCAATGTTTGGCAAAAATCACTATAGTATTATAAAATAATTGGCCTCCAATTAAAATAAGTAAATTAATTTAAAAATAAGGAAAAATCCAATGCAAATTAGGTTTAAAAAAACTAATGAGAATAGCAAATGAATTGCTCTTCCTCTCAGGGTCAAAACAATACTCACTTATGTTTATCTAGGACAGATAGACAATTATACCTGTACACATCCTTATCTGCTGCACAAGTTTTCATTTCATATGATGAAAATTTCACATTTGTAAATTTCCTACCAAGTACAATTTGATAAGTTGTTCAAACGTAACTCTGTACATAACCAACAGTTGTGTTCAAATTTGGAGATGGGGAAAAAAATTTTTTTTTCATACTCTTTGGTACTATTTTAATAGGCATTTTACATTTGCTTAATTTACATATCTAAGAATATACTATATTTAAGTGTTTTTTTAAGGAAAATATCTTCAAGCTTATATATAGTTTTGGAGGAAAAGGAGCCTGAACATGAAGAAAATGTACACACTACAGTTGCTCTTTAGAGAGGAATATTCTTGTATTTTCCTTTCAGCCCATATATCTCTCATGCACACATACACAGGTGTATGTGTATAGTTACACAGATTTGTGTGGACATATACATGCCCAAAACTCATGTTAATATAAACTGATATCAAGCAATTAGATGTGTCTTAAGCAATCAGCTTCGTTTCTAGTTTAAGTAATCATTATACTGTTCTCCATAATGGCTCTATCAGTTTACATTGTCACCAAATGTGTAGGAAGGTTCCCTTTTCTACATATCCTCTCCAGCATTTATTGTTTGTAGATTTTTTTGATGATGGTCATTTTGACTGGTGTGAGGTGATACCTCACTGTAATTTTTATTTGCATTTCTCTAATAATTAGTGAAGTTTAGCATCTTTTCATGTGTTTATTGGTCATCTGTCTTCTTTGGAGAAATGTCTGCCTAGATTTTTTGCTGATTTTTTGATTGAGCTGTGTTTTTTTCTTTCTGATTTTGAGCTGTTTGAGCTGCTTATATATTTTAAAGATTAATCACTTGTCAGTTGTTCCATTTGCAATTATTTTCTCCTATTTTGAGGATTGTCTTTTAATCTTGTTTATCATTTCCTTTGCCTTTCAAAAACTTTTCAGTTTAATTAGAGTCCATTTGTTTGTTTTATTTTTATTTCCATTACTCTATGAAATGGGTCAAAAAATAAATCTGCCATATGACCCAGCAGTCTCACTACAGGGACTATACGCTGAGAAAACCACAATTCTAAAAGACACAAGTATCACAATATTCATTGCATCACCATTTACAGTAGCCAGGACATGAAAACAATCTAGATATCCATCTACAGATGAATGGATAAAGCAGAAGTGGTACATATATGCAATGGAATATTATTAAACCATAAAAAATAATGAATTTGAGTCAGTTCCAGTGAGGTGGACGAACCTAGAGCCTGTTATACAGAGTGAAGTAAGTCAGAAAGAGAAAAACAAATATTGTGTATTGACACATGTATATGGAATCTCAGAAAATGTTATTGATGAACTTATTTGCAGAAAGGAATGGAGACAGAGATTTAGAGATTGCATCTGTGGATACAGTCGGGGAAGGAGAGAGTGAAATGAATGGAGAAAGTAGCATTGACATATATACATTACCATGTTTAAAATAGATAACTGGTGAGAAGTTGCTGTATAACACATAGAGCCCAGCCTGGAGCTCTGTGATGACCCAGAGAGGTGGGATAGGAAGAAGGTTGGGAGATTCAAGACGGGGGTGATATATGTATAATTATGGCTGATTTATGTTTTTGTAGGGCAGAAATCAACACAACATTGTAAAGCAATTTTACTCTAATTTAAAAAAAATAAAAACAGATTCAATCAATGAAAAACTGATTCTCTCAGTTCAAACGGTAAAACATTGTGTGTGAACACATCTAAAGTTATGGAATAGATTTCAGAAGCACTTATGCACTGTAAAATGTAATTACTGTGTCTTATCCCTTTAAGTTCCTGCTGTTTACAGTCTCTTTATGATGTCATCACTCAGCGTTACCAGTTTGAACTTACAGTGTTAAAGTCCTGGTAACCTATAGGCAGGGGAAATGTCTCTTCCAAGATTGTAAGTCCTCTTTTCAATAATTTTTAGCGTTTTTAAAGGTTAGTATGCACAATTTAGCTTCATATTTATATTTTAATATAAATAATGTTCCTCTAATAGTAGCTACTTATAGATTAAAACTTGTATTTTATTAGCATCATGCTCTATCCAACTGAGCTAACTGGCCATGACTGAAAGTTGTATTTTAAACAGAGGTACAAAATTTCCATTAATATCTTAAGTGTTTTACTTTGAAATTTAACTAGTTCAGACTCTTTCACAAAATAGCTGCATGGCCTTGAATATTTTAATCACTCTGAGTGTGTGTATATGTATACTTATAACCACATCTTATTTTAGGGAGAAGGGAAGTAATTACTGTGTGTGAAGGCACTTTAAAATGAAAGGCAGAAAAAAACATAGTAAGAATTTATTATGGTACTCTGGTATATTTAATTTTCTATGTAAAGAACATTAAGCCATCCTGTTTTTCTGATAAAAAAAGAAGACTTTATATTATTGCCAATTAAAACATTATAGTTAGTTGATTTTTAAAGGTATCATTAAGTGGATGATAAAATATTATTAATAGGAATTAAACAAAAGTATTTCTTCAGGATTAAGTGGCTACATCATTCAGTGTTAGTCTCTATTTTAAACGTCAATCTCCTTTAAAAGAGTATTACTGACAGTAATACAAAAAATTATGATTATGTAAGCCATATTGACTTAGAGCTAATAGCTAATATCCATATATATTAGGTTGAACCATATAAAACTATCAATATTCAGCCATTTTGACTTACAAAAATAGAAAATTCTTATGACACAACCTATTTTTAAAAGCATGTAAAAATCAGTAAGAAGGCTATAGTTAATATGCCATAGGTAATTTGTAGAAAAAAAAAGTCAAAGATCAGTAAAAATATGAAAAACTGCACAATTTCAACAATGAAAATAAAGTTTAGAAATCATGTATACTATCATGTAAGAATTGAATCGCCAGTCCATGTCTGACGCAGGATACAGCATGCTTGGGGTTGGTGCATGGGGATGACCCACTGAGATGTTATGTGGAGGGAGGTGGGAGGGGGGTTCATGTTTGGGAACACATGTAAGAATTAAAGATTTTAAAATTAAAAAAAAATAAAAATAAATAAATTTAAAAAAAAAAAAAAGAAAACCTTTGACTCCGAAATATAAATTCTAAAAAATTATAGAGATCTATTCCCTGTTAAAATGATATATTTCTATAATGTTTGGATTTTTTTTTCAAAAAGTATGTATTATTTCTAGAATCAGAAAATGCAACATAGTTTGAAAAAAAAGGGAAAATAATGATTTTATTTAGAAATTAACGATTTAGTTCCCTAGTGCTTTTAAAATGTATTTCTAGTTTAATACTGCCTATATCTGCTCTTGCCTCTTACATCACAAAGGGTTCAGATTATGTCACTACTAGACATTATTATCTCTTTTAAACACAGTATTATAAGTAAATCCTTCTCTAGTGGGAAGTATTTTCTCCCATATCCTCTTATAAAACAGAACTCAGAGGTACTGTAGATTTGTTTCCTCAGTGGCATTTCCAAATCTTTTCTCTTCTCTATTCCTTAAAAAGAGCTTGCTTGGAATCTCATGCCATAAGATTATGTCACCTGATAGCTTTCCCTACCACATTTATCTACTGATCCCATTGTTGCTCCACTTCATTTTGCCATGATTTTCTTATGTGGCCTACTATCATGCTATACAGTACTATCAACTGTACTCTTGTCAATTCCTTGTGATTTTTCTGTTGTCCAGCCGCTCAGTCATGACTGACTCTTTGTGACACCATGGACCGCAACACACTAGGCTTCCCTGTCCTTCAACATATCCCAGAGCTTGCTCAAACTCATGTCCATTGAGTAGGTGATGTCATACAACCATTTTGACCTCTGTTGTCCCCTTCTACTTCTGCCTTCAGTCTTTCCCAGCTTCAGGGTCTTTTCCAATCAGTCAGTTCTCCGCATCAGGTGGCCAAAGTATTGGAGTTTTGGCTTCAGTATCAGCCCTTCCAATGAATATTCAGGATTGATTTCCTTTAGAATTAAGTGATTTGATCTCCTTGCAGTCTAAGGGACTCTCAAGAGTCTTTTCCACACCACAGTTCAGAGTCATCAATTCTTCCATGCTCAGCCTTCTTTATGGTCCAACTCTCACATCCATACATGACTACTGGAAAAACCATAGCTTTGACTAGATGGATCTTTTTCAGCAAAGTAATGCCCCTGCTTTTTAATATGCTGTCTAGGTTTTCAATGATTTTTTTTTTTTTCCCAAGGAGCAAGTGTCTTTTAATTTCATGGCTGCAGTCACCATCTGCAGTTATTTTGGAGCCCAAGAAAATAAAATCTGGCACTGTTTCCATTGCTTCTCCACTTATTTGTCATGAAGTGATGAGACTGGATGCCATTATCTTCATTTTTTTGAATGTTGAGTTTTAAGCCAGTTTTTGCACTCTCCATTTTCACTTTCATTAAGAGACTCTTTAGTTCCTCTTCAATTTCTGCCATAAGGGTGATGATATCTGCATATCTGAGGTTACTGAAATTTCTCCCAGCAACATTCCAGCCTGTGCTTCATTTAACCTGACATTTCACTTGATGTACTTTGCATATAGATTAAATAAGCAGGGTGACAATACACAGTTTTGATTTGCTCCTTTCCCAACCCGGAACCAGTCCATTGTTTCATTTCCTGTTCTGTTGCCTCTTGGTCTGCATACAGGTTTCTCAGGAGGCAGGTAAGGTGTTCTGGTATTCCTATCTGCTTAGGAATTTTCCATAGTTTGTTGTGATTCACACAGCCACAGGCTTTAGCATAGTCAATGAATCAGAAGTGGATGTCTTTCTGGAATTCTCTTGCTTTTTCTATGATCCAACAGATGTTGGCAACTTGATCTCTCGTTCCTCTGCCTTTTCTAAATCCAGTTTAAACATCTGGAAGTTCTTGACTTTCATACTGTTGAAGCCTAGCTTGGTGAATTTTGAGCATTACTTTGCTAGTGTGTGAAAGAGTGATTGTGGGGTAGCTTGAACATTCTTTGTCATTACCTTTGTTTGGGACTGGAGTAAAAACTGACCTTTTCCAGTCTTGTGGCCACTACTGAGTCTTCCATATTTGCTGGCATATTGAGTGCAGCACTTTCACAGAATCATCTTTGAGGATTTCAAATAGATCAGCTGGCATTTCACCAACTCCACTAGCTTTGTTCGTAGTGATGCTTCTTAAGGCCCACTTGACTGTGGACTGCAGGATGTCTGGCTCTAGGTGAGTTATCAAAGCATCATGGTCATCTGGGTCATGAATATATTTTTTTTGTATGGTTCTTCTGTGTATTCTTGCCACCTCTTCTTGATATCTTCTGCTTCTGTTAAGTCCATACCGTTTCTGTCCTTTATTGTTCCTATCTTTGTATGAAATGCTTCCTTGTTATCTGTAGTTTTCTTGAAGATATCTCTAGTCTTTCCACTCTTTTGTTTTCCTCTATTTCTTTCCATTGTTCACTTAAGCCTTTTTACAACACCCCATGTATATGTGTCCTTTTCTCCTTTGCCTTTTGCTCCTCTTCTTTTCTCAGCTATCTGTAAGGGCATCCTAAGACAACCATTTTGCCTTTTTGCATTTCTTTCTTGGGGGTGGTTTTGATCACTGCCTCCTGTACAATGTTACAAACCTTCATCTGTAGTTTTTCAAGCTCTCTGTCTATCAGATCTAACCCCTTGAATCTATATGTCACTTCCACTGTTTAATCATATGGGACTTGTTTTAGGTCATACCTGAATGACCTATTGTTTTTGCCTACTTTCTTCAAATTAAGTCTGAATTTGACACTAAGGAGTTCATGATCTGAGCCACAGTCAACTCACAGTGGGAGCTCACAGCTCACAGTCTTTTTTCAGACTGTATACAACTTCTCCATCTTTGGCTGCAAAGAATATAATCAGTCTGATTTTGGTATTGATCATCTGGTGATGTTCATGTGTAGAGTCATCTGTTGTGTTATTGGAAGAGGGTGTTTGCTATGATCAGTGCGTTCTCTTGGCAAAACTCTGTTAGCCTTTGCCCTGCTTCATTTCCAAGGCCAAGCTTGCTCATTACTCCAAGTATCTCCTGACTTCCTACTTTTGCGTTCCAGTCAGCTATAATGAAAATGACATCTTTTTTTTTGGTGTTAGTTCTAGAATGTCTTGTAGGTCTTCATAGAACCACTCAACTTGAGCTTCTTTGGCATTAGTGGTCGGGGCACAGACTTGGATTACTATGATATTGAATGGTTTGCCTTAGAAACAGAGATCATTCTGTCATTTTTGAGATTGCACCCAAGACCGTTCTAAAGGAGATCAGCCCTGGGATTTCTTTGGAAGGAATGATGCTAAAGCTGAAACTCCAGTACTTTGGCCACCTCATTCGAAAAGTTGACTCATTAGAAAAGCCTCTGATGCTGGGAGGGATTGGGGGCAGGAGGAAAAGGGGATGACAGAGGATGGGATGGCTGGATGGCATCAGCAAATCGATGGATGTGAGTTTGAGTGAACTCTGGGAGTTGGTGATGGACAGGGAGCCCTGGTGTGCTGCAATTCATGGGGTCGCAAAGTCGGATATGACTGAGCGACTGAACTGAACTGAACTGATTACATTTTCTACTTTCTTGTTGACTATTAGATCTACTTCATTTCTTCTAAGGGATTCTTGCCCACAGTAGTAGATGTAAAGGTCATCTGAATTAAATTCATGCATCCCAGCCCACTTTAGTTCAGATTCCTAAAGAGTCGATGTTTCCTTTTGCCATCTCCTGTTTGACCACTTCCAATTTTCTTTGACTCATGGACTTAACATTCAAGGTTTCTATGCATTATCATTCTTATAGCATTGGACTTTACTTTCCCTACCAGACACATCCATAACTGGGCATTGTTTTCACTTTGGCTCAGCTTATTCATTCCTCTGGAGATATTTCTCCACTCTTCTCCAGTAGTATATTGGGCACATACTGATCTTAGGAGTTCATCTTTCAGTTTTGTATCCCCTTGCTTTTTCATACTGTTCATGGGGTTCTCAAGGCAAGAATGTTGAAGTGGCTTGCCATTCATTTCTTCAGTGGATCATTTTTTTGTCAGAACTCTTCATCATGACTCATCTGTCTTGGGTAGCCCTACATGCCATGGCTCATAATTTCATTGTGTCAGATAAGGCTGTGATGTATGATCAGTTTGGTTAGTTTTCTGTAATTGTCCTATTCATTCTGTTTGCCCTGTGATGGATAAGGATAAGAAGTTTGTGGAAGCTTCCTGATGCTAGGTACTGAAAGTGAAAGTGAAAGTGAAGTCACTCAGTCCTGTCTGACTCTTTGTGACCCCATGGACTGTAGCCTATCAGGATCCTCCATCCATGGGATTTTCCAGGCAAGAGTGCTGGAGTGGATTGCCATTTCTTTTCCAGGGGATCTTCCCAACCCAGGAATCAAACCCAGGTCCCCTGCATTGCAGGCAGACACTTTACCGTCTGAGCCACCAGGGAAGCCCTACTAGGTACTGGTTGTGGGCAAACTGGATTTTGCTCTGATAGGTGGGGCCTTGCTCAGTAGAATTTTAATCCAATTTTCTGTTGATGTGGTACTGTGTTCCCTCCCTGTACTTTGGCCTGAGGCAAAACTATGGTAAGAGTAATGGCAGTAATGGCGACCTCTTTCAAAAGACTTATGCCAGCACCATGTGGCTCCCAGGACTGTTGAAGTCAGTGCCCCTTACCCTGCAGCATGCCACTGTTGAGCTATGCCTTCACCAGAGACTCCTGGACACTCACAGGCAAGTCTGGCTCAGTCTGCTCCTTTCTCCTGGGTCCTGGTGTGCACAAGATTTTGTTTGTGCCATCCAAATGTTTGTTTCCCCAGTCCTGTGGACGTTCTGTAGTCAAATCACACTGGCCTTCAAATTCCCTCGGAGTTCACAGTCCCTTTGCAATCCCCAGGTTGGGAAATCTGTTCTGGCCCATAGAACTTTTGTAACACTGCAAGAACTTCTTTGGTATTACTTTTCTCCAGTTTGTGAGTCCTCTGCTCTGTGGCTCTATAATGGGGCTAATGGTAATCTCCTCCAAAAGGTCTTATGCCACATGTTGTGCCTCCCAGGTCTGCTGTAGTCAGAGACCCTGTCCCTGAGGCAGGCCACTACTGGCCTGTGCCTCTGCAGGAAACACTCAAACACTCAAAGGCAGGTATGGCTCAGTCTCCTGTGGGGTCCCTGGGTCCTGTGCACACAAGGCTTTGTTTGCACCCTTCAAGCATCTCTGGCCTGTATAAGGTTTGATTCTAAATGAAATTTTGCCCCTCCTACCATCTTGTTGGGGTTTCCTCTTTTCCCTTGGATGTGAGGTATCATATTTTGGTTGGATCCAACTTCTTGCTGTCGATGATTGAATGAAGCACAAGCTGGAATCAAGATTGCTGGGAGAAATATCAATAACCTCAGATACATAGATGACACCACCCTTGTGGCAGAAAGTAAAGAGGAACCAAAGAGCCTCTTTGAGAAAAGTGGAAGAGGAGAGTGAAAAAGCTGGCTTAAAACTCAACATTCAAAAAACTAAGATCCTACATCCAGTCCCATCACTCCAGGGCAAATAGATGGAGAAAAAATAGAAACAATGACAGGCTTTATTTTTCTTTGACTCTAAAATTACTGCAAATGGTGGATGGAGCCATGAAATTAAAATACCCTTGCTCCTTGGAAGAAAAGCTATGACCAACCTAGAGAGCATATGAAAAGCAAAGACATTACTTTGCAGACAAAGTCTGTCTAGTCAAAGCTATGGTTTTTCCAGTAGTCATGTATGGATGTGAGAGTTGGACTATAAAGAAAGCTGAATGCCAAATAATTGATACTTTTGAACTGTGGTCTTGGAGAAGACTCTCGAGAGTCTTGGAGTGCAAACAGATCAAGCCAGTTAGTCCTAAAAAAATCAGTCCTGATATTCATTGGAAGGACTGATGCTGAAGCTGAAGCTCCAATACTTTGGCCACTGGATGTGAAGAACTGATTCATTGGAAAAGACTTTGATGCTGGGAAAGGTTTAAGGTGGGATGAGAAGGGGACAACAGAGAATGAGATGGTTGGATGGCATCACTGACTTGATTGACATGAGTTTGAGCAAGTTCTGGAAGTTTGTGAGGAACAGGGAAGCCTGGTGTGCTACAGTCCGTGGGTCACAAAGAGTAGGACACAACTGTGAACTGAACTGACAAATTGTATTATTAAAATATTTTCTAACTGTTTTGTTGTATATCTAAATATAATTTATTTTCACATTTAATCTTATATCTATATTTTGCTAAATTATCTTATTAATTGTAATTGTGTGTCTATAGGTATTATGGATTTTCTATATAAACATGATGTTATGCAAATAATAACAGTTTTATTTCTTTTTTCCCCTATTCTTGACATTGTGTTTATATTTTTTCTTTCCTTATTGCACTAGCTAGAACCTCCAGTAAAATATTACATTGAAGTTGACTAGCAGATATCCTTTTGTTGTTCCTGAGCTTAAGGGGAATATTTCTAATGCTTCAGTATTGAGTATTTGTATTTTCTCTAGTTTTCTGTATATATCCTTTATCAGGTTAAGGAAATTTCTTTCCAATTTTTATTTGCTAAAATTTTACCATTAATTTGTTAGACTGCATATTGAAATATTCATATAATTTTCCTTTCTTTATTTTGATGTGTTAATGTGGTGAATTCCAAATGTTTAACCTGAATTAAATCCTGTTTGATTGTGGTAGAGTACCCTTTCTATGTATTGAATTAGATTGAATATTTAAGGATTGGGGTATTTATATTTATGAGAGATATAAGTCTGTGATTTTTTTTCTGTTAATGACCTCATCAGATTTTGGTATCAAGGTTATGTTCTTTTCATAGAATAAATTGATAAGTCATTCTTCTTTTTCTGTTCTTTGGAAGATTTTTTTAAATAATTGTTACTTTCTCTTCCTTAGGTGTTTGGGAGACTTAATCAATGAAGACATCCACACCTGGAATTCTCTATGTTGGTACGTTTTTAATGATCAAACAATGTCTTTAGTATACATACAGTAATCCATATTTTCTACTTAACCTTGTTTCAGATTTCATATTTTTTAAAAAAGGAATTTGCCTATTTCATCAAAATTTTCAATATATTAGCATAAAGTTTTTGCTTCTTTCATTTCTTTCTGATGATAATTTTATTATTTTTTCCTCTTATATATGTTGGCTTTATTTTGCTGTTCTGTTTTTAGATTCTTAAACTACATATTTAAGTCCTTGACTTTTCAGCTATTCCTCTTTTCTAATTTACAAATTTAAAGTTATAAAGTTTTAAATAGGTTTTTACATCCCACAAATATTTCAATACTGTATTTACCTTATGCTCTTCAATATATTTTTAAAATATTTTCTAGTTTCCATTGTAATTCATTCTTTGATCCATAGATTGTATTTTTAATTTCCAATTGTTTAGATATTTTTGTTTCTGTTGTTGATTTCTAGCTTTATTCAATTGTGAGCAGCAGACATATGCCATATGATTTAGTACTTTGATACTTGTTGAAACTCACTTATTGCCTAGCCTATGGTCACTTTTGTTAAATGTTCCATGTGAACTTGAAAAAAATGTATAGTATTGTGCAGTTATTTGGTGTAATGTCTTTATATTATGCCAACTTTTGTCAATCATGGTATTCAACTTTTCTATATCTCCACTGTATATTCTTTTCTTCTTGTTCTATTAGTTATTTAAATAAATATGCTGAAGTTCCCAACTATAATTGTCAGTTTGCACATTACTTTTCCTTTTATAAATTATAGTTTTATGGTTTTTAGAGCTATGTCAGTGGGTACATGCATATTTACAATTACTACATCTTTCTGTTGGATTAACCCCTTTACCATTATAAAATATTCCTGTTTATTTTTACGTATCTTAAAGTTAACTTTGACATTAGTTTAACTCCACAAGCTTATTATCCTTTAAGGTACACAGTGTATTCCTTTTCCATTAAAATCAAAAAAGAAAAAAATCACGTTCTCATATTTTACCTTTATTATAATCCACTGTGCAGATTCATGTTTTAAGTGGTGTACTTAGTCCATATACTTTTCTGTGGTAAGAAAATTAACCATGAGAACTACTCAACAAATTTTTAAGTGTAAAACACAGTATTGTTAATTATAGGCCCAGTGTTATGCAGAAAAGCTCTATAACTTGTTGATTTTAGCCTATTTGATTTTTTAAATTTTATTTATTTTTGGCAGCAATGGGTCTTTCTTGGGTTTCCCTGGTAGCTCAGGTGGCAAAGAACCCACCTACAATGTAGGAGACCCTGGTTCGATTCCTGGGTCAGGAAAATCCCCTGGAGAAGGGACAGGATACCCACTCCAGTATTCTTGGGTTCCCCTGGTGGCTCAGAGAGTAAAGAATTTGCTGCATTGTTGCTGCATGCAGGCGTTTAGCTGTGGTGAGCAGGAGCTACTCTTGTTGGGCATGAGCTTCTCACTGCAGTAGCTTCTTGTTACAGACCACAGGATTTAGGTGCACAGGCTTCAGCAGTTGTGGCAAACAAACTCAGTAGTTGTGGCTCACAGGCTTAGTTGTTCTACAGCATGTGGAAACTTCCCAGACCAGGGATCAAGCCTGTGTCTCCTGCTTTGGCAGACAAATTCTTACTGCACACCAGGGAAGTCCCCAGTCCATTTGTTTTTAATGTAATAGCTTTATGTTTGGATTTACATCTATCATTTTAGTTTTATTATTTGTCCCATGTTGTTGTTCATTTATCCTTTTTTGCTTTCCTTTATATTAATCAAACATTTAAATTATATTTCCTTTTCTATTATTTTATTTATACAATTTTAGTTATTCTTTAGTGGTTATATTTTAATTTATAGAACTATATCATAAATTCATATCTTTACAACTCCCAGGGAATCAAGCTTCTTATAACACCTTAACTCCAATTATTTCACCAATCTTTATTACCATTATAAACTTTGAATTTAAATTTATAAATTTTATTTTAAGCTTACCAGATTATCATTATTATGTGTAAATACTTAATATTCATGTTCTGCACCCAAATATGTGCTGTTTTATGCTCTTTATTTTATCTTAAGTATGTATTATCTTAGGCCATTTCCTTCTACCTGAAGAATTCTTACTTGCATTTGTTTTAGTACTTTCTGCTACCCATACATCTCTCACAAATTTGTTTTATTTTAATATAAAAACAATGTGTTTATGTCACACTCACTTTTGAAAAATATTTGTGCTGTGATAAAAATCTTAAATTGTCAGTGTTTTTCGTTGTTGTTGTTTTTGTTTTTGTTTTGTTTTGTTTTTTTGAGAACTAAATATGCCTTCCATTCTCTTCTGACTTCTGTCACTAATTTTCCTCTTTATTTCAAAATATAGGTTCAGGTCACTTATGTAACAAAACTGTATGCACACAATCATTTCTTGCACTAAGATGTACACTTTGGAATGAATAAAAATTCTCAGGATTTTAACTTTATTAAAGCCCTAATGATTTGAGACTGAGGCCACTTGTATATAAGGCAGTAAGTCACTTCAATAGTGTCCAACTCTTTGTGACCCTATGGGCCATAGCCTGAGAAGCTTCTCTATCCATGGGATTCTTCAGACAAAAATAGTGGCAGAAATCTTCCCAACCCAGAGATTAAACCTACATCACTTTCATGTCCTGAATTGGCAGGCAGGTTCTTTACCACCTGGGAAGCCCATATACAAGGTAGAAATGTTGTGATATTTGACTGTTTTCCCATTTCTCATTGTTTCTTTATTGTCTTCTCTAGTGTTTTCCAAAATGAGATGTACATGCAAGATAATCAATTGGAATATGTGAACAGGATATTACAACTTCAATTTATGTAGTTTATTTCATCTCTTAAAATTTTCTATCTTAATGTGTACTTTATAAGGTATATTATTACAGCAGAATTTGAATTATCCACACATCACACATATTGAGTCATGCTCAAAACAAAGTTTGAAGAGGATTACTTTAGACTGTAGCAAAGAAGTAAAAATCAATACAGGTGCAACGTATTTTTCCCAGAATGTGAAGTCAGTGACCCAACCAGAATTTCAAACTTTCAAACTTTTAAGTTTTCAGGATCCCAGGCCATTTAACCTTCTATCTATGCTATAGAATAAATGTGGTTTCAATACAGATGAATAGACCATTGATCTATTTTTTTGAAAAAGCAAACATCACAAGCTTGGGCAATTTCATAAATTATGAAGTTTTCTTTTTCAGGACCATGAATTCATACATAAAACTGAGCATGCTTCATAACTAGAACTGAGTGTCCAAACAACCTGTGAGAGTTTTTAGATAGACTTGATTGAGCCACACCTAGAGACTCTGGGTTGCAAAGAGTCAGACACAACTGCAGTGACTTAGCACACACAAGTACAACCTCAGAATTAGCAATGGTCACAATCTACTGTTCCTGCTAATTAATAAGGAAGTAATAGTTAAATAAAATAAATTTTAAAAAGATAAAAATTTTAAAATTAAAAACATTATACCATGTATATCTTCGATAGACAACACAATCATTACAAAATTAAATGAATACTTTCCAAATGGAAGATACCGTGGACCAATTTCCCCATGTATAGCAGCAACTCAAAATACAGATCAACACTTAATACATTCCCCTCTCACACATCATTAGTGGTTGAATTTAAGTACTAAGAATATTAAAACGTGGTTCAGTTCAGTTCAGTTCAGTTCAGTCGCTCAGCCATGTCCGACTCTTTGCAACCCCATGAATCTGAATCGCAGCACGCCAGGCCTCCCTGTCCATCACCAACTCCTGGAGTTCACTCAGACTCAAGTCCATCAGGTCAGTGATGCCATCCAGCCATCTCATCCTCTGTCGTCACCTTCTCCTCCTGCCCCAATCCCTCCCAGCATCAGAGTCTTTTCCAATGTGTCAACTCTTCGCATGAGGTGGCCAAAGTACTGGAGTTTCTGCTTCAGCATCATTTCCTCCAAAGAAATCCCAGGGCTGATCTCCTTCAGAATGGACTGGTTGGATATCCATGCAGTCCAAGGGACTCTCAAGAGCCTCTCCAACACCACAGTTTAAAAGGATCAATTCTTCGGTGCTCAGCCTTCTTCACAGTCCAACACTCACATCCATACATGACCACTGGGAAAACCATAGCCTTGACTAGATGGACCTTTGTTGGCAAAGTAATGTCTCTGCTTTTGAATATGCTATCTAGGTTGGTCATAACTTTTCTTCCAAGGAGTAAGCGTCTTTTAATTTCATGGCTGCAGTCACCATCTGCAGTGATTTTGGAGCCCAAAAAAATAAAGTCTAACGCAGTTTCCACTGTTTCCCCATCTATTTCCCATGAAGTGATGGGATCAGATGCCATGATCTTCGTTTTCTGAATGTTGAGCTTTAGGCCAACTTTTTCAATCTCCATTTTCACTTTCGTCAAGAAGCTTTTTAGTTAAACATGGTAGGTTGTCTTCAAATTTTATGTAGTGAATTTAGAAGATATATGGTTCATACTGATTTATATGTTTTCATTAGAAAATTGCAGGGGAACTAATTTTATTTATTGTTCTATATAATTAAATATTTTACATGTTATAGAATTTTTCAAATTAGTGTTTTTTTTACTAAGTTAAATTTGTCATTAGTAAGTTTATTTAGATATGCACATAAGATTATATTTCCTTCTCTTTACCAAGTTTTTTTTAAATAAATTTATTTATTTATTTTAACTGGAGTGTTTTTATTTCAGTTTTGATCTGTAGTCTGTTTTTATTCAAGTTTCTGATGAGAAATACAGTCATATACATCTATAACTTGATTTAAAGGAAGGGAATTGTGGATTATAGGTAGACAGTCTTAAATAATGGAATTCAGAGAACACATCAAATTTCTGATAGTGTTACTATTAAAAGCATTTTAGTAATAATAGTCACTATTGTTATTATTATCAGACATAGTACAAATCCAATTAAAACATTTTCTTTTTTAAACAGGCAAGAAATAACCATCAAAACATATGATAATTCCATACCAAGTAAGAATTAAAATTATATTTGAAAACAATTTTAAGGAAATGACTTGTCTCTTCCATTCAATGTGATAAAGCATAAAAAAAAACCCTGAGATTTTGTTAAAATCTAAGAGAAGCATGAATATTGTGTGTGTGTGTGTGTGTGTGTGTGTGTGTGTGTGTGTTTAAACTATTTCTATAGTCAGAAAGAAAAAAGTTGACAGTTCATGTGTTGAACAGCTAAAGCTTTAGGAAATTTCTTAATATATTGAGTTGAAATCTACCTGCACTGCTACAAATTTATCCATTGATTCTAGCTATTCCCTTAGGAAACAAAGACGTCTCTGACATTGTAATTAAGAGCATGAACTCTGGAGCCAAATTATCTGTACTTGAATCTTAACTCTTATGCTAAATTTATGATTTGGGGGCAAGTAATTTAACCTCTCTAGGTGCTTTATTTTTCTACATCTGTAAAATGGAGTCAATATAAATTATATTAACTAATTCAAAGTTTTGCAATGACTAAGAGTTGATATATATAAACTACTTAAAACACAGTCCAGCATATAGCAAGTGCTATATATGTTTTAGCAGTTGCAGCTATCATATTACTACTATTACTACGCTTCTTCTACTCTTTTATGTAACAACTCTTTAAATATTTGAGTATAATGATCACATCTCTTGTTAATCTCCAGAAGAACTATCTAAACTATCCCACTTTTCTTCTTTTGATAGCTTCCAGATAGCTTGATCCTCCTGATCACTCTATTCTGGGTGCCCTCAAATGTGTACATGCCCTTTCTTTTTTTTTTTTTTTTCAATTAATTTTTAATTTTTTTCATTTTAATTGGAGACTAATTACTTTACAATATTGTATTGGTTTTGCCATACATTGGAATTAATCTCCCATGGGTGTACATGTGTCCCCCATCATGAACCCCCTCCCACCTGCCTCCCCATCCCATCCCTCTGGGTCATCCCAGTGCACCAGCCCTGAGCACCCTGTATCATGCATCAAACCTGGACTGGTGATTCATTATACATAAGATAATATAAATGTTTCAATGCCATAAAGGTGTCAGAAATGAATGAAGCATTTCGGTCTGTGGCCCTAATTTTTATGGCTTGGAATGTCATTGAGGTTAGATGAGGAGAAACATAAACACTTAATCAATTGAGATTTTCAACTGATGCTCTGTTAATAGCTATTATGCTATTGTGCTATTAATAGATATTGTGGAGACTATAGAGGAAGTCATATGCTCTGCAATTTAAACAAAATGAAATGAAGGTAGTGGAGGTGATGGAGATGTATGGAAGGAAACAGTTAATTTTTATTTTCCATTCTTACTGTTTGATTATATAACTGTAACTCTTATTTTCAGTATTTTTTTTAAATTGGAGAATAACTGATATCCAATGTTGTCTTAGTTTCTACTGCACAGTAACATGAATCAGCTATAAATATACATATCAGTTCAGCTCAGTCATTCAGTCGTGTCCGACTCCTTGAAACCCCATGAATTGCAGCACTCCAGGCCTCCCTGTCCATCACCAACTCCTGGACTTCACCCAAACTCATGTCCATCGAGTCGGTGATGCCATCCAGCCATCTCATCCTCTCTCGTCCCCTTCTCCTCCTGCCCCCAATCCCTCCCAGCATCAGAGTCTTTTCCAATGAGTCAACTCTTCGTATGAGGTGGCCAAAGTACTGGAGTTTCAGCTTTAGCATCATTCCTTCCAAAGAACACCCAGGACTGATCTCTTTAGAATGGACTGGTTGGTTATCCTTGCAGTCCAAGAGACTTTCAAGAGTCTTATCTAACACCACAGTTCCAAAGCATCAATTCTCAGGCACTCAGCGTTCTTTACAGTCCAACTATCACATCCATAATGATCACTGGGAAAACCATAGCCTTGACTAGACGGACCCTAGTCAGCAAAGTAATGTCTCTGCTTTTGAATATGCTATCTAGGTTGGTCATAACTTTCCTTCCAAGGAGCAAGTGTCTTTTAAACTTATGACTGCCATCACCATCTGCAGTGATTTTGGAGCCCAAAAAAATAAAGTCTGCCACTCTTTCCACTGTTTCCCCATCTATTTCCCATGAAGTGATGGGACCAGATGCCATGATCTTCGTTTTCTGAATGTTGAGCTTTAAGCCAACTTTTTCACTCTCCTCTTTCACTTTCATCAAGAGGCTTTTTAGCTCCTCTTCACTTTCTGTCCTAAGGGTGGTGTCATCTGCATATCTGAAGTTATTGATATTTCTCCCGGCAACCTTGATTCCAGCTTATGCTTCTACCAGCCCAGCGTTTCTCGTAATGTACACTGCATATAAGTTAAATAAGCAGGGTGACAATATACAGCCTTATTGTACTCCTTTTCCCATTTGAAACCAGTCTGTTATTCCATGTCCAGTTGTAACTGTTGCTTCCTGGTCTGCATGTAGGTTTCTCAAGAGGCAGGTCAGGTGGTCTGGTATTCCAATCTCTTTTGGAATTTTCCACAGTTTATTGTGATCCACACAGTCAAAGGCTTTGGCATAGTCAATAAAGCAGAAATAGAGGTTTTTTTCTGGAACTTTCTTGCTTTTCCATGATCCAGCGAATGTTGGCAATTTGATCTCTGGTTCCTCTGCCTTTTCTAAAACCAGCTTGAACATCTGGAATTTCATGGTTCACATATTGCTGAAGCCTGGCTTGGATAATTTTGAGCATTACTTTGCTAGTGTGTGAGATGAGTGCAATGGTGTGGAGGTTGAGCATTCTTTGGCATTGCCTTCCTTTTGTAATTAAAACTGACCTCTTCCCGTCCTGTGGCCACTGCTGAGTTTTCCAAATTCGCTGGCATATTGAGTGCAGCACTTTCACAGCAGCATCTTCCAGGATTTGAAAGATCTCAACTGGAATTCCATCACAGCCACTAGCTTTGTTTTCAGTGATACTTTCTAAGGCCCACCTGACTTCACATTCCAGGATGTCTGGCTCTAGGTGAGTGATCACTCCTTCAGGATTATCTTGGTTGTGAAGATCTTTTTTGTACAGTTCTTCTGTGTATTATTGTCCCTCTTCTTTATATCTTCTGCTTCTGTTAGGTCCATATCATTTCTGACCTTTATCAAACCCACCTTTGCATGAAATGTCCCCTTGATAGCGCAGATTTTCTTGACGAGATCCCTAGTCTTGCCTATTATGTTGTTTTCCTCAATTTCTTTGCATTGATCTCTGAGTAAAGCTTTCTTATCTCTCCTTGCTATTCTTTGGAACTCTGCATTCTGATGCTTATATCTTTCCTTTTCTCATTTGCTTTTCACCTCTCATCTTTTCACAGCTATTTGTAAGGCCTCCCCACACAGCCATGTTGCTTTTTTGCATTTCTTTTCCATGGGGAAGGTCTTGATCCCTGTCTCTTGCACAATGTCACAAACATCCATCCATAGTACATCAGGCACTCTATCAGATCTAGGTCCTTAAATCTCTTTTTCACTTCCACTGTATAATCATAAGTATTTGATTTAGGTCATACCTGAATGGTCTAGTGGTTTTCCCTACTTTCTTCAATTTAACTTTGAATTAGGCAATAAGGTGTTCATGATCAAAGCCACAGTCAGCTCCTGGTCTTGTTTTTGCTGACTGTATAGAGCTTCTCCATCTTTGGCTGCAAAGAATATAATCAATCTGATTTCGGTATTGATCATCTGGTGATGTTCATGTGTAGAGTCTTCTCTTGTGTTGTTGGAAGAAGGTGTTTGCTATGATCAGTGTGTTTTCTTCGCAAAACTCTATTAGACTTTGCCCTGCTTCATTCCATATTCCAAGGCCAAATTTGTCTGTTACCCCTGGTGTTTCTTGACTTCCTACTTTTGCATTCCAGTCCCCTATAATGAAAAGGACATCTTTTTTGGGTGTTAGTTATAAAAGGTCTTGTAGGTCTTCATAGAACCGTTCAACTTCAGCTTCTTCAGCATTACTGGTTGGGGCATAGACTTGGATTACTGTGATATTGAATGGATTGCCTTGGAAACGAACAGAGATCAATCTGTCATTTTTGAGATTGCATCCAAGTACTGCATTTCAGACTCTTTTGTTGAACATGATGGCTACTTCTTTTCTTCTAAGAGATTCCTGCCCACAGTAGTAGATATAATGGTAATCTGAGTTAAATTCATCCATTCCAGTCCACTTTAGTTCTCTGATTATTAGAATATCAGTTTTCACTCTTGCCATTTCTTGTTTGACCACTTCCAACTTGCCTTGATTCCTGGACCTAACATTCCAGGTTCCTATGCAATATTGCTCTTTACAGCATCGAACTTGCTCCTATCACCAGTCCCATCCACAACTGGGTATTGTTTTTGCTTTGGCTTCATCCCTTCATTCTTTCTGGAGTTATTTCTCCACTGATCTCCAGTAGCATATTGGGCATCTACCGACCTGGGGAGTTCCTCTTTCAGTATCCTATCATTTTTTCTTTTCACACTGTTCATGGGGTTCTCAAGGCCAGAATACTGAAGTTGTTTGCCATTCCCTTCTCCAGTGGACCACATTCTGTCCGACCTTTCCACCATTACCCGACTGTCTTGGGTGGTCTCACATGGCATGGCTTAGTTTTATTGAGTTAGACAAGCCTGTGGTCCATGTGGTCAGATTGGCTAGTTTTCTGTGATTCTGGTTTCATTGTGTCTGCCCTCTGATGCCCTCTCACCACACCTACAAATCTTATTTGGGTTTCTCTTACCTTGGACGTGGGGTATCTCTTCACGGATGCTCCAGCAACACCACTGCTCCTTACCTTGTATGAGGGGTATCTCTTCATTGCCACCCCTCCTCACCTTGGACGTGAAGTAGCTCCTCTCTGCCCCGCATATATACCTCCCCCCCCTTATTGAGCCTCCCTCTCACTCCCCCATCCCACCCCTTCTGTAATCACAGAGCACCAAGCTGAGCTCTCTGTGTTATACAGCATCTTCCCTTTTAGCTATCTATTTTATACATGGTAGTGCATGTATTGGTTTAATCTAGAAAATAAAATTACAAATATCATTTTAAACACAATTTGGTTCTAAATGGATTAATCAATTTTTATTTTTCCTTAACTGGCATGCAAATAAACTACAAACTCTGGGGGGAGGGACTATATTTTGAGTTATAATTTAGTTTAAACTATATTCCTTGCTCAGGAATTTTTTTCAGAACTGATGAAAGTCTGGCTATTAGCTGCAAAATTGTTTCTTATCCTCTCTCATTTCAGTCGGTGAAACAAGCAAAAAATTATGGAATCAACAATATTTCACTATAACATTTCCCAAATCATCCCAGCCAGGTGGAAAAAAGAGATTAAGACCTTCAGAAATACAAATCACAGTTCCTGTGAGTATTGACAAGATCATTTTTAACTAAATATAATATATTATAATACATACATACAAATAAAATACATATTTTGAATTTTGATATCTTTAGGAGGCAGATATTTTAGGTGTATAATTCCCTGTATAGCAGATTGTCCCCAACTGTTTCTGACTGAGCTTTTATTTATACATGTTCCTCCATTTCAAAGGCATTTTAAAGCTTATAGGCTAGGTAACCTGGAGAATCCAATACCGAAACTGGTGGGATCTCTCAGGCAATGTTTACCAGCTGCAAAAACATATAAAATTTGAGCCTTAGAATAGGAGCCAATCTTGAGGTTTCAGGGCCTTTACATCTTCTTTAATGTAGCATTCAAATACTAGATACTTGGAGATTCCAATTTTCTATTGCTTTTATAAAATGGAGTTATTCTTACAACTAGCCAAAAGAAAAGTTAGCTTACAGAGGTCACCCATAGTGATAGCAAAATATGTTTTAAAAGCATCTCCCAAAGCAGAACATTTATTCAAGGGTCATTTATTTACACCTATAGAAACCCAAGTTTCATGCTTCTCTTCATGGGCTTCCTTTCATTCCATATAACAATGGAAGAAATATGAGAAGTAAATGTAAAATCAGTCTATGTGGTCACTGTGGCAACCAGCCTTGACAAATGCTTGGACAGAAATAAAAAACTAATAATTATAATATGCTACTGCTACACTAATTAATGAGAATAAGACACTTGTTTTATTTAATGTATTTGTTTTCAGCAGTGCTTCACAGCAGAGATCTTAGGCTCTCAATTTGGTAAAAAAAAAAAATTTGAAAGCATATGTAGAAATCAGGCTAACCCTGAAGCCTACAGAATTGTAAACTATTGTAAGAATTATCATGGCACACTTCAAGAGTATCAGTTTATTTTTTAATCTATTTTGGGGCAGAAGGATACATGAAATATTTCAAAATATCTCTCCCATGTAGGAGTTCTAAAGGAATTTATTATCTATTGTGAAGCCAGGTCCTGAAGTGTCATGAATCATTGTGGACCCCCTCTTATCTTAATATGAATCACTGAAGATATTCTGAGGTTCTTCTTAAATGCGTTTTATTTCCAAAGTGGAGTTTTCTCACATACACATACAAACACACACAGAATGTTGAAAAAGAAACAGCCACAATCTAAATAGATGGTCCTCGAAAAGCTAGACTACTTGTTTCAATATAAAAAAGATATAACTCATTTAAAAACATCATTATTCTAACAATTTTTTTTCAGAGACATGATAAAAGAAATTTAGATGAACTTCAGAAGCCAGCTCATATATGGATAAGGCATTCTTTAAGGAAAAAATTTCAAAGTCCATCTATTAATTTAACCGTCATGAGACAGGCCTCATTCAGACATCCTTATACTCATATAAGCCATTCTAAAAAGGTAGAATCTAAAAAGTACAAAGATGACAAAAAAGGAGCAGCTTTGAAGAAGATTTCCAAGAAAGATACAGGCCCACATGAAATAGATGAGAAACCTGAAAGAGGAAATAAAGCAGAAAAAACTCCATCAAAATCATCACATGGAAGTCAACTATCTAAGGAGTCAAAGTCCAAATCAGAAACAAACCCAGAATCCAAAGATTCTATACCAGTTTCAATAAAGCATCAAAAAAGAGAAAAGATATATTCAAGAGATTCCAAGGAGATGGATTTTGAATCCATAAGTACAAAGAAGTACTCTAAGAGCTCAAAGAATAATTCTGATGCCTTATCAGAGACTTGCTCAAAAAATAGTTCAAATGTGGATTTAATGGTACATTTAGGGGAGTCGGATGCTGAGACCATGGAATTTGATATGTGGTTAAAGAATTATTCACAGAATAATTCAAAGAAGCCAACAAAGAAGGATGCAAAAAAAGATGCAAAAGGGAAGGGCTCTGATGCTGAATCTGCAGATTCAAAAGATGCAAAGAAAGATGGAAATAAAGATAAGAAGGGTTCAACAAAAGACACCAAGAAAGATGCAAAGAAGGATACAGAATCTACTGATACAGAATCTGGAGACTCAAAGGATGCAAAGAAAGGCAAGAAAGAGTCAAAGAAAGATAAGAAAATGGATGCCAAGAAGGATGCTGCAAAGAAAATGGATGCCAAGAAGGATGCTGCAAAGAAAATGGATGCCAAGAAGGATGCTGCATCTGATGCAGAATCTGGAGACTCAAAGGATGCAAAGAAGGATTTGAAAAAGGGCAAGAAAGATTCAAAGATAGATGATAAGAAAAAGGATGCCAAGAAAGATGCAGAGTCTACTGATGCAGAATCTGGAGACTCAAAGGATGCAAAGAAAGATTCGAAAAAGGACAAGAAAGATGATAAAAAGGATGCCAAGAAGGATGTTGTGTCTACTGATGCTGATTCTGAATCTGAAGCGGATGCAAAAAAGAGTGAAAAAGATTCAAAGAAAGATAAGAAAGATTTAAAGAAACATGACAAAAAGAAGTCTACAATGAAGTCTGGAGAGTCTACTGAAACTGAGTCTGATTGGGAGTCAAAGAAGGTTAAGCGAGATTCAAAGAAAGACGTCAAGAAGAGTGCAAAGGACACAGAGTCTAGTGGTGCTGAATCTGATGTGTCTTCCAAAAGATACCTAAAGAAGACTGAAATGTTCAAAAGTTCAGATGCTGAATCTGAAGAGTCTCTATTTAAACCTGGGCCTAAAAAGAGAGTTGATGAATCAGATGCCACATCTACAGATTCAAAGAAGGATGCAGTGGAACCAAAAAGAGGAATCAAAATGTCATCTCGGAGGACTACATTCAAAGAAAAAGGAAAAAAAATAGGTACAGGTAGAGTTCCTCCGTCAAGAGAAAGACTACCACTATCTCCTTGTGAGCCTATACTGCCATCACCTAGAGTCAAACATCTCTGTCGGTGCCAGATGCCTCCTCCACCTCTAAAGCCAAGATATGCTCCTTTGGTATGTTTGCTCCTGTTTTATTTTTAGAGAAAACTGGATTAAAAATGAAAGATATATTTTAAATTTTGAATTCATATTTTCTCTGAAGATTAGTTCTCTTTTACTGGAATATTGACAAGTTTGAGACTCACAGATGAGAAAAGATAGAGTACTTCCACAGGACCCAAAAGAGTTGCAAAACAAATGTCAAAAAGTTAAGAATAGTATTTAGATTGGAGCAGAGAGAACTGGCTTGGGATTTAAGAAACTATTCATGATTATTTGTAAAACAATTTGAAAAATAATTTGAAAAATAATCATTCATAATTGTTTGTAAAAAGGATCATATTACAAATGTGGTAACTGTCCTACACTTATGAAAGAAAAAAAAGGAAAATGGCTAAAATTTTCAAGGGGCATATTTTAGTAGGATATAAAGACATTTCCTAGGAAGTTGCTGAATATGATAAAAAAAACTCAACCAAATTCAGACACAGCAAGATGGAAACATAACATACTAGGATTCAGATATGCAAAAAAGTATATTTAATTATTTAATTTTTAACAGTATCTTTATGAGTTGTCACTAGTACTGATAATCGAGGGTGCGGGGAGTATTTTCAAGGTTGATCCAATCTCTTTGGATCTGTAAATTTAAAGTTTTCTATTTTTCTCCTACAGAGGATCTCCCTTTCAATACCCCTTTCTTTAAAACATGGCTGTAAACATCTCACTTGTTGGATCTCTGATCTTTGGTTGAGGTGTGATTCATTTGCATGGTTTCTGGGCATCAGTTTGTATTTCCTCTGCTTTCCCACAGTGTTAATTGACTATTCTCAGCATGGTAGGTTTCATGTTCTCTGTCCTGCTAAATTCAGAACATCTGTAGATATGGCTGGGATTGGACCTTATATTTAATTAATTTTCCCCCACCCTTTCTTCCTCGTCCTCTCTGTCCCCCCATTCTTGTTCTTATCTCTCAAAAGGCTTCCATTTCCTTTTCTGAATGGTGGGAATCTCACTTTACATTGTATTCCAAGTTTTTTTCTACCCTTGGTTTATTTATAATAAAGCTTTATGTATTGACTTCCATTTGCTCTTCATATATTTTACATTTGTGGGAGAGATTAATTAATCTTTATTATCTCTTTCAAAAAGGCTGATTTTAAGTCCATTTTTCTCCTGGCAGACTCAAAATGTCAGCTTTGTGACAAAGCTGGTTAATGACCCCATATTTTAGGGCTCAGTCTAAGTCAGCGGGCAGATAACCAGTAAAGCAAAAAAAATTGTAAGAAATTAAAATATATTGGTGGATAATTTTAAGGTAATTGAGAAAAAGAGACCCTCCAAAAGCTGAACTCTCTTCCAAAAGCAGTTTTTATAAAAAAAAAAAATGTAAAATACAAGAAATACTACAAAATCCTTGAATCCTTGAAACTTCCAGGATATGTTCTGGCCTTGTATATATGCATACTATCACTGTAATAAGCTTAAATTTGTATAGCTACCATCTAATCAGGCTCTTCCATCCCTACCATTTTATTAAAAGTGTTCTTTTCAAGATTACCAAATATCTTCTTGTAGCCACACATACTGAGCTCTCTTCGCTCCTCATGTTATTCTATAATCCAGCATCATGTAAACCAACCTCTTCTTTCAAAAAACACTTACTTAACTTGACTCTATCCTATCCTGTTCTTTCTACTTACTGGTAGCTTTTCACCACCTTTATTATGTCTTACTCTTCTTCACCTTTAATGTTAGAATGATCTAAGACTTGGTCCTGGACCTTCTCTCTAAAATTCTCCTTTGGTGAGTTCATCCAATTCAATAGTTTTAAATGTCATTTATGTATTGATTACTCCTAAAGTAACATAGCCAACTTTGGTCTTTCCAATGAGTTACAAATTCTAAACACCTACTTGGAATTTTCAGTGTAGAGTCTACTGGACATCTCAAATTTAACATATATAAATAACACTCTTAACCCATTTCAAAACCTAGTCCTTCCCAGTATTCTCCATCTTAGTAAATGGCACTGCCATCCACCCATTTAATCTTTTAAAATCTGGATATCATCTATGATTCTGCTCTTTTTCTCATCCCCATATGAGATCAATCACTAAAACTTGTCTACCTTACCTCCAAAATATATTCTGAATCAGTCCACTTCTTCTATCTCAACTACTACTACCTAAATGGTCCCAATACTCATCATAATCTTTGCTGAAGTACTGGAAGAGTCTTGCTGCCTCTACAGTCCACTGCTTAAAACACTAACGGTTTCCCATTGCATTCATAATAAACTCAGGCTTCTTACCCTGGCTTTCAATGCTTACATTATCCAGCCTCTATTTTCTACCCTCATCTTGAACCAGTTACCCATTTTATTTTTTGACCTACCCATACTACTATTATTTTTGCTTCTCATATACATTAAGATTGCTCTCTTGCCAAGTTTTTGCATATACTGTTCCCTCCGCTTGGAATTCTCCCCAGTTTTTGCATGACTAGTCCTTCTCATCATTTGGTTTTTCAATTTAAATATTATTTTTTTGGACAAGCCTTCCCTGATTTACTATATCTTATGTTATCCCCTCCCACAACTGTCCAGTACTCTTCTAACTCAGAATCCTACTTTATTTTTCTTCATAGAATATTATTGTTGTTGTTGTTGCTGTTGTTTAGTTGCTACATCATGTCTGACTTTTTTTGCAAACCTATGGGCTATAGTCTGCCAAATTCCTCTGCCCATTGGACTTTCCAGGCAAGAATACTGGGATGGCTTGCCATTTCCTTTTCCAAGGGGTCTTCTCCACCCAGAGACCAAACCCACATTTACATCAGCAGGTGGATTCTTTACCACTGAGCCACCAGGGAAGCCCGTTCATAGAATGTATCTTAATATAAAATGTATGTTTATTCATGTTTGCTAATTATATTAACCATTAGAATTTAGGCTCCATGCAACAGTGAACCTGACCTTTATTATTCTTTATTTCTGTATCCACAGTTCAAAAAGTGTCACCTGGCCTATATTTCATTGGTTAAGAATTTGATATCTCTAAAAGAGCTGCAAATCATATCATATCTGACATCCATTTTCCTAAGTATTTCTTTTCTAGCAATATTAGACTAAAATGAACAAACAAGACATTTTAGAAGGAAAGAAGTCACAATAGTGCAAGTTACATTCTAAATTGATATCTGAATAGAAAATATATATAACCTCACTTTTGTGTGGGAAATTAATGATCAGAATGTGTTAATGCATCTTAAGTCTTTTTCTCTATGAGCTTGAAAAACCATGTCCTTACTTCTCCAATCAGAGTCCTTCTGATTCTTACAGCAGCACATAAATAAGGCTAGTACCTTGTTTCAGGGTTAGCATTATTCCTTGATTAAAATAATTCACAATGAAATTATGCTTGCGAAGACTGACTTGCTCCTCAAGTTTGAATGAAGAATTATTTTTGTTCCATTTAATGTAGGTAGAAAACTAAGTTTAGAGTGTTTCTTTTCCACTCTAATTTTTCTATTTTTATTTAGATATAATTGGCATACTCTGACATTTTAGTTTCAGGTCTACAACATAAGATTTGATATTTTTATATATTTAGAAATAATCATGACAATAGTATATGCAACTCTATCACTGTGCATAGCTACAAACTATTTTTATGTGATGAAAATTTTTAAAAAGCACTCTATTAACATTGTCAAACATAGGTACAGTAATATTAATTGTAGTTGCCCTTCTGTACATTATATTTCCATGACATTTGTTTTATAAGTGGAAGTTTGTACTTGTTAACTCCTTTGAACCATTTTGTCCACCATCCACATTCCCCACATCTGACAACAACCAATCTGTTCTCCGTAATTTAGTATTTTGTTTTTCTTTCTAAATTTTCTGTATATGATATCACACAATATTTTATTTTTTAAAATTTTTACTGAGGTATAGTTAATTTACAATGTTGTTGGTTTCTGGTGTACAGCAAAGAAAATCATTTATACATGTCCATCAGATCAGCTCAGTTGCTTAGTTGTGTCCGACTCTTTGTGACCCCAGTCCATGGGGTCTTTGTCCATCACCCACTCCCAGAGCTTGCTCAAACTCATGTCCACCGAGTTGGTGATGTCTAACAACCATCTAATCCTCGGTCATCCCCTTCTCCTCCTGCCTTCTATCTATCCCAGCATCAGGTCTTTTCTAATGAGTCAGTTCTTCACATCAGGTGGCCAAAATATTAGAGCTTCAACTTCAACATCTTTTCTTCTGATGAATATTCAGGACTGATTTCCTTTAGGAAAATTGATTTGATCTCCTTGCAGACCAAGGAATACTCAAGAGTCTTCTCCAACACCACAGTGCAAAAGCATCACTTCTTTAGTGCTCAGCTTTCTTTACAGTCCAACTCTCACATCGATACATGACTACTGGAAAAACCATAACTTTGACTATATGGACCTTTGTTGGCTAAGTAATGTCTCAGCTTTTTAATATGATATCTAGTGCAGTCATAGCTTTTCTTCCAAGGTGCAAAGGTCTTTTAATTTCATGCTGAAGTCACCATCTTCAGTGATTTTGGAGCCAAAGAAAATAAAGTCTGTCACTGTTTCCATTGTTTCCCCATCTATTTGTCATGAACTGATGGGACCTGATGCAATGATCTTCCTTTTTTGAATGTTGACTTTTAAGTCAGCTTTATTTCTTTTAATTTTTATTTTTACTTTATTTTACTTTACAATACTGTATTAGTTTTGCCATACATTGACATGAATCCACCATGGGTGTACATGAGTTCCCAAACCTGAACCCCCCTTCCCCCTCCCACCCCATATCATCTCTCTGGATCATCCCTGTGCACCAGCCCCAAGCATCCTGTATCCTGTATCAAACATAGACTGGTGATTCGTTTCTTACATGATAGTATACATGTTTCAATGTCATTCTCCCAAATCATCCCACCCTCTCCCTCTCCCTCAGAGTACAAACGTCCATTCTATACATCTGTGTCTCTTTTGCTGTCTCACATACAGGGTTATCATTACCATCTTTCTAAATTTCATATACATGTGTTAGTATACTGTATTGGTGTTTTTCTTTCTGGCTTACTTCACAGTTTCATCCATCTCATTAGAACGGATTCAAATGTATTCTTTTTAATGGCTGAGTAATACTCCATTGTGTATATGCACCACAGCTTTCTTATCCATTCATCTGCTGATGGACATCTAGGTTGTTTCCATGTCCTGGCTATTATAAACAGTGCTGCGATGAACATTGGGGTACACGTCACTCTCTCAATTTCATCAAGAGGCTCTTTAGTTCCTCTTGACTTTCTCCCATAAGTGTGGTGTCATCTGCATATCTGAGGTTATTGATATTCCCCCTGGCAATCTTGATTCCAGCCTGTGCTTCATGCAGCTGACATTTCGCATGATGTACTCTGCTTATGAGTTAAATAAGCAGGGTAACAATATGCAGTCTTGTCATGCTCCTTTCTCAATTTTGAACCAGTCCATTGTTCTATCAGAGAAGGCAATGGCACCCCACTCCAGTACTCTTGCCTAGAAAATCCCATGGACAGAGGAGCCTGGTAGGCTGCAGTCCATGGGGTCGCTAAGAGTTAGGCATGACTGAGCGACTTCACTTTCACTTTTCACTGTCATGCATTGGAGAAGGAAATGGCAACCCATTCCAGTGTTCTTGCCTGGAGAATCCCAGGGATAGGGGAGCCTGGTGGGCTGCTGTCTATGGGGTCACACAGAGTCAGACACGACTGAAGTGACTTAGCAGCAGCCATTGTTCTATGTCCAGTTCTGACTGTTGCTTCTTGTCCTGCATACAGACTTCTCAGGAGGCAGGTAAGGTGGTCTCGCATTCCCATATCATTAAGAAGTTTCCCAGTTTATTGCGACCCACACAGTGGAAGGTTTTAGTGTAGTTAGTGAAGCAGAGTAGATGTTTTTCTGGAATTCTCTTGCTTTTTCTATGATCCATCAGATGTTGGCAATGTGATCTCTGGTTCCTTTGCCTTTTCTTAATCCAGCTTGTATATCTGGAAGTAATTGTTTCACATACTGTTGAATTTACATAATGTTGCATAATTTTGAGCATTACTTCACTAATGTGTGAGACGAGTGCAGTTGTGTGGTTGTTTGAACATTCTTTGGCATTGCTTTTCTTTGGGATTGGAATGAAAACTGACCTTTTCTAGTCCTGTGACCACTGCTGAATTTTCCAAATTTGCTGGCATATTCAGTGTAGCACTTTAACAGCAACATCTTTTAGGATTTGAAATAGCTCAACTGGAATTCCATCACCTCCACTAGTTTTGTTTGTACTGTTGCTTCCTAAGGTCCACTTGACTTCACATTCCAGGATGTCTGGCTCTAAGTGAGTGATCACACCATCGTGGTTACCTAGGTCGTGAAGATTTTTTGTATAGTTCTTCTGTGTATTTTTTCACCTCTTCTTAATATGTTCTGCTTCTGTTAGGTCCATGCCATTTCTGTCCTGTATTTTGCCCATCTTTGTAAAAAAGATTATCTTGTTATCTCTAAGAATACATATATTCACTTTTTTATAGATTCATCTCCCATATAGATTATGACAGAGTATTGAATTCCCTGGCCTGAAGGATAAGTCCTTATTAGGCATTTGTATTATGTCTAGTAGTGTGTATATGTCAGTCCTAATCTCCCAATTTATCCCTCCCTTCCTATTATCCCTCTAGTAGACATAAATGTATTTTCTACATCTGTGACTCTATTTCTGTTTGGGAAATAGTTTCATTTGTACCTCTTTTTTTTTTAGACTCTACATGTAAGTCATAACATATATTTGTCCTTTTCTTTCTCTCTTGTTTCACTCAGTATGACAATCTATAAGTCAATCTATGTTGCTTCCAATGGTGGTATTTTGTTCTTTTTAATAATTTGGTAATATTCCATTGTATATATGTACCACATTTTTAACAATTTATTTTTAATTGTAGGATGATTGACTCACAATGTTGTGTTGGTTTCTGCCACACATCAATATGAATCATCCATAGGTACACATGTTTTCCCTCCCTCTTTAATCTTCCACCATCCTCCCACCTCATCCCACACCTCTAGCTTGTGACAGAGCACTGGGTTGAGCTCCCTCTGTCATATAGCAAATGCCCACTGGATATTTATATATGGTAATGTATATGTTTCCACGCTACTCTCTCAGTTTGTCCCACCCTCTCCTTCCCCCACTGTGTCCACAAGTCTATTCTCTGTTTACATCTCTAATCCTGCCCTAAATACAGCTTCATTAGTACCATTTTCCTAGATTCCATATATATACATTTTTATGTGATATCTGCTTTTCTCTTTCTGACTTCCTTCACTCTTTATAACAGGCTCTAGGTTCATCCATCTCACTAGAACTGACACAAATGTGTTCCTTTATATGGCTGAGTAATATTCCACTGTATATATGTACCATAACTTCTTCATCTTATCATCTGCCAATGGGTATCTATTTTGCTTCCATGTCCTGGCTATTGTAAACAGTGTTTCAGTGAATATTGAGATACATGTGCCTTTTAAAGTTGTGATTTTCTCAGGATATATGCCCAGTAGTGGGATTACTGAGTCACATGCTAGTTTTATTCCTAGTTTTTTTTTTTTTTTAATAAATCTCTATACTGTTCTCCATAGTGGCTGTATCAATTTACATTCCCACCAACAGGGCAAGAGCATTCCCTTTTCTCCACATTCTCTCTAGCATTTATTATTTGTAAATGTTTTGATGATGGCCACTCGGACCAGTGCAAGGTGATACTTCATTATAGTTTTGATTTGCATTTCTCTAATAACAAGCCATGTTGAGTAGTTTTTCATGTGTTTAATAGCTATCTGTATGTCTTCTTTGGAGAAATGTTTGTTTAGGTATTCTGCCCATTTTTGATTGGGTGGTTTGTTTTTCTGATGTTGAGCTGCCTGAGCTGCTTGGATATTTGTAGATTAATCCTTTGTCAGTTGGTTGCAAAGAGTCAGACACGACTGAGTGCCTTCAATTTTCACTTTCATTTGCAATTGTTTCTCTCATTCTGAGGGTCTTCTTTTCATCTAGTTTATGTTTTTCTTTGTTATGCAAAAGCTTTTAACTTTAACTAGATCCCATTTGCTTATTTTTTGCTATTCTCTCCATTACTTTAGGAGGTGAGTCATAGAGGAACTTATTATGATTTATGTCAAAGAGCATTCTGCCTATACTGTCCCCTAAGAGTTTTTTTTTTTTTTAATCTTTTATTTTATTATTTATTTTTTACCTTACAATAATCTATTGGTTTTGCCATACATCAACATGAATCTGCCACGGGTGTACACATGTTCCCAATCCTGAACCCCCCTCCCACCTCCCTCCCCATACCATCCCTCTGGGTCATCCCAGTGCACCAGCCCCAAGCATCCTGTATCTTGCATCGAACCTAGACTGGCGATTCATTTCTTATATGATATTATAGTTTTAAGGTATCTTATCTTACATTTATGTCTTTAACCCATTTGAGTTTATTTTTGTGTATGATGTTATAGAATTTTCTAATTTTATTCTTTTACATGTAGCTGTCCACTTTTCCCAGAAACACTTATTGGAGATGCTGCCTTTTTTCCATTGTATATCCTTGCCCTCTTTGTCCTATATTAGTTGACCATAGGTGTGTGGGTTTATTTCTATGCTTTTGATCCAGTTTATTGGATGTATATTTCAATTTCAGTGCCAGTACCATACTGTTTTGATGACTGTAGCATTGTAGTGTAGCCTAAAATCAGGGAGTCTCATTCCTCAAACTCTGCTTTTCTTTTGCAAAATTCCTTTGGCTATTTGGGGTCTTTTTGTGTTTCCATAAAAATTGTAAGGTTTTTATTTATTTTTATTTTTTGGTTGTACTTATGGGGAATTTTTCATTGGTGATTTGACAGGGATTGCTTTAAGTAGGATATTCTTTTTGATGATATTGATAATTCCAATCCAAGAACATAGTATATATCATCATCTGTTTGTGTTGTGTTTGATTTCTTTAATCAGCATCTTATAGTTTCTGAACTACAGGTCTTTTGCTTCCTTAGGTAGGTTTATTTCTAGGTATTTCACTATTCTTTTTGATGCAATGGCAAATGTAATTTTTTAATTTAATTTATTTGTCAGATCTTTAATTGTTAGTGAACAGATATACAAGAAATTTCAGTGTATTTACTTTGTATCATAGCTTTATTAAATTCACTGATGAGCTATACTAGTTATTTTAGGATTTTCTATGTATAGAAATTCAATATCAATATTTGTCTGTGTCTCTTTTCTACCGTATAGGATCATTGTTACTGATTCTAAATTCCATATATATATGCATTGATATACTGTATAAGTGTTTCTCTTTCTGGCTTACTTCACCTTGTATAATAGGCTATAGTTTCATCCACCACATTAGAACTGATACAAAATATTCTGTTTTATAGCTGAGTAATATTACATTTTGTATATACACCACAACTTCCTTATCCATTCATCTGATGGATATCTAGGTTGCTTCCATGTCCTAGCTATTATAAAAAGTGCTGCAATGAACACTGGGGTGCGTGTGTCTCTTTCAGTTCTGGTTTCCTTGGTGTGTATGCCCAGAAGTGAGATTGCTGGGTCACATGGCAGTTCTGTTTCCAGTTTTTTAAGGAATCTCCACACTGTTATCCATAGTGGCTGGATCAGTTTGCAATCCCATCAACAGTGTAAGAGGGTTCACTTTTCTCCATACCCTTTCTAGCACTTATCTTTTATAGACTTTCTCATGGTGGCCATTCTGAACAGCATGAGATGATACCTCATTGTGGTTTTGGTTTGCATTTCTCCAATAATCAGTAATTTTGAGCATCTATTCATGTGTTTGTTTGTTTGTTTTTTGCCATAAGTATGTATTTTTTGGAGAAATGTCTGTTTAGTTCTTTGGCCCACTTTTTGTTTGGGTTGTTCATTTTTTTGGTATTGGGCTGCCTGAACTCCTTATATATTTTGGAGATTAATTATGCATCAGTTGTTTCATTTGCTATTATTTTCTCCCATCCTGAAGGCTGCCTTTTCACGTTGCACAGTTTCCTTCATTGTGCATAAGCTTTTAAGTTTAATAAGGTCCCATCTGTTCATTTTCGTTTCCATTATTCTGGGTGGTGGGTCATAGAGGATCTTGCTGTGATTTATGTCAGAGGGTGTTCTGCCTGTTTTCCTTTAGGAGTTTTATAGTTTCTGGTCTTATATTTAGATCTTTAATCCATTTTGAGTTTATTTATGTGTATGGTGTTAGAAAATGTTCAAGTTTCATTCTTTTACATATGGTGGACCAGTTGTCCCAGCACCACTTGTTAAAGAGATTGATTTTTCTCCATAGTATTTTTTTTCTTTTTTTTTTTTTTGCTTCCTTTGTCAAATATAAGTTGTCCATAGGTTCATGGATTTATCTCTTGGCTTTCTATTTTGTTCCATTGATCTACGTTTATGTCTTTGCACCAGTACCATACTGTCTTGATCACTGTAGCTTTGTTATTCTGAAGCCTGGAAGGATGATTTCTCCAGTTCCATTCCTCTTTCTCAAGATTGCTTTAGCTTTCCATGTTTTTTTTTGTGTGTGTGTGTGTGTTTCCATAGAAATCGTGGAATTACTTGTTCTAGTTCTTTAAAAAATAACATTGGTAACTTGATAGAGATTGTGTTGAATTTATAGATTGCTTTTGGGCGTATACTAATTTTCACTATATTTACTCTTCCAATCCATGAGCATAGTATATTTCTCCATCTATTTGTGTCATCTTTGAGGTCTTTCATCAGTGTTTTATAGTTTACTATATACAAATCTTTTGTTTCCTTATGTACATTTACTCCAAAATATTTTATTCTTTTTGTTGCAATGATGAATAGGATTGTTTCCTTAATTTCTCTTTCCGTTTTTCATCGTTAATTTATAGGAATGCAAAAGATTTCTGTGTGTTAATTTTATATCTTGCAAATTTACTATATTCATTGATTAGCTCTAGTAATTTTCTGGTGATATCTTTAGGGTTTTCTATGTAGAGTATCATGTCATCTGCAAACAGTGAGAGTTTGCTTCTTTTCCAATCTAGATTATTTTTATTTCTTTTTCTTTTCTTGTTGCTGTGGCTAAGACTTCAAAATTATGTTGAATAGCAGTGGTGAGAGTGGGCACCCGTGTTTTGTTCCTTATTTTAGAGGAAATGATTTCAATTTTTCGCCATTGAGGATAGTATTTGCTGTAGCTTTGTTGTATAAGGTTTTTATTACGTTGAAGTATGTTCCTTCTATGCCTGCTTTCTGGAGAGTTTCTATCATAAATTGGTATTGAATTTTGTCAAAGGCTTTCTCTGCAACTATTGAGATAATCATTTGGTGTTTATCTTTCAATTTGTTAATGTGATGTATCACATTGATTGATTTGCAAATATTGAAGAATCCTTGCATCTCTGGGATAAAGCCCACTTGGTCATGATGTATGGTCTTTTTAATATGTTGTTGGGTTCTGTTTGCTAGAATTTTGTTGACGATTTTTGCACCTATGTTCATCGGTGATATTGACCTGCAGTTTTCTGTTTTTTTTTTTTTTTTTTTTTTTTTTTGTGGCATCTTTGCCTGGTTTTGGTATTAGGGTGATGGTAGCTTCATAGAATGAGTTTGGGAGTTGATCTTACTCTGCAATTTTCTGTAACATTTGAGTAGGATAGGTGTTAGTTTTTCTCTAAAAGTTTGGTAAAATTCACCTCTGAAGCCATCTGGTCCTGGGCTTTTGTTGGGAGATTTTTGATTTCAGTTTCAGTTTCCATGTTTGTGATGGGTCTGTTCAGATTTTCTATTTCTTCCTGATTCAGTTTTGAAATTTGTCCATTTCTTCCAAACTGTCCATTTTATTGGCATATAGTTGCTCACATTAGTCAATTATGTTCCTTCATATTTCTGTTTTGTCTGTTGTGATTTCTTCATTTCTATGTGTTATTTTATGAATTTGATAGTATCCCTTTTTTCTTGATGAGTTGGCTAACAGTTTGTCTATTGTGTTTATCTTCTCAAGAAAGAAATTTTAGTTTTGTTGTTCTTTGTTATAGTTTCTTTTTTTTCTTTCCCATTTATTTCTGCTCTGACTTTTATGACTCCTTTCCTCCTACTAACTTTGAGTTCTTTTTCTTCTTCTTTTTCTAGTTGCTTTAGGTGAAAAGTTGGGTTATTTATTTGATGATTCTCTTGTTTCTTGAAGTAGGCTTGTATTGCTATGAATCTCTGTCTTAGCATTGCTTTTACTGAATTCCATAGGTTTTGTTTGTCATATTTTAATTTTCATTTGTTTCTATGCATATTTTGATTTCTTCCATGATCTGTTAGTTATTTAGATGCGTGTGGTTTAGCCTCCATATATTTGTGATTTTAATATGTTTTTGTTCCCTGTAGTTGACATCTAATCTTAGCACATTTTTATTAGAAAAGATGCTTGAAATTATTTCATTTTTGTTAAATTTACCAAGGCTGATTTATGGCCTAGGATGTGATCTACCCTGGAGAATGTTCCGTGTGCACTTGAGAAAAGTTGAAATCCATTGTTTTTGGGTGAAATACCATGTAGATATCAATTAGGTCTAACTGGCTCATTGTATCATTTAAAGCTTATGTTGCCTTGCTAATTTTCTATTTGGTTGATCTATCCATAGGTGTCTGTGCAGTATTGAAGTCCCCCTCTATTATTGTGTTACTGTTAATTCCTCCTTTCATATTTGTTGGGATTTGCCTTATGTATTTGGTGCTCCTATGTTGAATGCATGTATATTTATAATTGCTATATTTTCTTCTTGGGTTGATACTTTGGTCATTATGTAGGGTCCTCTTTGTCTCTTATCACTGGCTTTATTTCAAAGTATATTTTATCTGATATGGGTATTCGTACTCCTGCTTTCTTTTGGTCTCCATTTGCATAAAATATCTTTTTCCAGCCCTTCACTTTCAGTCTGCATGTGTCCCTAGGTTTGAGGTGGGTCTGTTTTAGACAGCATATAGAGGGGTTTTGTTTTTGTATCCATTCAGCCAGCCTTTGTCTTTTGTTTGGAGCATTTAACCCATTTACATTTAAGGTAATTATCTATAAGTGTGATCCTGTTACCATTTCCTTTGTTTTGGGCCCGTTTTTATAAGACTCTTCTGTGTTTCTGTCTAGAGAATATCCTTTAGCATTTGTTGAAGAGCTCGTTTGGTGTTCTGAATTCTCTCAGTTTTGCTTGTCTGTACAGCTTTTGATTTCTCCTTCATATCTAAATGAGATCTTGGCTTGGTAGAGTAGTCTTGGTTGTAGGTTTTCCTCTTTCTTCACTTTAAGTATGTCCAACCCTTCCCTTCTGGCTTTACCCTAGCTGATTTTAATATTTATTCTTTGTTTTCAATTTTTGTAAGTTTGATTAATACATGTTTTGGGGTGTTTCACCTTGGGTTTGTCCTGTTAGGAGTTGTCTGGGTTCTTGGACTTGGATGACTATTTCCTTCTCCATTTTAGGAAAGTTTCCGACTAGTATCCCCTGAAGTACTTTTTCATGCCCCTTATTTTTCTTTTCTTCTAGGACACCTATGATTTGAATGTTGGGGCATTTAACAATGTCCTTGAGGTATCTGAGATTGTCCTCCTTTCTTTTAATTATTTTTCTTTTCTCCTTTCTGCTTCATTTATTTCTACCATTCTATCTTCCACCTCACTTATCTTCTCTTCTGCCTCAGTCATTCTACTGCTGGTTCCCTCCATAGTGCTTTAATCTCAGCTATTGTATTGTTCAATATTGATTGACTCCTCTGTATTTCTTCTAGGTCTTGTAAACATTTATTGCATCTTCTCAGTTCTTTTCTGTAGTCTGTTTACCTGTAACTCCATTTTGTTTTCAAGATTTTGGATCGTATTTACTATTGTTATTCTGAATTCTTTTTCAGGCAGGCTATCTGTCTCCTTATCTTGTTTGGTTCAGGGGGTTTTCATCATGTTCCTTCACCTGATGAATATTTCTCTGCCTTTTCACTTTGTTTAGATTGCTGTGTTTGGGGTGCCCTTTCTGCAGGCTGGAAGTTCATGATTCCTGTTTATTGTGGAGACTGCTCCCTGAAGATCGGGTTGGACCAGTGGTTTGTAAAGGTTTCCTGGTTGGGAGAATTCGTGTCTCTGTTCTGGTTGGTGGAGCTGGATCCACTCTCTGGCTTGCAATGAGGTGTGCAGTAGTGACTTTTGGACAGTCTATGGGCTTGGCATCTCTTTGGGCAGCCCATCTTTTAATGCTCATGGTTGTGTTCCTATTTTCCTGGAGAATTATTGTGCTGTGTCTTGCACTGGAACTTGTTGGCTCTTGGGTGGAGCTTGGTTTCAGTGTAGGTATGGAAACTTTTGGGTGACCTCTTGTCTATTAATGTACCTTGGAGTCAGGAATTCTATGATATTCTAAAGTTTTGGAGTTAAGCCTCCTGCCTCTGGCTTTTGATACTTCTCCAATAGTAGCCTCAAGACTTCAACATACTTCTTCTATTCAAAATCAGCCAAATTACAAATTGAAGTTAAACAGATAGGAATTGTTGAATTATAGAACTAGGTTTAAAATATACTTTCTTCCTAAAACACATGTTGCTTCATGATAAAATAAGGCACATAAATCCCTTTCTTATTCCAAACGTGTTTCTTCATTTCTAGAATAATGAATCAAACTAGATGAACTATAAATTGTAACTGTAGACAGCACAGGAGGAAGAGCTTGGTATTCCCTACTGGTGGTTTAAAGATGTAGGCAATATGTCTGCCTATGATTGGATTAGAATAGAGAGCAGTCAGTCAGTCAGTTCAGTTGCTCAATTGTGTCTGACTCTTTGTGACCCTTCTATATCTCTACATAATGTATTTATATAGTTTTTCTCAGTTTTATACATTTTCTGTTGGCTCACTTCCAAAATGGAAGATTTTATTCATCTTCTCTTTGTCTAATATGAATCTTTATTTTTAGTTCATTTGTTAATTACACTTGTAACTTGAAACATTGTATTTGTAATTTTTTTTCCTAGTGCTCTTGAATTTTTCTCTTCAGTTCTCCTTTCTTGTCCCCTTACTCTAGTTTTTCTATTAAAAGCATTCTTTTAGGGATGTCCTGAAATAATCTTTCACCAAACACTATGGCCTTGTCTCCATCCTCATTACCTTGTGACTTCTTGCTTTCATTGGAAATGTCTCCACCCTTAAATATTTTTGAATTTCTACAACTATTGTTTTCTTTTATCCTTCCTAATTACTATGTATTTATATTCATGTTTGTCACTTATTCTTCATCCCATGCCAAACTCAGTATTTTTCCTACGGTTCATTTTCGGGGTTAACCTTGAAGAGACTGTTATAAGCCATAAAAAATATACTTACTTCCAGCAAGTTAATTTTTCTGCCCCTAATTATCAGTACTAGCAACCACTCATTAGTTCAGTTCAGTTCAGTTGCTGAGTCGTGGCCAAATCTTTGCAACACCATGCACTACAGGACTCCAGGCTTCCCTGGAGGTTTCACCAGCTCCCAGAACTTACTTAAACTCATCGAGTTGGTGATGCCATCCAACCATCTCATCCTCTATCATACTTTTCTCCTCCTGCCTTCAGTCTTTCCTTGCATCAGGGTATTTTCCAGTGAGTCAGTTATTCACATCAAGTGGCCAAAGTATTGGAGTTTCAGCTTCAGCATCAGTCCTTAAAATGAATATTCAGGACTGATTTCTTTAAGATTGATTGGCTTGATCCCCTTGCAGGCCAAGGGACTCTCAAGAGTCTTCTCCAACACCACAGTTCAAAGGCATCAATTCTTTGGTGCTCAACTTACTTTATTGTCCAACTCTGACATCCACACATGACTCCTGGAAAACCCATAGCTTTGACTAGATGGACCATTGTTGGTAAAGCAATGCTTCTGCTTTTTAATATGTTGTCTAGGTTGGTCATAGCTTTTCTTCCAAGGAGCAAGCATCTTTTAATTTAATACTGTAGTCACCATCTCCAGTACTTTTTGAGCCCAGAAAAACAAAGTCATCCACTGTTTCCCTGTCTATTTGCTATGAAGTGATGGGACCGGATGCCATGATCTTCGTTTTCTGAATGTTGAGCTTTAAGCCAACTTTTTCACTCTCCCCTTTCACTTTCATCAAGAGGCTTTTTATTTCCTCTTCACTTTCTGCCATAAGGGTGGTGTCATCTGCATATGTGAGGTTATTCATATTTCTGCCAGCAATCTTGATTTTAACTTGTGCTTCATCAGTCCAGCATTTCTCATGATGTACTCTGCATATAAGTTAAATAAGCAGGGTGACAATATACAGCCTTGATGTACTCCTTTTCCTATTTGGAACCAGCCTGTTGTTCCATGTCCAGTTCTAACTGTTGCTTCCTGACCTGCATACAGGTTTCTCAAGAGGCAGGTCAGGTGGTCTGGTATTCCCATCTCTCTCAGAATTTTCCACAGTTTATTGTGATCCACACAGTCAAAGGCTTTGGCATTGTCAATAAAGCAGAAATAGATGTTTTTCTGGAATTCTCTTGCTTTTTTGATGATGCAGCGGATGTTGGCAATTTGAACTCTTGTTCCTCTGCCTTTTCTAAAACCAGCTTGAACATCAGGAAGTTCACGGTTCACGTATTGCTGAAGCCTGGCTTGGAGAATTTTGAGCATTACTTTACTAGCATGTGAGATGAGTTCAGTTGTTCAAATATACAGGTATAGTAACAGACAAATTTGGCCTTGGAATACAAAATTAAGCGGGGCAAAGACGAACAGAATTTTGCCAAGAGAACACACTGGTCATAGCAAGCTCCCTATTTCAAAAACAAGCAACCACTCATAAAGATATGGATTAAATAATTAGATATGCTTTTTTTGCATGTTTGAATCTGACTATGTTATGTTTCTATCTTCCACTGTACTTGGAAGCATTCATCTATTATTATGTCTTAAATTTCACCTTTCTGTGTGCATCTCCAAATCTGTATCCCTAGCCTATTCTTTTATCCATACTCTTGTAGGTTGTCTCCTTTCATTCAACTTCTAAGTTGAAGGAAACGCAAAAACTGGATTTGAGACTTAACTCCACCACTAAATAGGAGTTATTTTGTGCTTTTGGTTAAGCCATCCAGAAAAAAAAAAAAAAAGCCATGTAAGGAAGGTTGACTGATGAACTTTGAGATGTTGCCAGAGCAAGAGCAATCTCTGGTTTTGTTATCAGTTACATCAAAAATTTATATTTAGAATTGTACATATATTTAGAAAAATTCGGTATTCAGTAGAATCATCCGTCTTCATTTTTTGTTTAATCAGTCAACAAATATTTCTTGAACAAATATTCTGTGTCAAACACTGAACTAAACAAAGCAAATACACAGATACATGTCTATTTCTGTCGTAAAACATAAGATCTTCTCCCAGGAAATGAAAATGCCTGCAGCACATCTTTCACTTGTACTCTTTCTTAAAGCTCCCCTTCATGGATCACAACCTTGTTGTGACAAGAGAACTTGCATGACTCAGTGAATCTATGAGTAATGCCATGCAGAGCCACCCAAGATGGACCGGTCAGAGTGAAGAGTTCTGATAAAATGTGGTCCACTTGAGGAAGAAATGGCAAACTACTCTAGTATTCTTTCCACAAGAACCCCATGAACAGTGTGAAAAGGCAAAAAGATATGACACCAGAAGATGAGTCCTCCAAGTCAGAAGACATCCAATATGCTACTGGGGAAGGGTGGAGGGCAATTACAAATAGCTCCAGAATCAATGAAGTGGGTAGCCCAAAGCAGAAATGATGCTTTTCTGTGACTTTGTTTGATGGTGAAAGGAAAGTCTAGTGCTGTAAAGAAAAATATTGCTTAGGAACCTGGGATGTTAGGTCCGTGAACCAAGATAAATTGAATGTGGTGAAGCAGGAAATGGCAAGAGTGAACTTTGCCATCTTAGGAATCAGTGAACTAAAATGGACAGAGTTGAGTGAACTTAATTCAGATGACCATTATATCTACTGCTGTGGGACACAATCCCTTAGAAGAAATAGAGTACCCCCATAGTCAACAAAATAGTCTGAGATTGCATACTTGGATGCAATCTCAAAAATGAAAGAATGATCTTGGTTTGTTTCAAAGGCAGGACATTTATTATCATAGTAATACAAGTTGATGCCCCAACCACTAATGCTGAAGAAACTGAAGTTGACTGGTTCTCTGCAGACATACAAGAACTAAACTTCTAGACAAACTTCTAAAACTAACACCAAAAAAAAAAAAAAAGTTGTCCTTTTCTTCACAGGGTATATTAGAATGCAATACTAGGAAGTCAAGCGATATCTGGAGTAACAGGCAAGTTTGGCCTTAGAGTACAGAGTGAAGCAAGGCAAATGTTAACAGTTTATCAAAAGAACAAACTGGTAATAGGAAACACCCTCTTCCAAAAACACAAGAGATAATTATACATGGACATCACCAAATGGTCAATACCAGTATCAGACTGATTGTGTTCTTAGCAGCCAAAGATGGAGAAGCTCTATACAGTCACCAAAAACAAGACCAGGAGCTGACTGTGACTCAGATCATGAGCTCATGTTGCAAACTTCAGGCTTAAATTGAAGAAAGTAGGGAAAACCACTAGGCCAATCATGTATGAGCTAAGTCAAATCATTTATACAGTGGAGGTAATAAATTGATTCAAGGAATTAGATCTGGTAGGTAGAGTGCCTGAGGAACTATGGATGGATGTTCATAGCATTGTATAAGAGACAGTGACCAAAACCATCCCAAAGGTAAAAAAGTTACAAGAAGGCAAAATGGTTGTCTGAGGAGGCTTTACAAATAGTGGGGAAAAAAAGAGAAATGAAAGGCAAAGGAGAAAGGGAAAGATATACCCAACTGACTGCAGATTTCCAGAGTATAGCAAAGAGAGATAAGAAAGGTTTTTAAATAAGCAATGCAAAGAAATAGAGGAAAACAATAAAATAGGATACTAGAAATATCTTCAAGAAACTTGGAGATATCAAGGGAACATTTCATACAAAGATGGGCATAATAAAGGATAGAAACGATATGGACCTAACCAAAGCAGAAGAGATTAAGAAGTGTTGGCAAGAATGCACAAAAAACTATATAAAAAAATGTATTAATGATACAAATAACCGTGATGGTGCGGTAACTCACCTAGATCCAGACATCTTTGAGTGTTAAGTCAAGTAGGCCTTAGGAAGCATTTCTACGAACAAAGCTAGTGGAGGTGATGAATTTCCAGCTGACTTATTTAAAATCCTAAAAGAATGTGATTAAAGTGCTGGACTCAATATGTCAGCAAATTTGGATAACTCATCAGTGGTCACAGGACTTGAAAAGGTCAGTTTTCATTGCAATCCCAAAGAAGGGAAATGCCACAGAGTATTCAAACTACTGTACAAATGCACTCATTTAACATGCTAGCATGGTTATCCTCAAAATTCTCCAAACCAGGCTTCAATAAGACATGATCAAAGAACTTCCAGATGTACAAGCTTGGTTTAGAAAAGACAGAAGAATCAGAGATCAAATTGCTAACATTCAATGGATCATTGAGAAAACAAGAGAGTTCCAAAAAAACATCTACTTCTGCTTCATTGACCATGCTAAAGACTTTGACTGTGTGGATCATGACAAACTATGGAAAATTCTTAAAGAGATGGGAATATCAGACCACCTTACTTGTCTTCTGAAAAACTTGTATGCAGGTCAAGATGCAACGGAAAAAAAAAAAAATTGAGAAAGGAATACCACAAGGCTGTATATTGTCACTCTACTTTCAAATTCTGAAAGATGGACTCAATATGTCAGCAAATTTGAAAAATTCAACAGTGGCCACAGTACTAGAAAAGATCAGTTTTCATTCCAATCCTAATCCCAAAGAAGGAAAATGCCAAATAATGTTCAAACTACTGTACAATTGCACTCATTTCACATGCTAGCAAGGTTATGCTAAACATCCTTCAAGCTAGGCTTCAATAGGATATGATCCAAGAACTTCCAGATATAGGGTACATTATGCAAAATATCGCTGGATGAGTTGCAAGCTGGAATCAAGATTACCAGGAGAAATATCAACAACCTCAGATACACAGACAGTAAAGCATCTGTCTGCAATGCAGGAGAGCCGGGTTAGATCCCTGGGTTGGTAAGATCCCCTGGAGAAGGAAATGGAAACCCACTCCAGTATTCTTGCCTGGAGAATCCATGGACTGCAGAGCCTGGTAGGCTACTGTCCATGGGGTCGCAAAGAGTCGGACACGACTGAGCGACTTCACTTTCACTTTTCAGATTCGCAGATGATACCACCCTAATGGCAGAAAGTGAAGAGGACCTAAAGAGCCTCTTAATGTTGATGAAAGAGGAGACTGAAAAAAAATGGCTTAAAACTCAAAATTAGAAACCTAGAATCATGGCATCCAGTACCATCAGTTCATGGCAAATAGAAGGGGAAAAAGTGAAGCAGTAACAGATTTTATTTTCTTGGGCTCCAAAATCACTTCAGATGGTGACTAAAATCATGAAGTTAAAAGATGCTTGCTCCTTGGAAGGAAAGTTATGACAAACCTAGACAACATATTAAAAAAACAAGGACATCACTTTGCCAACAAACGACCCTATAGTCAAAGCTATGGCTTACCCAGTAGTCATCTATGGATGTGAGATTTGAGCCATAAAGATGGCTGAGTGCCGAATAATTGATGCTTTTGAACTGTGGTGCCGGATAAGACTCTTGAGAGTCCCTTGGACTGCAAGGAGATCAAAAGAGTAAATCCCAGAGGAAATCAACTCTGAATATTCATTGGAAAGACTGATGCTGAAGCTGAAGCTCCAATACTTTGGCCACCTGAAGTGAAGAGCTGACTCACTGGAAAAGACCCTGATGCTAGGAAAAATTGAGGGCAAGAGAAGAAGGTGGCAACAGAGGATGAGAATGTTAGATAGAATCACCAACTCAATGGACATGAATCTGAGCAAATTCCAGGAGATAGTGAAGGACAGAGGAGCCTGACATGCTGCAGTCAATATGGTCACAAAGAGTCAGACACAATTTAGTGACTGAACAATAAGAATCTTGAAGATAGTCTTCCTTGAGAATTGTTGTTGTTTAGTCACTAACTCGTGTCCAACTTTAATTCATGTACAATCCCATGGACTGTAGCCCAGCAGGTTCCTCTGTCCATGGGATTTCCCAGGCAAGAACACTGGTGTGAGTTGCCATTTCCTTTCCCAGGGGATCTTCCTGACCCAAGGACTGAACTTCTGTCTCCTGCTTGGCTACCACTGAGCCACCTGGGAAGCTCCCTGAGAATAGAAACAGTCAAAAATACCACACAAACTTTCCATCTTTATGTTCTTTGCTCATCTACTTTATTCTTGAGAACTAGAATTGTAGGTCTTTGGAAAAGTATTTGATAAATTTCAGCATTTACTTAAGATGAAAACACCAATTTATGTATGGCAAAAAAAAATGCAATATTGTAAAGTAATTAACCTTCAATTAAAATAAATAAATTTATATTAAAAAATAAAATAAAAAGGAATAGTTTCCTTATCTTGATAATAGCTATCTAACAAAGACTGAAAGGAAACAGTAAACTCTCAAGACACATTTTCTTGAAGATCAAGAATATTATTATAATTCATTATAAACATCTTAATTATTTTTCTTTCACAATCTTTCTTGGATCCTGTTGATTCAGTATATATCTAAAATATGACCGCTTATAAACCACATTGCTACCCGCCTGGTCCTCATCAATATTATCTCTCTCCTTTATTACTTCAGTAGCCTCCTAAGATATCTCTTGATTCTAATCTTTCCTCTTCATGTCCTTAACATGGATTCAATTTATTGAACATCATTTAATTGATAAAGTTTATTAAAATATATACTTAGAATTAACAAAGTTAAATTAAATCTAATGAACCAAAACTTGAGAACAACAACAAACTCTGGTACTTAATTTCACTCAGAATGAATGTCAAAATGTTTACAATTGCCAATAAGATCCTAGATAATCTGACTTGCTGTTCTCTCTGATCTTACCTTTTCATCAGTCTGATGAAGCCATACTGGCATCCTTCCATACATCCCAGGAATAGGACTTTGCATAAATCCACACTTGAACCTAGAATCTTATTTCCTCAGATTTCCATGTGGTTAATTCTCTCTTCAAATATTTGCTCAAATATCAATTTTTCAATGAGGTTAATCTAATCATACAATTTAAAATTGCAACAATCCCCACTACAGCATACTAGTCCTCACTGCAATCTACTTTTTTCCCTATGAAATTTTCTACCTTCCACTATGTAATTTACTTATTTATTATGTTTTTTTGTGTGTATCTTTTGGTAAAAGATAAGCTCTTTGAAGAAAAAAACTCTTTACTTATATGTCCAAGAGAGTGGCTGGCACTCAATATTAATTTAATAAATCAATTAATTTGTCATTTATTAGAAATTAGCAAGAAATGAATGAAAGAATTGCTGGGAATTTTTAAAACTCCAGATGGTGCTAGATAGTATGAAATTTTAGTCCGCCCAGTTTATGAATTAACTTCCTCATTCACCCATTCAATCAGGGTGAAAAAGTGATATATGAACTGGGTTATGAAAGACAAGAAAGATTTTTGAAAGGCAAAGGCAATGGGAGAAGTTTCTATTCAAGAATACCCAACTAGTTAATACCAAAACCAATTTATGAAATCGCATCATGAAATGGAATATGAGTATGATATGGAAAGATGATATTAACTGAAGGAAGAAACAAAATTTCCAGACAAGGAAGCAGATAAAATGGTTGATGGGAGTGACACAGAGTTGGCAAGAGGCATAGTAAGCATAAAGCAAGGCTAAGGGGCATAAAAGCAGCAATAGAAAATTGTGATACCTCTCCTACAGTTACAGTGTTTGTTTGTTTGTTTGTTTGTTTTAAGAAATACTAAACTAGAAATAAATGGAAGATGAACAAAATACTGATTTGTTTCATGATGATTCTTTGATTTTTTAAAAAAAATTATATAGTTTCAAGATATTTCTTTTTACCTGTTATGTAACTGTGTTGATACACTGCTACTTTGCTCCGCTCTAAGTGTGCAACTAATCTACCCTTTCCATTCACTCACCATTAGTTTTGATGTCTTCTTGCTGACGTCTGATTGTCAAGAATAAGCTCTAATTCCATGATCTGTCTTCCTTAGGCAAATTTCCATTTTTTGAACACTCCCAAAACTATTTTATGTATGGGAGAAATTCTACTACTACTCTCTGAATAGTGAATAAATTAATAAATACATCATTATCCCTGAAGCCTCAACAGTTCCAAGTAAGATAGACAGATATATGTATATCTATATATCTATACCATTAATTCACTGCTGATGGCAAAAGAAGAACAACACAAACTGGTTGAATTTCTTCTAGACCTATATGGGACTATGTATGAAAAGTCACAAATGGGATGGTACTATCTGATTCAGTAATCCCATTAGTAAAAATGTATTGTAATAAAAACAACTCAGCAGAAGAAGAAAAAAAAAAACCCTCTGGGCATAAAGATGACAATTGCAGTACCGTCTATAAGACAAAAATTTTGGAATTAAACTAAATGTAGAAAATTAGAAGATTGGGTTTCTAAAATATAAAACATAGTATTTGTTCATTAAAATACAAGTTGTGAGACCTTGAGTTTAGAGGGGAAAGTTTATACTATAATGTTAAGGGAGAACATAGAGGAAAATACTATAGGTTTGCAACTAGATGAAATTTGCAACTACTCCACAAACAATAGACAATAATGTGCAAATGTGAAAACACTTTTATTAATGTGGTGGAATTTAGAGAGACTATTAGTATTTAAAATGTATTTCTGTGTTTTTATATTATCAACTTTTGAAGTCCTAGTCCATTAAAGTAGTTGTGTTCATAATGTAACATTGCTTAGGACTTGGTTCCTACACAAATGCTGATGGTTGGACTAGTATTCAGTACTTCACATCTTTAAGGGAACATTAGGATCATGCAGAGAAATTATTAAACATGCTATTTCTGACCCCATCTCAGGCTTTTAATGCTAACTCTAGGGTGGGATCCAGGGATCTACATTTTTAATAATAAAACATAAAAATTATATCTAAGTTTGCTTCCACTTGTGTGTTTTATTGTGGTCTTTAACACATCAGGAACTTTCTATAATAACTAGCTTTTTTTCAGTGCTACTATTTATTTTAATCTTTTTGCTACTTTATTCCTCAGCCTGAAGCAAAATGGATTCATAAGCTGCTTTAAAGAACAACTGATCACTTCATTTCACAGAATGGCCTTACCACAATTAACAATAGCTACTCTCAAATGAGCATTTCTACTTCTGTGGAACTGTAATAAATAAAAACAAGTCTTCTGTGAGCACCAGGAGTTGATTTTTTTTTACATGTAATTTATAAAGGTGATGTATAGAGGTGTATGATTTATTTACTAAAAGCCTGATCTACTCAAGACAAAGGTTTGCAGCATTTTACATCACTTCACTTTGGAAGCTACTTCTGTGTTCAAATGTTCTTTGGGATTCTCTTATGTGTTCTGTTAAATTTCTGTTTTACTTTATATTTAGAAAAAATAAAATGGAAGGAACCAGATCTTTCACACCATTAAAATAAACAGAGATATATGTAGATCATAATCCCTACCACCCACATACATAAATAAAATTCCAAGTGCAATCATTTTTCTTTAGAAATTATTTCTTTAGTTTATTATTTTCTTTAATGATAAACTGCAAGTGACCATAGGAGGATAAAATATGCTTATCAATCATTAAACAAATTCCTATGAATATGCTTTTCATATTCCTTCTGGATGTGGAAGGAAAGATACATGCATGCATCCATGCATGCATATAGACACACAATTACACTGTGTTTCTGGTAGTTGCTTTTTCTTCCTGACCGAACCAGACTGTTGCAAACCATCTTTAGAAATGCACTTTGAGAGGCGGCCCTAAGATGGCAGAGGAATAGGATGGGGAGACCACTTTCTTCCCCACAAATTCATCAAAAGAACATTTGAACGCTGAGTAAATTCCACAAAACAACTTCTGAATGCTGGCAGAGGACATCAGGCACCCAGAAAAGCAGCCCATTGTCTTTGAAAGGAGGTAGGAAAAAATATAAAAAATAAAAAGAGACAAAAGAGGTAAGGATGGAAATCCATCCTGGGAAGGGTGTCTTAAAAAAGAAAGAAGTTTTCAAATACCAGGAAACACTTTCACTGGCGAGTCTGGTGAGCCTTGGAACCTCAGAGGGCAACATAACTGGGAGGAAAAATAAATAATTAAAACCCACAGATTATGGGCCCAGTACCCAATGATAACTCCCAGGGGAGAAGCAGTGCAGACACCTGCATCCCCTACTAGCAAGTGGGGGCTGGGCAGGGAGGCACGGGCTGCATTGCTTAGAGTAAGGACCAGGCCTGAATGCCCCAAGGGCAATCTGAGGGAACTAACTTGGAATAGCAAACCAAACCCTGGGATAGCTACCCTGCGAAAAAGTGAAAAGCCCTAACCTAAGACACCGCCAGGCCCGCTCACAGAACAAAGGGCTGACTAGCGCTAGCTGGCTGCGGACTGGCCCATCCCCCATTGGAGACAAGCAGGCAAGGGCAGCCAGAGCCAGAAGGGGGAAATTACGGCCCCAGAGAGGCATCATCTACCAAATTGCAAGCAGACTTCATTGCTAACCAAGATTTCTTGGGATTCTGGACGGTTGACATCTGCCTGAGAAGGTGCACTGGTTGTACACCCAGAAAACTGAGTGGCAAGGATAGGGAGGTGATAAGTCACACCGACCATGTTCACCAAACACCTGGTCACCTGAGCTGCTCAGACAAGGGAAGGGCAGAAAATGCAGGCCCAACCAAGTCTGCACCTTTGTGAAGTACCCGAGTACCTGAACGTGAGCGGCTTAGATCTAGGAAGTGCATGCAACACAGGGCTGGCATCAGACAGCTCCCAGCAGAACAACCTACAGTCTAAGCAGTATAGACTGGGAAAGCACACACACCATGAGCGGGGGCAAACCCAGTGTGGCTGAGACACTGCGAGCACTCCCCACAGACACCAGTGTTATTTGTTTGCAGCGTTCCTCCTTCCCCACAGCACAAATGAACAAATTAGTCTAAAAAAGTGTCCACCACCGCCCCCCTGTGTCAGGGTGGAAATTAGACACGGAAGAGACTAGCAAACAGAAGAAGCTAAAACAGAGGGAACCGCCTTGGAAGTGACAAATGGAGAAGTCTTGAGGCTACTAAAAGAATAAGACTGAAAACCAGAAGCAGGAGCCTTAAGTCCAAATCCTGAAAACACCAGAGAACTCCTGACTCCAGGGAACATTAATTGGCAGGAGATCATCAAACGCCTCCATACCTACCCTGAAACCAAGCATTACCCAAGGGCCAAAAAGTTCCAGAGAAAGACATACCATGCAAATTCTCCAGCAACACAGGAACATATCCCTGAGCTTCAATATACAGGCTGCCCAAAGTCACTCCAAAACCATTGACATCTCATAACTCAGTACTGGACACTTCATTGAACTCCAGAGAGGAGAAATCCAGCTCCACCCACCAGAACACCAACACAAGCTTCCCTAAACAGGAAACCTGGACAAGCCACCGTCAAACCACACCCACAGCAAGGAAACTCCACAATAAAGAGAACTCTACAAACTGCCAGAATATGTAAAAGCTACCCCAAACACAGCAATATAAGGAAGATGAAGAGGCAGAGAAATACCCAGCAGGTAAAGGAACAGGATAAATGCCCACCAAATCAAACAAAGAGGAAGAGAGAGGGAATCTACTTGATAAAGAATTCTGAATAATGATAGTGAAAATGATCCAAAATCTTGAAAAAAAAAATGGAGTTACAGATAAATAGCCTGGAGACAAGAATTGAGAAGATGCAAGAAAGGTTTAACAAAGACCTAAAAGAAATAAAAAAGAGTCAATCAATAATGAATAAGGCAATACATGAGATCAAAACCACTCTGGAGGGAACAAATAGTATAATAACAGAGGCAGAAGATAGGATAAGTGAGGTAGAAGATACAATGGTAGAAAACATTGAAGCAGAGAGGAAAAAAAGAAAAATGAATTAAAAGAAATGAGGACAATCTCAGAGACTTCTGGAACAATGTTAAACGTCACAACATTCTAATCATAGGAGTCCCAGAAGAAGAAGACAAAAAGAAAGACCATGAGAAAATACTTGAGAAGATAATAGTTGAAAACTTCCCTAAAATGGCAAGGAAATAATCATCCAAGTCCAAGAAACCCAGAGAGTCCAAAACAGGGTAAACTCAAAATGTGTCTTGGGGTATCTAAGACAGCTATTAATCAAATTAACAAAGATCAAACATACAGAACAAATATTAAAAGCAGCAAGGGAAAAACAACAAGTAACGCACAAGGGGATTCCCATAAGGATAACAGCTGATCTTTCAATAGAAAGTCTTCAGGCCAGGAGGGAATGGCAAGACAAACTTAAAATGATGAAAGAAAATAACCTACAGGCCAGATTACTGTACCGAGCAAGGATCTCATTCAAATATGAAGGAGAAATCAAAAGTTTTACAGACAAGCAAAAGCTGAGAGAACTCAGAACCACCAAACCAGCTCTCCAACAAATGCTAAGGATCTTCTCTAGACAGGAAACACAAGAAAGGGTGTATAAACTCGAATCTAAAAGAATAAAGTGAATGGCAACGGGATCATACTTATCAATTCTTACCTTAAATGTAAATGGGTTGAATGCCCCAACCAAAAGACAAATACTGGCTGAATGGATACAAAAATAAGACCCCGATATATGTTGCCTACAAGAGACCCACCTCAAAACAAGGGACACATACAGACTGAAAGTGAAGGGCTGGAAAAAGATGTTCCATGCAAATAGGGACCAAAAGAAAGCAGGAGTAGCAATACTCATATCAGATAAAATAGACTTTAAAACAAAGGCTGTGAGAAGAGACAAAGAAGGACACTACATAATGATCAAAGAATCAATCCAGAGGAAGATATAAAAATTATAAATATATATGCACCAAACATAAGAGCACCACAATATGTAAGACAAATGCTAACAAGTATGAAAGAGGAAATTAACACTAACACAATAATAGTGGGATACTTTAATACTCCACTCACACCTATGGATAGATCATCTAAACAGAAAATTAACTAGGAAACACAAACTTTAAGTGACACAATAGACCAGTTAGATCTAATTGATATCTATATGACATTTCACTCCAAAACAATGAAATTCACCTTTTTCTCAAGTGCACATGGAACCTTCTCCGGGATAGATCACATCCGGGGCCATAAATCTAGCCTTGGTAAATAAACAAATTAAAAAAAAAAAAAAGGAAATCATTCCAAGCATCTTTTCTGACTGAAAGGTTGTTGTTGAACGAAAAGATGATGAGATTCTTGGCCCCTGGAGGAGAAGAATTCAATCTGGGGCCAGAGACGAGGCTTGATTGCTCAGAGGTTTTGTGTAATACAGTTTTATTAAAGTATAAAGGAGATAGAGAAAGCTTTGAGATAGGCATCAGAAGGGGGCAGAAAGAGTACTCCACTCCTAGTCTTCAGCTGGATGTTATATAGTCACTAGCAGTCTGTTAATGAAAGAAAGGAATGTCCTAAAACTCAGAATGGCACCAGGCCCCTCACCCATAAGATGCATTTTGGGCTAATCATGACACCAAATGGTCCATCCTGGGCCATAAAGTGATTAACTTGAATCTTGTAGAAGGACAGATTAACATACAAATAGTTTCAGTTACATAAGTTAGGGGGAAAATATCTGAGTATAGCATGCTGGTTTGTCAAGTAAGTTCTGAGCCATGAGGCAGAACCGACTTGAAGACAGAGTCTGGGGTAAATGCATAGTACATCAGCATAGCTTAAGACAAACATTTCATAAGAAAAATGCATTGGTTTTCTCAAGGTTTGAGAGTAGTTAACTTCAGGTGAAAACAGGTGTTATTATGGCAACAAGTATTTTAAGAGAAATCTCCTTTTAAATTTGCATACAGAAGGAAAAAATATCACTAGTTTGTTTCCTCCTGTCGCTTAAGAGAGATAAAAATGTCTGACACTTGCAGGCTATTTCCTCCATTTTGAGACCCCTGGCCTTCCTGCCTGTTACTCTCTCATGACCACAATGCAGTAAGATTAGATCTCAATTACAGGAGAAAAACTATTAACAATTCCAACATATGGAGGCTGAACAACACGCTGCTGAATAACCAACAAATCACAGAAAAAGTCAAAAAAGAAATTAAAATATGCATAGAAATGAATGAAAATGAAAACACAACAACCCCAAACCTGTGGGACACTGTAAAAGCAGTGCTAAGGGGAAGGTTCATAGCAATACAGGCATACCTCAAGAAACAAGAAAAAAGTCAAATAAATAACCTAACTCTATACCTAAAGCAACTAGAAAAGGAAGAAATGAAGAACACCAGGGTTAGTAGAACGAAATAAATCTTAAAAATTGGAGCAGAAATAAATGCAAAAGGAACAAAAGAGACCATAGCAGAAATCAACAAAGCCAAAAGCTGGTTCTTTGAGAGGATAAATAAAATTGACAAACCACTAGCCAGACTCATCAAGAAACAAAAGGGAGAAAATCAAATCAGTAAAATTAGAAATGAAAATGGAGAGATCACAACAGACAACACAAAAATACAAAGGATCATAAGAGACTATTATAGCAATTATATGCCAATAAAATGGACAACTTGGAAGAAATGGACAATTTTTTAGAAAAGTACAACTTTCCAAAACTGAACCAGGAAGAAATAGAAAATCTTAGCAGACCCATCACAAGCCTGGAAATTGAAATTGTAATCAGAAATCTTCCAGCAAACAAAAGCTGAATTCTACCAAAAATTTAGCGAAGAGCTAACACCTATCCTACTCAAACTCTTCCAGAAATTTGCAGAGGAAGGTAAACTTCCAAACTCATTCTATGAGGCCACCATTACCCTAATACCAAAACCTGACAAAGATGCCACTAAAAAAAGAAAACTACAGGCCAATATCACTGATTAACATAGATGCAAAAATCCTTAACAAAATTCTAGCAATCGGAATCTAACAACACATTAAAAAGATCATACACTATGACCAAGTGGGCTTTATCCCAGGGGTACAAAGATTCTTCAGTATCTGCAAATCAATCAATTTAATAGACCACATTAACAAACTGAAAAATAAAAGCCATATGATTAATTCAATAGATGCAGAGAAAGCCTTTGACAAAATTCAACATCCATTTATGATAAAAACTCTCCAGAAAGCAGGAATAGAAGGAACATATCTCAACATAATAAAAGCTATATATGACAAACCCACAGCAAACATTATCCTCAATGGTGAAAAACTGAAAGCATTTCCCCTAAAGTCAGGAACAAGAAAAGGGTGCCCACTCTCACCACTACTATTCAACATAGTTTTGGAAGTTTTGGCCACAGAAATCAGAGCAGAAAAAGAAATAAAAGGACTCTAAATTGGAAAAGAAAAGTAAAACTCTCACTGTTTGCAGATGACATGATTCTCTACATAGAAAACCCTAAAGACTCCACCAGAAAATTGCTAGAGCTAATCAATGAATATACTAAAGTGGCAGGATATAAAATCAACACACAGAAATCCCTTGCATTCCTATACACTAATAATGAGAAAATAGAAAGAGAAACTAAGGAAACAATTCCATTCACCATTGCAATGAAAATAATAAAATAGTTAGGAATATATCTACCTAAAGAAACAAAAGACACATATATAAAAAACTATAAAACACTGGCGAAAAAATCAAAGAGAACACTAGTAGATGGAGAAATATACCGTGTTCATGTATCAGAAGAATCAATATAATAAAAATGAGTATAATACCCAAAGAAATCTATAGATTCAATGCAATCCCTATCAAGCTACCAACGGTATTTTTCACAGAAGTAGGATAAATAATTTCACAATTTGTATGGAAATACAAAAAAACTTGAACAGCCAAAGAAATCTTGAAAAAGAAGAATGGAACTGGAGGTATCAACCTGCCTGACTTCAGGCTCTACTACAAAGCCACAGTCATGAAGACAGTATGGTCCTGGCACAAAGACAGAAATATAGATCAATGGAACAAAACAAAGCCCAGAGATAAATTCACACACCTATGGACACCTTATCTTTGACAAAGGAGGCAAGAATATACAATGGATTAAAGACAATCTTTTTAACAAGTGGTGCTGGGAAAACTGGTTAACCACTTTAAAAGAATGAACGTAGAACACTTTCTAAGACCATGCACAAAAATAAACTCAAAATGGATTAAAGATCTAAAAGTAAGACCAGAAATTATAAAACTCTTAGAGGAGAACATAGGCAAAACACTCTCCAACACACATCACAGCAGGATCCTCTATGACCCACCTCCCAGAATATTGGAAATAAAAGCAAAAATAAACAAATGAGACCTAATTAAATTTAAAATATTCTGCATAACAAAGGAAACTATAAGCAAGGTGAAAAGACAGCCTTCAGAATGGCAGAAAATAATAGCAAATGAAACAGCCAAGAAAGAATTAATCACAAAAATATATAAGCAACTCCTGTAGCTCAATTCCAGAAACATAAATGACCCAATCCAAAAATGAGCCAAAGAACTGAACAGACATTTCTCCAAAGAAGACATACAGATGGCTAACAAACACATGAAAAGATGCTCAACATCATCATTATCAGAGAAATGTTAATCAAAACCACAATGAGGTACCATTTCACTCTGGTCAGAATGGCTGTGATCCAAAAGTCTACAAGCAATAAATGCTGGAGACGGTGTGGAGAAAAGGGAACCCTCTTACACTGTTGGTGGGAATGCAAACTAGTCCAGACCCTATGGAGAACAGTGTGGAGATTCCTTAAAAACCTGGAAATAGAACTGCCATATGACCCAGCAATCCCACTGCTGGGCATACACACCGAGGAAACCAGAATTGAAAGAGACACGTGTACCTCAATGTTCATTGCAGCACTGTTTATAATAGCCAGGACATGGAAGCAACCTAGATGTCCATCAGCAGATGAATGGATAAGAAAGCTGTGGTACATATACACAATGGAATATTACTCTGCCATTAAAGAGAATACATTTGAATCAGTTCTAATGAGGTGGGTGAAACTGGAGCCTATTATATAGAGTGAAGTAAGCCAGAAAGAAAAACACCAATACAGTATACTAACATATATATGTGGAATTTAGAAAGATAGTAATGATAACCCTGTATGCAAGACAGCAAACGAGACACAGATGTATAGAACAGTCTTTTGTACTCTGTGGGAGAGGGTGAGGGCGAGATGATTTGGGAGAATGGCATTGAAACATTTATATTATCATATGTGAAAAGAATCGCCAGTCCAGGTTCGATGCATGATACAGGATGCTTGGGGCTGGTGCACTGGGATGACCCAGAGGGATGGTACGGGGAAGGAGGTGGGAGGGGTTTCAAGATGGGGAACACGTTTATATCTATGGAGCATTCATGTCAATGTAAGGCAAAATCAATACAATATTGTAAAGTAATTAGCCTCCAATTAAAATAAACCAATTTTAAAAAGTAAAAAAAAATAATAAAAAGAAATTATTTGTTTAGTTTATTATTTTATTTAATGATAAACTGCAAGTGACCATAGGAAGATAAAACGTGCTTATCAATCATTATACAGATTCCTATGAATATGTTTTTCATAGTCCTTCTGGAGAGGGGAAATGCATGTGGAAGGAAAGATACATGCATGCATCCATGCATGCATATAGACATACATACAAAGAGACAATCTGTTCAGATTTCTATAATAAAAATACCATGAACTGAGTAGCTTATGCCAAGACGGCCACAATAAAGGACAGAAATGGTATGGACCTAACAGAAACAGAATAGATTAAGAAGAGATGTCAAGAATAAATGGAAGAACTATTTTTAAAATATCTTAATAACCTGTATAACCACAATGGTCTGATCAGTCACCTACAAACTGACATACTGGAGTTTGAAGCCAAGTGGGCCTCATTACAAAAATAGCTAGTGGGTGTGATGGAATTCCAGCTGAGCTATTTCAAATCCTAAAGATGGTGCTGTCAAAGTGTTGCATTCAATATGACAGAAAATTTAAAAAGCTCAGCAGTGGCCACAGGACTGGAAAAGATCAGTTTTCATTTCAGTCCCAAAGAAGGGAATATCAAAGATGCTCAAACTACCACACAATAGCACTCATTTCACATGCTAGCAAGGCAATGCTCAAAATTCTTCAAGCTAGGCTTCCACAGTATGTGAACTGAGAACTTAGAGATGTACAAGCTGGATTTAGAAAAGGCAGAGGAATCAGAGATCAAACTGCTAACATCCATTGGATCATAGAAAAAGCAAGAGAATTCCTGAAAAATATTTATCTCTGCTTAGTTGACTACACTAAAGACTTCAACAAATTATGGAAAATTCTAAAAGAGATGGAAGTACCAGACCACTTTACCTGCCTCCTGAGAATCCTGTATACAAGTCAAGAAGCAACAGTTAGAACCTGACATGGAAAAGTGGACTGGTTCAAAATTGGGAAAGGAGTACAGCAAGGATGAATACTGTCACCCTGCTTATTTAACTTATATGCAGAGTACATCATATAAAATGCTGGGTAGATGAAGCACAGAGTGGAATCAAGATTACCAGAAGTAATACCAATAACCTCAGATATGAAGATGACACCACACTTATGGCAGAAAGCAAAGAGAAACTAAAGAGTTTCTTAACGAAGGTAAAAGAGGAGAGTGAAAAAGCTGACTTAAAACTCAATATTCAGAAAACTAAGATCATGGCATCCGGTTTCATCACTTCATGGCAAATAGATGGGGAAACAATGGAAACTGTGAAATAATTTCTTAAGATCCAAAATCACTATATATGGTGACTGAAGCCACAATATTAAAAGACCCTTGTTCCTTGAAAGAAAAGCTATGACCAACTTAGACAGCTTATTAAAAAGCAGAGACATTACTTTGCCAGCAAAGGTCCATCTAGTCGAAGCTATGATTTTTCCAGTAGTCATGTATGGATGTGAGAGTTGGACTAGAAAGAAAGCTGAGCACAGAATTGATGCTTTTGAACTGTGGTGTTGTAGTAGACTCTTGAGAATCCCTTGGACTATAAGGAAAGCCCACTAGTCAATCCTAAAGGAAATCAGTCCTGAATATTCACTGGAAGGACTGAGACCAAAGCTGAAATTCCAATACTTTGGCCACCTGATGGTGGCCACAGACAGATAAAAATTTGGTGACTTCCTTCACTTTACCCAGTCTGCTTTCTGTCCTTTTATTATTATACTGACTTCCATTTTCTTAGAAATTACTAGATTTCAAATCTAATTCTTAAATAGGTATCATTTTTATAGCCCATTTTATAAATTTACATGTGCTCTAAATGACACATAAAAGGTTTTTCATTTAGACATTGTAAATACAGAAAGTTTAGAAACAATCCAATCTATCAATAAGTGATTGGTTGATATATAAAAATACTTCTCATGGAAATGTCATATGGATGTGAAAAAGAATGTTACCTCTCTATGTAGTGAGCTGGGAACATGTCCAGTATAAATATAAGTGAAAAAGTCAAGGTGCAGAAGAGAGTATATGGTGTATGAGCTATAGTATTTTTTTAAATGGCATTATATATATATATAATTCACATGAATATATATAATTCACATAAATAAACCTACCAATAAAGGAGGAATGATGTTTCAAGAAATGAATAGATGAGGGACAAGAATGAAGTTCAGACCCTGTACTGATATTCAGCTAGCATGCACAAATCAAGCCATATTTTTTGATAAAATACTTCCAAAAGAGTTGGTAAATGGCACTTATATTGCTTACCCTATACCTTAAATGTCATTCTGGCCTCCTCCCCTAAAGCTCCAGGAACTCACAAGGAGTCAAATGCTAAAATATAATGAGAAGTATAAAAGACTTATTGAGGGAAACACTGGTGAGAAGAAAAGGAAAGGGGAGCAGGAGTAGCTGGGGAGCGCCTTTAAACTACCATGCAGTTTTGGCTGCTATGAAAGGAAAACAGAAAGAAAGGAGAGATGAGTAGGAAGAGCCACACTGCACTATAGCTCAGAGAAAGTTTCAACTAGGCTAATGAGGAGCACAGGATTCTGTGTTGGGCAGGAATATTCTGGTCTTAGTGCTTCCATGGTGCTCAATTACTGGCTGGGAGCAGTCTAGTGAGAGTGCGGACACAGATTCCACACTGGTGGATTTCAAATTTGCAACAGCTAGAAACTGTCAGGTGACTACACTGCTCACAGCAGGATCTCCAAGTGAGATCTGAGCAGCAAACTCCCATAACTATCAATAAAAGGATCCACTTCTCCATCCATATTTGCTCATCCAAACTTCATCTGTGGTTCTCCTTCTTAGTGGAAATTTAAAGAAGGGATAAACATTTCTTCTCCCAAAGAAAATATATAGACACATGAAAAATGTTCAATATTGCTAATTATTAGAGAATTGCAAATCAAAACTACAGTGAAAATCAACTCACACCAGTCATAATGGCCATCATTAAAAAGTCTACAGACAAATACATCAAGAATAAATCTAGAGAGGACTTCCAAGGTGGTGGAGGAATAAGATAGGGAGATCATCTCCCTCTCCACAAATACATCAAATCTTCATCTGCATATGCAACAGCTACAGAACACCTTCTGAACAAGGCAGAAGAAACCAGACTTCAAAAAGGCAAGCCAATCTCCTTAGAATGAGGAAGGGCAAAAGATGAAGATTTTAAAAAGAGAGATAAAAGATTTTAGGACAGAGAACTGTGCTCCCAGAAGGGAGTCCTGAAAAGTTTCCACACACTCACAGATCCCCACATGGGTGGGGATAGGAAGGAACTTGGGAATTTCAGTGGGGAGCATAGCAACAGGTGTTCAGAAGGCAAAGCAAAAAGAATTCACAATTAACAGGACTTCCCAGTCAAGAAAAGGCTTACATGCTCATGCCTACAGTAGTGAGTAGGGGCAGGGTGATCAGGCTCAGGCTTTGGGGGTAGGGCCTAGGGAGAGGACTGCAGTTGACTCCCATGAAGATACTCTGAGGAGGCTAGTATGACACAGCTGAAGGAATCCAGAGAAAAGCCTCGACCTCCCAGAGAGGCAAGAGATCATTGCTGTTGGTACATTCTAATACCACATGCTTGCAAAGAGCAGCTGTGCCCCCAGTGGTGGTCAACAAAGCCGGCAGGAGCACCAGTGGTGGGACTAGATTCAACTGCAGTTTACTACCTCAGATGGGGAAACATAAGCCAGTAGTCATTGCCAAACCCAGGTAGAGTGCCTGAGGCAGTGGGCAAAATGCTGCCACTACAGTCCTGACCCCAGAGGTGGCAGCTGCCACCAAGCTGTGAATGGGCACAGGGCTCACACCTTGCCAAGAGCCTTATCAACTTGGATCAACCTAGGAACCCATGACTCTAGGCTAGTCCCTTGAGGGAAGTGCACAACCTCCTTCAGACTGTAAAAAATCTGGCAGATATCTAATGCCACATGCAGTCCCTACTACATCCTAATTGTGGCTGTCATACCACCTCTCCCCACTTGACTGAGCAAATTAGCTCTAATAAGCCTCATCTCTTGTCTGTGCAGTGAAGAGAAACCAGAAGGTACCCTACAAGCAGAGGCAGCCACAAAACCAAAGCACAATACCTGGGGTTGTGTGACCAAAGAAGTAGAAGGGAATGAACTCCAGCAGCCACAGGGGCAGCAGATTAAACTGCCACAATTAGCCTGAGACTGTGGACTATGGGGGCAATTATTGACTCTGGAAGCAAGTACAAATTAGAGTAAGGCCAAATCTGAATCTGAGCTGATCTCACACTGCCCACAACAGGTCCAGAGATATTCCTAGGAATCAGTTCAGTTCAGTTGCTCAGTCAGGTTTGACTGTTTGCAATCCCATGGACTGCAGCATGCCATGTCTCCCTTCCCATTACCAACTCCTGGAGTTTACTCAAACTCATGTCCACTGAGTCAGTGATGCCATCCAACCATCTCATCCTCTGTCATTCCCTTCTCTTCCCACCTTCAATCTTTCCTAGCATCAGGGTCTTTTCAAATAAGTCAGTTATTCGCATTGGGTGGCCAAAGTATTGGAGTTTCAGCTTCAGCATCAGTCCTTCCAATGAATATTCAGGATGGATTTCCTTTAGGATGGACTGGTTGGATCTCCTTGTAGTCCAAGGGACTCTCAAGAGTCTTCTCTAACACCACAGTTCAAAAGCATCAATCCTTCAGTGCTCAGCTTTCTTTATAATCTAACTCTCACATCCATAATGACTACTGGGTAAACCATAACCTTGACTAGAAGGACCTTTGTTGGCAAAGTGATGTCTCTGGGTCCCACACCTTCACCATGAAATCATATGCTCCACTCAGAACCCTCCTGCCATCATATTGAACACAGCAGATTTCTGCTACATGACCCATCAACACATGTAAACACTGGCCTGTCTCAATATCCCAAACCCTAAGGGTGGCATCTCGAGAACCACTAACAACTCTTTTTTTCATGAAGATGCATAGAACGCACAGTGGAAGTATGACCATATAAGGTGTGTATATATTTTCCCATGTCTGCATTCCACACTTTGAGAGTCCAATCTGTAGATCTACTAATTATGATATGTGGATTTCATATGTGATGGCCATACTCCACCTGTGTGTCCCACTAATATTCTCAGGCATTTGCCTGTGACTACTGATCAAACTTCTAAATTGTTATCATCAGAACCACTAACTATTCAGTTACCATAAAACTGTAAGCATGTGATCACGTGATCATCATGTCCTTTCAGCACCTTAGGAGACCTGCATTCTCCTCGCCTCTAGTTAGTATCAATTCTGCACTGTCTGATGTATGCACTTTTCCATGGACTATGAATGAAACCTCCTTGTATTACTTTTCTTCTCTTGATGTACAATTGTTCATCAATACCCTTTTCTTTGCATTTTTCTCTCCAGATAAAGTTGTCTTCAGCCAATATTCTCCAGTAAAGACAAGTCTGAGCTGCTTGTAGCAGGTCTTCAGGTTCCGGGAATTAAAGTGCATAAAGTGCCAGCTATTTAGGGAGCAAGGAAATGAAGTCTCATTGAAACTGGGATTCTATCACTTGCATCATATATTTTACATACTATGTTCACAGCTATCAATAAGTTCATCTAAACCAAGCAATTTATCTGGTCCACTCCAGCTCTGAAACATTTTCAACCATTCCTGGAGGCCTGTAGGTAATTGCACAGAAGTAATCCCATGTCATTGTTGCCCTTGACCATTGGCTGCTCTCAGGTCTCCAAAAGTTGTTGGTGTTCCTGAACATGGTACAAGCCCAGTGGTACTTGTATATTCTGAGACTTTGCATGGTTACTTTCCCAAAGAAAAACGGCAGATCTCAGAACCATGGTCCAACTTTCTTTTCATTTTTGTTGTCTTTGTATAGAACTCGGAGGAGAGTTGGTGAATAGGCAGGTCCACAATACTGTTAGAGTTTGTGACACTGTTACTATATGTATGTTCATCTTCCCTGCTGCTGTCATCAGACTGATAAAAAATCATCACTTTCCTGGTCCATTTCTTCTTCCTCCTCATCCTCCTCATCTTGTTCAACAGCATTTTCTTCCTCTTCCTCCTGTTCTTCCTGGTTTCTGGAGGAGTCTTCATCTACCAAAATAAACCAGTTGTTGTTTCCTGCCAGCTGTCCTTGCTGAGAATCATTTTGGTGTCCAGGCCTAGATTCTGCTTCAACGACTTCACCATTCCTCACAATGTGCTCTGCCTCTTGGTGTCTGAGCTGCTGCTGCTGTTGCTGCTGCTGTTGCTGCTGCTGCTGCTGCCGCTGCTGCTGCTACTGTGGCTCTTCCTCTTCCACCACATGATTCATCTGCTCCTCATCTGCCTGACTTGAGGAAGGGTTACCTCTCAGATAGCCTCCAGTTTGTTGTCTTTTGCTGCCCACAGAGAGCAATTCTTGATTCATTTCCAAAAGCCAGCTTGCTACTTCTTGGACTTTGGCTAGACTATCAGAAGATGCAAAGGTTTTCACATTCCTCTCACCCACTTCTGGCAATTTATCCTAAGGAAGTATTCAAAATATTTCATAGCCTTTTATAAATCTCTCTGATGGTTGAGACTCCAATTTAGAGAAGAACCAGTGGTGCTGAGAAAATGGGGTGCTTCCTGTCCTTCTTGGGACCCAGGCAGCAGCCTCGGCAGCTCCACTGTGTTACTGAGCACGAAGTGGGGCTGGGATCACCAATCCGGGCCACCCGGGTCTCTTCCACAGAGGTGGCTGGGGCCCTGCTTACCTCCTCTTTTCCTCTTCCTGGGTCTCTTCAAGCTGGGTACCGTCCCAGGCCACTCTCCCCAACAGTCACGTTTGGGAGGCTCCGGATTTTTGTTTTCTAGTTTTTTCTGGGTGGAGGCTGCAGCCTCCCCCCCTGGGTCCCCCCACCCCAGCACCACAGCCCTCGGGGCTAGAGCAGGGAGGGAGCGCTAAGAACTCCTTCCTGAGTCAAGCCAAGAAGCCAGGAGTCAGGCGATTGGCCCAGAAAGAAGACCCCCGAGGGGTCAAAGGGCAGGGGGGAGGGAAGGAAAGGACTGCAGTACCAGTCCTGCTGTCCCCACTGCCCCAGATGCTGCTTCACATCGGGGTTCCCACCCCCGCCCCTCCATCAGGGGGCGTTTGCCTAGCTTGAAGCCCCAGCTATTACACTCGGGGGCGAGATGTTATGGCCCCCTGCATAGAATCAGAAAGAATGAAACAAGAAAAAGAGTTCCCTAAGGAGGTGAACGGAAAAGGCAATGGCACTTCACTCCAGTACTCTTGCCTGGAAAATCCCATGGATGGAGGAGCCTGGTGGGCTACATTCCATGGGGTCGCTAAGAGTCAGACACGACTGAGCAACTTCACTTTCACTTTTCACTTTCCTGCATTGGAGAAGGAAATGGCAACCCACTCCAGTGATCTTGCCTGGAGATTCCCAGGGACGGGGGAGCCTGGTGGGCTGCCATCTATGGAGTCGCACAGAGTCAGACACGACTGAAGCAACTTAGCAGCAGCAGCAGCAGCAAGGAGGTGAAAGACCTATACTCTGAACAGTATGGAAAATTAATGAAGGAATTTGAAGCTTCTGTAATGAAATGGAAAGACAATGTTCTTGGAATGGAAGGATTCATATTTTTTTAAAATGTTCATACTACCCATATAATCTACTGGATTTAATGGACTCCCTATCAAAATATCCATGACATTTTTCACAGAAGTATAACAAATAAACCTAAAATTCAGATGGAACTATAAAAGACACAGAATTGCAAAATGAACTTGAGAAAAGGGGAGAAAGTTAGAGTTCTAACCCTCCTGGACTGCAGAATATAAAACAAATCTCTAGTAATCAAAATAGCATGGTACTGGCACAAAAGCAAATATATAGATCAATTGAACAGAATACACAGCCCAGAAGTATCCATGCACCAATGGTTAACTAATCCATGACAAAGTAGGCAAGAATATATAATGGAAAAGAGTGTCTCTTCTACATGTGGTGTTAAAACAACAACAACCTGGACATCAGGGCGAGGGAGACTGTGAACTGAGCGGCAGTGAGGTGGGGAGTGCTGGCTCTGCTTGGTGCTGCCCCAGCTCCCAGCTCCCGAACGTGTCACTGTGGCTGGGACCTCCTCCCTCCACCTTGGAAGCCCCTCACCCCATGCCCCGGGAGGAACAGAAGCTCTGGCCCCTCCTCAGTGTCCTCTCACCTTGGAGCAGCCAACTAGTCCTGGCCACTTCCCTGTCTCCAGCCACAGGTTCCGGCTCAGTCACCAGAAAGGTGAGGGAGGGAGAGGAGGGGTGACCACGGCTGCCTTTGGCCCAGGTTAATGCAGAGGTCTTGGCTGCAGCCAGTGCATGGGCTCTGGGTCTCTCAGATGCTCCTTGGCTCTTACGCTCTCCGAGGTGGCCACAGCAGCAGTAGCCACCGGAGATCACTTTGCTGTCTCCCTCCCTCCAATGTCCAGGTTGTTGTTGTTTTAACACCACATGTAGAAGAGACACTCTTTTCCATATTTTTACCTACTTTGTCATGGATTAGTTGACCATTGGTGCATGGGTACTTCTGGGCTGTGTATTCTGTTCAATTGATCTATATATTTGCTTTTGTGCCAGTACCATGCTATTTTGATTACTAGAGATTTGTTTTATATTCTGCAGTCCCAGAGGGTTAGAACTCTAACTTTCTCCCCTTTTCTCAAGTTCATTTTGCAATTCTGTGTCTTTTGTAGTTCCATCTGAATTTTAGGATTATTTGTTATACTTCTGTGAAAAATGTCATGGATATTTTGATAGGGATTCCATTAAATCAGTAGATTACTTTGGGTAGTATGAACATTTTAAAAACATGAATCCTTCCATTCCAATACCATTGGATGTCTGTCCATTTCATTATAGAATCTTCAAATTTCTTCATCAATTTTCTATACTGTTCAGAGTATAGGTCTTTCACCTCCTTAGGGAACTCTTTTTTTGTTGTTGCTTCATTCTTTCTGATGTGATTTTAAGCTGGATTTTTAAATTTTATACTTTTAATATTTTATTATTCATGCATAGAAAAGCAAGAGCTTTCTCTATATCAATCTTGCATCTTTCAATTCTGCTAAATTAATTTATGAGTTCTAACATTTTTTGAATGGAGGCTTTACGTTTCTCTATACAAAGTATTAAGTCATCTCCTAATAGTTACAGTTTTGTCTTCCAATTTGGATTCATTTTATTTCTTTCTCTTGTCTGACTGTTGTGGCTATTACTTCCAATGCTATTTTAAATAGTGTTGGCAAGAGTTTTACCTTTGTTTCACATTCAAAAAAATCATTAACAGAAGTTGGGCAGGTTGATGCAGTCTGGTGGAGGTGGGGCAGTCTGGCTTCTTGCACCACCTGGGAAGGCCCAGTCAGCTGGGCCACCATGCCCTTTCCACAGCCCCAGCTTAGGAGCCTGGCTCCACATCCTGACAAGGGGGAGCATCACTGTGGCCCACTGTTCAAAGCACTCCTGGCTTCCTGGGTCAAGGCAGTGGCAGTGGTGGAGGTGGAGACTGACCAGGAACAGTCCACACTGCCACTGGAGAGGAGCCTGATGCAGCCAAAAAATAAATAAATGAATCATTACCAAAAGAAACCACTTGTTACACACAATAAACAATTTCAATATTTAGTAGAAGATTCATTGACTTAATTTCAATATATGATCATTAAAGGAAGAGGAATAGAAACAATAGGAAAGAGTACATATATCACCAAATTGGGCCAATCAACATCCAGATTAACAGCAATCTGGAGTCCCAGTTGGGAAAAAGTCCCAGGCAATGTGTCTAATCCACAGGTGAAACGTCAAAATTGCAGTTTCAGGGGTTCCCACTTATAATCCCAGGGCACAAAGTGATATCATTATCAGTTTTCAGGCAAAGATGCAGCTCTGGTTTTACTTTAATCTTGTTACAATGTTGTTTGCTTTATCTTGTGAGTCATAGGATTTATTAAGCCCTGAGTGGTGGGCCAGATCTCTAGGGGCTCAAGAACTCCAAGACGCACTCCTCTTCTTATTTAAAGTACTTCTTGCCTTGCTGTGCTTACAGGCAGCATGGAATCTGGGCAATGTACAGGCAGGTCAGAAGAAAGGTTTGAGGCCTGCTCTCCTGCTTCTGAAATCTGAATAAGACTACCTCCATTTTAATTTCCTTAGCAAATAGAAGTGTTTAGAGTGGGTGTTTTTGTCTTGTTCTTGAATCTAGTGGGCAGTCTTGCATCTTTTCATTGTTGAGTATGATGTTGGCTGTGGGTTTCTCATCAATGGCTTTTATTATGTTGAGATGTTTCCTCTCTACCTGCTTCAATGAGAATTTTTTTTATCATAAATGGATGTTAAATTTTTTCCAGTGCTTTTACTGTGTCTTTTGAGATGATAATGTGATTTTTAGTCTACCTTTTGTTAATGTAGTACATCACACTTGTTGATTTGCTTTTAAAATATCACACTATTTTTGTAACCCTGGAATGAATCCAGTTTGATCAAAGTGTTTGATCGTTTTTATATATTGTTGGATTTGGTTTTCTAGCACTTTCTTAAAAATATTTGCATCTGTTTTTATCAGAGATACTGTCTTCTAATTTTCTTTTTCTACAGTATCGTTGGTTTTGTGTCAGGATAATGCCTTGTAGAATATCGCTCCTCTTAATTTTTTTGTAATAGCTTCAGAAGGATAAGTATTAGTTTTCTGTATATCTGATAAAAACCCACTGTAAAGCCACCTGGTCTTAGACTTGTGTTTGCTAGAAGTTTATATGAAAAAAATTAAAATAAGTGGATTTTAAAATGTAGATATATATAAAATAAATTTCATATGGACTGTTCCGAGGGGATCAGTTGGTAAAGAACCCACCTGCCAATGCAGGAGATGCAAGAGACATGGGTTCAATCCCTGGGTTGAGAAAAATTTCCTGGAGCAGAAAATGGCAACCTGCTCTAGTATTCTTGCCTGAAAAATTCCATGGACAGAGGAGCCTGGTGGGCAACAGACCATGGGGTTGCAAAGAGTCAGACAGGACTGAGTGCACACACACACACACACACACACACACACACACACACACAGACCTATATATGAAAGGTAAGGCTATAATGTTTAGGAGAAAATATGAAATATCACGACATGAAGTAAGCAAAGACTTCTTAAACAGCAAAAACTATTGCTGGCAGTAAGTTTCAAAACTTGGCAAATGTGACTAAATTAAGATTAATAATTTCTTCCTTCATATGCTACATAAAGTGAGTGAAAGAGTAAGCCACAGACAGCAAGAAGATACTTTCTATTCTAGTAAATAAAAAGGATTGGATCTAGACTGCATAGAGAGCTCCTACAAATCTGTAAGAAATAAATGAAATTCCTACAATAAAGATGTGCAAAATACTTGAATATGCACTTCATAAAAGAAGACATTCAAATTCCCAATAAACAAAATAGACAGGTGACCAAACATAATGATCATCAGGAAAATACAATTAAAATTATTTAAGTAACATTGTGTTTATGGATCTTGTTGCTGGACATATTTATTTAGGTCATCAATAAATTTTTTTAAACTACAGTCAATTGAAACAATTGTTTTCTCTGTGTAGTTGTGCCACAGTTATTATAAAGATTTTTTGTTTATTTGTAAAGATGTCATTACAGTTAAGTGACATAGCAGATCTGTCAGGGTGTGACTAAGATGATGGAGAAGTGAGAAGAGATTGTTCTGTATAGTAGATATATATAATATGCAGTTAAGATTATTTGCCACATTTAATTTTCAATTTCTAAGGATTGCTTTTTAAAATTTATTTTTAATTATGCAAAAATTTTGTATTCTTGAAAAATAAAATTGATGTAACATACTGCATTCCAAAATCTCATTTCTACCCCTCTATATTGCACACTATTACCTCTCTCCCACAATTTACTTCTATATTCCCCTTGTATTTCATAACAACAGACAATCTTATTTGTGAAAGTAGTTTCAAATTTTTATGTATATTTTTTGGATATCTTTTAGAAATGGAATTAGTAGCTCAAATATTAAACATAGGTTTCTACTTTGTCACAATAAAGTAGCAAGAGTGAGTTTCCCTCGCACCTTGAAAGTGAGTGTTAGTCACCCAGTTATGTCTGACTCTTGCAACCCCATGGACTGTAGCCCACCAGACTTCTCTGTCCATGGAATTCCCCCAGAAAGAATACTGGAGAGGATAGCCATTTGCTTCCCCAGAGGAGATTGAACCTTTCCACTTTAAACAACTTAATTAAAAAAATAGACAAGGGAATGGCATCACCAAGATGGCAGCATAGGTTGTTTCTGACTTTGTTCTCCTTCACAAGAAGAACTAACACATTTTCTAGAAAAAGACACCGATAAATGAATCCTAGAATATGAACATGAGGCTAAAGGACCACAGAGACTGAGACAGACTACATTAGAAGGGCTAAGAGAAGCAGTTACAAAGTGACTACCTTCCCCATCCACTAGGCGAGCAGAGACAACATGGAGAGTTCTCCCCTGAATCACAGATCACTCAAAGGGGAAAAGAGAACATTAATGGGACACCTAGAATCCCCCCATCATTGTGGGTTGCTCTGTGGGAGTCATTACTCTGACCCTGTGAGGATTGCAAGTGAGCAATGATAATAAAAAAAGAGAAAATTTAAAGGTAAATATTACTCATGAGCATAGATGCAAAAATTCTCAACAAAATACTACAAAACAAATCCAATAATACATTCAAAGGATCATACACCATAATCAAGAGGGATTTATTCCAGGGATGCAAAGATTTTACAGTATTTGCAAACCAATCAATTTGATATACCACATCAACAAATTGAAGAATAACAATCATATGAACATCTCAATAGATGCAGATAAAGCTTCTGATGAAATTCAACACACATTTATGATTAAAAAAAAAAATAGACCTGCCAGAAGTGGGCATAGAGGGCAAATCCCTAAACATAATAATAATTACCTACAGCTAACATCATGCTCAAGGGTGAAAAGCTAAAAGCATTTAATGTAAAATTAGGAACAAGACAAGAATATCCAATCTCACCACTTTTATTCAACATAATGTTGGAAGTCCTAGCCTCAACAATCAGAGAAGAAAAAGAAATAAAATAATCTAAATTGGAAAAGAGAAGGGTAACTCTCACTGTTCATAGATGTCATAATATTATACATGGAAAATCATAAAGATCCTACCAGAAAACTGCTAGAGTTCATCAATGAATTGGACAAAGTTACAGGATACAAAAAATAGAGAAATCTTTTGTATTTCTATACACCACCAATGAAAAATGAGAAACAGAAATTTAAAAAAAACAATTTCATTTTACATAGCCTCAAAAAGAATAAAATAACTAGAAATAAACCTACCTTAGGAGAGAGGAAAAACCTGTACCCTGAAAGTTATAAGATGCTGATTAAAAAAATCAAAGATGATACAAAAATTGGAGAGAGATACCATATTCTTGGGCTTCCATGGTGGCTCAGTGGTAAAGAATTCACCTTCAACGAGGAAACCACAGGAGACATGGGCTTGATCCTTGGGTCTGGAAAATTCCTTGGAAGAGGGCATGGCAACCTGCTCCAGTATACTTACCTGGAAAACTCCAATAAACAGAGGAGCCTGGCAGGCTACAGTCCACTGGGTCATCAAAAGTCAGACACGACTGAAGTGACTTAGCATGCACACATGCACCATGTTCTTGATAGAAGAATCAATATTGTCAAAATGAGTATACCACAGAAAACAATCTACAGAATCAATACAATCCCTACCAAATTACCAAAGGCATTTTTCACAGAACTGGAACCAAAAAGGAATGTCCAAACTATAAGACAATTGCACTCATTTCACATGCTGGTAAGGTTATGCTCAAAATCCTTCAAGCTGGCTTCAGCAATATATGAACCAAGAACTTTAAGATGTACAAGCTTGGTTTAGAAAAGTCAGAGGAAACTGAGAGAAAATATCAAACATTTGATGGATCATAGAGAAAGCAATGGAATTTCAGAAAAAGAAATCTACATATGCTTCATTAACTATGCTAAAGCCTTAGACTGTGTGGATCACAACAAATTGTGGAAAATTCTCAAACAGATGGGAATACCAGACCACGTTACTTGTCTCTTGAGAATGTTGTATGTGGGTCAGGAAGCAACAGTTAGAATTGGACATGGAATAACTGACTGGTTCAAAATTGGAAAGGACTATGACAAGGCTGCATGTTACCACCCTTCTTTTTAAACTTATAAGAAGAACATATCATGTGAAGTCCTGGGCTGAATGAATCACAGGCTGGAATCAAGTTTTCCAGGAGAAATATCAACAACATCAGAAATATCAACAACCTAGGAGTTGGAAAATTCAATCTCCATGACTTCAGATGACACCACTCTAATAACAGACAGTGAGGAGAAACTAAGGAACCTCTTGATGAGGGTGAAAAAGGAGAATAAAAAATTAACATTAAAGCTCAACGTTAAAAAAACTAAGATCATGACATTCAGTCCCATCACTTCAGGACTAATAAAAGGGGGAAAAGTGGAAGCAGTGATAGATTTTATTTTCTTGGACTCCAAAGTCACTGCAGATGGTGATTGCAACTTTGAAATTAAAAGATGCTTGCTCCTTCTAAGAAAAGCTATGACAAACCTAGACAGTATATTAAAAAGCAGAGAAATCACTTTGCCAACAAAGATCCATACAGTCAAAGCTATGGCTTTTCCAGTAGTCATGTATGGATGTGAGAGCTGGACCATAAAAAAGGACCATCAAAGAATTTATGCCTTTGAATTGTGGTGCTGGAGAAGACCCTTGAGAATCTCTTGGACAGCAAAGACATCAAACCAGTAAATTCTAAATGAAATCATCCCTGAATAGTCATTGGAAGGACTGATGAAGAAGCTAAAGCTCCAAGAATTTGGCCACTTAATGCGAAGAGCTAATTCATTAGGAAAGACCCTGATTCTGGGAAAGATTGAAGGCAAAAGGATAAGGGAGTGGCAGAGGATGAGGTGATTAGACATCAACATTGACTCAATGAACACGAAATTGAGCAAACTCGGGCAGATAGTGAAGGACAGTGGAGCTTGTTGCATTGCAGCCCATGAAGTCATAACGAACTGGACATGATTTAGTGACTGAACAAAATAAGAACCAAAAACCTTTAAAGTATAAGCATGTATGGAATCACAAGAGATCTTGAATAGTCAAATAAATCTTGAGAAAGAAAAATGGAGCTAGAGGAATCAGGCTCCCTTACTTCAGACTATACTACAAAGCTAGCAACATCAAAATAATATGGTACAGGCAGAAAAACAGAAATATAGATCAATGGAAAGTGACCACAAATACAGCGATAAACACATGCACCTATGGCCAAGTAATGTTTGACAAAGGATACAAGACTCTACTATGGAGTAAAGACAGCCTCTTCAAAATGTCATGCTGGGAAAACTGGACAGCTACATTTAAAAAGTGAAATTAGTACATTTTTAAAAACCATTCATAAAAATAAAATCAAAGTGGATTAGAGACCTAAATATAAGACTGAATACTATAAAACTTTTAGGGAAAAACTTAGGTAGAAGACACACTGACACAAGTCACAAGAAAATCTTTTTCAGTCTGTTTACTAGAGTGCAGAAAATAAAAACAAAAATAAATAAGTAGGAACTACTTAACTCAAAAGTTTTGCACAGCAAGGGAAACCATGAAGAAAATGAAAAGATGAGCCACAGAATGGAAGAAAATCTTTGCAAATGACATGACTGACAAGAGGTAATTCTTCAAAATTTACAAACTATTCGTGTGCTCAATATTAAAAAAAAAATTAAAAAATGGGCAAATGATCTAAATAGACATTTCTACACAGAAGACATACAGATGCAAAACATACACCCACACACACACATGAAAGGTGCTCAGTTCAGTTCAGTTTAGTCACTCAGTCATGTATGACTCTTTGCAACCCCATGGACTGCATCACGCCAGGCTTTCTTGTCCCTCACCAACTCCCAGACCTTGCTCAAACTCATGTCCATCGAGTCAGTGATGCCATACAACCATCTCATCCTCTGTCATCCCCTTCTCTTCCCAACTTCAATCTTTCCCTGCGTCAGGGTCTTTTCAAATGAGTCAGTTCTTCGTATCAGGTGGCCAAAGTATCGGAGCTTCAGCTTCAGCAACAGTTCTTCCAAAGAATATTCAGCATTGATTTCCTTTAGGATGGACTGGTTGGATCTCCTTGCAGTCCAAGGAACTCTCAAGAGTCTTCTCCAACACTACAGTTCAAAAGCATCAATTCATTGGTGCTCAACGGAGAAGGCAATGGCAACCCACTCCAGTGTTCTTGCCTGGAGAATCCCAGGGCTGGGGGAGCCTGGTGGGCTGCCATCTATGGGGTTGCACAGAGTCGGACACGACTGAAGTGACTTAGCAGCAGCAGCAGCTTTCCTTACGGTCCAACTTTCACATCCATACATAACTAGTGCAAAAAATATAGCTTTGACTAGACAGACCTTCGTTGGCAAAGTAATGTTCCTGCTTTTCAATATTCTGTCTAGTTTGGTCATAGCTTTTCTTCCAAAGAGCAAGTGTCTTTTAATTTCATGACTACAAGGTGACAGAGTAGAAGGGCATGTGCTCATCTTCTCCTGTAAGAACTCCAAAATTACAAACGGCTGCTGAACAACCATCAAAAGTAGAATGTCCACTTCAGCTCAGTTCAGTTGCTCAATTGTGTGCGACTCTTTGTGACCCCATGAATTGCAGCAAGCCAGGCCTCCCTGTCCATCAACAACTCCCAGAGTTCACTCAAACTCATGTCCATCGAGTCAGTGATGCATTCCAGCCATCTCATCCTCTGTCGTCTTCCTGCCCCCAATCCCTCCCAGCATCAGAGTCTTTTCCAATGAGTCAACTCTTCACATGAGGTGGCCAAAGTACTGGAGTTTCAGCTTTAGCATCATTCCTTCCAAAGAACACCCAGAACTGATCTCTTTAGAATGGACTGGTTGGATCTTCTTGCAGTCCAAGGGACTGTCAAGAGTCTTCTCCAACACCACAGTTCAAAAGCATCAATTCTTCGGTGTTCAGCTTTCTTCATAGTCCAACTCTCACATCCATACATGACCACAGGAAAAATCATACCCTTGACTAGACGAACCTTTGTTGACAAAGTAATGTCTCTGCTTTTAAATATGCTATCTAGGTTGGTCATAACTTTCCTTCTAAGGAGTAAGCATCTTTTAATTTCATGGCTGCAATCACCACTTGCCATGATTTTGGAGCCCAACAAAATAAAGTGTGACACTGTTTCCACTGTTTCCCCATCTACTTCCCATGAAGTGATGGGAGCAAATGCCATTATCTTCGTTTTCTGAATGTTGATCTTTAAGCCAACTTTTTCACTCTCCTCTTTCACTTTCATCAAGAGGCTTTTTAGCTCCTCTTCACTTTCTGCCATAAGGGTGGTGTCATCTGCATATCTGAGGTTGTTCATATTTCTCCTGTGAATCTTGTTTCCAGCTTGTGCTTCTTCCAGCCCAGTGTTTCTCATGATGTACTCTGCATATAAGTTAAATAAGCAGGGTGACAATACACAGCCTTGACGTACTCCTTTTCCTATTTGGAACCAGCCTGTTGTTCCATCTCCAGTTCTAACTGCTGCTTCTTGACCTGCATACAGATTTCTCAAGAGGCAGGTCAGGTGGTCTGGTATTCCCATCTCTTTCAGAATTTTCCACAGTTTATTGTGATCCACACAGTCAAAGGCTTTGGCATAGTCAATAAAGCAGAAGTAGATGTTTTTCTGGAACTCTCTTGCTTTTCCAATGATCCAGTGGATGTTGGCAATTTGATCTTTGCTTCCTCTGCCTTTTCTAAAATCAGCTTGAACATCTCAAAGTTCACGGTTCATGTATTGCTGAAGCCTGGCTTGGAGAATTTTGAGCATTACTTTACTAGTGTGTGAGATGAGAGCAATAGTGCGGTAGTTTGAGCATTCTTTGACATTGCCTTTCTTTGGGATTGGAATGAAAACTGACCGTTTCCAGTTCTGTGGCCACTGCTGAGTTTTCCAAATGTGCTGGCATATTGAGTGCAGCACTTTCACAGCATCATCTTCCAGAATTTGAAATAGCTCAACTGGAACTCCATCACCTCCACTGGCTTTCTTCATAGTGATGCTCTCTAAGGCCCACTTGACTTCACATTCCAGGATGTGTGGCTCTAGGTGAGTGATCACACCATCATGACTATCTTGATTGTGAAGATCTTTTTTGTACAGTTCTTCTGTGTATTTTTGCCACCTCTTCTTAATGCCTTCTGCTTCTGTTAGGTCCGTACCATTCCTATCCTTTATTCAGCCCATCTTTGCATGAAATGTTCCTTTGGTATCTCTAATTTTCTTGACGAGATCTCTAGTCATTCTTATTCTGTTCTTTTCCTCTATTTCTTTGCATTGATCATTGAGGAAGGCTTTCTTATCTCTCCTTGCTATTCTTTGGAACTCTGCATTCAGATGCTTATATTTTTCCTTTTCTCCTCCGCTTTCCACTTCTCTTCTTTTTACAGCTCTTTGTAAAGCCTCCCCAGACAGCCATTTTGCTTTTTTGCATTTCTTTTCCATGGAGATGGTCTTGATCCCTGTCTCCTGTACAATGTCACGAACCTCCATCCATAGTTCATCAGGCACTCTATCCGTCAGATATAGTCCCTTAAATCTATTTCTCACTTACTCTGTAATCATAAGGGATTTGATTTAGGTCATACCTGAATGATCTAGTGGTTTCCCCTACTTTATTCTATTTAAGTCTTAATTTGGCAATAAGGAGTTCATGATCTGAGCCACAGTCAGCTCCCACTCTTGTTTTTGCTGACTGTAGATACCACCAAAAATGATCCCCCAAGCCCAAGGGCAAAGAAGAAGCTTCATCAAGGGTAGGAGGGGCAAAACTTCATTCAGAAGAGAACTCCATACCTGCCAGAGACACTCAGAGGGCTCAAAAAAAAAAACCTTTTGCAAATCAGGAGATCCCACAGAGACTGAGCCAGGTCTGCCTTTGAGTGTTTGAGTGTCTCCTGCAGAGGTATGGGTCAGCAGTGGCCTGCCGCAGGGGCAGGGGCTCTGGGTGCAGCAGACCTCAGTATGGCAAAAGCCCTCTTGGGAGAGGTCACCATTAACCCACCACAGAGCCACCAGAACTTACACAGGACTGGGGAAACATACTCTTGGATGGCACAAACAAAACCTTGTGCCCACCAGGACCCAGGAGAAAGGAGAAGTGACCCCACAAGAGACTGACCCAGACTTGCCTGTGAGTGTCCAGGAATCTCCAATAGAGGTTTGTGTTGGTGGTGGCCTGCTGCAGGGTCAGGGACACTGAGTGTGGCAATGGGTACAAGGGACCTTTTGAAGGAGGTCGCCATTATCTTCATTACCTCCACCATAGTTTGGCCTCAGGTAAAACAACAGGGAGGGAACACAATCTTGCCCATCAACAAAAAATTGATTTACTGAGCATGGCTCCGCTCATCAGAACAAGACCCAGTTTCCCCCACAGTCAGTCTCTCCCATCAGGAAGTTTCCATAAGCCTCTCATCCTTATCAGTCAGAGGGAAGATAGAATGAAAACCACAATCACAGAAAATTAATCAAGCTGATCACATGGACCACAGCCTTATCTAATTCAATGAAACTATGAGCCATGCTGTGTAAGGCCACCCAAGATGGACGGGTCATGGTGGAGAATTCTGACAAAACATGGTCCACTGGAGAAGGGAATGGCAAACCACGTCAGTATTCTTGCCTTGAGAATCCCATGGAAGGTGCTCATATGACTAATTATTAGAGAAATGAAAATCAAAACTGCACTGAGATATCGTCTCACTCCAGTCAGATAGCCATTATCAAAATGTCTACAAACAATAAACGCTGAGAAAGAATGTGGGGATAAGGGAACCCACCTATTCTGTTGGTGGAAATGAAAATCATTGCAGGCACTATGGAAAACAGTATGGATCTTCCTTAAGAAAGCTAAAAACAGTCTATCATGTCATCCAGCAATCCCATTCCTGGGCATATATCTGGAGAAAACCATGGTTCAAGAGGATACATGTGCCCAAATGTTCATTGCAGCACTATTTACATTAGTCAAGACATGGAAGCAAACTAAATGTCCATCGACAGATAAATAGATAAAGTATATGTGGTACTTGTATAAAATGGATTATTATTCAGCCATGAAAAATAATGAAATAATGCCATTTGCAGCCACGTAGATGGACCTGGTGATTATCATACTAAGTGAAATTTCAGATTAAAAAATACAAATATTATATGATATTTCTTATCAAGTAAGCAACATCACATAAGACTCTGATTTATCAGAATTTAAAAATATATGATACAAATGAACTTATTACAAAACAGAAACAGACTCAAAGACTTTTGAATGAAATTATGGTTGCATGCATCCTAAGTTGCTTCAGGCATGTCCAACTCCTTGGGACCTACCCTATGGACTATAACCCACAGGCTCCTCTGTCCATGGGATTCTCCAGGCAAGAACAATGGAGTGGGTTACCATGCCCCCCTCCAGGGAACATTCCCAACCCAGGGATTGAACCTGTGTCTCTTATATCTCATGCACTGGCAGGTGGGCTCTTTACCACTAGTGCCACCTGGGAAGCCCTAAAATTATGGTCACCAAAGTTTAACTTTCATGGAGAGGGATACAATGAGAGTTTTGCATTGACATGTATGCACTTTAATATTTAAAAGATAAACAAAAAAGACCTACTGTCTAGCACAGGGATCTCTGCTCAATATTCTGTAATAGCCTAAATGAGAACAGAATCTGAAAAAGAATAAATGCAAGTATATGTCAAACTGAAACGCTTTTTCTCTAAAGCAGAAACTAACACAATATTGTTAAGCAACTATCCTCCAATATAAAATACTTTTCTCAGAATAGCAACATTAAAAATGATAACACAGAAATAGAAAGTATCATAAAAGGCTACTATGAACAATTATATACCAATGAAGTGGGCTACCTAGGAGAAATGGAATAATTCTTAGAAATATGCAAGACTGAATCAGGAAGAAACAGAAAATCTGAATAAACCAATTACTGGCAATGAGGTTGTACTAGTAATCAAAAATTTTCTAATGAAGTAAAACTTAAGACCAGATTGCTTTACTGGTAAATATACCAACTATTTAAACAAGAATTATGCCATGAGTGCATCCATGCTGAGTTACATCAGTCATGTCTGACTCTTTGCAACACTATAGACTGTAGCCCACCAGCCTCCTCTGTCCTCGGAGTTCTTCAGGCAAGAATCCTGGAGTGGGTTGCCATGCCCTCCTCCATGGGACCTTCCTTACCCAGAGACTGAACCCTCATCTCTTATATCTCCTGCATTGGCAGGTGGTTCTTTACCACTAGCATCACCTGGGAAGCCCCGAGAATTATACCAATCCTTCTCAAACTCTTCTTAAAGATAGAAAAGGAGGAGACACTCTCAAACTCATTTTAAGAATTTTATTACCATTATTATTATTTTGATGTCAAGGCTTAATAAGGAAACTTCTAGTAAAGAAAATTACAGGGCAATATTCTCAATTAATATAGATATAAAAACTGTCAACAAATTACTAGAAAACCAAGTATCAGATTGGAAAATAATAAAAATGATATCCATATGTTGATGACAAGAGTTTAAAATCTTGAAAACTGAAGAGAAAACTTCTAGACATAATCAATGAATTCGCTAATGTTTCTGGGTGTGAAATTAAGTTGCAAAAATCAGTGTATTGGCATTTCAATACACTAGTGACAAATTTTCTGCCTATAAGCGCACCCACAGTAGTAAGTTAGTCAAACAGAAGGAACAATGCAGGCAACATAGAGGGCAACCTGAGAACATACAGCCCTGGTGAAAGGTGGGCAGTGAGCTGTTATGCCTCATAGAACACTTACTGCATAAGAATTTGGAAGTGTAACCAGTATAACCAGTGTAGCAAATAAATATAAATAAAAACAGCAAATTAGGCAAAATGTGGCAACAGAGGAATAGCTCCCAAGTGAAGGACCAAGATTAAATCCTAGAAGAATTAAGTGAAGTGGAGATAAGCAAACTGCCTGATAGAGTCCTAGGTAATGTACGTATAGATACTGAAATGACTTGGGAGAAGAATGGATTAACAGAGTGAAAGTTAGAAGTTTTTAACATAGAGTTAGAACATATAAAGAACAAAGCAGCAATAAAAAATAAAATAAATGAAATAAATACACAAGGAGTCAACAATATATTTAATGAAACAGGGGAACCTATCAGCTAACTTGGAAAATAATGTAGTAGAAATCACTCTGTGTGTGATAGAGAAATAGAATATATGAAAAGAGAAATCAAAAGCACAGAAATTGAAGCTGTAATAAAAAATCAGCATCCATATCAAATTACCAATGATATTGTACACAGAACTAGAACAAATAACTTCACAATTTTTATGGAAACACAAAAGACCCTGAATAGCTAAAGCAGTCATGAGAAAGAAGAATGGAACTGGAGGAATCAGTCTTTCAAACATCAGACTATACTACAAAGCTACAGTCATCAAGACAGTATGGTACTTGTACAAAGACAGAAATATACATCAATGGAACAAAATAGAAAGTCCAGAGATAAATCCACACACCTATGGACACCTTATCTTTGAGAAAAGAAGCAAAAATGTACAATGGACAAAAGACAGTCTCTTCAACAAGTGGTGTTGGGAAAACTGGTCAACTACATGTAAAAGAATGAAACTAGAACACTTTCTAACACCAAACACAAAAATAAACTCAAAATGGATTAAAGATATAAAGGTAAGACCAGAGAAGAACAGAGACTATAAAACTCTTAGAGGACAATATAGGCAGAACACATTCTGACATAAATCACAGCAAGATCCTCTATGAAGCACCTCTAAGAGTAATAGAAATAAGAATAAAAATAGACAAATGGGACCTAATTAAACTTAAAAACTTTTGCACAACGAAGGAAACTATAAGTAATGTGAAAAGACAGCCCTAAGAATGGGAGAAAATAATAGCAAATGAAACAGCTGAAAAGAGTTAATCTCCAAAATATGCAAGCAGCTCATGCAGCTCAATACCAGAAAAATGAACAACCCAATCAAAAAGTAGGTGAAAGACCTAAACAGACATTTCTCCAAAAAAGACATATAGATGGCTGATAAACACATGGAAAAATGCTCAGCTTCACTCATTAGAAAAATGTAAATCAAAACCACAGTGAGGTATCATCTCACATCAGTCAGAATGGCCATCATCAAAAGTCCACAAACAATTAATGCTAGAGAGGTTGTGGAGAAAAAGGAACCCTCTTACACTGTTGATGGGAATGCATACTGGCACAGCCACTCTGGAAACAGTGTGAAAATTCCTTAAAAAAGTAGGAATAGAACTGCCATATGACCCAGCAATCCAGTGTTGGGCATACACCCCAAAGAAACCAGAATTTAAAGAGAAACATGTATCCCAATGTTCATTGCAGCACTACTTACAATAGCTAAGATATGGAAGCAACCTAAATGGCCATCAGCAGATGAATGGATAAGGAAGTTGTGGTGCATATATACAATGGGATATTACTCAGCATTTGAGTCAGGTCTAATGAGGTGGATGAACCTGGAACCTATTATACAGAGTGAAACAAGTCAGAAAAAGAAAGGTAAATACTGTATGTTAACACATTTATATGGAATTTAGAAAAATGGTACCAATGATTCTACATGCAGGGCAGCAAAGGAGACATAGATGTAAAGAAATTTTTGGACTTAATGGGAAAGGGCAAGGGTGGGATGATTTGAGAAAATAACACAAGAAAATAACATTGAAACATGTACATTATCATATGTAAGATAGATGACCAGTGCAAGTTCGATGCATGAGGCAGGGCACCCAAAGCCAGTGCTCTGGAGCAACCCAGAGAGATAAGGTGGGGAGGGAGGTGGGAGGTAGGTTCAGGATGGGGGGAACACATGTTGGCCAATTCATGTTGATGTATGGCAAAAAACATCACGGTATTGTAAAGTATCATCCAATCAAAATAAACAAATTGAAATAAATAAATAAAATGAAGCATTATGAGAGACAAGACGGTGGAGGATTTGGTGAACATGGAGTACATCTCTCTCCACGCATGCATCAACAATACATCCTCAGATGCAGAGGCTTTCACAGAGCACGAACTGAGTGCTGGCAGGAGCCTCTGATCACCAGAAAACTCTATATCAGTTCAGTTCAGTTCAGTCACTCAGTCGTGTCCAACTCTTTGTGATCCCATGAATTGCAGCACGCCAGGCCTCCCTGTCCATCACAATCTCCCGGAGTTCACTCAAACTCACATCCATCGAGGTGGTGATGCCATCCAGCCATCTCACCCTCTGTCATTCCTTTCTCGTCCTGCCCTCAATCTTTCCCAGCTTCAGGGTCTTTTCAAATGAGTAAGCTCTTCACATCAGGTGGCCAAAGTATTGGAGTTTCAGCTTCAACATCAGTCTTTCCAATGAATACCCAGGACTGATCTCCTTTAGGATGGACTGATTGGATCTCCTTGTAGTTCAAGGGGCTCTCAAGAGTCTTCTCCAACACCACAGTTAAAAAGCATTAATTCTTCTGCACTCAGCTTTCTTTATAGTCCAACTCTCACATCCATACATGACTACTGGAAAAACCATAGCCTTGACTAGACGGACCTTTGTTAACAAAGTAATGTCTCTGCTTTTTAATATGCTGTCTAGCTTGGTCATAACTTTCCTTCCATGGAGTAAGCATCTTTTAATTTCTTGGCTGCAATCACCATCTGCAGTGATTTTGGAGCCCCAAAAACTAAAGTCAGCCTCTGTTTCCCCATCCATTTGCCATAAAGTGATGGGACTGGATGCCATGATCTTAGTTTTCTGAATGTTGAGCTTTAAGCCAACTTTTTCACTCTCCTTTTTCACTTTCACCAAGAGGCTTTTTAGTTCTTCACTTTCTGCCATAAGGGTTAGTGTTAGGGTTAGATCCACTCAAAACTCAGTAGGATGAAAGAAGGAAGGGAAAAATAGGAGAGCAAGCAGGAGTGGTCCTGCACACAGGCAGTGGGACAGCTGAAGTAGGAGTGAGATCCCCACATCAAGGCCAAGCAGTTCAGACAGACGGGAAGCATTTGAGGCTGTCAAGGTGAAGAAGCTGATCTGTGACAGTCTAAATGGAGTGAGAACCACACAGACTTCCATGTTGCGGCCCTACATACCCTTGACAGGGACACAAGTTCACCAGAATGTATAGTGGCTAGGAGTTGGAATGGGGCATTTGAGAGCAATCCCATGGCAAAAATTACTGTTGACTCTGGAGAAATGGCCTAAGGCCTGAGAGGGTGGGAAAGAGGAGATTGCTGTGGGGAATGCCTTTGAAGGAAAGCTGGACAGCCATGTAGGCAGGGCACTACTGCTCAGCCACATGCAGGTAGTGGGGCCATCACTATAGTCACTCTGTCCCTACATGCCAGCACTGGCATGCTGACTAATAGAAAAAAAAAAAAAAAACAGCAAGGGCAGCCCTTTCAAAGTCTGAAGTACAAAGCAATAGAAAAGGACCTTCTGCCAGAGGCTACAAAAGGATCCTAATAGCACCATATCTTCTGCACCTGTGGCTGCTGCCTTCCCTGCACACCTGGTGCTGCTGGGGTCCCTGCAATATAAACATTTGTGCTACATCCATGCTCAGTCCTCACAGGGGCAGAGCTGCCAGAGGTTAGGAAAGAACCTTAATATCACCATATCTCTTACACCCATGCCCTTGGCTTCCCTGCATACCTGACACTGGCAGGGTTCCAGTGATCCTAGCAGCCATGCTATCTACATGCCTTCTCCTCATTGGGGCAGAGCTGCCAGAGTCTAGGAAAGAATCCTAATAACATGATATCTCCAGTTCCTGTGGCTTCCCTGTGAACCAGGCACTGCCAGGGCCCATGCAATCCAAGCAGCTGCACCACCTCTATGCCTAGTCCTAACTGTGGCAGACTCAAGTCCTCCAGGGCAACCTCAGGAGCAAACTCCTATGGGTAACCTCCATGGAAAGATGGGGATAAATCTCTGTTGAGCTTCAAGGTGCAGTGCATAAGAAAGAGGATTGAAAACCTTTCCACCAGCTGTACAAGCTACAGATTAAATCCATGTGATTGACTGAGTCTGGTTTTGGAATATGTGAAAGGACAATGAATGTTCTCAAAAAGAAAATGCTCTAGCTCTGGAAGCTATGGACATTGGAAGCAAGAACAGGTAGGAGTAGGGACAGATTAGTCCGTGCAGTCCCATAGCAGGTCCAGAGACAGCCCTCCTCAGTATCAGAGGTCTTCCTAGGGAGGTGCAGGTGGTCTGGCCTCCTAGGGAGATGGAGGTGGGCTGTGGCTTACAGCAAGGGAAAGGACACTGACAGCTGAGATCCAAGAAAAACATTTAATGTTAGTCTTATAATTTGATTCTTTCTGTAGTAAGTTCTGCAGTATTTTTCTCTTCTTTTTTTCCTCTATTGCTGTGGTTGATTTATTATCTCTATTTAAGCTTTGTGGAATTTAAAAAAAAATCATACTTTTAACTTATTTTATGTATTTCTACTTTCACTTTGGCTTTCTGTAGTTCTTTGAAGTGTTTTTGGTTGTTTTGTTGTTGTTCTTTCCTTGTTGTACTTTGTTCTTTAATATATATAGATCTTTTTATATAATTACATTTAACTTTCCTTCTCTGTTCTTTTTTCCTTTTTTCCACTATGTTTGTTTCCTTGTTTTCTTTTCTATATTTCTCAGCTGACACTCTGTTTTGGTCTTGCTTACTCTTTTGAGTTTGAGATATTTTTGTTTGTAATTGGTTGATATTTTTTGGATTTCCTTTGCTCCCTGGGTAACTCTCTTATACTTTTTTTTTTCTTTTTGGTCTATTTGGCTCTCTATATGTGTGTGTGTATGTTTGTGTGTGTCTGTTTCTTTGTTTTTGTCTCTATTTGTATGATTTTGCTTTTATCATTTGTCTGGTGTTCACTTTTTGTTTCCTTTTTTTGTAGATATTTTGTTCTGTGCTTTTTTGTTGTAATCCCCTTTACTGCCATAATAAAACAGCTTTGTAGGATCTTGGTGCCTCAACAATAAGTCAGGTCTGAATCTCTGGGATTGGAGTGCTGAGTCCAGGACACTAGACCACCAGGGACTATTAATCCCTAAGAACTCCCACAAAGGCCTTCACCAATATCCAAGACCTGGTACCACCCAACTAGCTGCAGAACCCAGTGCAGGATGCCTCATCTAAACAACAAGCAAGACAGGAATACAAACCCAATAATCAGCAGACAGACTTCCCACAGACATTCCAAAACAAACCACTTCACATGACCCTACCAATCAGAGGGGAAAAAAATCACCTTCTTCCACCAGAATGCAGTCACCAGTTCCTCCCAACATGGAGCCTACACAAACCACTGAACCAACTACATCCACCAGAGGAAAAGACCAAAAGCAAGAGGAAGTGCAACCCTATAGCCTTGGGGAAAGTGATATCAAACTTGATAAGTGAGAAAAAAATGAAAAGACAGAGAAATACTGTGCAGGTGAAAGAACAGGGTAAAAATCCAAAAGATGAAATAAACAAAGAAGAAATAGGCAAACTACCTGAAAAACAATTCAGAGTAATGAGAGTGAAGATAATCCAAAATTGTGAAAATCGAATGGAGAAAATGAAAGAATCATTTAAGACATTTAACAAAGACCTAGAAGAAATTAAAAAATGACCAAACAATGAAGAATAAAATAATTAATGAAATTCAAAATACTTGAGGAGAAATAAACAGCAGAATAACTGACAAAATAGTGGATAATAGACCTGGAAGATAGAATGGTGGAAATAACTGCTGAATAGCAAAATAAAGAAAACAAATGAAAATAATTGAGGACAACCTCAGAAACATCAGGGACAATATTAAATGCACCAACATTTGAAGTGTAGGGGTCCTAAAAGAAGATGAGAAAAAGAAAGGATCTGAAAAAATTTTTGAAGAGATTATAATCAGAAAGTACTCTAACATGGGTAAGGAAATAGTCAATCAAGTTCAAGAAAAGCAGAGAATCCCATAACAGGAGAAATCCAAAGGGAAATACTCTGAGACACATATTAATCAAGCTAACAAAAATTAAACACAAATAAGAAATGTTAAAAGCAGTGAGGGAAAGGCAACAAATAACATAAGAAAAAGGAAATTCCATAAGGTTAAAAGCTGAACTTTCAGTACAAATTCTGAAGTCTAGAAGGGAATGGAAGGATACATTTAAAGTAATGAAAGGGGAAAACTTACAACCAAGATTACTCAACTAAACAAAGGTTTCATTAAAAATTTACAGAGGAATCAACAGTTTTTCAGACAAGCAAAAGTTATGACAATTCAACACCAGCAAACCAACTTTACAAAAAATGCTAAAGGGATTTCTATAGGCAGGAAACATAAAAAAAAAGGAAAGACATACTAAAATAAATGCAAAGCAATTAAGAAAATGTGAATAGGAATATACATATAAATAATTACTTTAAATATAAATGAATTAAATACACCAACCAAAAGACACAGATTGGCTGAATGTATACAAAATCAAGACCCCTGTATGTGATGTCTACAAAAGAACAACAGACATAGGGACACACACAGACTGAGAGGGAGAGTATGGAAAAATATATTTTATGAAAATATAAATCAAAAGAAAATCATACAAACAATTCTTTTTGTTGTTGTTGCTGCTGCTTTTCTTATTTTTAATTCAATTTATTTATTTTAATTGAAGGCTAATTAGTTTACAATATTGTAGTGGTTTTTGCAATAATTGACATTAATCAGCCATGGGTGTACCTGTGTTCCCCATCCTGAAACCCCCTCCTACTTCCCTCCCCATCTCATCCCTCTGGGTCATCCTACTGCACCAGCCTGGAGCACCCTGTTTCTTACACATAGGGTTATCATTAGCATCTTTTTAAATTCCATATATATATATGCATTAGTGTACTGTATTGGTGTTTTCTTTCTGGAACTTTACTCTGTATAATAGGCTCCAGTTTTATCCACCTCATGAGAACTTATTCAAATGTATTCTTTTTAATGGCTGAGTAATACTCCATTGTGTATATGTATCACAGCTTTCTTATCCATTTATCTGCCAATGGATATCTAGGTTGCTTCCATGTCCTGGCTGTTACAAACAGTGCTGCAATGAACATTGAAGTACATGTGTCTCTTTCAATTCTGGTATCCTTAGTGTGTATGCCCAGCAGTGGGATTTCTGGGCCATATGGCAGTTCTATTTCCAGTTTTTTTAAGGAATCTCCACACTGTTCTCCATAGTGTCTGGACTAGTTTGCATTCCCACTAACAGTGTAAGAGGGTTCCCTTTTCTCCACACCCTCTCCAGCATTTATTGCTTGTAGACTTTTGGATAGTAGCCATTCTGACTGGCATGAAATGGTACCTCATTGTGGTTGATTTGCATTTCTCTGATGCTGAGCATCTTTTCATGTGTTTGTTAGCCACCTGTATGTCTTCTTTGGAGAAATATCTCTTTAGTTCTTTGGCCCACTTTTTGATTTGGTTGTTTATTTTTCTGGAATTGAGCTGCAGGTTTTGCTTGTATATTTTTGAGATTAATTATTTGTCAGTTATTTTTCTATAATTTTCTCCCATTCTGAAACCTGTCTTTTCACCTTGCTTATAGTTTCCTGCCAGGGTCCAGCCCCCACAGGATCCAGGGGAACCTGAAGGAAAAATGGCATCGGCGGATGATTTAGAGAGAGATAAGGAAAGAATATTGTAGATTAGAAAATAGAGGAGAGAAAGAGGCTGATATTCCTTGGTTTACATAGAAAGCCAATAAAACTTTGGGACAAAAATTTCGCCCTGTTCATGGAGGCCACAGGTGCCTTCCCAGTCTCCCGAGGGAGTGAAGACGCAGAACATCTTCCTGTTCAGGTCTTAGAAACCCGGGCAGATAAGTGAACACAGGGAGCCTTTATGCTCCAAGGGATCAGCCTGAAAAAAGAAAGTAAAAGAGAAAAAAAGAGAAAAAATGAAAAACACGGGGTGGCCAAGCTTCTTCAAGAGAGGCCCAATAGCTTTATTTTTAAAAGGTTCTTTTAACCTTGTCTTATACATAGAGGGAAATGAAAGATGCAAAGTCATACAGAGTCAGCCCAAACATTACATCTGTTTTGTCTTTATCAAAACCAGGATTTTTCTGCAAACCTTTCCCATATGCCGGGAGCCAGCGTGAGGAACTCCGCCCATGGCAAAGGTCATGAGGAAGGAGGCTTGGCATACGCAAAGGCGTGATCAAGCCTCAGGAAACCCCCTGTTCCCGAGCATCTACCCCAAAACCAGAGTCTGTTTTATGCTCTCCCCCATAACCATTTTTCTTGGAGAAGGAGTAAATGTGCAGCTCCAAGGCAATAAAAATTCTTGGGCGTGACAAGAGTGTTTCAGCTTACGGACTCCTCTGAAGGTTATCTAGCCTGCCTATATAGGTTCGTCTGGCCACATGTGATTGTTTACAGCCTCCCAATCTGAGAGTCATGAGATGTTTTAGACTTACTAAAGGCGAATTCTTTGGGGGAGTTGGAAATTATTAGTATAATGGGTTGATTAGGAATTATATTGGTGAAGGGTTTTTCATTTGTTGTGTCAATAATTGCTGCTAATTCCCTGCTCTGGGTGGGACAAGGATGTCTCAGGTCAAACCTCTCTGCTGACAGACTAGCTTGTGTGACAGGATTATCCATACTCCTGCAACATGATTGTTTACTATATCTCAACCATAAACAGCACAGAGAATTTTGGAGTATTTTGAGAGTCTTAATTAGCATAGCATAGGGCTTTTTCTTCTTGTTGAGTCAATGATTGCCGCCAGGCCTCCATATCCTTAGGCACCTGGGAATATATTAATCAATATATTTGGACTATAGAAAAGGAAATATAGTAGTTTTTGATGTTAGCAATACTAGACTTTTTGAGTTAATGGATTTTCTCTTTTGTAATAGATCACTGTACTTTGTTATAAATCACTGTGTCCTTGCTATGTAAGAATGTAACTTTATCATATCTTAAGCCTAAATAGATCTTAAGGGGAGCATTGGTGAAAGGATTTTCATTTGTTGGGCTGATGTTTGCTGCTAAATCTCCATGTTCCCTACCCTTATAATGACTATAACTAACATATAGGAGAAATAAGTATTAACCTTTAAGCATATAGGAGAAATAAGTATTAACCTTTAAGACTAATCATGTTAACCTTGGGTTAAATAAATTCCTTTCTTAATTGTAACTCACTACACCCTCACCCTATAGGAATGCAACTTTATTTGGAGGGTGGTGCCTGGTTTAAGAAAAACACCATTGGAAGAAATAAGTTTTTTGGTTATCAGAAAGAAAGGATCATAAGATGTCAGCAGGTCTCACTCATGGCCAGAAGATGATGTACCCATCACACATACACAATGTTGTGTATATTATCTTCTGGCCTCGGAGGCCTGTGAACATTTTATGACCCTCTTTTGATAAAGGCTGTTCAACCAAAAACTTATTTTCCCTTGAAATGTTTTTTCTTATATTTCTAATCTATGTCAGTCTCAAAAAGTATTAAACAAGTTACATTTCTCACGGAGCAAAGGTACAGTGAGTTATAAGAAAGAACCAATTAGCTCAAAAGTTTGATGTGGTTAATTTCAAGGCTACACTTGTTTTTCTTACTTTCCAACTATGTTAACTAATGCACTCCCAGGTGCATAGTGGATAAGAGATATGGGAACTTAGCAACAAGAATTGCCCCAATAAATGAAATCCTAAACCAGCACTACTCTAATAACTTTTAACTCTTTAAAAGGCTCTATGTTTTAGGCTTTCCATGCCTCTCACAATTGGGAGGCTATAAATAATCATATGCATAGCTGCAAAAGTCTGAATATACCTGCCAAGCAAGCTAGAATGTTAACAGAGGGGGTTTGATTTGAAATATTTCTCTCATGTGCAGGAGACTTATTAGCTATAGCACTAAGTTGATTTTCTCCAGAAAAAGGTGGTCAGGAATAGCTCCCTGTTAATGTCAGAGGAGTTGGTGAAAGTCATGAAATAGTAAAAGAGACAGATTCTGGTTTGGGGGTAGATGCTCAAGAAAGCCTAGGGAGCCCCTTGAGTTCTGAAGCCTTGCTTAACAGTTCTCTTCCACATGACTTTTGTCATGGGTGGGATCTCCCTTGGTGGCTCCCGGCAGTTTCCTTTGCTGTGCAAAATCTTTTAAGGTTAATTAGGTCCCATTTGTTTATTTTTGCTTTTATTTCCAATATTCTGTGAGGTGGGTCAGAGAGGATCCTGCTGTGATTTATGTCGGAAAGGGTTTTGCCTATGTTCTCCTCTAGGAGTTTTATAGATTCTGGTCTTATGTTTAGATTTTTAGTCAATTTTGAATTTATTTTGTGTATGGAAAATTATGATCAACCTAGATAGCATATTCAAAAGCAGAAACATTACTTTGCTGACTAGGTCCGTCTAGTCAAGGCTATGGTTTTTCCTGTGGTCATGTATGGATGTGAGAGTTGGACTGTGAAGAAGGCTGAGCACAGAAGAATTGATGCTTTTGAACTGTGGTGTTGGAGAAGACTCTTGAGAGTCCCTTGGACTGCAAGGAGATCCAACCAATCCATTCTGAAGGAGATCAGCCCTGGGATTTCTTTGGAAGAAATGATGCTAAAGCTGAAACTCCAGTACTTTGGCCACCTCATGGGAAGAGTTGACTCTTTGGAAAAGACTCCGATGCTGGGAAGGATTGGGGGCAGGAGGAGAAGGGGATGACAGAGGATGAGATGGCTGGATGGCATCACTGATCTGATGGACGTGAGTCTGAGTGAACTATGGGAGTTGGTGATGGACAGGGAGTACTGGCGTGCTGCAATTCTTGGGGTTACGAAGAGTCAGACACGACTGAGCAACTGAACTGAACTGAACTGATGGTGTTAGAAAGTTTTCTAGTTTCATTCTTTTACAAGTGGTTGACCAGTTTTCCTATCACCACTTGTTAAGGAGATTTTCTTTCTTCCATTGTATATTCTTGCCTCCTTTGTCAAAGATAAGGTGTCCATAGGTGCATGGATTTATCTCTGGGCTTCCTATTTTGTTCCATTGATCTATATTTCTGTCTTTGTGCCAGGACCATACTGTCTTGATGACTATAGCTTTGTAGTAGAGCCTGAAGTCAGGTAGGTTGATTCCTCCAGTTCCATTCTTCTTTCTCAAGATTGCTTTGGCTATTCGAGGTTTTTTTGTATTTCCACACATATTGTGAAATTATTTTTTCTAGTTCTGTGAAAATACCATTGGTAGCTTGATAGGGATTACATTGAATCTATAAATTCCTTTGGATAGTATACTGGTTTTCAATATATTGATTCTTCCAATCCATGAGCATGGTATATTTCTCCATCTATTTGTGTCATCTGTGATTTCTTTCACCAGTGTTTGATAGTTTTATATATATATATATATATATATATGTATTTTGTTTCTCTAGGTAGATATATTCATAAGTATTTTATTATTTTTGTTGCAATGGTTAATGGAATTATTTCCTTAATTTCTCTTTCTGTTTTTTCATTGTTAGTGTATAAGAATACAAGGGACTTCTGTGTGTTAATTTTACATCCTGCAACTTTACTATATTCATTGATTAGCTCTAATAATTTTCTGTTGGGATCACTAGAGTTTTCTATGTAGAGGACCATGTCATCTTCAAATAGTGAGAGATTTACTTCTTTTCCAATCTGGATTCCTTTTATTTATTTTTCTTCTTTGATTGCTGTGAGCAAAACTTCCAAAGCTGTTGAATAGCAATGGTGAGAGTGGGCACCCTTGCCTTCTTCCTGACTTTAGGGGAAATTCTTTTTATTTTTCACCATTGAGAATAATGTTTGCTGTGGGTTTGTCATATACAGCTTTTATTGTGTTCAGTTATGTTCCTTCTATTCCTACATTCTGCAGGGTTTTTATCATAAATAGATGTTGAATTTTGTCAAAGGCTTCTTCTGCATCTATTGAGATAATCATATGCTTTTTATCTTTTAATTTGCTAATGTATATTACATTGTTTGATTTGCAGATATTAAAGAATCCTTGCATCCCTGGCATAAAGCCCACTTGATCATGATGTATGATCTTTTTATTATGTTGTTGGATTCTGTTTGCTAGAAATTTGTTAAGGATTTTTTCATATATGTTCATCACTGATATTGGCCTGTGGTTTTCTTTTTGTGTGGCATTTTTGTCAGGTTTTGGTATTAGGGTGATGGTGGCCTCATATAATGAGTTTGGAAGTTTACCTTCCTCTGCCATTTTCTGGAAGAGTTTAAGTAGGATAGGTGTTAGCTCTTCTCTAATTCTTTAGTAGAATTCATATGTGAAGCCTTCTGCTCCTGGGCTTTATTTTTGCCCAGATTTCTGATTACAGTTTTGATTTTCGTGCTTATGATTGGTCTGTTAAGATTTTCTATTTCTTTCTGGTTCAGTTTTGGAAAGTTATCCTTTTGTCAGAATTTGTCCTTTTCTTCCAAGTTGTCCATTCTATTGCCATATATTTCCTGATAGTAGTCTTTTGTGATCCTTTGTATTTCTGTGTTGTCTGTTGTGATTTCTCCATTTTCGTTTCTAATTTTGTTGATTTGGTTCTTCTCCCTTTGTTTCTTGATGAGTCTGGCTAATGGTTTGTCTGTTTTATTTATCTTCTCAATGAACCAGTGTTTAGATTTATTGATTTTTGCTATGGTCTCTTTTGTTACTTTTTCATTTATGTGTGCCCTAATTTTTAAGATTTATTTCCTTCTACTAACCCTGGGGTTAGGTTATTTATTTGACTTTTTTCTTGTTTCTTGAGGTAAGCCTGTATTGTTATGAACCTTCCCCTCAGCACCGCTTTTGCAGTGTCCCATAGGTTTGAGGTTGTTGTGTTTTCATTTTCATTTGTTTCTATGCATTTTGATTTCTTTTTTTAATTTCTTCTGTGATTTGTTGTTATTCAGCAGCGTGTTGTTTAGCCTACATGTGATGGAATTTTTAATAGTTTTTTTTTTCCTGTAATTGACATCTAATCTTACCTCATTTTGATCAGAAAAGATGCTTGGAATGATTTCAATTTTTTTGAATTTGCCAAGGCTAGATTTCTAGCCCAGGATGTGATCTATCATGGAGAAGTTACCATGTGCACTTGGGGAAAAGGTGAAATTCATTTTTGGGGGGTGAAATGTCCTATACATATCAGTTAGGTCTAACAGGTCCATTGTATCACTTAAAGACTGTGTTTCCTTGTTAATTTTCTATTTAGTTGATCTATCCATTGGTGTGAGTGGGGTATTAAAGTCTCCCACTATTATCGTGTTATTATTAATTTCCCATTTCATAGTTGTTAGCATTTGTCTTACATATCCTGGTGCTCCTATGTTGAGTGCATATATATTTTTGATTGTCATATCTTCTTCCTGGATTGATCCTTTGATCATTATGTAGTGTCCTTCTTTGTCACTTTTTACAGCCTTTATTTTGAAGTCTATTTTATTTCACATGGGTATTGCTACTCCTGCTTTCTTTTGGTATTTATTTGCATGAAATATCTTTTTCCAACCCTTCACTTTCAGTCTGTATGTATTCCTAGTTTTGAGGTGGGTCTCTTTTAGACAGCATATTTAGGGTGCTGTTTTTTTCTTCCTTTCTTTTTTTTTTTTAATCCATTCAGCCAGTCTTTGTCTTTTGGTTGGGACATTCAACCCATTTACATTTAAGGAATTATTGATAAGTGTGAACAGGTTGCCATTTAGTTTGTTGTTTGGGGTTTGAGTTTATACACTCTTTTTGTGTTTCCTGTCTAGAGAAGATCCTTTAGTATTTGTTGAAGAGCTGGTTTGGTGGTGCTGAATTCTCTCAGCTTTTGCTTGTCTGTAAAGCTTTTGATTTCTCCTTCATATTTGAATGAGATCCTTGCTGGGTACAGTAATCTGTGTTGTAGGTTTTCCTCTTTCATCACTTTAAGTATGTCCTGCCAGTCCCTTCTGGCCTGAAGAGTTTCTATTGAAATGCCCTTGTGTATTATTTGTTGTTTTTCCCTTGCTGCTTTTAATATTTGTTCTTTGTGTTTGATCTTTGTTATTTTGATTAATATGTGTCTGGGGTGTTTTGCCTTGGGTTTACCCTGATTGGGACTCTCTGGGTTTCTTGGACTTGGGTGGCTATTTCCTTCCCCATTGTATGGAAGTTTTCAACTATTATCTCCTCATGTATTTTCTCATGGTCTTTCTTTTTGTCTTCTTCTTCTGGGACTCCTATGAGTCGAATGTTGGGGCATTTAACATTGTTCCAGAGGTCTCTGTGGTTGTCCTCATGTCTTTTAATTCTTTTTTCTCTTCCCTCTGTTTCATTTATTTCTACCATTCTATCTTCTACCTCACTTATCCTATCTCCTGCCTCTGTTATTCTACTGTTTGTTTCCTCCAGAGTGTTTTTTATCTCATTTATTGCATTATTCATTATTGATCAATTCTTTTTTATTTCTTCTAGATCCTTGTTAAACATGTCTTGCATCTTCTCAATCCCTGTCTCCAGACTGTTTATCTGTAACTCTATTTTATTTTTAAGATTTTGGACGATTGATACTATCATTATTCTGAATTCTTTTTGAGGTAGACTCCCTATCTCCTCCTCTTTTGTTTTGTTTGGTGGGCATTTATCATGTTCTTTTACCTGCTGAATATCTCTCTGCCTTTTCATCTTGTTTAGATTGTTCTGTATGTGGTGGCCTCTCTGTATTCTGGAAGTTTGTGGTTCCTCTTTTTGGTGGAGGTTCCTCCCTGTGGTTGGGGTTGGATGAGTGGCTTGTCAAGGTTTCCTGGTCAGGGAAGCTTCCATCAATGTTCTGGTGGGTGGAGCTGGATTTCTTCTCTCTGTAGTGCAGTGAAGTGTCCAGTAGTGAGTTCTGAGATGTCTGTGGGTTTGGTGTGACTTTGGGCAGCCTGTATATTGAAGCTCAGGGCTATGTTCCTGTGTTGCTGGAGAATTTGCATGGTATGTCTTGCTCTGGAACTTGTGGCTCTTGGGTGTTGCTTGGTTTCAGTGTAGGTATGGAGGCTTTTGGATGATTTCTTATCAATTAATGTTCCCTGGAGTCAGGAGTTATCTGGTGTTCTCAGATTTGGGGCTTAATCCTCCTAGCTCTGGTTTTCAGTCTTATTCTTATAGTAGCCTCAAGACTTCTCCATCTATATGGCAATGATGATAAAACATCTAGGTTAATGGTGAAAAGATTATCCATGGTGAGTGACAGGTTCACAGAGTTACATGAAGAAGGGAACAGGGAGGAGGGAGATAGAGGTGACCAGGAAGAGAAATGGGCGATTCAAAAGGTGAGAGACAGATCTAGGCAGTAATCAGTTGCCTAAGTGTTCTCCACAGCCTGGAACACACACAGAGATTCAAAGTTGGGTAGAGAAGAGAAGGGGGAGGGAGGAGATAGAGATGACCTAGGGGAGAAAAAGGAGAGTCAAAAGGGGAGAGAGCAATCAAGCCAGTAATCACATTCCGAAGTAAAAATGGATACTTAAGATGGAATTTTTAAAGGTTCAAAATTGATAACAAATACCCAAAAGCAAAGATTAAAAATCTAGAGTAGAGGTTAGACTCTGGAGCTGTTGAGGGCAGTGTAGGGTCGGTTAACTTTCAGATAGTTACTTGTTCCAGCTTATATTTTTCAAGATCTATAGGCCCCTTCTAATGTAGTTGGTGCTAACTAGAGGGTTTTAATCTGTTGCACCTGTCACTTGCAAAGTGGTTCCCTCTGTTTATTTTGGCTTCTCCTGTTTGCAGATCTCTTCATTGTCTACTTTCTGCCCTGACACAAGGGGGTGAAGGTGGTCACTTATTTAGGCTCACTTCGTCAGTTGTCCTGTGGGGAGGGAGGAACAACGCAAACACATCACTGGCGTGTGTGGGGAGTGCTTGCAGTGATTCGGACACACTAGGTTTGTGTCCTAGCACACATGGCCTGTGTGCTTTCCCAGTCTACACTGCTCAGGCTCCAGGTTGCTTTCCAGGGGAGCTATCCAAACCAGGCCCTGGGTTGCGAGCACTTCCCAAGTCTAAGCTGCTCAGGTTCAGATTTTCGGGTACTCCACAAAGGCACAGACTCAGTTAGGCCTGTGTTTTGTACCTTTCCCAGGTCTGAGCAACTCAGGTGACCAGGTGCTTGGTAAGCACACTCTTCTCAGGTAGGAGGTGAATCTTATCACCTCCCCCATCTCAGCTGCTCAGTCTCCTGGTGCATAGTGGGCCTGCCTTCTCAGGTGTGCTGTGTGTCTCTTCTGGGGAGCTGATCTCTGGCTGCGACCCTCCCGGCGATGCCATCCATCCAGAATCCCAGGAAGTCTTGGTTAGCAACTGGGAGCCCACTCACAGTTTGGTATAGGATGCTGTCTCTGTGGCCGAGATTGCCCCTTTCCACCTCTGGCTGCCCCCTGCCTGCCTCCCGGCCTCTGGTGGGGAATGGGCCAGTCCACAGCTGGCTAGCTCTCCTCTGGTATTCACTCAGTCCTTTGTTCTGTGAGCAGGCCTGGCAGTGACTTAGGTTAGGGCTTTTCATGGGATAGTTCTCTCTCTCTCTCTCTCTCTCTCTCTCTCTCTCTCTCTCTCTCTCTCTCTCTCTCTCTCTCTCTCTCTCTCTCTCTCTCTCTTTTTTTTTTTTCTTCTCTCTCTCTGGCTATTCCACAGTTTGGGTTGCTATTTCACAGTTGCTCCCTCAGATTGCCCTCAGGGAATTCAGGCCCAGTCATTATCCTAAGCAATGCAGCCCGTGCCTCCCTGTTCAGCTCCCGCTTGCTGGTGGTGGATGCGAGCATCTGGGCTACCTCTCTGCTGGGAGATAGAGTTAGGCACATAATCTCTGGGGATTATTTATTTATTTATTTATTTATTCATTTTTCCTCCCAATTATATTGCCCTCTGAGATTCCAAAACTCCCCTCAGACTCACCAGTGAGACTGTTTCCTGGTGTTTGGAAATGTCTCCTCTTTTATGACTCCCTTCCTGGGACAGGTCTCCATCCCTAACTCTTTTGTCTCTCTTTTTATCTTTTAAATTTTATCCTACCTCCTTTTGAAGACAATGGACTGCATTTTCTGGGTGCCTGATGTCTTCTGCCAGCATTTAGAAGTTGTTTTGTGGAATTCGCTCAGTGTTTAAATGTTTCTTTGATGAATTTGTGGGGGAGAAAGTGGCCTCCCCATTCTATTCCTCTGCCATCTTAGGACTGACCCAAAACAATTCTCATATCAGATAAAATAGACCTTAAATTAAAGACCATTATAAGAGAAAAGGAAAGACCTACATAAAGATCAAGGGTCAATTCAAGAAGGATTTGTAGCAATTGTAAAAATGTATGCACCCAACATAAGAGCACCTCATTACATAAGACAAATGGTAATTAAAAAAAAGTGAAATTAACAGTACCACAATAATAGTAGCATATATTAATGCCCAACTTTCAACAATAGACTGATCATCAAGATAGAAAATTAATAAGGAAACAAAAACCCTAAATGACACATTAGTGTCATTGGTAATCTTCAGGACATTCCATCCAAATGCAGAGGAATACACCTTCTTTTCAAGGGCACACAGAACATTCTCCAGGATAGACCACATCATGGGTTACAAGATAAGCCTTTATAAATTTAAAAAAAAAATTCAAATCATATCAAACATCTTTTCTGACCACAATACTATAAGACTGATTATCATTTACAGGAACAAAACTATGTAAAACACAAATACATAGAAGTTAAGCAATACACCTCTAAATAGCCAACAGTAATTTAAAGAAAATCAAGTTCAGTTCAGTTCAGTTCAGTTCAGTTCAGTCACTCAGTCGTGTGCAACTCTTTGTGACCCCATGAATCACAGCATGCCAGGCTTCCCCATCCATCACCATCTCCCGGAGTTCACTCAGACTCACGTCCATCGAGTCCATGATGCCATCCAGCCATCTCATCCTCGGTCGTCCCCTTCTCCTCCTGCCCCCAATCCCTCCCAGCATCAGAGTCTTTTCCAATGAGTCAGCTCTTCACATGAGGTGACCAAAGTACTGGAGATTCAACTTTAGCAACATTACTTCCAAAGAAAACCCAGGACCAATCTCCTTTAGAATGGACTGGTTGGATCTCCTTGCAGTCCAAGGGACTCTCAAGAGTCTTCTCCAACACCACAGTTCAAAAGCATTAATTCTTTGGCACTCAGCCTTCTTCACAGTCCAACTCTCACATCCATCCATGACCACAGGAAAAACCATAGCCTTGACTAGACGGACCTTAGTCGGCAAAGTAATGTCTCTGCTTTTGAATATACTATCTAGGTTGGCCATAACTTTTCTTCCAAGGAGTAAGCATCTTTTAATTTCATGGCTGCAGTCACCATCTGTAGGGATTTTGGAGTCCAAAAAATAAAGTCTGACACTGTTTCCACTGTTTCCCCATCTATTTCCCATGAAGTGATGGGACCGGATGCCATGATATTCGTTTTCTGAATATTGAGCTTTAAGCCAACTTTTTTGCTCTCCTCTTTCACTTTCATCAAGAGGCTTTTTAGCTCCTCTTCACTTTCTGCCATAAGGGTGGTGTCATCTGCATATCTGATGTTATTGATATTTCTCCTGGCAATCTTGATTCCAGCTTGTGTTTCTTCCATAATGGTTATATATGACAAAATCCCAGCAAACATTAATCTCTATGGTGAAAATCTGAAAGCATTTCTTCTCAAATCAAGAATAAGATAAGAGTGCCCAGTCTCACTACTATTGTTTATCATAGTTTTGGAAGTCCTAGCCATGAAAATCAGAAAAGAAAAAGAAATAAAAAGAATTCAGATTGGAAAAGAAGTAAAACTCTCACTGTTTGCAGATAACATGATACCATAAATACAAAATCTTAGAGATATTATCAGAAAATGTCTAGAGCTAATCAATGAATTTAGCAAAGTCACAGAATACAAAATCAATATATAGAAATCACTTGCACCCTAATACACTAACAATGAAAAATTAGAAAGAGAAATTAGGGAAACAGTTCCATTCACCATTATAACAAAAATAATAAAATACCTAGGAATAAACCTAATTATTTGACAAAATATCATAAAATGCTCAAGAAAGAAATCAATGACACAAACAGATGGAGAGTTGTTCCATGTTCTTGGGTTGGAAAATCAATATTGTGAAAATAATTATACTACCTAAAGCAATCCACTGATTCAATGCAATCCTTATCAAATTACCATTGCCATTTTCCACAGAATTAGATTAAAATATTTCACAATTTGTATAGAAACAGAAAAGATCCCAAATAGCCAAAGCAATTTGAGACAGGAAAACAAAACTGGAGGAATCAACCTTCCTGCCTTCAGACTGCACTAGGAAGTTTCAGTCATCAAGACAATATGGTACTGCCACAAAAACAGAAATATTGACTAATGGAAAAAGACAGATTGCCCAGAGATAAGCCCATGCATCTATGGACATCTTATTTTTGACAAAGGAGGTGAGATTATACAATGGAGAAAAGACAAACTCTACAATAAGTGGTATTGGAAAAACTAGATAGATGCATGTAAAGAATAAACTTAGAACATTTCCTAACACCATACACAAAAATAAACTCAAATGGATTAAAGATATGAATAGAGGGCTAGAAACCATTAAACTCATAGAGTAAAACATAGGTATAACAATGTATGACAAAAATTAAAGCAAGGTCCCCTACGACCAGCTTCCTGGAGTAATGGAAACAAAAACAAAAATAAACAAAAGGGACTTAATTATACTTAAAAGATTTGCACAGCAAAGGAAACTATGAATTAGATTAAAAGACAACCCAAAGAATGGGAGAAAATAATTGTAAATGAAGCAACTGACAAAGGATTGATCTTCAAAATATAAACAAAACTCATGCAGCTCAAAATCAGGAAAAAAAAAACAATAAAAATATGCAAAAGACAAAATATGCATAGAAAAGAATGAAAATGAAAACGCAACAATCCAAAACCTATTCAGTAAAAGCAGTGAAAAGGGGAAGGTTCATAGCAATATGAGCCTACCTCAAGAAACAGGAGAGAAATCAAATAAATAACCTAACTAGATTGATTATATTCTTTGCAGCCAAAGATGAGAAGCTCTAGACAGTCAGCAAAAACAAGACCAGGAGCTGACTGTGGTTCCGATCATGAACTCTTTATTGTCAAATTCAGACTTAATTGAAGAAAGTAGGGAAAAACCACTAGATCATTCAGGTATTACCTAAATCAAATCCCTTATGATTATACAGTAGAAGTGAGAAATAGATTTAAGGGCCTAGATCTGATAGAGTTCCTGATGAACTATGGATGAAGGTTTGTGACATTGTACAGGACACAGGGATCAAGACCATCCCCATGGAAAAGAAATGCAAAAAAGCAAAATGGCTGTCTGGGATTCATGGGGTCAAAAAGAGTCAGACACGGCTGAGTGACTGAACTGAACTGAAATCTAAAGCAACTAGAAAAAGAAAAAATGCAGCACCCCAATGTTAGTAGAAGGAAAGAAATCATAAACATTGGGGCAGAAATAAATTCAAAAGTAACAAGGTTGACCATAGACAAAATCAACAAATCTAGAAGCTGATTCTTTGAGAATATAAATAAAATAGACAAAATATTAGTCAGACTTATCAAGAAAAAAGGGAGAAGAATCAAATCAACACAATAGAAATGAAAATGATGAAATCCCAAGAGACAACACAGAAATACAAAGGATCATAAGAAACCACTATCACCAATTATATGACAATAAATTGGACGACTTGGAAGAAATGAACAAAGTCTGAGAGAAGCATAACTTTCTAAAACTGAACCAAGAAGAAATAAAAAAAATCTGAACAAATCCATCACAAGCATGGAAATCGAAACTGTAATCAGTAATCTTCCACCACACAAAAGCCCAGGACCAGATGGCTTCACAGCTGAATTCTACCAAAAATTTAGAGAAGAGCTAACACCTAACTTACACAAACTCTTTCGGAAAATGGTAGAGGAAGGTAAACTTCCGAACTCATTCTATGAGTCCACCATCACCCTAATACCAAATCCAGACAAAGATCCCACAAAAAAAGAAAATTACAGACCAATATCACTGATGAACACATGCAAAAATCCTTAATAAGATTCTAGCACAGAGAATCCAACAACATATTAAGAAGATCGTACATCATGACCTTATGGGTTTTAACCCAGGGATGCAAGATTTCTTCAATATTTGCAAATCAATCAATGGGATACACCACATTAACAAATTGAGAGATAAAAACCATATGATTATCTCCGTAGATGCAGAGAAAGCCTTAGACAGAATTCAACATTCATGTATGATAAAAACCGTCCAGAAAGCATATATAGAAGAAACATACCTCAACATAATGAAAGCCATATATAATAAACCCACAGCTAACATTATCCTCAATGGTGAATCATTGAAAGATTTTCTCCTAAAGTGAGGAACAAGACAAGGGTGACCATTCTCACCACTACTATTCAAAGTAGATTTGGAAATTTTGACCACAGCAATCAGATAAGAAAAAGAAATAAAAGAAATCCAGATTAGAAAAGAAGAAGTAAAACTCTCACTGTTTGCAGATGACATGAACGTCTACAGAGAGAACCCTGATGACTCCACCAGAAAATTAATAGAGCCAATCAATGAATATAGTAAAGTTTCAGGATATAGAGTTAACACACAGAAATCCCTTTCATTCCTATACACTAACAATGAGTAAACAGAAAGAGAAATAAGGAAACAATTTAATTCACCACTGTAACGAAAATAAAATACTTAGGAATAAATCTACCTAAAGAAACAAAATATTGCTATATAGAAAACTATAAAAGGCTGATAAGGATATCAAGATGACACAAATAGATGGAGAAATATACCATGTTCATGGATTGAAAGTATCGATATAGTGAATGTGAGTATACTACACAAAGCAATCTATAGATTCAATGGAATCCCTATCAAGCTATTAACCGTATTTTCACAGAAATAGAAAAAATAATTTCACAATTTGTATGGAAATACGAAAAACCTTGAATAGCCAAAGCAATCTTAGAAAGAAGAGTGGAACTGGAGGAATCAACCTGCCTGACTTCAGGGTCAGCTACAAAGCTACAGTCATCAAAACAGTATGGTCCTGGAACAAAGACAGAAATATAGATCAATGGAACAAAGTAGAAAACCCAGAGATAAATCCATGCATCTATGGACACCTTATCTTTGACAAAGGAGGCAAGAATATACAATAGAGAAAAGACAATCTCTTTCACAAGTGGTGATGGGAAAACTGGTCAACCAGTTGTAAAAGAATGAAACTAGAACACTTTCTAACACCATAGACAACAATAAACTCAAAATGGACTAAAGATCCAAACCTAAGACCAGAAACTATAAAACTCCTAGAGGAAAATGGAGACAAAACACTCTCCGACATAAATCACAGCAGGATCCTCTCTGACACACCTCCCAGAATATTGGAAATAAAAGCAAAAATAAACAAATAGGACCTAATTAAAATTAAAAGCTTCTGCACAACAAAGGAAACTATGAGCAAGGTGAAAAGACAGCCTTCGGAATGGGAGAAAATAATAGCAAATGAAGCAACTGAAAGAATTAATCTCAAAATTATACAAGCAACTCCTGCAGCTCAATTCCAGAAAAATAAACAGCCCAATCAAAAATGGGCCAAAGACCTAAACAGACATTTCTCCAAAGAAGACATACAGATGGCTAACAAACACATGAAAAGATGCTCAACATCATTCATTATCAGAAAAATGCAAATCAAAACCACAATGAGGTCCCATTTCACACTGGTCAGAATGGCTTCTATCCAAAAGTCTACAAGGAATAAATGCTGGAGAGTGTGTGGAGAAAATGGAACCCTCTTACACAGTTGGTGGGAATGCAAACTAGTCCCGGCACTATGAAGAACAATGTGGAGATTCCTTAAAAATCTGGATATAGAACTGCCTTATGACCCAGCAATTCCACTGCTGGGCATACACACTGAGAAACCAGAATTGAAAGAGACATGTGTACCCCAATATTCATCACAGCACTATTTTACAATAGCTAGGACATGGAAGCAATCTAGATATCCATTGGCAGACTAATGAATAAGAAAGCTGTGGTACATATACACAATGGAATATTCAGTTCAGTTCAGTTCAGTTGCTCAGTCGTCTCCAACTCTTTGCGACCCCATGAATCAGCATGTCAGGCCTTCCTGTCCATCACCAACTTCCGGAGTTCACTCAAACTCACATCCATCGAGTAGCTGATGCCAACCAGCCATCTCATCCTCTGTCGTCCCCTTTTCCTCCTGTGCCCAATCCCTCCAAACATCAGAGTCTTTTCCAATGAGTCAATTCTTCTCATGAAGTGGCCAAAGTACTGGAGCTTCAGCTTTAGCATCATTCCTTCCAAAGAGCACCCAGGGCTAATCACCTTCAGATTGGACTGGTTGGATCTCCTTACAGTCCAAGGGACTCTGAGGAGTCTTCTCCAACACCACAGTTCAAAAGCATCAATCCTTTGGCACTCAGCTTTCTTTATAGTCCAACTCTCACATCCATACATGACCACTGAAAAAACCATAGCCTTGACTAGACGGACCTTTGTTGGCAAAGTAATGTCTCTGCTTTTCAACATGCTATCTAGTTTGGTCATAACTTTTCTTCCAAGGAGTAAGCGTCTTTTAATTTCAGCCATTAAAAATAATGCATTTCAATCAGTTCTAATGAGGTGGATGAAATTGGAGTCTCTTTTACAGAGTGAAGTAAGTCAGAAAGAAAAACACCAATACAGTATATTTACACATATATATGGAATTTAGAAAGATGATAATGATGGTACTATATGCGAGACAGCAAAAGAGACACAGATGTAAAGAACAGACTTTGGACTCTGTGGGAGAAGTCAAGGGTGGGATAATTTGAGAGAATGGCATTGAAACATGTATATTATCTATCATATGTGAAATAGATCACCAGCGCAGGTTCAGTACATGAGACAGGGTGCTCAGGGCTAGTGTACTGGGATGACCCTGAGGGTTAGGGATGGGATGGGAATGGAGGTGGGAGGGAGGGTCAGGATGGGGAACACATGTACATGCATGGCTGATTCATGTGAATGTATAGCAAAAACCACCACAGTATTGTAAAGTAATTAGCCTCCAATTAAAAAAAAAGTTCCTATTGATATACGTACACTACTATATAAAATAGATAAATAATAAGGACCTACTCTGTAGCACAGAGTTCTACTCAATACACTGTAATTACCTACATGGGAAAAGAATCTTAAAAAGAGGGGATATATGTATATGTATAACTTATTCACTTTGCTGTACACCTGAAACTACCACAATATTGTAAATCAACTATATTCCAGTAACATTTTTTAAAAAGAATGAAAAACTTAAAAAAAAATACAGAAAAATTGAACAGACATTTCTCCAAAGAAGACATACAAATGTCCAATAAACACAGGAAAAAATGCTCAACATTGTTCATTATGAGAGAAATGCAAATTGAAATACAATGAGGTATCATCTCACATCTGTCAACATCACCATCATCAAAAAGCTATAAACAATAAATGCTGGGGAAGATGTGCAGAAAAGGGAATCCTCTTGCACAATGGGTTGTAATGTGCATGCATTATAAGTTGCTTCAGTTTTGTCTCTTTTTGACCTTATGGACTATAGCCTGCCATGCTCCTCTGTCCATGGGATTCTCCAGGCAAGAATACTGGGATGGGTTTCCATGTCCTCCCTCAGGGGATCTCCCCAACCCAGGGATCAAATTCACTTCTCTTCTGTATTGGCATGTAGGTTTTTTACCACTAGCCCCACCTGGGAAGCTCAAAACTACCATATGGCCCAGCAGTCTCACTACTGAACCTATAACCTTGTTGTTGTTCAGTCACTATGTCATATCTGACTTTTCATGACCTCATGAACTGCAGCATGCCAGGCCTCTCTGTCTGTCATCATCTCCCAGAGTTTGCCCAAGTTAATATCCATTGCATCAGTGATGCCAACCAATCAGCTCATCTTCTGTCACCCTATTCTCCTTCTGCATTTAATCTTTCCCAGGGTCTTTTCCAATGAGTCAGCTGTTCACTTCAGGTGGTCAAAGTCTTGGAGCTTCAACTTTAGCATCAGTCCTTCCAGTGAGTATTCAGGGTTTCCTTTAACATTAAGGAAATGTTTAACATTTTCTTTAACATGGTTTGATCTCCGTGCTGTCTAAGGGACTCTTAAGAGTCTTCTTCAGCATCATAGCTCAAAAGAATCAACTCTTTGGTGCCCTGCCTTCTTCATGGTCCAACTCTCACAACCATATGTGACTACTGGAAAGACCATAACCTTGACATATGGACCTTTGACAGCAAATGATGTCTTTGCTTTTTAATACGCTGTCTAGGTTTGTCATAGTTTTCCTGACAAGAAGCAATCCTCTTCTAATTTCATGGCTACAATTCAAAAAGTCACATGTACCCTCAATGTTCATTGCTGTACTATGTACAATTTACAGTAGCTAGGACATGGTAGCAACCTAGATGTCCATCAACAGATAAATGGATAAAGAAGTTGGAGTACATGTATAAATGACATATTATTCAGACATAAAAAGGAGTGAATGTGAGTTTGTTCTAGTGAGATGAATGAAACTAAAGCCTATTATACAGAGTGAAGTAAGTCAAAGAAAAAAAATCATATAACTATATATATCATAGAAAAATGTTACTGATGAATCCATTTTCAGGGCAGGAATAGAGACACAGATACAGAGAACATACCTGTGGATACAGCAGGGAAAGGAGAGGATGGGCCAAATTAAGACAGGAGCGTTGAAACATATATAGTATTGTATGTAAAATAGGTAGTTGGAGTTTCTGTATAACAGAGGAAGATCAACCCAGTCATCTGTAATAACCTAGAAGGGTGTGATGGGGTGAGGTGTGGGAGGAAAGTTCATGAGGGAGGAGACATATGTATACTTATGCCTGATTTCTGTTGTTGTATGGCAGAACAGTTGAAAATTAAATTGAAAGTGAAACATCATGTTCCCTGATTTCAAACTATATACTACAAACCTATAGTATCCAAATCAGTATAGTACTTGTATAAAAACAGACACATAGGTCAATGAAACAGAACAGAGAACTCAGAAATAACTCACACTTTTATGGAAAGTTAATCTATAATAAAGAATGTGAGAATTTACAATGAAGAAGAGACAGCCTTTTCAAACAATGGTTCTAGGAAAACTGGATACCTATATGTAAATGAATTGGTCTGTACTACTTTCTCACACCATATACAAAAATAAATGCAAAGTGGATTAAAGACTTAAATATAAGACCCCCAAACCTTAACACTTCTACAAGAAAATATAAGCAGTATGTCTTTTACAGTGATCTTAGTAGTGTCTATTTTTTATATGTCTCCTCAAGCAAGGGAAAGATAAAAATAGCAAAATAAACTTATAAACATAGGAAAAATAAACATGTAAAAGCTACATCAAACTATAAAGTTTTGCACAGTGAAAATAATCAACAAAACAAAGAGATGGCCTGTTGAGTGGGAGAAGATATTGTTGGACCATATAAATGATCAGAGACTAATATCCACACTATACAGAGAACTTATACAACTCAACATGAAACAATTCAATTTTTTTTAAATGGGCAGAGGACCTAAATTGGCATTTTTACAAAGAAGGTACACAGATGGCTGACAGGTACATGAAAAGATATTCAAAGCCATTAATCATCAGGGAAATGTAAATCAAAACCACAATGAGATATCGATTTACATCTCTCATAATGGCTATTATCAAGAAGACAACACATAACAAGATACTAGAAGATGTATAACAAAGATGAAGAAGTTCTATACAGTCAACAAAAACAAGACCGGGAGCTGACTATGGCACAGCCCATGAACTCCTTATTGCCAAATTCAGATTTAAATTGAAGAAAGTAGAGAAAACCACTAGATAATTCAGGCATGACCTAAATCAAATCTCTAATGATTATACAGTGAAAGTGAGAACAGATCAAGGAATTAGATCTGATACAGTGCCTGAAGAACTATATTCGGAGGTTTTTGACATTGTACAGGAGTCAGGGATCAGGACCATTCCCAAGGAAAAGAAATGGAAAAAGGCAAAATGGTTGTCTGAAGAGGCCTTAGAAATAGCTGTGAAAAGAAGGGAAGTGAAAAGCAAAGGAGAAAAGGAAAGATATAAGCATCTGAATGCAGAGTTCCAAGGAATAACAAAAAGAGATAAGAAAGCCTTCCTCAGTGATCAATGCAAAGAAATAGAGGAAAACAATAGTATGGTAAAGACTAGAGATCTCTTCAAGAAAATTAGAGCTCCCAAGGGAATATTTCATGCAAAGATGGGCACAATAAAGACGAGAAATGGTATGGACCTAACAGAAGCAGAAGATATTAAGAAGAGGTGGCAAGAATACACAGAAGAACTACACTAAAAAGATCTTCATGACCCAGATAATCACGATGGTGTGATCACCAACCTCAAGCCAGACATCTTGGAATGTGAAATCAAGCGGGCCTTAGGAAGCAGAACTATGAACAAAGCTAATGGAGGTGATGGAATTCCAGTTGAGCTATTTCAAATTCTGGAAGATGATTCTGTGAAAGTGCTGCATTCAATATGCCAGCAAATCTGGAAAACTCAGCAGTGGCCACAGGACTGGAAAAGATCAGTTTTCATTCCAATTCCAAAGAAAGGCAATGCCAAAGAATGCTCAAACTACTGCACAATAGCACTCATCTCACATAAATTCTCCAAGCCAGGCTTCAGCAATACGTGAACCATGAACTTCCAGATGTTCAAGCTGGATTTAGAAAAGGCAGAAGAACCAGAGATAAAATTGCCAACATCCCCTGGATCATCGAAAAAGCAAGGGAGTTCCAGAAAAACATCTATTTCAGCTTTATTGGCTATGCCAAAGCCTTTGACTATGTGAACCACAGCAAACTCTGGAAAATTCTTAAAGAAATGGGAATACCAAACCATCTGACCTGCCTCCTGAGAAATCTGTATGCAGGTCAGGAAGGAACAGTTAGAACTGTACATGGAACAACGGACTGGTTCCAAATAGGAAAAGGAGCACGTCAAGGCTGTATATTGTCACCCTGATAATTTAATTTATATGCAGAGGACATCATGAGAAACACTGGGCTGGATAAAGCACAAGCTGGAATCAAGATTGGAGAAAAAATATCAATAACCACAGATATGCAGATGACACCACCTTTATGGCAGAAAGCAAAGAAGAACTAAAAAGCCTCTTGATGAAAGTGAAAGAAGAGAGTGAAAATGTTGGCTTCAAACTCAACATTCAGAAAACTAAGATCATGGCATCTGGTCCCATCACTTCATGGCAAATAGATGGGGAAACAGTGGAAACTGCATCAGACTTTATTTTTGGGGCTCCAAAATCACTGTAGGTGGTGACTGTAGCCATGAAATTAAAAGATATTTACTCCTTGAAAGAAAAGTTATGCCCAACCTAGACAGCATATTAAAAAGCAGAGACATTACTTTGTCAATAAATGTCTGTATAGTCAAGGCTATGGTATTTCCAGTAGTCATGTATGGATGTGAGAGTTGGACTTTAAAGAAAGCTGGGCGTTAAAGAATCGATGCTTTTGAACTGTGGTGTTGGAGAAGACTCTTGAGAGTCCCTTGGATTGCAAGGAGATCCAACCAGTCAATCCTAAAGGAAATCAGTGCTGAATATTCATTTGAAGGACTGATGTTGAAGCTGAAACTCCAATACTTTGGCCACCTGATACGAAGAACTGACTTATTTGAAAAGACCCTGATGCAGGGAAAGATTGAAGGTGAGAGGAGAAGGGGACGACAGAGAATGAGATGGTTGAATGGTATCACCAACTCAATGGATATAAGTTTGAGTAAACTCTGTAAGTTGGTGATGGATGGGAGGGCTGGCATGTTGCAATCCACAGTGTCCCAAAGAGTTGGACACAACTGAGTGACTGAACTTAACTGAATGTGTGTTGACAAGGATGGACAGAAAGAGAAATCCTCATGTACTGTTGGTGGAAATTTAAATGGGTGCTAGCAGCCACTTTGGAAAATAGTATGGAGATTCCTCACAAAATTCAAAATAGAGATAAAACATGATTTATCAATTCTGGATATTTATCCAAAGAAAATGAAAAAAAAACTAATTTGAAAAAGTATATGCACCCCTATGTAAGTTGCAGAATTACTTACAACAACCAAGATACAGATGCAACATAAATGCTCATTAATAGATAAATGTATAAAGAACAAGTGGTGTGTATCTGAAATGGAATATTATTTAGCCATGGAAAAGAATAAAATCTTGCTATTTCTGAAGACATGAAGGGACGTAGAGCATATTATGCTCTGTGAAATAAGTCAGACAGAGAAATACAAATGGTATAATATGTCAATTATGTATGGCATCTGAAAAAAATAAACATAACTGAAAAATAGTCACAAATACAGAGAACAAATAGGGCAGGATGATAATAAGAGGAAATAAATAGGTGAAGGAGACTAAGGTACAAACTTTCAGTTACAAACTAAATGAATCACAGGTATGAAATTCATAATGTGGGGAATACAGTTAGTAATTATGTAATACCTTTGTATAGTGACAGATGGTAATTAGACTTTAGTGGTGGTCATTCTGTAATGTATAGAAATATCAAATCACTATTTTTTTTTTAACCAGGAACTAACATAGTGTTGTAGTTTAATGATAGCTCAAATGCAAGCAAACAAACTCATATGAAAAGGAATCAGATTTGTGGCCACCCGAGTCTGGGGGTGGGTGGAAGGGAATTGCATTAAGGTAGTTAAAAGGTATAAATGTCTATTATATGATAAATAAGTAATAGGGATATAATTTGCAATTTGATAAATATTACTAACACTGTTTTACATATGAAAGTTCTAGAAGAAATCTTGAGTCCTCACACAAGGAAAAGAACTTTTTTCTACTTTTAAAATTTTGTTTTAGTGTGGGATGATGGATATGCTTATTGTGGCAATCATTTCATGATATACACATCAAATAATTATGTTGTATACCTTAAACTTACACACTGCTATATGTCAATTGCATTTCAACAGAACTGTAAGAAAAAATGAGAAAACAAATGCAGGAAAAGATGGGAAGAAAAGATGTGGATGTGTAAAGATGTGGAAAATAGTATGGAGGAATATGAAAAATTAAAAAATAGAACATATATGATCCAGTAATTTCATTTATGGGAATATAGCCAAAGTGAAAGAAAACACTAACTGAAAAAGAAATATGTACTCCATGATCATAGTACCATTGTTTACTATAAGCATGGCATGGATGTAACCTAAATGTCCATGAATGAATGAATAGATAAAGTATTTGTAGTACACAATGGAATATTATTTATCCATAAAAAACTGAGAATTTCTGCCATTTGCAACAATATGAATAGATCTTTCATTATGCTATATGAAATGTCAGGCATAGAAAGACAAATACTGTAGGATCTCCCTTATATGTGATATTAAAAAAAAAAAAAAAAACACTCAAGATAAAGAGATCAGACTTGCTATTACCAGAGGTGGAGAGTAAGGGAAGGGATAATCAGAGAAAGGTGTTCAGAAAGTACAAATTTTGAGTTATAAGATAAATAAATATTAGAAATGTAATGTACAACTTCATGACCATAATTAGCACTACAGTTGATATATAAGAATGTTGTTCAATTAGCCAATGCTACAAGTTCTCATCACAAGAAAAATTTTTCCTTTGTTTTTTTCTTTCTTTTTATTGTATCTATATGAAAAAAATCAATGTTAGCTGAATGTATTATTGTAATTACTTAATAATATATGTAAATAAAGCTGTCATGCTGTACACCCTAAATTTACACAAGGATGTATTATTTCTCAGTAAAACTGGAAAAAACATACAAAAATATATGAAACAATTATTTTTAAACATTGGACAAGGCCTCACAGTGTCCCTGAGACTAGGAAAACAATAATGTAAGCCCTACAATTGCCCTAGCATGCTGCAGGAAAAGAGTCTTCAATATATAATACAGAAGGCAAGAATCCAAACAGTCTGATAGTCTCACTCAGTTGAGGCGAGAGGACAGAGGATTTGAGGAGGCCAAAGTGAAGAGGCCTAAGAGATCAATGCAAAGAAATAGAGGGAAATAATAGAATGGGAAACACTAGAGATCTCTTCAAGAAAATTAGAGATCCCAAGGAAATATTTCATGCAAAGATGGGCCCAATAAAGGACAGAAATGGTATGGATCTAACAGAAGCAGAATATATTAAGAACAGATGGCAAGAATACACAGAACTATACAAAAAAAAAAAAAAAAAAAAGATATTCATGACCCAGATAACCACAATGGTGTGATCACTCACCTAGAGCCAGACATCTTGGAATGCGAAGTCAAGTGGACCTAAGAAGCATCACTATGAAAAAAGCTAGTGGAGGTGATGGAATTCGAGTTGAGCTATTTCAAATCCTAAAAGATGATGCTGTTAAAGTGCTGCACTAAATATGGCAACACATTTCGAAAACTCATCAGTGGCCATGGGACTGGAAATGGTCAGTTTTCATTCCAATCCCAAAGAAAGGCAATGCCAAAGAATGTTCAAACTACTCTACAATTGCACTCAACTCACACACTAGCAAAGTGATGCTCAAAATTCTCAAAGCCAGGCTTCAGCAGTATGTGAACTGAGAAATTCCAGATGTTGAAGCTGGATTTTATAAAGGCAGAGGAACCAGAGATCAAATTGCCAACATTGGTTGGATCATAGAAAAAGCAAGAGAATTCCAGAAAAACATCTACTTCTGCTTTATTGAATACACCAAAGCTTTTGACTATGCGGATCACAACAAACTTTGGAAAATTCTTAAAGAGATGGAAATACCAGACCACCTTACCTGCCTCCTGAGAAATCTGTATGCCAGTCAAGAAGCAATAGTTAGAACCAAACGTTGAACAACAGATAGGTTTCAAATTGTAAAAGGAGTACATCAACACTATACATTGTTACCCTGCTTATTTAACTTGTACGCAGAGTACATCATGTAAAGTGCTGGGCTAGATGAAGCACAATCTGGAATCAAGATTTCTGGGAGAGATATTAATAACCTAGGATATTCAGATGACGCCACCCTTATAGCAGAAAGTTAAGAGGAACTAAAGAGCCTCTTGATGAAAGTGAAAGAGGAGAGTGGAAAAGTTTGGTTAAAATTCAGCATTCAAAACACAAAGATCTGGTCCCATCACTTCATGTCGGATAAATGGGGAAACAATAGAAACAGTGCCAGACATAATTTTTGGGGGGCTCCAAAATCACTGCAGATGGTGATGCAGCCATGAAATTAAAGGAGGCTTACTCCTTGGAAGAAAAGCAATTACCAAGCTTGACAGCATATTAAAAAGCAGAGGCATTACTTTGCCAACAAACATCCATCCAGTCAAAGCTATGGTTTTTCCAGTAGTCATGTACGGATGTTAGACCATAAAGAAAGCTGAACACTGAAGAATCTATGGCTTTGAACTGTGGTGTTGCAGAAGACTCTTGAGAGTCCTTGGATTGCAAGGAGATCAAACCAGTCAATTATAAAAGAAATCAGTCCTGAATATTCATTGGAAGGACTGTTGCTGAAGCTGAAGTTCCAATAATTTGGCCACCTGTTGTGAAAAACTGACTCATTGGTAAAGACTCTGACGCTGGGAAAGATTGAAGGCAGGAGAAGGGGACAACAGAGGATGGATTACACCACTGACTCAATGGTCATGAGTTTGAGCAAGATCTGGGAATGGGTCATGGACAGGGAATCCTGGCGTGCAGCAGTCCATGGGGTCACAAAGAATTGGACACTACTTCTACACATGGACATCACCAGATGGTCAACACCGAAATCAGATTGATTATATTCTTTGCAGCCAAAGATGGAGAAGCTCTATACAGTCAACCAAAACAAGACCAGGAGCTGACTCTGGCTCAGATCATGAACTCTTTATTACCAAATTCAGACTCAAATTGAAGAAAATAGGGAAAACCACTAGACCATTCAGGTATGACCTAAATCAAATCCCTTATGATTATACAGTGGAAGTCAGAAATAGATTTAAGGGACTAGATCCGATAGATAGAGTGCCTGATGAACTATGGAATGAGGGTCTTGACATTGTACAGGAGACAGGGATCAAGACCAACCCCATGGAAAAGAAATGCAAAAAAAGCAAAATGGCTGTCTGGGGAGGCCTTACAAATCGCTGTGAAAAGAAGAGAGGCAAAAAGCAAAGGAGAAAAGGAAAGATATAAGCATCTGAATGCAGAGTTCCAAAGAATAGCAAGAAGAGATAAGAAAGCCTTCTTCAGCAATCAATGCAAAGAAATAGAGGAAAACAACAGAATGGGAAAGACTAGAGACCTCTTTAGGAAAATTAGAGATACAAAGGGAACATTTCCTGCAAAGATGGGCTCCATAAAGGACAGACATGGTCTGGTCCTAACAGAAGCAGAAGATATTAAGAGGTGGCAAGAATACATGGAAGAACTGTACAAAAAAGATCTTCACGACCCAGATAATCGTGATGATGTGATCACTAATCTAGAGCCAGACATCTAGGAATGTGAAGTCAAGTGGGCCTTAGAAAGCATCACTACGAACAAAGCTAGTGGAGGTGATGGAATTCCAGTTGAGTTGTTTCAAATCCTGAAAGATGATGCTGTGAAAGTGCTGCACTCAATATGCCAGCAAATTTGGAAAACTCAGCAGTGGCCACAGGACTGGAAAAGGTCAGTTTTCATTCCAATCCCAAAGAAAGGCAATGCCAAAGAATGCTCAAACTACTGCACAGTTGCACTCATCTCACATGCTAGAAAAGTAATGCTCAAAATTCTCCAAGCCAGGCTTCAACAATACATGAACCGTGAACAACCTGATGTTCAAGCTGCTTTTAGAAAAGGCAGAGGAAGCAGATATCAAATTGCCAACATCCTCTGGATCATCAAAAAAGCAAGAGAGTTCCAGAAAAACATCTATTTCTGCTTTATTGACTATGACAAAGCCTTTGACTGTGTGGATCACAATAAACTGTGGAAAATTCCAAAAGAGATGGGAATACCAGACCACCTGACCTGCCTCTTGAGAAATCTGTATGCAGGTCAAGAAGCAGCAGTTAGAACTGGACATGGAACAACAGACTGGTTCCAAATAGGAAAAGGAGTACATCAAGGCTGTATATTGTCACCCTGCTTATTTAACTTATATGCAAAGTACATCATGATAAACGCTGGACTGTAAGAAGCACAAGTTGGAATCAAGATTGCTGGGAGAAATATCAATAACCTCAGATATGCAGATGACACCACCCTTATGGCAGAAAGTGAAGAGGAGCTAAAAATCCTCTTGATGAAAGTGAAAGAGGAGAGCAAAAAAGTTGGCTTAAAGCTCAACATTCAGAAAACGAAGATCATGGCATCCAGTCCCATCACTTCATGGGAAATAGATGGGGAAACATTGGAAACAGTATCAGACTTTATTTTTGGGGGCTCCAAAATCACTGTAGATGGTGATTGCAGCCATGAAATTAAAAGACGCTTACTCCTTGGAAGAAAAGTTATGACCAACCTAGATAGTATATTCAAAAGCAGAGACATTACTTTGCCAACTATGGTCCGTCTAGTCAAGGCTATGGTTTTTCCTGTGGTCATGGATGGATGTGAGAGTTGGACTGTGAAAGAAGGCTGAGCGCCGAAGAATTAATGCTTTTGAACTGTGGTGTTGGAGAAGACTCTTGAGAGTCCCTTGGACTGCAAGGAGATCCAACCAGTCCATTCTCAAGGAGATCAACCCTGGGATTTCTCTGGAAGGAATGATGCTAAAGCTGAAGCTCCAGTACTTTGGCCACCTCATGCAAAGAGTTGACTCACTGGAAAAGACTCTGATGCTGGGAGGGATTGGGGGCAGGAGGAGAAGGGGACGACCGAGGATGAGATGGCTGGATGGCATCATGGACTCAGTGGACGTGAGTCTGAGTGAATTCTGGGAGATGGTGATGGACAGGGAGGCCTGGTATGCTGTGATTCATGGAGTCGCAAATAGTCGGACACGACTGAGTGACTGAACTGAACTGAGCAGCTGAACAGAAATTGTTATATAGGGCATAGCACTAGTGAGGAAAAGTCTGCACAGAGTTTGAGCTGTGGAGATCTTCAGAGGCCTCTCCCATCTTCGACTGAGTTGTGATCATGTGTATGAATAAACTACCATCAGATTATTAGAAATGAGTAGGCAGAAAAATTCTTGATGCTTAAACAGGGTTGTGAAGAGTTCACATTTCCAAAAACCAAAGTCAAGATACCTCTTAATGAGTAGGATTTCAGACAGAGTATTCAAAAGTATATTACCTCAAAACACAGGACAAATCAGCCCTAAATCAAAATATTTTTGTAGCTCTCATATCATCTAAAAACTTTTAAAAGCAAATCTTGAAATGATGACCCTGTTTCCACATATCTTAATTTTATCAGAGATCAAAGTTTTTTTTTTTTTTAATGGGAAAAAAATCAGCATCCAACAATGTAACATTTGCAATGTCTTGTATCAAATCAAGTAGTACCAGGCACACAAAGGAGCACGAAAATACAACCCATAATGAGGAGAAAAATTGATCAACAGAAACAGCCACCAAATAACACAGATAGTAGACAAGGATATTAAAACAATTATTGGTAAATGCACCTATATGTTCACTGCTTACCGACAAGGTCATAAATGTATGCTCTTTGTTAACCCCCTAAGGATGGACTTTTATGTACATTCATAACAGAAATCAAGATTCAAACATTTATTTTTTTACTATATGGCTATCCAATTGGCCAAGAATCATCAATGGACAAAGAACATCTCTGCCACAAATGAAGTTTTCTCACATGAATATCTCCTTTTGGTCTATTCTGTTAGTCTATTTTTCTAAATCCCCAGAACTGTCTTATATTAAAACTTTTCAAGGAAAGCTGATACCTTGGTTTCTTTCCACATGTTCCCTGGTTGCCAACGTATAGATCCACAGATTAGACCAAGCAGATACTTACCTGTCTCTTTTTCTGCAGCTTGGCTTAGACTCATGGGAAACTGGGTAATATCTGTCATGGCTGACTCATATCTATAGCAGACAATGAGGAAGAATAATTTTTGCCTTCTTTCAATCAGTGATGTAACTTTTCCCAAAGGTCATTTCTCAAAACTTGGCCTGCTTGTACTAGAGTTCTCAGACATTAGCCAAAGAATGAGATGCCTGGTGCTCCTTCATTGCTGCTGCTGCTAAGTCGCTTCAGTCATGTCCGACTCTGTGCAACCCCATAGACGGCAGCCCACCAGGCTCCTCTGTCCCTGGGATTCTCCAGTCAAGAATACTGGAGTGGGTTGCCATTTCCTTCTCCAATGCATGCACACATGCTAAGTCACTTCATTCATGTCTGATTCTGTGTGACCCCATGGACAGCAGCCCAGCAGGCTCCTCTGGCCACGGGATGCCTAAAAGATTTTGCCTTCAGCACTGAACCACCTTTAAAATAATGTTTGCATTAGCTCCTGTAAAACTCAATTACATTTGTGAAGACTCATTTCAGCATTGGATACTTTTTATATGGGTCATATCTAAACTCCTTTAATGGAGAGACTTGGTGGCATTCTTCTCTATCTCCACTAGGGGTCAGAATGCTCCTAAATTTTTTATGCAACTGAGGTTTCAAAGTAACCAAACCATTTTCAAACGTTTTGACTACAGTTTGTAGTTTTCAGCTGCACAATGATTCTTGTGAACCACAGACAAGGTGACCAACTGTTTGGTTAAGCAATATGTGCAGAGATATGTGTAGGGAGGAAGATCTCTGTTTTCATAATTTTATGGACGTTTTAACATTTCTTCATTTATTTTTTGGATTATTTTCCCATTCCCTAATTATTTTCTCTGTAACATGGTTTTTATGAAGCTTCCAGGCAGAATGCTAATGATGAAATCAACTCCTCCCTAATTTAACAGTAAACTACATATGAGTAGTTAAAGAAAGCTAAAATCAGCAAAATGATAGATACTTGATGTGTTATTATTCAAATGTTGTGACTCTCTTCAAATGTGTTTTGTTAACATCCTTTTAATAGAGTTTTATTAATGTTTGCTGCAGGACTTGTCCTCTCCTCTCCTTCACCAATCTCAGGCTTATTTAGCTATTATTGACACATCACATTGTGTAAATTTAAGGTGCACAGCATGATAATTCAACACACATATTTATTGTGAAATTATTCCCCAAATAAGGTCAGTTAATATATCCATTACCTCAAATAATCACATTTTTAGCAATGAAAACATTTAAGAAAATCTCTTAGCAACTTTCAAGTATAATCCAGTGTTATTAACTACAATCACCAGGCTGAATATTAGACCTGCAGAATTTATTGATCTTTTACCTTGAAGTTTATAACATTGTACCAATATCTCTTCATTTCCTACAACCTCCAGCCCCTAAAAGATGATGCTGTGAATGTGCTGCAATAAATATGCCAGCAAATGGCCACAGGACTGGAAAAGGTCAGTTTTCATTCCAGTCCCAAAGAAAGTCATTGCCAAAGAATGCGCAAACTACCACACAATTGCACTCATATCACATGCTAGTAAAGTAATGCTCAAAATTCTCCAAGTTAGGCTTCAGCAATATGTGAACCGGGAACTTCCAGATGTTCAAGCTGGTTTTAGAAAAGGCCGAGGAACCGGAGATCATGCTGCAGTTCATGGGGTCACAAAGAGTTGGACATGACCGAGCAAATGAACTGAACTGAACTGAACCGAACTGAACCATCCCCTGGAAAACTGACTCTATTTTGTCTCTATGAATTTGAGTTACATTTTTCTTTAGTATATTCCACATAAAAGTGAGATCTTATGGTATTTGTTTTTCACTGTGTGACTTACTTCACTTATCAATAATGCCCTCAGGTTCCATTATGTTATTAAAAATGTCAGGATTTCCTACATTTTATGCCTGAATAATAATACTATCATATGCAATGGGATATTATCCAGGAATTACATATATGTCATGTGTGTGTATATACATACATATATATATATATATATATATATATATATATATATATATATCACATATATATACCACATTTCCTTTGTTTATTGATCCATGGATGAACTTAGGCTGTTTCTGTGTCTTGTCTATGCTGAATAATCTGCAATGAACTTGGGGTGCAAACAGCACTTTTAAATGGTGATTTCACTTCTTTGGATATATACTCAGAAGTGGGAATTGTTGTATGATATGCCAGGTCAATTTTTAATATTTTGAGAATTCACCATACTGTTTACCATAGTAGTTGCATCCACATTCTAATCAAAAGTGCACCAGGGTTTCCTTTTCTCCGTATACTTGCCAATACGTATTTTCTCATTATTTTGATAATAGCCTTTGTAACAGGTTTGAGGTGGTATCTCATCACGGTTTTGACTTGCATTTTCCTGTTTATTATTGATGTTTATCATCTTTTCATATAATTGTTGGCCACTTATAAGATTTCTTAGGGAAAACTGTCTATTCAGAATCATTGCTCATTTTTAATTAGATTATTTGAGGGTGCTATTTATTCATAGGAGTTTCTTATGCATTTTGGATATTAACCTTATAACAGATATATATCTATTTATAAGTACTGACTATTCTTTAAATTACTTTTAATTTTGTTGATTGTTAGTTTTGCTGTACAGAAACATCTTAGTATGATGTAGTCCCATTTGTTAACTTTTACTTTGATTGCTTCTGCTATTGGTGTCAAATTAAAAAAAAATAAAATATTTGTCAAAATCAATACCAAGGAGCTCTTCCCCTGAGTTGTCTTCTAGGAATTGTATGGCTTCAGTGAAGTTCAGTTTAGTCGCTCAGTTGTGTCCAACTAATTGAGACCCCATGAATTGCAGCACACCAGGCCTCCCTATCCATCACCAACTTACGGAGTCTACCCAAACTCATGTCCATTGAGTCGGTGATGCCATCCAACCATCTCACCCTCTGTCGTTCCCTTCTCCTCCTGCCTCCAATCCCTCCCAGCATCAGGGTCTTTTCAAATGAGTCAGCTCTTCGCATCAGGTGACCAAAGTATTGGAGTTTTAGTTTCAACATCAGTTCTTCCAATGAACACCCAGGACTGAACTCCTTTAGGATGGACTGGTAGGATCTCCTTAGAATCCAAGGGATTCTCAAGAGTCTTCTCCAACACCACAGTTCAAAAGCATCAATTCTTTGGCACTCAGCTTTCTTTATAGTTCAACTCTCACATCCATACTTGACCACTGGAAAAACCATAGCCTTGACTAGACAGACCTTTGTGGGCAAAGTAATGTCTCTGCTTTGGAATATGCTATCTAGGTTGGTCATAACTTTCCTTTCAAGGAGTAAGTGTCTTAATTTAATTGCTGCAGTCACCATCTGCAGTGATTTTGGAGTCCAGAAAAATAAAGTCTGACACTGTTTCCACTGTTTCCCCATCTACTTCCCATGAAGTGATGGGACCAGATCCCACGATCTTAGTTTTCTGAATGTTGAGCTTTAAGCCAACTTTTTCACTCTCCTCTTTCACTTTCATCAAGAAGCTATGTAGTTCTCCTTAACTTTCTGCCATATGGGTGGTGTCATCTGCATATGTGAGGTTATTGATATTTCTCCCAACAATCTTGATTCCAGTTTGTGCTTCCTCCAGCCCAGGGTTTCACATGATGTACTGTGCATATAAGTTAAATGAACAGGGTGACAATGTACAGCCTTGACGTACTCCTTTACCTATTTGGAACCGGTCTGTTGTTCCATGTCCAGTTCCTACTGTTGCTTCTTGACCTTCACACAGGCTTTTCAATAGGCAGATAAGGTGGTCTGGAATGCCCATATCTTTCAGTGTTTTCCACAGTTTATTGTGATCCACACAGTCAAAGGCTTTGGCACAGTCAATAAAGCAGAAGTAGATATTTTTCTGGAACTCTCTTGCTTTTTCCATGATCCAGCAGATGTTGGCAATTTGATCTCTGGTTCCTCTGCCTTTTCTAAATCCAGCTTGAACATCTGGAAGTTCATGGTTCACTTATTGCTGAAGCGTGGCTTGGAGAATTTTGAGCATTACTTAACTAGTGTGTCAGATGAGTGCAATTGTGTGGTAGTTTGAGCATTCTTTGGCATTGCCTTTCTTTGGGATTGGAATGAAAACTGATCTTTTCCAGTCCTGTGGCCACTGCTGAGTTTTCCAAATTTGCTGGCATATTGAGTGCAGCATTTTCACAGCATCATCTTTCAGGATCTGAAATAGCTCCACTGGGATTCCATTGCGTTCACTAGCTTTGTTCGTAGTGATGCTTCCTAAGGCCCACTTGCCTTCACATTCCAGGATGTCTGGCTCTAGGTGAGTGATCACACCATCGTGATTATCTGGGTTATGAAGATCTTTTTTGTGCAGTTCTTCTGTGTATTCTTGCCACCTCTTCTTAATATCTTCTGCTTCTGTTAGGTCCTTACCATTTATGTCCTTTATTGAGCCCATATTTGTTTGAAATATTCCCTTGATATCTCCAATTTTCTGAAAGATGTCTCTAGTCTTTCCTATTCTATCGTTTTCCTCTATTTCTTTGCATTGATCACTGAGGAAAGCTTTCTTATCTCTCCTTGTTATTCTTTGGAACTCTGTATTCAAATGGGCATATCTTTCCTTTTCTCCTTTGCTTTTCACTTTCCTTCTTTTCACAGCTATTTATAAGACCTCCTCAGACAGCCATTTTGCTTTTTTGCATTTCTTTCTCTTGGGGGTGGTCTTGATTCCTGTCTCCTGTACAATGTCATGAACCTCCATCCATAGTTCATCAGGCACTCTGTCTATCAGATCTAGTCCCTTCAAAATATTTCTCACTTCTACTGTGTAGTCATAAAGGATTTAATTTAGGTCATACCTAAATGGTTTAGTGATTTCTCCACTTTCTTCAATTTCAGTCTAAATTTGGCAGTAAGGAGTTCGTGATCTGAGCCACAGTCAGCTCCCGGTTTTGTTTTTGCTTACTGTATAGCGCTTCTCCACCTTTGACTGAAAGAATATAATCAAACTGATTTCAGGGTTGACCATCTGGTGATGTCCATGTGTAGAATCTTCTCTTATGTTATTGGAAGACTGTGTTTGCTATGCATTCTGCCAAGAGGATGTGTTCTCTTGGCAGAATTTTATTAGAGTTTGCCCTGTTTCAGTCTGTACTCCAATGCCAAATTTGCCGATTATTCCAGGTGTTTCTGGACCTCCTACTTTTGCATTTCAGTCCCCTATAATGAAAAGGACATCTTTTTTGGGTGTTAGTTCTAGAAGGTCTTGTAAGTCTTCATAGAACTGTTCAATTTCAGCTTCTTCAGCATTACTGGTCAGGGCATAGACTGATTGAAATTTGGAAAGGAGTATGTCAATGCAGGTGCAGGAGAGCAGAGAGGAGCTACTCCACGTTCAAGGTCAGGAGGGGCGACGGTAAGGAGATATCCCTTATCCAAGATTAGGAGCAGAGGCTGAGCTTTGCTGGAGAAACCAAGAAGAGATACCCCATGTCCAAGGTAAAAGAACCCCAAGTAAGACGGTAGGTGTTGTGAGAGGGCATCAGAGGGCAGACACACTGAAAGCATAATCACAGAAAAATAGTCAATCTAATCACACGGACCACAGCATTGTCTAACTCAATGAAACTAAGCCACGTCTTGTGGGGCCACCCAAAACAGGCGGGTCATGGTGGAGAGGTCTGACAGAATGTGGTCCACTGGAGAAAAGAATGGCAAACCACTACAGTATTCTTGCCTTGAGAACCCCATGAGCAGTATGAAAAGGCAAAATGATAGGATATTGAAAGAGGAACACCCCAGGTCAGTAGGTGCCCAATATGCTACTGGAGATCAGTGGAGAAATTACTCCAGAAAGAATGAAGGGATGGAGCCAAAGCAAAACAATACCCAGTTGTGGATGTGACTGGTGATAGAAGCAAGGTCCGATGCTGTAAAGAGCAATATTGCCTAGGAACCTGGAATGTTAGGTCCAGGAATCAAGGGAAATTGGAAGTGGTCAAACACGAGATGGCAAGAGTGAATGTCGACATTCTAGGAATCAGCCAACTAAAATGGACTGGAATGGGTGAATTTAACGTAGATGACCATTATATCTACTACTGCGGGCAGAATCCCATAGAAGAGATGGAGTAGTCACCATGTTCAACAAAAGACTCCAAAATGCAGTACTTGGATGCAATCTCAAAAATGACAGAATGATCTCCATTCATTTCCAAGGCAAACCATTCAATATCAGAGTTATCAAAGTCTATGCCCCAACCAGTAACACTGAAGAAGCTGAAGCTGAATGGTTCTATGAAGATCTACAAGACATTTTAGAACTAAAACCCAAAAAAGATGTCCTTTTCATTATAGGGGACTGGAATGCAAAAGTAGGAAGTCAAGAAACACCTGGAGTAACAGGAAAATTTGGCCTTGGAATATGGAATGAAGCAGGGCAAAGACTAATAGAGTCTTGCCAAAAGAATGCACTAGTAATAGCAAACACCCTCTTCCAACAACACAAGAGAAGACTCTACACATGGACATCACCAGATGGTCAACACCAAAATCAGATTGATTATATTCTTTGCAGCCAAAGATGGAGAAGCTCTATACAGTCAGCAAAAACAAGACTGGGAGCTGACAGTGGCTCTGATCATGAACGCCTTATTGCCAAATTCAGAGTTAAATTGAAGAAAGTAGGGAAAACCACTAGACCATTCAGGTATGACTTAAATCAAATCCCTTATGATTATACAGTGGAAGTGAGAAATAGATTTAAAGGCCTAGATCTGATAGATAGAGTGCCTGATGAACTATGGACAGATGTTTGTGGCATTGTACAGGAGACAGTTATCAGGACCATCCCTATGGAAAAGAAATGCAAAAAAGAAAAATGTCTGTTTGGGGAGGCCAAACAAATAGCTGTGAAAAGAAGAGAGGCCATACATTGACATGAATCCACCACGGTGTATGGCAAAACCAATACAGTATTGTTAAGTAAAATAAAGTAAAAATAAAATTTTAATTAAAAAAAAAAGAAAAGAAAAGAAGAGAGGCGAAAAACAAAGGAGAAAAAAGAAAGATATAAGCATTTGAATGCAGAGTTCCAAAGAACAGCAAGAAGAGATAAGAAAGACTTCTTCAGCGTTCAATGCAAAGAAATAGAGGAAAAGAACAGAATGGGAAAGACTAGAGATCTCTTCATGAAAATTAGAGATAACAAGGGAACATTTCATGCAATGATATGCTCAATAAAGAATAGACATTGTATGGACCTAACAGAAGCAAAAGATGTTAAGAAGAGGTGGCAAAAATACACGGAAGATCTGTACAAAAAAGATCTTCACGACCAAGACAATCACGATGTTAAGATCACTCACCTAAAGCTAGACATCCTGGAATGTGAAGTCAAGTGGGCCTTAGAAAGCACCACTATGAACAAAGCTAGTGGAGGTGATGGCATTCCAGTGCAGCTATTTCAAATCCTGAAAGATGATGCTGTGAAAGTGCTGCACTCAGTATGCCAGCACATTTGGAAAACTCAGCAGTGGCCACAGGACTGGAAAAGTCAGTTTTCATTCCAATCCCAAAGAAAGGCAATGCCAAAGAATACTCAAACTACCGCACCTTGCACTCATTTCACATGCTAGTAAAGTAATGTTCAAATTCCTCCAAGCCAGGCTTCAGCAATATGTGAACCGTGAACTTCCAGATGTTCAAGCTGGTTTTAGAAAAGGCAGAGGAGCCAGAGATCAAATTGCCAACATCCGCTGGATCATCAAAAAAGCAAGAGAGTTCCAGAAAAACATCTATTTCTGCTTTATTGACTGTGCCAAAGCCTTTGACTGTGTGGATCACAATAAACTGTGGAAAATTCCAAAAGAGATGGGAATACCAGACCACTTGACCTGCCTCTTGAGAAATCTGTATGCAGGTCAGGAAGCAACAGTTAGAACTGGACATGGAACAACAGACTGTTTCCAAATAGGAAAAGGAGTATGTCAAGGCTGTATATTGTCACCCTGCTTATTTTATTTCTATGCAGAGTACATCATGAGAAACGCTGGACTGGAAGAAGCACAAGTTGGAATCAAATTGCTGGGAGAAATATCAATAACCTCAGATATGCAGATAACACCAACCTTATGGCAGAAAGTGAAAAGGAAATAAAAAGCCTCCTGATGAAAGTGAAAGAGGAGAGTGAAAAAGTTGGCTTAAAGCTCAACATTCAGAAAACTAAGATCGTGGCATCTGGCCCCATCACTTCATGGCAAATAGATGGGAAATAGTGGAAACAGTGTCAGACTTTATTTTGGGGGGCTCCAAAATCACTACAGATGGTGATTGCAGCCATAAAATTAAAAGATACTTAGTCCTTGGAAGAGAAGTTATGACCAGCCTAGATAGAATATTCAAAAGCAAAGACATACTTTGCCAACAAAGGTCAGTCTAGTCAAAGCTATGGTTCTCCCAGTGGTCATGTATGGATGTGAGAGTTGGACTATGAAGAAAGCTGAACACCATAGAATTGATGCTTTTGAACTGTGGTGTTGGAGAAGACTCTTGAGAGTCCCATGGACTGCAAGGAGGCCCAACCAGTCCATTCTAAAGGAGATTGGTCCTGCGTTTTCTTTGGAAGTAATGTTGCTAAAGCTGAAGCTCCAGTACTTTGGTCACCTCATGTGAAGAGTTGACTCATTGGAAAAGACTCTGATGCTGGGAGGGATTGGGATCAGGAGAAGGGGACGACAGAGGATGAGATGGCTGGATGCCATCACCGACTCAATGGATGTGAGTTTGAGTGAACTCCAGGGGTTGGTGATGGACAAGGAAACCTGGTGTGCTGTAATTCATGGAGTCCCAAAGAGTCGCACACGACTGAGTCACTGTACTGAACTGAACTGATGTCAATGTTGTGTATGGTCACCCTGTTTTCTTTTACTTATACGTAGAGTTCTGGGTTGGATGAATCACAACCTGGAATCAAGATTACTGGGAGAAATATCAACCACCTCAGATATGCAAATGATACCACTCTAATGGGAGAAAGTGAGGAGTAGCTAAAGAGCCTCTTGATGAGGGTGAAAGAGAATTGGAACCTGATATATAACTTAACATTCAAAAAACTAAGTTCACGGCATCTGGTCCCATCACTCATGGCAAATAGAAGGGGAAAAGGTGAAAACAGTAACAGATTTTATTTTCTTGAGCTCCACAATCACTGTGGATTTTAACTGCATTCACGAATTTAAAAGACACTAATTCCTTGAAAGGAAAACTGTGAAAAACACAGAAAGTGTATTAAAAAGCAAAGACATCACTTTGCCATATTGTCAAAGGTATGGTTTTTCCAATAGTCATGTATGGATGCAAGAGTTGGACCATAAAGAAGCCTGAGTGCCAAAAAAGTGATGATTTCAAATTGCAGTGCTCAAGAAGACTCTTGAGACTCTCTTGGACTGCAAGGAGATCAAACCAGTCAATTCTAAAGGAAATCACCTTGAATATTCATTGGAAGCCCTGATGCTGAAGCTTAAGCTCCAGCATTTTGGACACCTGATGCAAAGAGCTGACTCATTGGAAAAGACCTTAATGCTGGGAAAATTTAGGGGAAAAGGAAAAGGCGGCAGAGGATGAGATTTTTAGACAGTGTCCCTTACTCAATGGACATGAATCTGAGCCATCTGAAATAGTGAAGGACAGGGGAACTTGGCATGCTGCAGTCCATGGGGTCTCAGAGAGTTGAACATGACTTAGCGACTGAACAACAACAATAATTGGTAATGCTGAGCATATTTTCATATGCCTTTTGGAAATCTGTATGACCTCTTTTTAAAGATAATTATTTAGATTATTTACCCATTTTCTAATCAGAGTTTTTGTCTTGTTGCTTTTTAATTATTTGTGTTATTTATGTATTTTGGAAAATAAACATTTATCAAACATATTTGCAAATATTTTTCCATATATTAGGTTGCTTTTTCATTTTTTTATGGTTTCCTTTGCTTCCCTTTGCTGTGAAGAAGCTTTTTAGTTCAATGTAGTCCCACATGTTTATTTTTGCTTTTGTTAACTTTTACCAATGTTTGAAATCAAGGAGCATGGTACTTCCAGCTTTGTTCTTCTTCCTCAAGATTGTTTTAGCTATTCAGGTTCTGTTGTGATTTCTTACAAATTTTAGAAATACTTGTTCTTGTATGTCTTCTTTGGAGAAATGTTTATTTAGGTCTTCTGGACATTTTAAAAAATTTAATTGTTTTTCTGATACTGATCTTCATGAGTCACTTATGTATTTTGGAGATTAATTCTTTGTCAGTTGCTTTGTTTGCAATTATTTTCTCCGATTCTGAAGATTTTCTTTTCATCTTGTTTATAGTTTCCTTTACTGTGCAAAAGATTTTAAGTTTACTTAAGTCCCATTTGTCTAATTTTGCTTTAATTTCCATTACTGTAGGAGGTGGGTCAGAGAGGATCTTGGTGTGATTTCTGTCAAAGAGTATACTGCCTATGTTTTCCTCTAAGACTTTTACAGTTTCTGACCTTATATTGAAGTCTTTAATCCATTTTGAGCTTATTTTTGTGTATGGTGTTAGGAAATGTTCTAATTTCATTCTTTTACATATGGCTCTTTAGTTTTCACAGCACCATTTATTGAGAAGACTATCTTTTATCCATTGTATATTCTTGTATCCCTTATCAAAGATAAAGTGTCCATATGTTTGAGGGTTAATCTCTGGGCTTTCAATCTTATTCCATTGGTCTATATTTTTGCCTTTGTGCCAGCACCATACTGTATTGATGACCATAGCTTTGTCCTATAGTCTGAGGTCAAGAAAGCTAATTCTTCCAGTTCTGATTTTCTTTCTCAAGGTTGTTTGGTCATTTTGGGTCTTTTGTTCTTCCATACAAATTGTAATTTTTTTTTGTTTTGGTTCTGTGAAAAAAACTGTATATAACAGAGAATTACACTAAGTACTAAGGGTAATAGGCGGGAAGGCTAGGGGTCCCTAAACAGAGGAAAGAGGGTGCAAGTGTCAGATGTTTTTTATCTCTCTCTTAAGCAGCAGGAGGAAGCAAACTACAAGGGCCAGATATTTTTCCCCTCTCTATACAAAATTAAAAGGAGATTTATTTTAAAATTCTGTGTTGCCAAGATGATACCTGGTTCCACCTGAACTTAACTTTTCTCAAACCGTAAACCAACCAAGGCGTTTTTCTTATGGAAATGTTTTTCTTAAGCTGTGTTAATGAACTATGTATATACCTTAGACTCAGTCTTTCTTCAAGTCGGTTCTGCCTAAGACTCAGAACCAATAACAGCTCAACAGACCAGTACGTTTTACTCATGGAAATGTTCTCTTCAGCTATATTAATGAAGTTCTGTATTTGCTTGGAAATCTGCCTTTCTTCAAGATTCATGTCAATTATTTTATGACCCAGGATGACTCACCTTGTGCCAATGTTATTTCAAAATGCATGTTGTGAGTGAGGTGCCACTCTCTGAGTTTTGAGACATTTCCCTTTCTCTAATTAGCAGCTTGCTAATAGTATGTAACTTCTTGCTAAAAATTAGCGAGAGAGTACTCTTTCTGCCCCCATCTGATGTCTGTGTCAGAAGCGCCCCCGTCTGATGTCTGTGTCAGAAGCTTTCCCTATCTTTTTTATACTTTAATAAAGCTTTATTACACAAAAGTTCTGAGCAGTCAAGCCATGTCACTGGACCCAGATAGAATTCCTCTCTTCGGGAGGCCAAGAATCCCAGTATGATTCACAGCTCATAGTGGCAAATTTTCAATACATTATGAAAACTTGCAGTGAAACAGAATATATTCAGACAATATGACATATAATAAACATATTCAGATATGTGTTTCTATATATATGTATATTTGAAAGATTTGCTGTACACTTGAATATAACACATTTTAAATCAACCAGATTTCAATAAATATTTTAATTATAAATAAATAAAATTAATTTTTTAAATGTCATTAAATTTGATAGGGATTACATTGAATCTGTAGGTTGCTTTGGGTGGTACAGTGATTTTCAAAATATCCATTCATTCCAGTCTCACAATTGTGTCTCACTGTTTGTGACCTCATGGACTACTCCATGCCAGGCATCCCTGTCCAACATCAACTCCTGGAGCTTGCTCAAACTCATGTCCATTGAGTCGGTGATGCCATCCAACCATCTCATCCTCTGTCATCCCCTTCTCCTCCCACCTTCAATATTTTCTAGCATCAGGGTCTTGTCCAATGAGTCAGTTCCTCACATCAGGTGGTCAAAATATTGGAGTTTCAGCTTCAGCATCAGTACTTTCAATGAATATCCAGGACTGATTTCCTTTAGGATTGACTGGTTGGATCTCCTTGCAGTCCAAGGGACTCTCAAGAGTCTTCTCCAACATCAAAGTTCAAAGGTGTCAATTCCTTGGCGCTCAGCTTTCTTTATAGTCCAACTCTCACATACATGCATGACTACTGGAAAACCCATAGCTTTGACTAGTAATGTCTCTGCTTTTTAATATGGTGTCCAGGTTTGTCATAGTTTTTCTTCCAAGGAGCAAGCGTTCATTAATTACAAGTGGCTGCAGTCACCATGTGCAGTTACTTTGGAGACCCCCAAAATATAGCCTATCACTGTTTTCATTGTTTTCCCATCTATTTGACATGAAGTGATGGGACTGGATGCCATGATCTTCGTTTTCTGAATGTTGAGCTTTAACCCAACTTTTTCACTCTCCTCTTTTACTTTCATCAAGAGGCTTTTTTTTTCTGCCATAAGGGTGGTGTCATCTGCATATCTGAAGTTATTGATATTTCTCCTGGCAATCTTTTCTCCAGCTTCTGTTTCTTCCAGTCCAGCATTTCTCATGATGTACTCTGCATATATGGTAAATAAGCAGGGTGACCATATACAGCCTTGACGTACTCCTTTTCCTATTTGGAACCAGTCTGTTGTTCCATGTCCAGTTCTAACTGTTGCTTCCTGGCCTGAATACAAATTTCTCAAGAAGCAGGTCAGGTGGTCTGGTAAAACCATCTCTTTCAGAATTTTCCACAGTTTATTTTGATCCACAGAGTCAAAGGCTTTGGCATAGTCAATAAAGCAGAAATAGATGTTTTTTTCTGGAACTCTCTTGCTTTTTCGATGATCCAGCAGATGTTGGCAATTTGATCTCTGGTTCCTCTGCCTTTTCTAAAACAAGCTTGAACATCTGAAAGTTCACAGTTCACATATTGCTAAAGCCTAGCTTGGAGAATTTTAAGCATTACTTTACTAGCATGTGAGATGAGTGCAATTGTGTGGTAGTTTGAGCATTCTTTGGCATTGCCTTTCTTTGGGATTGGAATGAAAACTGACCTTTTCCAGTCCTGTGGCCACTGCTGAGTTTTCCAAATGTGCTGGCATATTGAGTGCAGCACTTTCACACCATCATCTTTCAGGATTTGAAGTAGTTCTACTGGAATTCCATCACCTCCACTAGCTTTGTTTGTAGTGATGCTTTCTAAGGCCCACTTGCCTTCACATTCCAAGATGTCTGGCTCTAGATGAGTGATCACACCATCGTGATTATCTGAGTCATGAAGATCCTTTTTGTACAGTTCTTCTGTGTATTCTTGCCATCTCTTCTTAATATCTTCTGCTTCTGTTAGGTCCATACCATTTCTGTCCTTTATGGAGCCCATCTTTGCATGAAATGTTCCCTTGGTATCTCTAATTTTCTTGAAGAGATCTCTAGTCTTTCCATTTTGTTGTTTTCCTCTATTTCTTTGCATTGATTGCTGAAGAAGGCTTTCTTATCTCTTCTTGCTATTCTTTGGAACTCTGCATTCAAATACTTATATCTTTCTTTTTCTACTTTGTTTTCGCTTCTCTTCTTTTCACATCTATTTGTAAGGCTTCCCCAGACAGCCATTTTGCTTTTTTGCATTTCTTTTCCATGGGGATGGTCTTGATCCCTGTCTCCTGTACAATGTCACGAATGGTCTGGTATTCCCATCTGTTTTAAGAATTTTCCACAGTTTGTTGTCATCCACACAGTCAAAGGCTTTAGCCTAGTCAATGAAACAGAAGTAGATGCAATTCTGGAATTCTCTTACTTTTTCTATGATTGAATGGATGTGGCAATTTGATCTCTAGCTCTTCCTTTTCTACATCCAGCTTGAACATCTTGAAGTTATTTGTTAATGCACTGTTAAAGTATAGCTCGGAGAATTTTGAGCATTACTTTGTTAGCATGTATCCATTCTTCTGCCTCAGTAATTCTGCTCTTGTTTTCTCTAGTATATTTTTAATTTCAGTAGTTTTGTTGTTTGTCCCTGTTTGCTTATTCTTTATTTCTGCTAGATCCTTGTTAAATGTGTTAAATGTTTCTTGCATTTCCCTCATTCTATTTTTGAGATTTTGTGTCATCTTTACTATCATTACTCTGAATTGTTTCTTGTGTAGTTTGCCTGTTTTCACCTCATCTATTTGGTCTTGTGAGTTTTTACCTTGTAACTTCATCTGTTTAATATTTATATTTATTTTCATTTTGTCTTCCTGTTTTTGAGGTCTCATTTCCTCAGGCTATAAGATCATAATTCCTCTTGCTTTTGGTCTCTATTCCTGGTGTGTGAGATTTGTTCTGTGGCTTGAGTAGGCTTCATATTGGGAGGGATTTGTGCTTGTGTTCTGGTTGGAGCAGTTGAGATTTTTCCCTCTGATGGCCAGGGCTATGTTAGGTTGTGTGTCTGGGGATGTATGTGGGCAACCTGTCTGCTGATTATTGTGTTTGTGGTCTTGCCTTGCTTGTTATTTGATTTTGGCATCCAGTGCTGGGTACTACAAGCAATTGGGTGGTTCTGGGTCCTGAAATCAGGTGGATGCTTTTCTGGGAGTTCTCACTGATTAATACTTCCTTGGGTAGGAATTCTCTGGCAGTCTAGTGTCCTGGACTCAGTGCTCCCACCCCAGAAGCTCAGGCCCAACTTCTGTTCAGGGAACCAAAACCCCACAAGATGTTTCATATGTCAATAAAGGGCATTAAAACAAATAAGCATACAAAAATTTTAAAAAAAGAACAAAAAACACAGAACACACACACATACACCAAAAAAGAAAAAACCCACAAGCTCCAGAAAAAAATTGTAAAATGAAAATTAGACAAATAGAAACAAAACAAAAAAACATACAAGCATGGCGAAAAAAACAACCAGAAAGGCAAAGTTAAATAGAAATATATAGAAAGATCTATGCATATTAAAGGAAACCTGCAAAAAGGAAAGAACCAAAAATCCCCCACGAAAGTGCAGAAAGCCAAGTTACAAGTAGAAATATATAAAAGAAATAAAAGTGTGATTTTTTAAAAAACCTTCCCAAAATCTTAAATAAAGATAATAATAAAACAACAACCACAACAGAGAAAAAAGAAGAGAAAAAAATCCAGAACCAACTACTGCAGGAGTCAAAATAGTAGAATAATGATAATGCTTCTCTCAGGTCTCTGCTGTCAGTGTCCTTTCCCTGCACTGTGCACCACAGTCCACTTCTGCCTCCCTAGTGTTCCCTCCAGTGCTAAAAAGGGATGGTTTCTGGGTCCCCTGTAATGACAGCTCAAACTCTGTTCTGGCCCTTCTCCTGCATGTGCTTGCCTCCATTATCCATTCCTGACAGAGCTAGAACATCGTCTTTTGTAGAAACTCTCATTTTTCAAATATATTCCTGAGTTTTCCTATTAAATTATGTGGGTTTAATTTGCAGCTGTATAGCTGGTGGAAAGTTTATTGATCCTTTTCTTTAGTCACTCTGCCCCTGTGACATCATGCTCAATTGTGGCATTATCCCCAGCTCTGCAAGTGAGTCATCCACAGGAGTTTGCTCCCAAGGCTGCCCTGGCATCTTGGGTCTGCCCCAGTAAGGACCAGGTGGAAGGTGGCATGGCAACTTGGATTACAGGGACCCTAGCAGTGACAGGTACACAGGGAAGCTGGCAGCCACAGGTGCAGGAGATATGACTCTATCAGGGTTCTGTTCTAGCTTTGACAGCTGGTGCTAAAAGGGCCTCCCTGACTGGCTACAGCAGGCACTCAAGGGATGACCCTGGCTGGCTATGCACATTAGGTCCTCAAATAGTCACCCTCACTGGGGTCTTTATTGGTCAGCTGCCACTGCCGGTGTATGGGGAGAGAGAGGCTACAGTGATGGCTCCCCCTTCTGTATATGATGCAGCAGTAGCTTTCTGTCCCTCCAACGGCATTCCTGGCTGTAGATTTCCTCCCTCCTGTCCCCTTGGGTTGTCTCCCCATAGTCAACAGCAGTCCTAACCTCAGGATTCCTCTCCAATCTTCACACTCCAGCTCCCAGCCACTGTTCATTCTGGTGGACTCACATTATTGTCCTGGGTACATAAGGCCATGGCATGGATCATCTGTGTGATTCTCACTCCATTCAGACTGTCAAAGATAAGCTATCTCAGAGAGCTTCAAATGTTTTCCTTCTGTCCTGAGCAGTTGTCATGGATGCAGGGATCTCTTTGCTACTTCAGTTCCCATACTCCTGGGTGCAGGTCAGATCCTGCTTGCTCTCCTCCTCCTTCTCCCTTTCTTTCATCCTACCAAGTTGTGCATGGATCTACTATATATTCCTTTCTGGTGGTCAGGAATGCCTGCCAGTACTCACCTGGTGCTCTGTGAGGACTTCTGCATCTGACAGTGTATTCCTGTACATCTATGCAGAGAGGTCCACTTACTCCTCCACCATCTTCTGTTGAGGCTGGTTTATATTTTTTAATTCATAAAATCTAATTTTATTTAGTTTTAAATATTTTTTCAGCTTTACTGAGATACAATTGACAGATAACATTTTGTAAGTTTAAGGTGTACAACAATGATGATTAGAAATGATTACCACAATGGAGTTATTAAACTTATCTATCAACTCACATAATTACAATTTGTTTATGTGTGACTAAAATATTTAAGATATATTCCCTTAGCAACTTTCAGCATATAATACAACATTGTTAACTATTGTCACCTTGCTTTACATTAGATCCCCAAAACATATTCATCTTATAATTGGAAATTTATATACTATGTCCAACATCTCCCCATTTCTCCCACCCTCCATACTCAGGCAATCAACATTCTACTCTCTGCTTCTGAGGTTTCTATTTCACATGTAAGTAGGATCACACAGTATTTGTCTTATCTGCTGATTTCATTCAACAACATGTCTTTAGTGTCCCTTCATATTTTCACAAATGACAAGCTTCCCATCTTTTATATGGCTAAATGATATTCCAAAGAATCTTCCCATTTTTACAGTGAATTATTTGTTTTTTGTTACTGAGTTGTAGAAATTTCTTACATATTTTACATATTTGCTTCTTATGAGATATAGGATTCTCAAATATTTTCTCCCTTTCCATAGGTTATCTTTTCATTGTGTTGATTATTTCCTTTCATTGCAGAAGCTATCTGGGTTTAGAAATTAAAGTCCTTGACTTCAAGTAGATGTCATGATAGGATGAGATTTAACTTGCCTGATAACTTTTGATTACTCCCTCTTGGAGGCATGAGTTTCCATTTTACAACTTTGACCACCTCACTGGACAGACATTGTCTACAATAGTCTTCTATCTAAATAAAGAAGGAGAGTCAAAAGAGCCTGACTGTTTTGCCATTCCTGGCAAGGCACATTTATATGAGTGAAGTCTTAGAAGCCCAACAGTCAGATGAATACCAGAGACTGAACTCAGTCCATGCCATGTGGAACAGAACTGTTAAGTCAAGTTGTATCTAGATTAATACACAGTCAGATACAAAACAGTTTATGGTGAGATATAGTCCTGTATGCAGACAAACAGGATTGTGTATCCTTTTTTAATATAAATTTATTTATTTTAATTGGAGGCTAATTACAATATTATATCTTCAAACATAGACCTGTATATAGCAAGATACAGCCCTGTGTGTACAGATACAGGCCCGTGTGTCATCATATGGAATACATATGCATATACATATACAAGTAGATCCATATAGGTAATCAGATACTGATTGATCCATGTGTTGTCAGACATAGACCTGTGTTCACATATGTGAAATTGAATACAGATTAACATATCATTGAATATATATATACATGTGGTCATACAGATCCACATGAGACTGTTTACAGATCTGAGCATGTGGTAGGATCACACTTGTTTACTGGCGAATACAGCTCTATTAATGTTTGGATACAGATGATTGCAGACATGAACATCACCAAATGGACATTAAAAGAATCATATTGATTACATTCTTTGAAGTCAAAGATAGATAAGCTCTATATAGTGAGCAAAAACAAGACCTGGAACTGACTGGCCCAGATCATCAGACTTATTGGAAAACTCAGGCTTAACTTGAAGAAAGTAGGGGAAACCACTAGGCCATACAGGTATGACCTAAATCAAGTCCCACATAGTGGAGGTGACAAATAGATTCAAGGGATTAAATCAGGTAGACAGAGTGCCTGAACTATAGACAGAGGTTAGTAACATTGCACAGGAGATGGTGACAAAAACCATCCTAAAGAAAAAGAAATGCAAAAAAAGCAAAAGGTTTCTCTGAGAAGGCTTTGCAAATAGCTGAGGAAAGAAGAGAAGCAAAAAGAAAGGGAGAAAGGGAAAGATATACTAAACTGAATGCAGAGTTCCAGAGAATAGCAAGGAGACATAAGAAGTACTTCTTAAATGAACCAAAGAAGTAGAGGAAAGCAGCAGAATGGGAAAAACTAGAGATCTCATCAAGAAAATTGGAGACATCAAGGGAACATTTTATGCAAGGATGGGTATGATAAAGGACAGAAATTGTAAAAACCTAACCAAAGCAGAAGAGGTTTAGAAGAGTTGACAAGAATGCACAGAAGAACTATACAAAAAAGTCTTAATGACTGGGATAATCATGATGATGTGGTCACTCATTTAGAACCAGACATCCTGGAGTGTGAAGCCAAGTGAGGCTAAGGAAGCATTACTACAACCAAAGCTAGTGAAAGTGATGGAATTCCAGCTGAGTTATTTCAAGTCCTAAAAGATGATGCTGTAGAAGTGCTTCACTCAATATGTCAGTAAACTTGGAAAACTCAGCAGTGGCCAAAGGACTGGAAAAGTCCAGCTTTTATTCCTATCCCAGAGAATGGCAGTGTCAATGAATGTTTGAACTACCGAGAAATTGCATTCATTTTGCATGACAGTAAAATTATTCTCACAATCCTTCAAGCTAGGCTCCAGCAGTATGTGAATCAAGAACTTCCAGATGTACAAGTAAGGTTTAGAAAAGGCAGAGAAACCAGAGATCAAATTGTCAACATCCATTGGCTAATAGAGAAAGCAAGAGAATTCCAGAAAAACAATTCTGCTTCATTGACTATGCAAAAATATTTGTGTGGATCACAACAAACTGTGGAAATTATTAAAGAGATGGGAATGCCAGACAACCTTACCTGACTCCTGATAATCCTGTATACAGGTCAAGAATCAACAGTTGGAACCAGACATGGAACAACCAATTGGTCTAAAATTGGGAAAGGTGTATTATAAGGCTGTATATTGTCCCCCTGATTACTTAATTTATAAGCAGAGTACATTATACAAAATGCCAGTCTGAATGAATCACAAGTTGGAATCAAGATTTCTGGGAGAAATATCAACAACTTCAGATATGCATATGATACCACAATAGCAGAATGTGAAGAGGTACTAAGAAATTTCTTGATGAGGGTGAAAGGAGAGTGAAAAAGCTGGCTTAAAATTCAGCATTCAGACGACAAAGATCCTAAGAAAATTTAGATCATTTCATGGCAAATAGAAAGGGAAAAAGTAGAAGCAGTGACAAATTTTCTTTTCTTAGGTTCCAAAATCACTATGGCCAGTGACTGCAGCCAAGCAATTAAAAGATGCTTTCTCCTTGGAAGTAATGACAAACCTAGACAGCATATTAAAAAACAGACATCACTTTGCTGACAAAGGTCGATATAGTCAAAGTTATAGTTTTTCCAGTAGTCAGGTACAGATGTGAGAATTGGACCATAAAGAAGGCTGAGTGAAGAATAATTGATGATTTGAATTGTGGTGTTGGAGAAGACTCTCAAGAATCCCTTGGACTGCAAGGAGATCAAACCAGTCAATCATAAAATAAATCTACTCTGAATATTTATTGAAAGGACTGATGCTGAAACTGAAACTCCAGGACATTGACCACCTCGTGTGAAGAACTGATTCCCTGGAAAGGACTGATGTTGGGAAAGATTGACAGCAAAAAGAAAAGTGGGCAGTAAACAATGAGATGGTTAGACAACATTACCAAATCAATGGCCATGAATTTGAGATAACTCTAGGAGATAGTGAAGATCACAAAAACCTGGTGTGCTTCAGTCCATGAGGTTGCAAATAGTCGGACACAACTTAGCAACTGAAAAACACAACACACATATATCCACGGTTTTGTGGACTGTGCTGTAATTTATGCCAGCAAAAGACAGTAGGCTCTTTCGGCCCAACTCGCTGAAAATGTTAATCTAATGTAAATAAGAGAATTCTTTCTTTATATAAGATAACGAAAATTCAGGACTTAAGTACAATTGATGGAGGTAATTACAAAATTTTATTGAGACATCAATCAATTCATCACAATATATTTTATTTTGGGTGGGAAACCAAGATATTAAAGCATGCAATTTTTCTGAAAAATATTTAGAATAATGATATTATAAATGTATTCATTTTGTTGATGAAAGAAATTGAAGATGTCACAAAGAAGATAAACTATGTTCTTGAACAGAAAGAATTAATATTGCGAACATAACCATGATATATATAACAATCTACAGATTCATTGCAATCCCTATCAAATTACCAAGGGCATTTTTCACAGAATTAGAACAAAAAAATTAAATTTGTATTGAAAATAAAAGACCCTTTCTCGCCAAAATAATCTTGAGAATGAAGAGGAGAACTGGAGGAATCATACTTCCTGGATGTAGACTATACTATAAATATACAATAATCAAAACAGTATAGTACTGGTACAAAAACAGACATACACACCAATGGAAAATTATCAAAAGCCAAGAAATAAATCCACCCACCTCTGGTCAAGTAATCTACAACAAAGGAAACAAGAATATACAATGGGTAGAAGACCATCTCTTCTGTGTGTATGCCCAGCAGTGGGATTGCTGGGTCATATGGCAATTGTATTTCCAGATTTTTAAGGAATCTCCACACTGTTCTCCATAGTGGTTGTACTAATTTGAACTCCCACCAACAGTTTAAGAGGGTTCCATTTTCTCCACACCCTCTCCAGCATTTATTGCTTGTAGACATTTGGATAGCAGCTATTCTGACTGGTGTGAAATGGTACCTCATTGTGGTTTTGATTTGCATTTCTCTTATAATGAGTGATGTTGAGCATCTTTTCATGTGTTTGTTAGCCATCTGTATGCTTTCTTGAACCGCCAGTCCAAGTTCGATTCATGATACAGTGTGCTTGGGGCTGGTGTGCTGGGATGACCCAGAGGGATGGTATGGGGAGGGAGGTGGGAGGGGAGTTCAGGATGGGGAACACGTGTACACCCGTGGCAGATTCATGTTGATGTATGGCAAAACCAATACAATATTGTAAAGTAATTAGCCTTTAGTTAAAATAAATGAATTTATATTTAAAAAAAGAAAATAAAAAGACCATCTCTGCCAACATCTGCTGGATCATGGAAAAAGGAAGAGACTTCCCAAAAAACATCTACTTCTGCATTATTGACTATGCCAAAGCCTTTGACTGTGTGGATCACCAGAAACTGGAAAATTCTAAAAGAGATTGGAATACCAGACCACATGACCTGCCTCTTGAGAAATCTATATGCAGGTCAGGAAGCAACAGTTAGAACTGGACGTGGAACAACAGACTAGTTCCAAACAGGAAAAGGAGTACATCAAGGCTGTATATTGTCACCCTGCTTATTTACCTTATATGCAGAGTACATCATAGGAAACGCTGGGCTGGATGAAGCACAAACAGGAGTCAAGATTGCTGGGAGAAATATCAATAACCTCAGATATGCAGATGACACCACCCTTATGGCAGAAAGTGAAGAGGAGCTAAAAAGCCTCTTGATGAAAGTGAAAGAGGAGAGTGAAAAAGCTAGCTTAAAGCTCAACATTCAGGAAACTAAGATCATGACATCTGGTCCCATCACTTCATGGGAAATAGATGGGGAAACAGTGGAAACAGTGGCAGACTTTATTTTGGGGGGCTCCAAAATCACTGCAGATGGTGATTGCAGCCATGAAATTAAAACACACTTACTCCTTGGAAGAAAAGTTATGACCAACCTAGATAGCATATTGAAAAGCAGAGACATTACTTTGCCAACAAAGGTCCGTCTAGTCAAGGCTATGGTTTTTCCAGTGGTCATGTATGGATGTGAGAATTGGACTGTGAAGAAAGCTGAGCACCGAAGAATTGATGCTTTCGATCTGTGGTATTGGAGAACACTCTTGAGAGTCCCTTGGACTGCAAGGAGATCCAACCAATCCATCCAAAAGGAGACCAGTCCTGGGTGTTCATTGGAGGGACTGATCCTGAGGCTGAAACTCCAATACTTTGGCCACCTCATGTGAAGAGTTGATTCATTGGAAAAGACCCTGATGTTGTGAGGGATTAGGAGCAGGAGGAGAAGGGGATGACAGAGAATGAGATGGCTGGATGGCATCACCAACTTGATGGACATAAGTTTGGGTGAACTCCAGAAGTTGGTGATGGACAGGGAGGTCCGGCGTGTTGCAATTCATGGGGTCACAAAGAGTTGGACACGACTGAGTGACTGAACTGAACTTCAGTTATTGGTCCTTGGAAAATTGGACAGTTTCATGCAAAAGAATAAATTTAGAACATTCTCTAACTCCACAGAAAATAATAAGCCCAAAATAGATTAAATACCCCCATGTAGGACTAGATACTATAAAACTTCTAGGAGAAAACATAGCTAGAACACTCTTTGACATAAATTGCAGCAAAAAGATTTGGATCTGTCTCCTAGAGTAACGGAAATAAAAACAAACATGAACAAAATGGTCCTAACAAAATTAGAAAGCTTTTCTCCAGCAAAGGAAACCATAAACAAAACAAAAACAAACGAACAAACAAACAAAAAACAATCTACGGACTGCGAGAATATATTTGCAAAAAATGCCACAAAAAATGAATTAATTTTTAAAATATACAAATATATACATCAGTACCAAAAAAAACCTAGACCAATGAAAAAAGTGGACAAAATACCAGTGGGCAGACAGAAGAAGCTAGAACTACAAACCTGCAGTCTGCTGAACAAAAACCACAATCATAGAAAGTTAGACAAATGGAAAGGCAAAGACTTATGTCTCAGACGAAGAAACAAGATGAATCCTCAGAAAAACTTAAAAAGGTGGAGATAGGCAAGCTTCCAGCAAAAGAACTCTGAATAATGATAGTGAAGCTGATCCACTATAGAGGCAAAGATTGAAAAGATGCAAGAAATTGTTAACAAATATATAAAAGAACTAAAGAACAAACAAACAGAGATGAATAATATAATAACAAATTTAAAAATACACTCTAAGGAATCAGTAGAATAACTGAGGCAGAAGAACTGATAAGTGACCTGGAGGGAAGAATGGTGGAGATCACTACAGTGTAACAGAATAAATAAAAACAAGAATTAAAAGAAATAAAGACAGCATAAGAGACTTTGGGACAGCTTTAAATGCACCAACATTCACATTATATGTGTCTCAGAAGGAGAAGAGGGAGATAAATATCTTGAAAAAATATTTGAAGTGATAATAGCTGAAAAATTCCCTAAAATGGGAAAGGAAAACAGTCTGCAAAATCCTAGAAGTGCAGAGGGTCCCATGCAGGGTAAAGCCAAGGAGGAACATGCTGAGACACATAGTAATCAAACTGACAAAAATACTAAGAAAAAATATTAAAAGCAACAAGGGGAAACTGACAAATAACATACAAGGAAACTCCCATAAAGATATAAGCTGATTTTTCAACAGAAACTACCCAAGCCAGAAGGAAATGAGAGGGTAACAGGCAGGAAGGCTAGGGATCTCCAAATGGAGGAAATAGGCTGCAAGTGTCAGACATTTTTATCTCTCTTAAGCAGCAGGAGGAAACAAACTAGTGACATTTTTTTTTTCCTCCTCTATACAAATTTAAAAGGAGGTGTCTCTTAAAATACTGTGTTGCCATAATGACACCTGGTTTCACCTGAAGTTAACTATTCTCAAACCTTGAGTTAACCAATGCATTTTTCTTATGGAAACGTTTGTCTTAAGCTATGTTAATGTACTATGCATTTACCCCGGACTCTGTCTTCAAGTCGGTTCTGCCTCATGGCTCAGAACCTACTTGACACACCAGTGTGTTATACTCAGACATTGTTCCCCTAATCTATGTAAACCAAACTATTTCTATGGTAATCTGCCCTTCTACAAGATTCAAGTCAATCATTTTATGGCCCAGGATGAATCATCTGGTGCCAAGATTATGCCAAAATATATCTTTTGGATGAGGGTCCTGGTGCCATTCTGTTTTAAGATATTCCTTTCTTTCATTAACAGACTGCTAGCGACTATTTAACATCCACCTGAAGACTAGCAGGGGGGGTACTCTTTCTGCCCCCTTCTGATGCCTATGTCAGAAGTTTTCTCTATCTCTTTTATACTTTAATAAAACTTTAATACACAAAATCTCTTCATGATCAAGCCTCATCTCTGGCCCCAGATTGAATTCTTCTCCACCAGAGGCCAAGAATCCCGGCATCTTTTCACTCAGCAACAATCTTTCAGAAACATTACAATATGTTTAAAGTGATGAAAGGGAAGAACCTACAAGAAAGCATAACTTACCCAGCAATGAGCTCATTAAGATTTGACAGATAAAAGTCAAAAGCTTTACAAAGAAACAAAATCTAAGATATTCAGCAACACCAGGCCAACCTTGGAACAAATGACAAATGAACTCCTATAGACGGGAAAGAGATTGGTAACTTAAAAAATTAGAGAAACCAAGGGAACATTTCATGCAAAGATGGGCTCGATAAAGGACAGAAATGGTATGGACCTAACAGAAGCAGAAGATATTAAGAGGTGGCAAGAATACACAGAAGAACTGTACCAAAAAAAAAAAACATCTTCATAACCAAGATAATCACGATGATGTGATCACTCATCTAGAGCCAGATATCCTGGAATGTGAAGTCAAGTGGGCCTTAGAAAGCATCACTACAAACAAAGCTAGTGGAGGTAACGGAATTCCAGTTGAGCTATTTCAAATCTTGAAAGACGATGCTGTGAAAGTGCTGCACTCAATATGCCAGCAAATTTGGAAAACTCAGCAGTGGCCACAGGACTGGAAAAGGTCAGTTTTCATTCCAATCCCAAAGAAAAGTAATGCCAAAGAATGCTCAAACTACCGCACACTTGCACTCATCTCACACTCTAGTAAGGTAATGCTCAAAATTCTCCAAGCCAGGCTTAAGCAATATGTGAACTATGAACTTTCAGAGGTTCAAGCTGGTTTTAGAAAAGGCAGAGGAACCAGAGATCAAATTGCCAACATCTACTGGATCATTGAAAAAGCAAGAGAGTTCCAGAAAAAAACATCTATTTCTGCTTTATTGACTATGCCAAAGCTTTTGATTCTGTGGATCACAATAAACTGTGGAAAATTCTGAAGGAGATGGGAATACCAGACCACCTGACCTGCTTCTTGAGAAATCTGTATGCAGGTCAGGAAGCAACAGTTAGAACTGGACAGGGAACAACAGATTGGTTTCAAATAGGAAAAGGAGTACATCAAGGCTTTATATTGTCACCCTGCTTATTTAACTTATATGCAGAGTACATCATGAGAAATGCTGGGCTGGATGAAGCACAAGCTGAAATCAGGATTGCCAGGAGAAATATCAATAACCTCAGATATGCAGTTCACACCAGCCTTATGGCAGAAAGTGAAGAAGAAATAAAAAGCCTTTTGATGAAAGTGAAAGAGGAGAGTGAAAATGTTGACTTAAGGCTCAACATTCAGAAAACTAAGATCATGGCATCTGGTCCAATTACTTCATGGCACATAGATGGGGAAACAGTGGAAACAGTGTCAGACTTTATTTTGGGGGGCTCCAAAATCACTGCAGATGGTGACTGCAGCCATGAAATTAAAAGACGCTTACTTCTTGGAAGGAAAGTTATGACCAACCTAGATAGCATATTGAAAAGCAAAGACATTACCTTGCCACCAAAGGTCCATCTAGTCAAGGTTATGGTTTTTCCAGTAGTCATGTATGGATGTGAGATTTGGACTATAAGGAAAGCTGAGCACAGAAGAATTGATGCTTTTGAACTGTGGTGTTGGAGAAGACTCTTGAGAGTCCCTTGGACCGCAAGGAGATCCAACCAGTCCATCTTAAAGGAGACCAGTCCTGGGTGTTCATCAGAAGGACTGATCCTGAGGCTGAAACTCCAATACTTTAGCCACCTCATGCGAAGAGTTGACTCATTGGAAAAGACCCTGATGCTGCAAGGGATTAGGGGCAGGAGGAGAAGGGGACGACAGAGGATGAGATGGCTGGATGGCATCACTAACTCGATGGACATGAGTTTGGGTGAACTCCAGGAGCTGGTGAGGACAGGACAGGGAGGCCTGGTGTGCTAACATTCATGGGGTCGCTAAAAGTCAGATACAACTGAGCGACTGAACTGAACTAAACTGAACCTTACATATGAAGCTACTAGAGAAAGAAGAACAAACAAAACCTAAAGTTAGTAGAAGTAAAGGATGAAAAATGAATAGAGCAGAAATAAATGAAATACAAACAAAAAGAAAACAATAGCAACAATCAACAAAACAAAAAACTGATCCTTCTAAAAGATAACCAATATATTTTTGGCCAGCCCCATCAAGAGAATCAAATCAATAAAATCAATAAAATTAGAAATGAAAAAGGAGAAGCAACAACTGACATGGAAATACACAGTATCATAACAGACTACTACAAGAAACTATATGCGAATAAAAAGGACAGCCTGGAAGATATGGACAAATTCTTAGAAAGGCACAGTCTCCTATGACTAAACTGGAAGAATAAAAGTATAAACAGTCCAATCATAAGCACTGAAATTGAGTTTGTGATTTAAAACTCCCAACAAACCAAATCCAAGGCCAGATGGCTTCACAGGCAAATTCTATTCAACATTTAGAGAAGAGATAACAGCTATTTTTTCAGTGTTTTAATGTGGGAGCATCCCATGTGTAGTGTGTCCAATAGTTTTAGTATAAGGACTGGTTTCGGTATGGATGCCAGCCACATCTTTCCGCAGAGTGTGCTGGCTGTTATTCCCTTGATAGGGATGTGGTTGCTGGTGTTGTGTCCAGAGCCTGTGCTGGATATGAAGCAGGGCTTCCTCTTTGCTTCGTGACTGTCACTGTCCCTATACCTTGTTGAATATAGTGTCTGTTCCCCACTTGTTAAAGTACAAACCCTGAGGGTTGGACTCCAGTAGGCTCCATTGTCCTTGAGTGCATGCCCTACCTTAAAGGAAGTGATTGCTGAAGCCAGTGAGGCAGGTAAAGTCACAGCAAACCTATGCACTGCCTGTGGATGTGTTTATGGTTCTGCTCAGAAGCAGTCCCAAATTAAATCCTTTCTCTGTTGTGTTTGCCCCAGATCTAGTGAAAGGCTGTTGGGTGGAAAGGTTGGGGTTTGGGATTGGGTGTTGTGTCTGTGGGAATTGAGGTAACTGTTCTGCTTTCTGAAATCTAGGCTGCCAAAGTTGCAATCTTCTCCCAGGAGCTGTCAGCCCCGGATCTAGGACTAAGTTCTGGCATGGAGTGGGCAGAGCCAAGGTGCTCTTGCTGGGAAAAGAAACACTACAATTCCTGTTCATGGCCTGTCCAATATTCGGTGCTTAGCACATTCTGGCACCAACCAATGAGTGCACTGACAGTGTCTAGATTCACCTCCCTGTGCAAAAGACTAACAATGTTTATCCAGTTAGATTTGCCACTCCAGAGCATGCACTGACAATGTAGTTCATGGCTCTGCCTAAATCACACCCAGACACCTGGGTCTGCCTCTTTGTAGCTAGACTGAATCTTTCCTTTTATCTTGTGCCAGGTTGTGATGTGGAATGAGCAGGGCTGGTGTGTTCACTCCTCCAGATTAGAAAATGTGATGAAGAGGCAGCAGTCAGTGCAAGGTTTCCCCCACCCTTATTATCAGGAAGGCAACATGCACATACTCCTCATGAATAGAATCTGTGTTTCATCAGCCATTCTATTTGTCTCAGTAGATTTCACAGCTGGCAAGAGAGCTTGTCTTCTCCGTGCAGGATCTCAGGACTGGGTTTCCCAGATTGTGAGTTGACCTACTCGCTCCCCAGAGTGATAGTCAACCTCCTTACAGATCTCTTCCAGGGTGACACATCCTGGCATGATGCCTTTACTTTTCTGTCCTATTTGGTTATTTAGAGATCTTTCTTGCAGCTTTGGTGTTATAGGAGGTCTTCTGCCAGTTTGCAGTTAGTTTTCCATAAGAATTGTTCCACATGTAGGTGTATTTTTGATGTATTTGTAGGGAGAGGTGAGCTCCACATCCTCCTATTCTGTAGTCTTGACCCCCCTCTCAGTAGTTATTTGAATAGTCATCTTCATTATGTGAATATACTGCAATGCACTTAAGTCTTTTCATTTAACATTCAGTTTTGTTCTTAATATTTGCTTTTGATTCACTTGATGAATATTTAATGAGTATCATATAGTAGATGTTTGTGTGTGCGTGCTCTACATAATGCTTCAATTAAAGCTATTATAAATAATGTAGCAGCAAAAAAAAACTCGAAGAACAATTCTATATCTGATTTTTCTCAGTATCTCTTTTGCATAAATTCTTAAGAGTTGAATTGCTAGTTTAGAGGATGTGAACATCACAAGGCTGTTAATATAAATTACCAAATATCTCATTGGAAACACATCATTTTATGAGTTGGTAAAAATTTTGCAGGCAGGATGGGTTTGATCCCTGGGTTGTGACGATACCATGGAGGTGGGCATGGCAACTCACTCCAGTATTCTTGCCTAAAGAAGAATCCATGGCTCAGATCACAAACTGCTTATTTCAAAATTCAGATTTAAGTATGACCTAAATCAAACCCTTTATGATTATACAATGGAAATGACAAATGATTCAAAAGATTAGATCTGATAGACAGAATGCTTGAAGAACTATGGATGGAGGTTCATAACACTGTACAGGAGATGGTGATCAAAACCATCCCCAAGAAAAAGAAATGCAAAAAGGCAAAACGGTTATCTGAAGAGGCCTTAAAAATAGCTGAGAAAGGAAGAGAAGTGAAAGACAAAGGAGAAAAGGAAAGATATACTCATCTGAATGCAGAGTTCCAAAAAATAGCAAGGAAAGAGAAGAAAGCCTTCTTAAGTGAACAATGCAAAGAAATAGAAGAGATCAATAAGATGAGAAAGACGGCAGATCTCTTCAAGAAAATTAGAGAAAGCAAGGGAATATTTCATGCAAAGATGGGCACAGTAAAGGACAGAAATGGTATGGACCTAACAGAAGCAGAAGATATTAAGAAGAGGTGGCAAGAATACACAGAAGAACTGTACAATAAGAGTCTCTTATGTCTCCTGATATGGCAGCATCAACTGGGAATCCAGACATATAGTAAGCACTCAATAAATGTTAACTCTATTATTACCTTTAAAAATTCTATACTGAAAGACTTAATTTGCCACTATAGTCTCTTATTGTTATAAGTGAATTCACTTGATCATGATTATATATACACATATGAGTTGTAAAGTTACTTTTATTGATTTGTATGCATTCTGAGTTTAAAAAAAAAGATAAGACAAGCAAACAAACAGACTCTTGAGTCGAATAGATCTTGTTTGAATTCTGATTCTGCCACTAACTTTGTGAACCTGAGTGAGGTAATTAACTTCTTTGTGCTTCCTTTATGTCATCTATATCATGAAGATAGCAAGAATGTCTATCTCAAAATGCTTGCTAAAGATTAAATGACTTATACCTACAAAGGACTTTTAAACTTCCAGATATATAGTAATGGCTCATTCAATGTTATTTTTTCCTACCTCTCACCAAGACTGTGACCCTCCTCTTATTTCAAATCACTTTCCATTCCTATTCCTTTTTCCGTACTACTTCTAGACTAGTCTTAGAAAGGACAGCATTGCTTGTAATATTTACCCATCTGTGATCAAAAATCTTCACTGCCTCCCCATACTTCTTAAACTAAGTCCAAACTTAGCCCACTGTTGTTAATCTTTCCACTCTCTGATTTCAAATTATCTTTGCAGCCTCTCTACATCAACACCTCTTCCCGATCCTGGACCCCTTGCTATTTTGTGAATCATCACTTTCACTTTGCCACATACTTACTGTGATGGACTGAGCATTTGTGTGCCCCCAAAATTCACATATTGAAGACCCAACCCCCAGTGTAATGGTATTAAGAGGTAGGGCTTTGGGGGAGGTAATTAAGTTTAATGTGGTAATGAAGATAGAATCCCCATGATGGTATTAGCACTCTCATGAGACGAGGAAGAGACATCAGAGCTTCTTATCTCTCACCATGTGGGATACAGCCATCTGAAAGCCATGAAAAAGGCTCTAACCAGGAACCAAAACTGACTGATACTTTAATCTTGGACTTCCAGAACTTCAGAACTGTAGAAATAAATGTCTATTTTTTAAGCCACCTAAGTCTATAGTATTTTGTTATGGCAACCCGAGCTGACCCAAGATATTTACTCATGCTAATCATTTTGCTTGACATGGCTTTTATTTCGTCCCTGTCTAGTAAAATTCATGCAATTCTGATTCAGATGCCATCTTTTCCAAGTAAGATTTCTTGTCCCCTGGATGAAAGGCTGTGTTTAGTGCCTCCCCTAAAGAGAAATTGCAGTACTTTTTATGTGGGCGTTATCCTCCATAGGACAATAAGCTGCCTAAAGCAGAGACCTTGTCTCCTTTATCCACCAGTGCTAAGCACACAATAGGTGCTCAATATCATCTTCAAAATTGAAATTCTGGTATTTATAACTGCAGTACTTAAAAGAAGACTGATTCCTGCTTGCTTTTCAGAATTCCAATATTAAGTTCCTTTCTTGGAAAGTAGGTGGCTATTGAAAATGTTTTAGGAAGAAAATAAAAAGATTATTGAGACTATTTTTAGAAATGAATTTATTTGGTTTAAAAAAGGTTTATGAAGAACCAACTGTTATAACTAAGGTGACTGTGTTGTAAGCATGGTCTTTGATCCTAAAAGCTTAAAGCTTCTCAGACTAACATATTTCAACTCATTTTCCAAGCAAGAGAGAAAGGGAGGCAGAGCAAGTATGCAGGCAAGAATGGGTTAAAAAAAATTGCCAAAAGTTTTATAAAGATTCAATAGAATTAGAGGGAGTAAAACAAACACAAAATGAAAACTTGAATGAGATAACCAAATATGGAGAAAAACACAGAATTTCTCCCTTCTTCCTACCTTGGTAGCCTAGCCTGAATCACTCATTCATCTTTTATTCATTCATTTATTCTGTTAAACAAACCTTCACTGAGTGACTACTGTGCTTGGCCTATAGGGGAGACAAGGGAGATCACAGTCTGGGAGCAGAGGTAACTACATAAATAACAATCATACTAGCCAGACAGCATAAAGAATGTGTTCTGAGAGATCAAGAGAACCAGGGGCCATTGGGCTGGAGTTAACTCACAGAGTGAAGCAAATAATACAAAGATTCTTCTTGCTGCTACCAGTTCACTGGCAGCTCCAGAAACCATGAAGAGTACCTCAGATTGGCATTTGTGGAATTTATGGCATTTGTGATCCTTTGACCGCATCTTTTCTTGTCAATTTTTCTTCAAACTGGTGCAAAAAGGATTGGGGATGGCATTTGGCATTTTACTTCTCTTTGTAGTCATTTTCATTCTTAAATTTGAATTAATTATAAGTGTTGTCCATTCTTTCTCTGAATATGGTTTCCAAAATTTAAAAATGAGTGTTGGTAGGAATAATACCTTGCCATATGTGTATGTGCTCAGTCGCTTTAGTCATATCCAACTCTTTGCGACCCCATGGACCATAGACTCCTCTATCCATGGGATTTTCCCAGCAAGAATACCGGAGTAGTTTGCCATTCCTTCCTCCAGGGGATCTTCCTGACCCTGGGATTACACTCGTGGCTCCTGTGTATCCTTCATTGCAAGTGGATTCTTTAGTGTTGAGCCACATGGGAAGCCCACAGTACCATATACTACACAGCTTTTGCTTTACTGCCAGTGCTTCTGACACAGTCTTGGATACCTTATTATAAAAGCCTATCTGTCCAGTTTTCCTGTACATCTGAGAGTTTGATTCATCTTAATAAGTTGCCAAATAAATTCTTATACAGTAATTCCTATTCAAAGAAGGTGTTTCATTTCTAAGAGTTTTATATCTTATGAGTCAGTCAATAGCATTTGTGGCACAGTTTCTAGGTGACTAATCATGTGTTGAGTGCATTGGGGAATTTTTGAAATGGTACATGCAGCCCATGTGCACAAACAGCAAACCTTCATTGCTGTATTCAGCCATAGGTTGCAAAAGATTCAGGATGAAGGGAGAAAGCAAGCTTGGTCAAGCTAATGGAACTACTAAGCTGATCACAGATCGCTATTTGGTGGGCACCAGTATCTCAGCACAAAGACAACTAAACTTTCAAGTTACATAGCTCTTCTCCTTCTCAAATCATTAGAACAAATAGTCTCCATTCCTTAAGCTCTTTGCTTCTAGAACATGGCCTGAAGAAAACAGCTCTGGTGTTGGAATCAGGCTGATGAAAATGTGAATCCTGGCTCTGCTATGTATTAGCTCTGTGACTATGAGTAACTAACTGATTTCCGTTCTCTCACCATGAGGAATGGAGATGATAATCACACCTGCTTTACATAATTATTTTGAAAATTCAATAAAATTATAAATACAAAGTGCATAGAAAAGAGTTTTATGCACCGAGTAAATGCAAGCTCTTTTCTTTCTGCCCTTTTCATGCGATGCAAAAAACACAGCATTTAGGAGTCAAAAGATATCAACTAGTTATGTGAATCTGGTCAAAAGATATCAACTAGTTATGTGAATCTGGTCAAGTCATCTAAACTTTCCAGGCCTCAGTTTTCTCACCTTCCAAAGTTTTTGGAAGTGTTCCAGATCAAAATAGACAGGAATATAAAAGCACTTTGCAAGACCATAATGTAATGGAAAATGTAAGGTGTTCTTATATTTTATTTTCAGGAGCACGTCTAGAACTATGAAGAAGATATCTGGTTATTGACACTCTGAAACTACCCTCACTCAATCTTCCTCCCTCCTAAATGTATTTTCTAATAGAATAAGTAAAACCTGCTAGTGTTGCTAATTAAAATGTTCTTATAGCTGAATGAATATATCAGCTGCTGTGTGTGCTTTGTGTGTGGTGTGTGAATAGGAGACTGAGGTGTGTGTGTGTGGCTGGTATATCAATCTACTGTTTTAAAAACTTCATTTCCTGGAATTTTTAATATTAGGCCACTTTTCCCTCTAAGGCTCAGAGTAAACTAATTAGATTTCTTTTATTCAGTGTGTGTGCATGTTTCTTTTTCTTATAAATGTATTTTATTGCATAAGAAACAGTACTACATTATAGAAAGTGAGAATGGATACATGTATATATATGGCTGAGTCCCTTCCCTGTTCACCTGAAACTATCACAATATTGTTAACTGGCTATATCCCAATACAAAATGGGCTTCCCTGTGGCTCAGATGGTAAAGAATCTGACTGCAATGGGGGAGACTCAGGTTCAATAGCTGGGTTGGGAGAAGAAGAAGGGAATGGCAAACCACTCCAGTATTCTTGCTTGGGAAATCCCATGGACAGAGGAGCATGGAGGGCTGCAGTCCATGGGGCAACAAAAATTTGGACATGACAGTGACTTTCACTTCAATGCAAAATAAAAAAATAAATAAATAAAAGAAATTCCTGTGGTTACTGTGGAGTTAGCAGTATATATGTAACTTCAAATTAGCACATTTGTAATTTGTCATTTATAATCTGTCTACAAGGAGGTTAATTTGGAATTTTCCATTAAACATCTGACTCCCTACATTTCACATGTGTGAACTAAACTATATGAGTTCATTTGGGCAGTATATTCTTAAAGATTTGGGAATATTTAATTCATTTTGGATCCATTTCATATTTCCAATCCCAGATATACTGCATATGCCTGCATTTAACAGTAGGTGTAAAACAAAGAATGACAGTATAATGATTATAAACATGAAGAAAAACAATTTGAATTATTTCAATACTGTCATTCTAAGCTATCAACTTCAGGTTGTATTTTTGTTTAAATGTTTTGACTGTGAAACAACTGAAACCTGCCTAAATATATTCTGAAGATAAAATGAGATGCACAATATTGCACTTCCTGGATTTTATTGTGTGAAATGTGATTTTATGAATTGTTGCCAGATTGATCTTTTAAGACTTCTTTCAACTATCTGTATATCTCTTGAAAATTTTGAAAGTTAAAATTAATTAAAAAGTTCTCTAAAAATGAAGAGACAGAACCAAAGCAAAAACAACACCCAACTGTGGATGTCACTGGTGATGGAAGCAAGATCCCATGCTGTAAAGAGTGATATTGCATAGGAACCTGGAATGTTAGGTCCATAAACCAAGGCAAATTGGAAGTGGTCAAACAGGAGATGGCAAGAGTGAACATTAACATTTTAGGAATCTGCAAAATAAAATGGACTGGAATGCATGAATTTAACTCAGATGACCATTATATCTACCACTGTGGACAAGAATCCCTTAGAAGAAATGGAGTTGCCATCATACTAAACAAAAGAGCTTGGAATGCAGTATTCGGATGCAATCTCAAAAATTACAGAATGATCTCTGTTTGTTAACCAGGCAAACCATTCAGTATCACGGTAATCCAAGTATGTGTCCCGACCAGTAATGCTGAAGAAGCTGAAGCTGAACAGTTCTATGAAGACCTACAAGATATTCTAGAACTAACACACACACAAAAAAGATGTCCTTTTCACCATAGGGGACTGGAATGGAAAAGTAGGAAGTCAAGAAAAACCTGAAGTAACAGGCAAATTTGGCCTTGGAGTACAGAATGAAGCAGGACAAAGGCTAATAGAGTTTTGCCAAGACAAGAGAATGCACTGGTCATAGCAAACACCCACTTCCAACAGCACAAGAGAAGACTGTACACATGGACATCACCAGATGGTCAACCCCAAAATCAGATTGATTATATTCTTTGCAGCCAAAGATAGAGAAGCTCTATACAGTCATCAAAAACAAGACTGGGAGCTGACTGTGGCTCAGATCATGAATTCCTTATAGCCAATTCAGACTTTAATTGACGAAAGTAGGGGAACCAATAGACCATTCAGGTATGACCTAAATCAAATCCCTTATGATTATGAAGAGGAAGTGACAAATAGATTTAAGGGACTAGATTTGATAGACAGAGTGACTGATGAACTTTGGATGGAGGTTCGTGATATTGTACAGGAGACAGGGATCAAGACCATCCCCAAGAAAAAAAATGCAGAAAGGAAAAATGGCTGCCTGAGGAGGCCTTACAAATAGCTGTGAAAAGAAGAAAAGTGAAAAGCAAAGGAGAAAAGGAAAGATATACCCATTTGAATGTAGAGTTCCAAAGAATAATAAGGAGAGATAAGAAAGCCTTCCTCAGTGATCAATGCAAAGAAATGGAGGAAAACAATAGAATGGGAAAGACTAGAGATCTCTTCAAGAAAATTAGAGATTGCAAGGGAATATTTCATGCAAAAATGGGCACAATGAAGAACAGAAATTGTATGGACCTAACAAACAGAAGATATTAAGAAGAGGTGGCAAGAATACACAAAAGAACTGTACAAAAAAGAACTTCATGACCCAGATAATCACGATGGTGTGATCACTCACCTAGAGCCAGACATCCTGGAAAGTGAAGTCAAGTGGGCTTTAGGAAGCATCATTACCAACAAAGCAAGTGGAGGTGATGGAATTCCAGTTGAGCTATTTCAAATCCTAAAAGATGATGCTGTGAAAGTGCTGCACTCAATATGCCATCAGATTTGGAAAACACAGCAGTGGCCACAAGACTGGAAAAAGGTCAGTTTTCATTCCAATCCCAAAGAAAGGCAATGTCAAAGAATGCTTAAACTACTGCACAATTGCACTCATCTCACATGCCAGTAAAGTAATACTCAAAATTCTCCAAGTCGGGCTTCGCTTCAACAATATGTGAACTGTGAACGTCCAGATGTTCAAGCTGGTTTTAGAAAAGGCAGAGGAATCAAAGATCCAATGGTCAACATTTGCTGGATCATTGAAAAAGCAATAGAGTTCCAGAAAAACATCTATTTCTGCTTTATTGATTATGCCATAGTGTTGTTTGAGTGTGTGGATCACCATAAACTGTGGGAAATTCTGGAAGAGATGGGAATACCAGATGCCCTGACCTACCTCCTGAGAAATTTGTATGCAGGTTAAGAAGCAACAGTTAGAACTGGGCATGAAACAACAGACTAGTTCCAAATAGGAAAAGAAGTATGTCAAGGCTGTATAGTGTCACCCTGCTTATTTAACTTATGTGCAGAGTACATCATGAGAAACGCTGGGCTGGAGGAAATACAAGCTGAAATCAAGATTGCCAGAAGAAATATCAATAACCTCAGATATGCAGATGACACTACGCTTATGGCAGAAAGAAAAGAAGAACTAAAGAGCCTCTTGGTGAAAGTGAAAGAGGAGAGTGAAAAAGTTGGCTTAAAGCTCAACATTCAGAAAACTAAGATCATGGCATCCGGTCCCATCACTTCATGGCAAATAGATGGGGAAACAATGGAAACAGTGACAGACTCTATTTTTCTGGGCTATGAAATCACTGCAAGTGGTGACTGCAGCCATGAAATTAAAAGGCACTTACTCCTTGGAGGAAAAGTTATGGCCAACCTAGACAGCATATTAAAAGTCAGAGACATTACTTTGTAGACAAATGTCCATCTTGTCAAGACCATGGTTTTCCCAGTGGTCATGTATGGATGTGAGAGTTGGACTATAAAGAAAGCTGAGCACCAAAAATTGATGGTTTTGAACTGTGGTGTTGGAGAAAACTCTTGAGAATCCCTTGGATTCTAAGGAGATCCAACCAGTCCATCCTAAAGGAAATTAGTCCTGAATATTCATTTGAAGGACTGAGGCTGAAGCTGAAACTTCAACACTTTGCCCACCTGATGAGAAAAACTGAGTCATTTAAAAAGACCCTGATGCTGGGAAAGATTGAGGGCAGGAGGAGAAGGGGACGACAGAGGATGAGATGGTTGGATGGCCTCAATGGACATGAGTTTGCATAAACTCAGGAGTTGGTGATGGACAGGGAGGCCTGGCATGCTGCAGTCCATGGAGTCACAAAAAGTCAGACACTACTGAGCGACTGACCTGAACTGAACTATGAGTGAAGCAATATTGACAAATCTACTGTACTGTCTATTAAACATGATTATGTGAATAAGATCAATTTTGATTTTGACAAATTTGCAGAATTAAGGCTCAGAAATAGAGACTATATTATTATCCATTACTTCAATAACCAATATTCAGGTATAGTTTTCTGCATTTTTATAAAATACATTACTACATTTTAGATATATGAAGCAATTCTTTTTTTCTCATAAACCTAATTTAATTTTAAATCATATATTATTTAATTCTAACATTACTTTGTAAATGCACAATTCAATAAAAACATTTTTCAGTGTTAAAAAAAAGAATAAATTAATGCATCCACTCTTGTTTTTGGCATCTTAGATGAATTTGCCAAATGTTTCTTTCCTTTGTGAGGATAGAAATAAAATTCAAAGGAAAGAACAATACACAACTTAATAAAAATTAACAGCCATTCAGGAATCTTTTTGCACCTTATCATGAATAGGAAAAGTTAAAATTTACTTTTTTTTCTTCCTGCTTGTTCTGCTTCTGTAATTTAGCTTGCTCCTTGTAATGTCTGGATCACATAGATCATATAGCCTTGGAAAATGGAGACAATGCTAGGAACTGAAACTTAACTCACTCACCCTTGCCCTGCTTTTGCAATTGCCTAGTCCCTGTAATCTTGTCCATGTAAAGTTCAGGCATTCACCCCCATCCTGACTGCTGTTCGCATGCATGTAAAACCCCTAGTTTAAACCAGCCTCGTAAAAGTTAGTGTTTCTCACTATAGTCTGACGTCATGCACTGTCTATAAAAACTTTGTAACCCCTTTGTTCGGGGCTCTGAGCTTGGAGTGTTAACTTCTCTGGGCCTGCTGGTGTAATAAACCTTGGTTCTCCAACTCTCCGAGTGTGGTGCCTAGTTTCTTGATTACTGGTTTCTGCAATAATCATTCTGCTCTATGCTCACAGGCAAAGACTCTTTTACAATCAGGATGTTCCTTAGAAATGCACTTCTCAAAGTCTGATCTTAGAACCCCGTGCATCAGAGTAATCTAAGAGCATATTTAAAATGGAATGCTACAGGCCCCACTCAAGACCTACTGAATTAGAGTCTCAAGCAGTGGTGTTGCCAAACTATACTTTATCAGGCTCCCAGATGATTCTATATATTTAATAATGAATGTCACAAATAATTAATAGAAAAAATTTTTAAATATGTGCAAACATAGTAAAAAATTCAGAGTATACAATGAAGAATAAATCTTCGTATATCTGTCATTCTACTCTGCTCTCTGACCTAGACACAACCATTTTTACTCATTTACTGAGTACCCTCCTAGAAGTATTTTTGGGCATATATAAGCATTACAACTATATATATATGTGTATGTGTATGTGTGTATATATATACACATATACATATGTTTGATAACCTTCCTATCAACCTTATGCTTGATAACTTTCCTATCAATAAACTTCCTAGGCAATTGTGATACACACTCCAGTTAGACAATCATAGATACTGCCTAGTATAGTGCTCAGCATGGAATAGCTTCCCTAAATACTTTTCAAACTGAGATATAATTATAATATCATACATTTCACCCATTTAAAGCATAAAATTCAGTGGATTTTAATATATTCACAACTGTTAACACTATCTAACTTGAGAACATTTTTATCATTCCCCCAAAGAAACACCATACTCATTAGCAGTCATTCTCCATTCTTCTTTTCCCTAGCCCCTGGCAACCACCAATCTACTTTCTGTCTCTATGGAATTGCTTATTCTTGACATTTCATGTAATTGAAAACATGCAATAAGTGACCTCTTGTGTCTGGCTATGTACACTTAGTTTTAAACATTAATCCTCATTGTACCATGTACTAGTACTTTATACTCACTTGCCTCAGCACCATTTGTTTAAATAAATTTGTCCCCTATCAAATTATTTTGGCATCCTAGTTGAAAATCATTTGACCAAAAATACATCATATTATTTCTAGACTCTCACTTTTATTCCACTAATCTACAAATTTATTTTTATGCCAGTACCACACTATATATATTACTGTGGCTTTGTAGCAAGTTTTGAAACCAAAAGGCATGAGTCTTCCAATTTTATTCCTATTTTTCAAGATTGTTTTGGCTATTCTGAGTCCCTTACATTTCATATATATGTATTTTTTTTCCCATTTAGGTAGGTCTTTAATTGACGTCAACAATATTTGCATCTTTTTCCTTAAAGTTTAGTTGATTTATAATGTTTCAGGTGCATAGTATTTTATATATATATATAAATATATATGTGTGTGTGTGTGTGTGTATCTATATTCTTTTTCAGATATTTTTAAATTGTAGATTATTACAAGACATTGAATAGTCTTTCTTAATCTATTCAACAAGTTCTTGTTTATCTATTTTATTTATAGTAGTGTGTATATGTTAATCTCAAATTCCCAATTTATCCCCCCCGCCTTTCTCCTTTGGTAAACCATAAGTTTGTTTTCTATGCCTGTGAGTCTTTCTGTTTTGTAAATAAGTTCATTTGTATAATTTTTAAGATTCCACATATAAGTGATATATGTTATTATTCTTTGACTTACTTCACTTAATATGATGATCTCTGGATTCATCCATATTGCTTCAAATTGCATTATTTCATTCTTCTTTATGGCTGAGTAATATTACATCCCTATTTACCACATCTTCTTTTTCCATGCATTTGTTGATGGACATTTAGGTTACTTCCATTCCTTTATATTGTAAATAATACTGCTATGAATATTAGAGTGTGTGTATTTTTTCTAATTAAAGTTTTAATTTTTTTTTCTAGTGTATGCCCTGGAGTCAGATTGCTGGATCATATGGTAGCTCTATTTTCAATTTTTTAGGGAACTTCCACACTGTTCTCCATAGTGGCCAAACCAACTTACATTCTCACCAACAATGTACCAGCCTTCATTTTTTTCCACATCCTCTCCAGTATTTATTGTTTGTAGACTTTTTGATGATGATTATTCTGACCAATGTAAGGTGGTACCTCATTGTAATTTTTGTTTGTATTTCTCTAATAATTAGCAATGTTGAACAACTTTTCATGTGTCTGTTAGCTATCTTTATGTCTTCTTTGGAGAAATGTCTATTTAGGTCTCCTGCCCATTTTTTGATTAGGGTGTTTTTTTCTTTGATACCAAGCTATATAAGCCACTTGTATATTTTGGAAATTAATCCCCTGTCAGTCTAATTGTTTGCGAACATTTTCTCCCATTCCATTGGTAGTCTTCATTTGGTTTATATCCTTTGCTGCACAAAAGCTTTTAAGTTTAATTACATTCCATTTGTTTATTTTTCTTAGTTTCTATTACTCTAGGAGGTTGATCCAAATAAATATTGCTGCAATTTTCTGTTTTCTGTGTACACATTTTGAAGTTCCTTTGCCTAATTTATCTCTGTATCTTTAATTATTTTTAAGTTACAGTAAATGTAGTTTTTCTTAATTTTGTGTTTGAATTGTGTATTCCTAGTGTATAGGAATATAATTGATTTTTGTATACTCATCTTGTATCTTTCTGCCCTGATGAACTCATTTATTAGCTCTAATAGTTGTTTAGTTAATCTCTATGATCTTTTTTATACTCAAGATCATGTCACCTGCAAATAGAGATAGTTTTACATCTTCCTTTCCAATCATGGATTAATTTTACTTTATTCTCCTTCCTAATTGTCCTAGTTAGAATCTCTAGTACAATGTTGAATAAAAGAGTGTTCATCCATGTCTTGTTTCTAATCTTACAGGGAAAGCATCTAGTCTTTACTATGAAATTTTATGTCAGGTGTGGGTTTTGTGTGCATGCACTCTATCAGTTTGAGGAAGTTTCCTTACATTCCTAGTATGTTGAAGGCTTTGATCATTAAAGGGTGCTGACTTTTGACAAATTTTTTTCTGTGTCTATTGAAACGATCATATTGCTTTTATCCATTATTATAATAATATGGTGCTTATTCTTAGTCGCTCAGTCATGTCCAACTCTCTGTGTTTCCATGGACTCTAGCCTGTCAGGCTCCTCTGTCCATGGGATTCTCCAGGCAAGAATACTGGAGTGGGTTGCCATGCCCTCCTCCAGGGTATCTTCCCAACCCAGAGACTGAATCCAGGTCTCCTGCATTGCAGGCAGATTCTTTACCATCTGACCCACCAGGAAAGTCCAATAATATGGTATATTACATTAATTGATTTTCATAGGTGGAACCAACCATGAAATCCAGGGATAAGTCCCACTGAGTTATAAATATAATCTTTGTATATTGCTGATATATTTGATGTGTTAGTGTTTTGTTGATAATTTGTGTCTACATTCAAAAGGAAATTGGTCTGTAGTTTTACTTTTTGATTGTTTTGATATCAGAATAATACTGTCCTTATAGAAAGAATTGAGCGTCATTCTCTTTTCTTCTATTTTTTTGAAGAATGTGTGAAAACTTGGTATTAATGATCCTGTTATTGATTTCTAGTATCATATCATTATGGTCTGGGAAGATATTTGGTATGATTCCAATCTTCATGAATTTGCTAAGAATTGTTTTGTGGCTTAACATGTGGATTATGCTAGAAAATATTCCATACGAAATTGAGAAGAATGTGTATGCTTCTGTTATCTGGTGGATTGTTCTATATATATCTGCTAATATTATTTGGTCTATAGTGTTTTTCAAATTTGCTGTCTCTTTATTGATTTTCTGTCTGGATGATCTATCCATTGTTAAGAATGGGGTATTAAAGTTCCTAACTATCACTGTATTATTGTTTATTCTTCTTTTGGCTCTGTTAGCTTCTGCATTATATATTTAGGTGCTTGATTTGGTGCATAAACATTTACAATTGTTATATCTTCTTGATGTATTGTTTCTTTACCATTATATGATCTTCTTTGTCCCTTTTTACAATTTTTAAGGTCTATTTGTCTGATATAAGAGTAGATACCTCCTCTTTATTTTTGGTTAACATTTGCTTAAGTATCTTTTTCCATCCCTCCACTCTTAGTCTATCTTTGTTTTTTTTTTTTTTAATTAATGTATTTATTATAATTGGAGGCTAATTACTTTACAATATTGTGGTGGGTTTTTGCCATATATTAACTTAAATCAGCCACAGGTGTATGTGTCTCCCATCTTGAAATCCCCACCTGCTTCCCTCCCCATTCCATCCCTCTGGGTTGTCCCAGTGCACTGACTTTGAATGCCTTGTTTCATGCATCAAACTTGGACTGGTCATCTACTTCACATATGGTAACATATATGTTTCAATGCTATTCTCTCAAATCATCCCACCCTCACCTTCTCCCACAGAGTCCAAAAGTCTGTTCTCTATATCTGTGTCTCTTTTGCTAGCTCTCATATAGGGTCATCATTACCATGTTTCTAAATTCCATATATATGTGTTACTATACTGTATTGGTGTTTTTCTTTTTATGACTTACTTCACTCTTCATACACCTCATTAGAATTGATTCAAATGCATTCTTTTAATAGCTGAGTAATATTCTATTGTGTATATGTACCACAACTTTCTTATTCATTCATCTGCCAATAGACATCTAAGTTACTTCCATGTCCCAGCTACTATAAACAATGCTGTGATGAACACTGGGGTACACGTGTCTCTTTCAGTTCTGGTTTCCTTGGTGTGTATGCCCAGCAGTGGGATTGCTGAGTCGTATGGCAGTTCTACTTCCAGTTTAATAAGGAATCTCCACACTGTTCTCCATAGTGGCTGGACTAGTTTGCATTCACACCAACAGTGTAAAAGGGTTCCCTTTACTCCACACCCTCTCCAGCATTTATTGTTTGTAGACTTTTTGATAGCAGGCATTCTGACCAGTGTGAGATTGTACCTCATTGTGGTTTTGATTTGCATTTCTCTGATAATGAGTGATGTTGACCATCTTTTCATGTGTTTGTTAGCTATCTTTGGCAAAATGCATTGACAAGCTTAGAATACTTGATTGATTAGTTTTCTAATATTTTGGATATATCATCTCATTTTCTCCTGACTTGAAACATTTGTCATAAAATCTACTGATAGTCTTATAGGTGTTCCTTTGTATGTACTATTTCTTTCCTCTTGTTGCTTTCAAATTATTTCTTTATCTTTGAATCCTAAATTTTAATTATAAAGTGTTCAATGTAACGTTATTCAGGTTCAATCTATCTGGCATCTTTTGGGCTTCATGGATTGAATGTCTTCTTCAGGTTTGGGAAAATTTTGGCTACTATTTCTTTAAATATACTTTCTGTCCTGTTCTCTTTTCCTTCTCCTTTGGGAATTCACATAATGTGGATATTGTTTCTTTTGTCTCCCATAAGTCCATAGGCTTTCTTTACTCTTTTTCATTCTTGTTTCTTTTTGTTCTAAGTAATTTCAAATGTCCTGTCTTCTGGGTTATAGATTCTTTCTTTGTAATGGTCAAGTCTGCTTTTGAATTCTTCACTCCAGTCATTGTATTTTTTCAACTCTGGAATTTCTATTTAAATTTTTTATTGTTTCCATTTCTTTGTGGAACTTCTCATTTTGCTCAGTTATTGTTTTCCTGATTTCATTTAATAGTCTGCCTGTGTATTCTTACAGTTTACCAAACATCTTTAAGAAAATTAGTCTGAATTCTTGGTCTGACAGTTCATAGGCCTCCATTAGGGTAAATTATTAAAGAGTCATTAACTTTCTTTTGTGCTATCATATTTATCTTATTTTTCATGATCTGTTATTTCTTAAATTGCTATCTGGGAATCTAAATAAGTGGCCTCCTCTTTCAGACTTCTGAATTTTGCTTTGGCAGAGACAGTTCTTCAGTAGACAGCTCAGTTTCTATACATATCTGCTGATAATGTCCTTGGGCAGGCGGGATTTGCTGTAAAGGACTATTTAATGGTGAGGCTACTGACCAGGCTCTGAGATACGGGGGAGGGAGCTCTGCTGACTGAAAACAGTTGCATAGGACTGCTGGATTGATTCTCTGTCCCAGTGAGGATGTAGGATGAGCTCCAGAGTTGCCTAGGTTCTCTCATTGGGTTTTCTATACTGTCAGAAGTGGATACTGTATTCAGAGGCAAGTAGGGCTATGAATTGTCTTTGGTACTATGGTATGGCAGCAGGACAGACCCCAGGGCCTGAACATGTTGTTTGGAGACCAGAATTAGGCAGGACTCTCCACTGAATTCTTTAGCTAGACAGGTCCACTAGTTCTTCTCTTCAGATGAGGAAAGCTACAGGTTGTGCTCTCTGTCCAAGTGCCATTGTAAGTAGTGTAGTTGAATGGGCTACACAGCTTTGGCTATTTTCCTGGTCAGGATGTAAAAGACTATTCAGTTATGGGAGGAGCTTGGGTGGAGGAGGAGAACCAGATCTAAGGCTGCCAAGATTTTGTTGTTGTTTTCCTGACGCAAGCAATCCTGTGCCCCAAGTAGCCTGGCCAAACAAGGATATTGACCTTGTTCTATAGATAATAAGCTCTGCCTACTGAACTTTCAGTGTCACTGAGCTACACAGCTTCCAGTTGTGCTGACCAGCCTTTTTGGTCTGGTAAAGCTGTAAGTTACATGCAGTAGTTGACCAGGCTATGACTCAGGTTCCCTGCCTAAGTGGGAATGGAAGGCTAGTTCTAGGCAACGTACCAGCTATTCCAGATCAGGCTCTTTGGTCAGGATGGGCCAGAAGCTATGCTCAGCAGTGGCAGGAATAAGAATTAGCCCCCCTGCCTGGATGGCATGGGAGGGCCCACAACAAGCAGACTCCCAGTTGTTCCAGATCAGACTTTCTGATCAGGAGGGGGCAAAAACCACTCAGCAGTACATGGGACAATGAATTAACTCCTGTTCCTGGGCAGAGCAAGTGAACTGACTCCAAGTCCAGCAAGATTCTTTGCTTGTGGTCTTGAATAAAGCCAATCTGATTCCCACATGCCCTGGCTGAACAGGGTACTGGCTTTACTCTGTGAATGATCAGTTCTGCCTGTTGTACTCTCTACTTGAAAGGTCAGTTTTCATTCCAGTCCCAAAGAAAGGCAATGCCAAAGAATGCTCAAATTACTGCACAATTGCACTCATCTCACAGGCTAGCAAAATAATGCTCAAAATTCTCCAAGCCAGGCTTCAACAGTATATGAACCATGAACTTCTAGATGTTCAAACTGGATTTAGAAAAGGCAGAGGAACCAGAGATCAAATTGTTAATATCTGTTGGATCATTGAAAAAACAAGAGAGTTTCAGAAAAACATATACTTCTTCTTTACTGACCATGCCAAAGCCTTTGAATGTGTGGATCACAACAAACTGTGGAAAATTCTTACAGAGATGGGAATACCAGACCATTGCCCCACCTCCTGAGAAATCTGTATGCAGGTCAAGAAGCAACAGTTAGAACTAGACATGGAACAACAGACTGGTTCCAAATAGGAAAAGGAGTAAGTCAAAGCTGTATATTGTCACCCTTCTTATTTAACGTATATGCAGAGTACATCATGAGATATGCTGGGCTGCATGAAGCACAAGCTGAAATCAAGATTGCTTGGAAAATATCAATAACCTCAGATATGCAGATGACACCACCCTTATGGCAGAAAGCGAAGAACTAAAGAGTCTCTTGATGAAAATGAAAGAGGAGAGTGAAAAAGTTGACTTAAAACTCAACATTCAGTATCATGCATCAAACCTGGACTGGCCATTCATTTCATATATGATATTAAACATGTTTCAATGCCATTCTCCCAAATCATCCCACCCTCTCCTTCTCCCACAGAGTCCAAAACACTATTCTATACATCTGTGTCTCTTTTGCTGTCTCGCATACAGGGTTATTGTTACCATCTTTCTAAATTCCATATATATGAGTTAGTATACTGTATTGGTGTTTTTCTTTCTGGCTTACTTCACTCTGTATATTAAGATCATGGCATCTGGTCCCATCAGTTCATGGCAAATAGGTGGGGAAACAATGGAAACTTTGAGAGACTTTATTTGAAAGGGGGGGGGGCTTCAAAATAATTGCAGATGGTGACTGCAGCCATGAAATTTAAAGATGCTGCTCCTTGGAAGAAAAGTTATGACCAACCTAGACAGCATATTAAAAAGCAGAAATATTACTTTTCCAACAAAGGTCCGTCTAGTCAAGGCTATGTTTTTTCCAGTAGTCATGTATGGATGTAAGAGTTGGAATATAAGGAAAGCTGAGCACCAAAGAATTGATGCATTTGAACTGTTGGAGTGGAGAAGACTGTTGAGAGTCCCTTGGACTGCAAGGAGCTCCAACCAGTCAGTCTTAAAGGAAATCAGTCTTTAACATTCATTGTAAAGACTGATGCTGAAGCTCCAATACTTTGGCCACCTGATGCGAAGAACTAACTCACTGGGAAAGACCCTGTTGCTGGGAAAAGTTGAAGATGGGAGGAGAAGGAGACGACAGAGGCTTAGATGGTAGGATGACATCACAGACTCAGTGGACATGAGTTTGAGTAAACTCCAGGAGTGGTGATAGACAAGGAGGCCTGGCATGCTGCAGTCCATGGGGTCACAAAAAGACACAACTGAGCGACTGAACTGAACTGAACTGAACTGAGGCTAAAAACTTCCAGGTGTTCTGGCATCTTTTCTCGGTCAGGTAGGGCTTATATTCAGTAAGTTGGTAACTCAGGGAGTTACACTCAATTGTTGATGAGGCTATGACTCCGTTCCCCTACCTTGATGGGGGCCAACTAGACTCCAACGTTGATAATATTCTTCTAAGGGCTTGAATCAAGCAGGCCTGCACCATGCCAAGCTCCCTGGTCAGACTGTGCCAACATCTTGACTTTGTAGATGAGCAAAGCTGCTGTTTGTGACTGCTACTTGGCTGCTGCAGGAAGGGACTTGATTTGCCAAAATTTGAAGTCTGGTTGTTTCAAGCACCCTCCACATTCTCTGTCACACATTCCTAGTTGTCAAATCCTGCAGATTCTGCCACACTCCCCATGGGGCAAGTCCAAAGTTGGAGCTCCCACTAGAAGTGACAAACACAATGCTGAGGGATATGGATGTCCACTTTGAGCTCTTTTTTTCCCACTGGAGGAACTGTAGGTTCAGGGAAGCCTTTCTCATTGCAGTGTTGCATAAGCCTGGGGGAGGAGAAAATATGTTAGCATGTAACCACTACTCTTAGCTTTTTAACTCAGTCTGTCTTGGTCTCTGTGGTGCATGAGGGTGCTTCAGCCTCACTGGAATGTTATAAAATTTTCTCAGTGGTGTCTTGTCCATGAATAGTTGTTAGTTTTTCTTCCTGTGAGGGGAAATGAAGTTGGGAACAGCCTATATTGCCAGGTTGGTGACATAATGCCAGTATTAATCTTTTTTAAACATTTGGCAGAACTCACTAGTGAAGCTCTCTGAGCCTGGGCTTTTCTTTGTAAGTAGTTGTTTTGATTAATAATTCAATATTTATACTTACTATAGTTCTATTCAGATTTTTTTATTTTTTCTTGAGTCAGTTTTAGTAGTGTGTTTTTCAAGGAATTTGTTCATTTTATCTATGTTATCTATTTCATCAACATGTAGATGTCCCTTATTATACTTTTTATTTTGTAAGACAAGAAATAATGTCTTCTTTTTCATTCCTGGTGTTAATAACTTGAATTTTCTTTTTTTTTAGTCAGTATAGCAAAGGTGTGCCAATTTTGTTCAACTTTCCAAGTACTAATTTTTTGTTTCTTTTATATTTCCCTATTACTTAAAAAATTTGCTACTTCACTTATTTCTGATCTCATCTTTATTGTTTCCTTCTTTCTACTTACTTTGGGGTTAGTAGCTTGCTCTGCTTCTTTTAGTGTCTTAAGATGGAAAATTAGGTTACTGATTAGGAAGCCTTCTTTTTAATACAGTTTCTTTAAAGCTATACATTTATTCCTAAGCCCTATTTTCACTGCATCCATAAGATTTGTTGTACTGTGTTTTTATTTTCATTCAGCTTAAAGTATTTTCAAATTTTCTTGATTAATTATTTACGTGTTATTTAACTTCCAGAATATTTTTGAATTTCCCAAACTTCCTCCTGTTGTTGAGTTCAAATGTCATTTTCGTGTGGTCCAAAATTATACATTGTATGACTGTAATCTTTAGAAATCTATTAAGACAGCATTGTTTAAAATAGCCAGGACATGGAAGCAACTTAGATGTTCATCAGCAGATTAATGGATAAGAAAGCTGTGGTACATATACACAATGGAGTATTACTCAGCCATTAAAAAGAATACATTTGAATCAGTTCTAATGAGGTGGGTGAAACTGGAGCCTATTATACAGAGTGAAGTAAGCCAGAAAGAAAAACACCAATACAGCATACTAATGCATATATATGGAATTTAGAAAGATGGTAACGATAACCCTGTATGCGAGACAGCAAAAGAGACACATATGTATAGAACAGTCTTTTGGACACTGAGGGAGAGGGAGAAGGAGAGGGTGGGATGATTTGGGAGAATGGCATTGAAACATGTATAATATCATATATGAAACCAGTTGCCAGTCCAGGTTTGATGCATGATACTGGATGTTTGGGGCTGGTGCACTGAGACGACCCAGAAGGATGGTACGGGGAGGGAGGAGGGAGAGGGGGTTCAGGATGGGGAACACGTGTATACCTATGGCAGATTTATGTTGATGTATGGCAAAACCAATACAATATTGTAAAGTAATTAACCTCCGATTAAAATAAATAAATTTATATTTAAAAAATCACTAAAAAAATGTTAAAAGCAAGTTCAGCTCAAAAATAAATAAATAAAAGAAACACATAACTTAAAAAAAAAAAGGTAAACTTTTTTAGCCTAATATATGGTGTATGATGGGAATGTTTCATGTGCACTTGAAAAGAATGTGCATTATGCACAAGTTATTGGGTAGAGTGTTCTATCAATATCTATTTGGTTAATTTAGATATAATGTTTTTCAAGTCTTCTCCAAGAAATTTTTTAAGCTGAATTTCTCATTAAATCTTTTACTAAACCTTTCACAATCATTTGCATTGACGTTTGATACTACTGGCAACAAGACACTTGATGGTAAGTTACCCTTTTTTTTATTTGTGTATGTTTTCTAAAGTGTAATAAGTCAGTTTTAGATATGGCTTCAGCCATATCTATCAATCAAACTAAACTAGAGAAACAAAGCTGAGAAAGAGCTATCCAATCTGGATATCAAAATTCAGAAGAGGTAATTTAAGCTTTGTAAAAATTCCTTCAGACCATTTCAGTGAAGAGAACTAGCTCTTTAGAAAATGAAGAAGGTAAGGGGCCTTTCCAATCTATGGCTATCATGTAAATTAGTGAGTTTAAAGGCCTATCAGTTCAGTTAAGTTCAGTCGCTCAGTCGTGTCCAGCTCTTTGCGATCCCATGAATCTCAGTACACCAGGCCTCCCTGTCCATCACCATCTCCCGGAGTTCACACAGACTCACATTCATCGAGTCTGTGATGTCATCCAGCCATCTCATCCTTGGTCGTCCCCTTCTCCTTCTGCCCCCAGCCTCTCCCAGCATCAGAGTCTTTTCCAATGAGTCAACTCTTCGTATGAGGTGGCCAAAGTACTGGAGCTTCAGCTTTAGCATCACTCCTTCCAAAGAAATCCCAGGGCTGATCTCCTTCAGAATGGACTAGTTGTATCTCCTTGCAGTCCAAGGGACTCTCAAGAGTCTTCTCCAACAACACAGTTCAAAAACATCAATTCTTCGGCACTCAGCCTTCTTCATAGTCCAACTCTGACATTCATATATGACCACTGGAAAAACCGTAGCCTTGACTAGACGGACCTTAGTCAGCAAAGTAATGTCTCTGCTTTTGAATATACTGTCTAGGTTGGTCATAACGTTTCTTCCAAGGAGTAAGCGTCTTTAAATTTCATGGCTGCAGTCACCATCTGCAGTGATTTTGGAGCCCCCTCAAAACAAAGTCTGACACTGTTTCCACTGTTTCCCCATCTATTTCCCATGAAGTGATGGGACCAGATGCCATGATCTTTGTTTTCTGAATGTTGAGCTTTAAGCCAACTTTTTCATTCTCCTCTTTTACTTTCATCAAGAGGCTTTTTAGCTCCTCTTCACTTTCTGCCATAAGGGTGGTGTCATCTGCATATTTGAGGTTATTGATATTTCTCCTGGCAATCTTGATTCCAGCTTGTGTTTCTTCCAGTCCAGCATTTCTCATGATGTACTCTGCATAGAAGTTAAATAAGCAGGGTGACAATATACAGCCTGACATACTCCTTTTCCTATTTGGAACCAGTCTGTTGTTCCATGTCCAGTTCTAACTGTTGCTTCCTGACCTGCATACAGATTTCTCAAGAGGCAGGTTAGGTGGTCTAGTATTCCCATCTCTTTCAGAATTTCCCACAGTTTATTGTGATCCACACAGTCAAAGGCTTTGGCATAGTCAATAAAGCAGAAATAGATGTTTCTCTGGAACTTTCTTGCTTTTTTGATGATCCAGAGGATGTTGGCAATTTGATCTCTGGTTCCTCTGACTTTTCTAAAACCAGCTTGAACATCAGGGAGTTCACGGTTCATGTATTGCTGAAGCCTGGCTTGGAGAATTTTGAGCATTCCTTTACTAGCATGTGAGATGAGTGCAATGGTTCAGTAGTTGGAGCATTCTTTGGCATTGCCTTTCTTTGGGATTGGAATGAAAACTGACCTTTTCCAGTCCTGTGGCCACTGCTGAGTTTTCCAAATTTGCTGGCATATTGAGTGCAGCACTTTCACAGCATCGTCTTTCAGGATTTGAAACAGCTCAACTGGAATGCCATCACCTCCCCTAGCTTTGCTCATAGTGATGCTTTCTAAGGCCCACTTGACTTCACATTCGCAGATGTCTGGCTCTAGATTAGTGATCACATTATCATGATTATCTGGATCATGAAGATCTTTTTTGTACAGTTTTTCCATTTATTCTTGCCACCTCTTCTTAATATCTTCTGCTTCTGTTAGGTCCAGACCATTTCTGTCCTTGATCGAGCCCATCTTCGCATGAAATGTTCCCTTTGTATCTCTAATTTTCTTGAAGAGATCTCTAGCCTTTCCCATTCTGTTGTTTTCCTTTATTTCTTTGCAATGATTGCTGAGGAAGGCTTTCTTATCTCTCCTTTCTATTCTTTAGATCTCTGCATTCAGATGCTTATATCTTTCCATTTCTCTTGCTTTTCACTTCTCTTCTTTTCACAGCTATTTGTAAGGCCTCCCCACACAGCCATTTTGCTTTTTTACATTTCTTTTCCATCAGGATTTTCTTGATCCCTGTCTCCTGTTCAATGTCACGACCCTCATTCCATAGTTCATAAGGCACTCTATCTATCAGATCTAGGCCCTTAAATCTATTTCTCACTTCCACTGTATAATTATAAGGGATTTGATTTAGATCATACCTGAATGGTCTAGCGGTTTTCCCTACTTTCTTCAATTTGAGTCTGAATTTGGTAATAAGGAGTTCATGATCTGAGCTACAGTCAACTTCTGGTCTTGCTTTTGCTGACTGTATAGAACTTCTCCATCTTTGGCTGCAAATAATATAGTCAATCTGATTTTGGTGTTGACCATCTGGTGATGTCCATGTGTAGAGTCTTCTCTTGTGTTGTTGGAAGAGGGTGTTTGCTATGACCAGTGCATTTTCTTGGCAAAACTCTATTAGTCTTTGCCCTGGTTCATTCCACATTCCAAGGCCAAATTTGCCTGTTACTCCAGGTGTTTCCTGACTTCCTACTTTTGAATTCCAGTCCCCTGTAATGAAAAGGACATCTTTTTTGGGTGTTATTTCTAAAATGTCTTGTAGGTCTTCATTAAACCGTTCAATTTCACTTTCTTCAGCCTTACTGGTTGGAGACGAACAGAGATCATTCTGTCGTTTTTGAGATTGCATCCAAGTACTGCATTTCAGACTCTTTTGTTGACCATGATGGCTACTCCATTTCTTCTGAGGGATTCCTGCCCACAGTAGTAGATATAATGGTCATCTGAGTTAAATTCACCCATTCCAGTCCATTTTAGTTCACTGATTCCTAGAATGTCGATGTTCACCCTTGCCATCTCTTGTTTGACCACTACCAATTTGCCTTGATTCATGGACCTGACATTCCAGGTTCCTATCCAATATTGCTCTTTATAGCATCGGATCTTACTTCTATCACCAGTCACATCCACAACTAGGTATTGTTTTTGCTTTGGCTCCATCCCTCCATTGTTTCTGGAGTTATTTCTCCATTGATCTCCAGTAGCATATTGGGCACCTAATGACCTGGGGAGTTCCTCTTTTGGTATCCTATCATTTTGCCTTTTCATACTATTCATGGGGTTCTCAAGGCAACAATACTGAAGTGGCTTTCCATTCCCTTCTCCTGTCGACCACATAGACTAGAATTCTAAGTGGACTTTAAGTCACAGTAGTTAATTAACTGAGTACATGAAAGAGAAAGAGACCAAGTTGATTTATTACAAATTTATGAAATCACAATTAAAAAACCTGCTTTCTTAATAAAAAATAGTTATTAATAGACTATGAATAAGCAAGAACATATTGTTATAAGTTAATTAGGGAAAATATGAAATCATATGTTGATACTTATCATTGTTTCTTTTGCTCTATAATAGCATTTTTTAGCATTTTTAATATCAGTTAAAAGTGAATGGTTTAATTGAGATTTTGACTGTACATTTTATTTTTTTTAACAGAGTCCCGATATAGTGAGAACCTGAAGTTTCTTTTAGCCCTAAACATCAACCTAAACAAGCTGTATCACTTATTAGCTTTAACTCTTTGCTAGTATAAACTTAAACAGAAGCTTTACTCACTTCTTGTGGAAGTAAAACAGAGAAAAGTCAGCATTTGCAGACTTTGAGAACTGTACTGCCAAAAGGGACTCACAACTATGACACTCAGAGAAAGAAATAAGGAAAATGTTCCCTTCTTCTCCATTATAAGCTAATATCTTTATAATTAGGCTAGTGAGAGATTTTTAGCTTTCAAAACTCTGTGTCCTGAATTTATCTCCACTATGCAAGGCTTCCTACTTTCACTGGTGCGTAAGAATAAATTTTATTACTTTCAAAGCTCAAGAAGAGGTTTGAATTTTTTGTCCTGTCAAATACTTTTCTTTCCTTAATTTCTTGAATTTTCTTCTTATTGTTTTGATTTTCCTCTGGTGAGGATAAAAGAAAAGTGTAGGTTTTTTTTTTTTTTTTTTTACTATAAGCCATAAATCATTCCTCTGCATTGACCATTGGATATTCTTAGTGAACCATAAGAGTAGTGTTTATGAGGTAGAAATACCTGGGTCATTTTTCATTATAACTTATGTAAAACTAATCCCTCTGTGGCCACAATACCCTAGGCATATAGGAGGTATTCTGATACATAATCTTAGAAGCTTGCTGCCATTTTTTCCTGCTTTGTTAATTGCTCTAAATGATTTACCTAGGATTTTCTAAGAAAGTTCTCAGTGGAAGGTCAATCCAATAATAATTCTCCAAGGATAATTACATTTATAAAAGTAACTTCTACTTTTGTTTTTATAAGATGTAGGAAGGGCACAACTGTAATAAAATCTCATGCATAAGTGGGCAACTCACAAACTGGAAGAGTATTATACCAAAGAAGTTCTCCCACAGGAGTGAAAGTTCTGATTGAGATCCATGTCAGGCTCCCCAGACTGGGAATCTGGCAATGGGAGGAGGAGCCACCAGAGAGTCAGGATTTTAAGGCCAGCAGAGTTTGAGCACAAAAATTCCACAGGAATGAGGAAAACAGAAACTCTGCTCTTGACATTTCTAACGGTAGGCCTAACAGTCTACCACTATTTTAATGACTGAAACAACTTACATCTGAAGCTCCAGGAGTGGAGCCCAGATATCTGAACTAAATCCCCTGACAACTTCCAGTGTCCAGATTCCTGTTTTGCTTCTGTGCCCTAAGCCTATCTGTCTTCAGTACTACCAGTGTGAGACTGTCTTTTTAAATGGGATACAGCAGAGTGAGAGCCGAATGCTGGCTGCAAAATTCATAGAAAAGAAAATAAAAAGAGGAGTGGTCCACAGGCTTGGAGATAATGTAAATATCAGACCCCTGTGGGGGAAGAAGATCCAACAAATAAAATATTTAGAGAAAACTTACACAGGCCACAATCCAGAAGCCAGTGTGTGCATGCATGCTAAGTCACTTCAGTTGTGTCCAACTTTTTGTGGTCCTATGGATTGAAGCCTGCCAGCCTCCTTTGTCCATTGGATTCTACAGGCAGGATTACTGGTGTGGGTTGCCATGTGCTCTTCCAGGGAATCTTTCTGACCCAAGGATTGAACCCATGTCTCCTGCAGCTCCGACACTGTAGGTGGATTCTTTACTGTTGAGCCACTGGGATAGTGCCTCTAGGAGTCAATGGAAAATCTTTAAATACTTGGCCTTTTCACCAAGACTTAGCTCAACTCAACAGCTTGCAAGCTCAAGTTCTGGATGCCTTAAACCAAACAACCAGAAAGATGGGACCACAGCTCCACTGAAAGTAGACAGGCTGCTTAAAGTCATATTAAACTCATAGACACCCCCAAATACAAATCTTGATAAGGACCTGCCCAACAGAGGAACAAGACCAGCTCCACCTATCAGAGCACAGGTGCAAGTCATTCCCACCAGGAAGCCTATTCAAGCCCCTGGACCAATCTCACTCACCAGGGAAGCAGATAACAAAAGCAAAAGGAACTACAGCCTTGCAGCCTGTGGCTGGAGACAAATGAACAAGATAAAAAGCTACAAGATCAATTAAATGAAGAGGTGATAAACTATCTGAAAAATAATTCAGAGTAATGATTGCAAAGATGAACCAAAATCTCAAAACAGAATGGGCACATGGATCAAGAAGATGAAAGAAATGTTTAATAAGGACCTGGAAGAACTAAAGAACAAGCAAACAATGGTGAATAGTACAATGACTGAAAAATACTCTAGAAGGAATCAATACCAAAATAACTGAGGCAAAAGAATGGATAAGAAGACATAATGGTGGAAATCATTGCAGCAGAACAGACTAAAGGAAAAATAATGAAAATAAAAGAAAACAGTATCAGAGACATCTAGGAAAACATTAAACACACCAACAGTCGAATTACAGGGGTCAGGAAGAAGAAAAGGCAAAATATCTGAGAAAATATTTGAAAAGATTATAGTTGAAAACTTCCACAACATAGGAAAGGAAATAGTAACCCAAGTATGGGAAGAGCAAAGAGTTCATTACAAAGTAAAGCCAGGAAGAAATGTGTTGAGACACATATTAATAAAACTAACAAAAATGAAATACAAAGAAAAATATTAAAAGCAGCAAGGGAAAACCAATAAGTAATATACAAGATAGCCATCATAAGTTAATCAGTTGAGTTTTCAGCAGAAACTCTGAAGGCCTGAAGGGCTAATTTAAAGTGCTGAAAAGGAAAAACCTATAACCAAGAATACTCTACCCAGCAAAGTTTTCATTCAGATTCAATGGAAAAGAAAAAGCTTTATAGACAAGCAAAAGTGAAGAAAATTTAACATCATTAAACCAGCTTTACACAAGAGAAGAAACAGGTCCACAAAACAAACACAAAACAATAGAGAAAATGGCAATAGTAACATACATATTAACAATTACCTTAAACATAAAATGAATAAGTGCTCCAATTAAAAGATACCAACTGGCTGAATGGACACACACACACACACACACACACACACACACACACACACACACACAAAGACCCATATATATGCTACCTACCGGATACCCACCTCAAACGAAGGGACACATAAAGACTGAAAATGAGAGGATGGAAGAAGACATTGCATGCCAATGGAAATTAAACCTGGAGTAGCAATAATCACATCAGAAAAACATAGACAAATAGATTTCAAGGAATTAGATCTGATCTGAATAGTCAGAGGTTCATAACACTGAACAAGAGGCAGTGAACTATACCATCTTCAAGAAAAAGAAATGCAAGAAGGCAAAACTGTTGTATGAGGAGGCATGACAAATAGCTGAGAAAAGAGAAGTGAAAGGTAAAAGAGAAAGACAAAGATATACTGAATTGAATGCAGAGTTCCAAAGAATAGGTAGGCGAGATAAGAAAGCCTTCTTAAGCATTACTATGAACAAAATTAATGGAGGTGATGGAATTCCAGCTGAGCTATTTCAAATCCTATTAAAAAAAAAAAAAAAAAAAGAAAAAAAGAACATCAACAACAACAAAAAACCCACTGTTAAACTGTTGCCAACACACTTGGAAAACTAAGCAGTGGGCACAGGACTGGAAAAGGTCCGTTTTCATTCCAGTCCCAAAGAAGGGCAATGTGAAAGAATGTTTAAACTACCACACAATTCTCTCATTTCATCTTGCCTGGCAAATCTCATCGATGGAGGAGCCTGATGGGCTGCAGTCCATGGGGTCACTAGGAGTCGGACACGACTGAGCGACTTCACTTTCACACATTGGAGGAGGAAATGACAACCCACTCCAGTGTTCTTGCCTGGAGAATCCCAGGGACGGGGGAGCCTGGTGGGCTGCCATCTATGGGGTCGCACAGAGTTGGACATGATTAAAGCGACTTAGCAGTAGCAAGCAGCAGCAGCAGATAATAATCAAAATCCTTTAAGTGAGGCTAAGGATTTATGTGAAATGAGAACTTCCAGATATACAAACTGGATTTAGAAAAGGGAGAGGAATCAGAGATCAAATTTCCAATATTTGATGGATCATAGAAAAAACAAGAGAATTCCAGAAAAATAACTACTTCTGCTTCATTGATATGCTAAAGCCTTTGACTCTGTAGATTACAACAAACTGTGGAAAGTTCTTAAAGAGATGGAATACCAGAGAATCTTACCTGACTCCTGAAAAACCTGTATGCAGGTCAAGAAGCAGAACTAGACATGGAAAGTGGTAAGGTTCAAAATTGGGAAAGGAGTATGTCAAGGCTATATATTGTCACCTTACATATTTACCTTATATGCAGAGTACATCATGTGAAATGCCAGGATGAATGAAACACAAACTGGAATCAAGATTGCCAGGAGAAATATCAATAACCTAGGATATGCAGATGACACCACCCTAATGGCAAAAAGTAAAGAGGAACTAAATAGCCTCGTGATGAAGGTGAAAGAGGAGAGTGAAAAAGCTGCCTTAGAACTCAACATTCCAAAAATGAAGATCATGGCATCTGGTCCATCATGGCAAATAGATGGGGAAACAATGGAAATAGTGACAGACTTTATTTTCTTGGGCTCAAAAATCACTGTGGATGGTGACTGCAGCCATGAAATTAAAAGCCTGCTCCTTGGAAGAAAAGCTTTGAGGAACCTAGACAGCATATTAAAAAGCAGAGACATCACTTTACATATAGTCAAGGCTATAGTTTTTTCCAGTAATCATGTATGGATATCAGAGTTGGACCATAAATAAGGCTGAGCACTGAAGAACTGATGCTTTCAAACTGTGATGCTGGAGAAGACTGTTAAGAGTCCCTTGGACAGCAAGGAGATCAAACCTGTTAATTCTAAGGAAAATCAACCCTGAATATTCATTGGAAGGACTGATTATCAAGTTGAAGCTCCAAGAGTTTGCCCACCTGATGGGAAGAGCCAACACATTGGAAAAGACTCTGATGTTGGGAAAGACTGAGGGCAGGAAGAAAAAGGGAGGACAGATGATCAGTTGGTTAGATGGCATCACCGACTCAACTCCAGGAGGAAGCCTGGCATGCTGCAGTTCATGTGGCTGCAGAGAGTCGGATACAACTGAGTGACTTAACAACAACAACAAAAATACTATTTCAAGAGACAAGGAAGGAAACTAAAGAATGATCAAGGGACAGATCCAAGAAGAAAACATAATAATTGTAAATATATACACACTTAACATAGTAGCACCTCAATATGTAAGGCAAATGTTAACAGCCATAAAAGGGGAAATCAGGAGTAACACAATAATAGTGGAGGATTTGAGCACCCAACATACATCAATGGACAGACCATTCAGACAGAAAATTAACACAGAAGCAGAATAGACACATAACACAATAGACCGGATATGCTTAATCAATATTTATAGGACATGCCATCCAAAATAACATAATAAACTTTCTTCCCAAATGCTCACGGAATATTCTTGAGGATGGATCACATCGTGGGTCACAAATTAAGCCTTGGTAAATTTAAGAAAATGGAAATCATATTAAGCATATTTCTGACCAAAACACTGTGAGATTAGATATGAATTAAGAAAAAAAATAATAAAAACAAATACATGCAGATTAAGCAATGTGTTACTAAATAATCAATGGATCACTGAGGTAATCTAAGAGGAAGTGAAAAATATCTACAGACAAATGACAATGAAAACACAACACAAAATCTATGTGCTGTTGTGCTGAGCTGTGCTAAGTTGCTTTAGTTGTGTCCAACTCTGGAACCCTATGGACAGAAGCCTGCCAGGCTTCTGTGTACATGGGATTCTCCAGGCAATAATAATGGAGTGGGTTGTCATGGCTTCCTCCAGGGGTTCTTCCTCACCCAGGGGTTAAACATGTATCTATTATGTCTACCTGCATTGGCAGGCAGGTTCCTTACCACCAGTGTCACCTGGGAAGCCCCCAAAAGCTATGGGACAGAGCAAACCAAGTTCAAAGAGAGAAGCTTATAGCAATAAAATCTTACTAAAGAAGCAAGAAAAATCTCAAATAAAGATCCTAGACTTACACCTAATGCAACTAAAGAAAGAAGAAAAACAAAACTGAAAATTAGAAGGAAGGAAATCATAAAGATCAGATCAGAAATAAATGATGAAGAAAACAATAGAAATTTGAAAGTAAAAGCTGATTCTTTGAGAAAATGAAATTGACAAACCTTTAGCTAGAATCATCAAGAAAAGAGAGAAAGGACTAAAAAAATAATAAAGCTAGAAATTAAAAAGGAGAACTTACAGTGGTTAAGAAAGAAAGAGAAAGTATCACAACAAGTACCTTGTTGCTTGTGGTATGCTTGTATTGCTATGAACTTTCCCCTTAGCACTGCTCTTACAGTGTCCCACAGGTTTTGGGTTGTTGTGTTTTCATTTTCATTCATTTCTATGCATATTTTGATTTCTTTTTTCATTTCTTCTGTGATTCATTGGTTATTCAGCAGCGTGTTGTTCAGCCTCCATATGTTGGAATTTTTAATAGTTTTTCTTCTGTAATTGAGATCTAATCTTACTGCATTGTGGTCAGAAAAGATGCTTGGAATGATTTCAATTTTTTTGACTTTACCAAGGCTAGATTTATGGCCCAGGATGTGATCTATCCTAGAGAAGTTTCTGTGTGCACTTGAGAAAAAGGTGAAATTCATTGTTTTTGTGTGAAATGTCCTATAGATATCAATTAGGTCTGAATGGTCTATTGTATCATTTAAAGTTTGTGTTTCTTTGTTAATTTTCTGTTTAGTTGATCTGTCCATAGGTGTGACTGGGCTATTAAAGTCTCCCACTATTATCGTGTTATTGTTAATTTCCCCTTTCATACTCATTACCATTTGTCTTACATATTGCAATGCTCCTATGTTGGATGCATATATATTTATAATTGTTATATCTTCTTCTTGGATTGACCCTTTGATCATTATGTAGTATCTTTCTTTGTCTCTTTTCACAGCCTTTGTTTTAAAGTCTATTTTATCTGATATGAGTATTGCTACTCCTGCCATCTTTTGGTCTCTATTTACATGGAATAAATTTTTCCAGCCCTTCACTTTCAGTTTGTATGTGTCCCTTCTTTTGAGGTGGGTCTCTTGCAGACAACATATATAAGGGTCTTGTTTTTGTGTCCATTCTTTTGGTTGGGGCATTCAGACCATTTAAGTTTAAGGTAATTATTGACAAGTATGATCCCATTGCCATTTACTTTATTGTTTTGGGTTCATGTTTATACACCCTTTTTGTGTTTCCTGTCTAGAGAGTATCCTTTAGCATTTGTTGGAGAGCTGGTTTGGTGGTGCTGAATTCTCTCACGTTTTTCTTGTCTGTAAAGCATTTGATTTCTCCTTCATATTTGAATGAGATCCTTGCTGGGTACAGTAATCTAGGCTGTAGGTTATTTTCTTTCATCACTTTAAGTATGTCTTGCCATTCCCTCCTGGCCTGAAGTGTTTCTATTGAAAGATCAGCTGTTATCCTTATGGGAATCCCCTTGTGTATTATTTGTTGTTTTTCCCTTGCTGCTTTTAATATTTATTCTTTGTGTTTGATCTTTGTTAATTTGATTAATATGTGTCTGGGGTGTTTCACCTGGGGTTTATCCTGTTTGGGACTCTCTGGGTTTCTTGGACTTGGGTGATTATTTCCTTCCCCATTTTAGGGAAGTTTTCAACTATTATTTCCTCATGTATTTTCTCATGGTCTTTCTTTTTGTCTTCTTCTTCTGGGACTCCTATGATTCGAATATTGGAGTGTTTAATATTGTCCCAGAGGTCTCTGAGATTCTCCTCATTTCTTTTAATTCGTTTTTCTTTTTTCCTCTCTGATTCATTTATTTCTACCATTCTATCTTCTATTTCACTAATCCTATCTTCTGCCTCCGTTATTCTTCTATTTTTTGCCTCCAGAGTATTTTTGATCTCATTTATTGCATTATTCATTATATTTCTTCTAGGTCCTTGTTTAACCTTTCTTGCATCTTCTTGATCCTATCTCCAGGCTATTTATCTGCGATTCCATTCTTATTTCAAGATTTTGGATCATTTTCACTATCATTATTCGGAATTCTTTATCAGGTCGATTCCCTATCTCTTCTTTGTTTGGTTTGGTGGGGATTTATCCTGTTCCTTTACCTGTTGGATATTCCTCTGTCTCTTCATCTTGTTTATATTGCTGCATTTGGGGTGGCCTTTCTGTATTCTGGCAGTTTGTGGAGTTCTCTTTATTGTGGAGTTTCCTCGCTGTGGGTGGGGTTATATGGGTGGCTTGTCAAGGTTTCTTGGTTAGGGAAGCTTGTGTCGTTGTTCTGGTGGGTGGAGCTGGATTTCTTCTCTCTGGAGTGCAATGAAGTGTCCAGTAATGAGTTATGAGATGTCAATGGTTTTGGGGTAACTTTGGACAGCCTGTATATTGAAGCTCAGGGCTGTGTTCCTGGAGAATTTGCGTAGTATGTCTTGCTGTGGAACTTGTTGGCCCTTGGGTGGTGCTTGGTTTCAGTGTAGGTATGGAGGCATTTGATGACCTCCTATTGATTAATGTTCCCTGGAGTCAGGAGTTCTCTGATGTTCTCAGGATTTAGACGTAAGCCTCCTGCTTCTGGTTTTCAGTCTTAGTTTTACAGTAGTCTCAAGACTTCTCCTATACAGCACCATTTATAAAACATCTAGGTTAAAAATGTAAAGTTTTTCCACAGGGAGTGACACCCAGAGAGGTTCACAGAGTTACATGGAGAAGAGAAGATGATGGAGGGAGTTAGAGGTGACCTGAATGAGATGAGGTGGAATCAAAAGAGGAGAGAATAAACTAGCCAGTAATCATTTCCTTATGTGTGCTCCAGAGTCAGGACCACTCAAAGATTTTCACGGAGTTATACAGAGAAGAGAAGAGGAACGAAGGAGACAGAGTTGGCCAGGAGGATAAAAGTGGGTAATGAAAAAGAGAGAGACAGATCCACCCAGTAATCAGTTCCCTAAGTGTTCTCCACCGTCTGGAACACACAGAGATTCACAGAGTTGGGTAGAGAAGAGAACGGGGAGGGAGGGGACAGGCGACCTGGTGGAGAAAAAGGAGAGTCCAAAGGAGGAGAGAGCAGTCAAGCCATTAATCTCACTCCCAAGTAAAAATGGGTACTTAATATTGGGTTTTTAAAGGTACAAAATTTACAACAACTACCAAAAAGCAAAGATTAAAAATCTAGAGTAGAGGTTGGATTTTCAAAAATACAACATTATAGAAAAGAAGAAGTAAAAAAAAGTCACAAAAATTATTAAATATATATATATGAAGTTTGCTTTAAAAATAGGGTCTTTTTTTGAAAAGTAAGTAGGTTATAAAAATGAAAATTAAAGGAGTAATAGAGGACTTAAATTTTTTTTTAAAAGTTAAAAGAAAAAAAGACAAAAAAAGAATGATCGTAAAAATAGTAAAGATATATCTAGGACTTTCTCTGGTATGGTTGTGGGCAGTGTGAGGTCAGTTTATTTTCGGATAGTTCCTTGGTCTGGCTTATATTTCTCAAGGTCTATAGGCCCCTTCCTATGTAGTCTGTACTAACGACAGGGTTTTAATCTATTGCACCTCTCACTTCCAAGGTGGTTCCCTCTGTTTTAGCTTCTTCTGTTTGCTGGTCTCTTCAGTGTCTAATTTCTGCCCTGGCACAAGGGGGCGGTGGTGGACACTTTTTTAGGCTCAGTGGTTCAGTAGTGCTGTGGGGAAGGAGGGACGCTACAAACAAATAACACTGGCATGTGCTGGCAGTGTCTCAGCCACACTGGGCCTGCCCCCGCTCATTGCACACACAGGTCAGGCTCTAGGTTGCTCTGCCAGGAACTGTCTGAGCCTGGCCCTGGGCTGCATGCACCTCCCAGGTCTAAGCCACTCAGGTTCAGGCACTCAGGTACTCCACAGAGGCGCAGACTTGGTTGGGCCTGCATTTTGTGCCCTTCCCAGGTCCGAGTAGCTCAGGTGTTTGGCGAGTGCAGTCACTGCGACTTATAACCTCTCCCATTCCTGCTGCTCGGTTTTCTGGGTGTACAACTGGCGCACCTGGATGATGACTGTGCAGAACCCCAAGAAGTCTTAGTTAGCAAAGGATCCTGCTTGCCATTTGGTAGATAATGTCTTTCTGGAGCTGCGATTGCCGCCTACCAGCCCTTCTGGCTCTGGCTGCCTGTCACCAGAGGGGGATGGTCTGCAGCTGGCTAATTATGTTCTGTCCTTTGTTCTGTGGGTGGTCTTGGTGGTGTCTTATTTTAGAGCTTTTCACTTGGTAGCTATCCCACAGTCTGGTTTGCTAGCCCAAGTTAGTTATCTCTGATTACGCATGGGGCATTTGGGCCCGATTCTTACTCTAAGCATTGCAGCCCGGGCCTCCCTGCCCAGCCACCACTGGGTGCAGTGGTGGGTGCAGGCGTCAGGCTGCTTCTCCACTGGGGGAGTTACCACTGGGCTCATAATCTGTGGGTTTTAATTATTTATTTATTTTCTCCTCCGTGTTATGTTGCCCTCTGCGCTTCCAAGGCTCACCCCAGACTCGGCAGTGAGAGTGTTTCCTGGTGTTTGGAAACTTCTCTCTTTTTAAGACTCCCTGGGACAGAGCTCCATCCCTAACTCTTTTGTCTCTTTTTTTGTCTTATATTTTTTCCTGCCTCTTTTTGAAGACAATGGGCTGCTTTTCTGGGTGCCTTATGTCCTCTGCCAGTATTCAGAAGTTGTTTTGTGGGATTTACTCAGCGTTTAAATGTTCTTTGGTGAATCTGTGGGGGAGAAAGTGGTCTCCCCGTCCTATTACTCCACCATCTTAGGACCGCCCCCCTCTGCCTTGGTAAGTTTAAACCAATTGAAATCATTTAGAGCATCCTTTAAAAACACTTGCTCTAAGATTAAATGCCAACTACAGGGGGGAAAAAGAAATTAAAAATACAAACATACAGAGGCTAAACAACATGCTTCTGAATAATCAACAGATCACAGAAGAAATCAAAAAGGAAATCAAAATATGCATAGAAACAAAAGAAAGTGAAAAAACGACAACTAAAAAATTACAGGATTCAGCAAAACAGTGCTAAGAGGGAGATTCATAGCAATACAAGCCTACCTCAAGAAACAAGAGAAACATCAAATAACAATCTAACTTTACACCTAAAGAAACTAGACAAAGGAGAACAGAAAAACGCAAATGTTAACAGAATAAAAGAAATCATAAAAATGAGAGCAGAAATAAAAGAAAAAGAAACAAAGGAGGCTATAGTAAAAATCAAAAAAAAAAAAAACTAAAAGCTGGTTCTTTGAGAAGTAAATAAAATAGACAAACCATTAGCCAGACTCATCAAGGAAAAAAAAAAAAAAAACGAGAATAATTAAATAAATAAAATTAAAATTGAAAATAGAGAAATCGCAAGAGACAACACAGAAATACAATGGATCATGAAACTAGTATGAGCAAATATATGACAAAAAATAGACAACTTGGAAGAAATTGAAAAATTCTTAGAAAAGTATTCATATCTGTTCAGTCGCTCAGTCATGTCCGACTCTTTGCGACCCCATGAATAGTGGCCAGGCCTCCCTGTCCAACACCAACTCCTGGAGCCCACCCAAACTCATATCCATTGAGTCGGTGATGCCATCCAAACATCTCATCCTCTGTCGTCCCCTTCTCCTCCTGCCCTCAAACTTTCCCAGCATCAGGGTCGTTTCAAGTGAGTGAGCTCATCCCATCATGTGGCCAAAGTATTGGAGTTTCAGCTTCAACATCAGTCCTTCCAATGAACATTGAGGACTGATCTCCTTTAGGATGGACTGGTTGGATCTCCTTACAGTGCAAGGGACTCTCAAGAGTCTTCTCCAACACCACAGTTCAAAAGTATCAATTCTTCAGCACTCAGCTTTCTTCACAGTCCAAAACTCACCTCCATACATGACCACTGGAAAAACCATAGCCCTGACTAGATGGACCTTTGTCAGCAAAGTATGTCTCTGGTTTTCAATATGCTGTCTAGGTTGGTCATAACTTTCCTTCCAAGGAGTAAGAGTCTTTAATTTCATGGCTGCAATCACCATCTGCAGTGATTTTGGAGCCCCCCAAAATAAAGCCTGACACTGTTTCCACTGTTTCCCCATCTATTTCCCATGAAGTGATGGGACTGGATGCCATGATCTTAGTTATTTGAATGTTGAGCTTTAAGCCAACTTTTTCACTCTCCTCTTTCACTTTCATCAAGAGGCTTTTTAGTTCCTCTTTGCTTTCTGCCATATGGATGGGACTGGATGCCATGATCTTAGTTATTTGAATGTTGAGCTTTAAGCCAACTTTTTCACTCTCCTCTTTCACTTTCATCAAGAGGCTTTTTAGTTCCTCTTTGCTTTCTGCCATAAGGATGGTGTCAACTGCATATCTGAGATTATTGAGATTTCTCCCAGCAATTTTGATTCCAGCTTGTGCTTCTTCCAGCCCAGCGCTTCTCATGATGTACTCTGCATATAAGTCAAATAGGCAGGGTAACAATATACAGCCTTGACGTACTCCTTTTCCTATTTGGAACCAGTCTGTTGTTCCATGTCCAGCTCTAACTGTGGTTCCTGACCTGCATACACGTTTCTCAAGAGGCAGGTCAGGTGGTCTGGTATTCCCATCTTTTTCAGAATTTTCCACAGTTTATTGTAATCCACACTGTCAAAGACTTTGGCACAGTCAATAAAGCAGAAATAGTTGTTTTTTCTGGAACTCTCTTGCTTTTTTGATGATGCAGCAGATGTTGGCAATTTGATCTCTGGTTCCTCTGCCTTTTCTAAAACCAGCTTGAACATCTGGAAGTTCACTGTTCATGTATTGCTGAAGGCTGGCTTGGAGAGTTTTGAGCATTACTTTACTAGCATGTGAGATGAGTGCAATTGTGTGGTAGTTTGAGCATTCTTTGGCATTGCCTTTCTTAAGGATTGGAATGATAACTGACTTTTCCAGTCCTGTGGCGACTGCTGAGTTTTCCAAATTTGCTGACATACTGATTGCAGCACTTTCACAGAATCATCTTTGAGGATTTGAAATAGCTCAACTGGAGTTCCATCCCCTCAACTAGCTTTGTAGTGATGATTCCTAAGGCCCACTTGACTTCACATTCCAGGATGATTTGCGTTAGTTGAGGGATCACACCATCGTGATCGACTGGGTCATGAAGATCCTTTTCATACAATTTTCTGTGTATTTTTGCCACCTCTTCTTAATATCTTCTGCTTCTGTCAGGTCCATATCATTTTGGTTCTCTATTGAGCCCATGTTTACATGAAATGTACCCTTGATATCTCTATTTTAAAAAAAATATATATATATATATTAATTATAGGCTAATTACTTTACATTATTGTACTCGTTTGCCATACATCAACATGAATCGACCACAGGTGTACACGTATTCCCCATCCTGAACCCCCTTCCACCTCCCTCCCCATATCATTCCTCTGGGTCATCCCAGTGTACCAGCCCCAAGCATCCTGTATCCTGCATCGAACCTGGACTGGCGATTTGCTTCTTATATGATATTATACATGTTTCAATGCCATTCTCCCAAATCATGCCACCCTCTCCCTCTCCCACAGAGTCCAAAAGACTGTGCTATACATCTGTGTCTCTTTTGCTATCTCACATACTGGGTTATCACTACTATCTTTCTAAATTCCATATATATGTGTTATTATACTGTATTGATGTTTTTCTTTCTAGCTTACTTCACTCTCTATAATCGGCTCCAGTTTCATCCACCTCATTAGAACTGATCCAAATGTATTATTTTTAATGGATGAGTAATACTCCATTGTGTATATGTATCACAGCTTTCTTATCCATTCATCTGTTTATGGGCTTCTAGGTTGCTTCCATGCCCTGGCTATTATATACAGTGCTGCTATGAACATTGGGGTGCACGTATCTCTTTCAATTCTGGTATCCTTGGTGTGTATGCCCAGCAGTGGGATTGCTGGGTCATATGGCAGTTCTATTTCCAGTTTTTAAAGCAATTTCTACACTGTTCTCCATAGTGTTTGGACTAGTTTGCATTCCCACCAACAGTGGAAGAGGGTTCCCTTTTCTCCACACCCTCTTCAGCATTTATTGCTTGTAAAGTTTTAGATCAGAGCCATTCTGACTGGCGTGAAATGGTACCTCACTGTGGTTTTGATTTGCATTTCTCTGATAATGAGTAATGTTGAGCATCTTTTCATGTGTTTGTTAGCCATCTGTAAGTCTTCTTTGGAGAAATGTCTATTTAGTTCTTTGGCCCATTTTTTGACTGGGTCGTTTATTTTTGTGGAATTGAGCTGCAGGATTTGCTTGTGTATTTTTAAGATTAGTTGTTTGTCAGTTGCTTCATTTGCTATTATGTTGTCCCATTCTGAAGGCTTTCTTTTCACCTTGCTTATAGTTTCCTTTGTTGTGAAGAAGCTTTTAATTTTAATTAGATCCCGTTTATTTCTTTTTATTTATTATTTATTATTATTATTATTTTACTTTACACCCATTTGTTTAATTTTGCTTTTATTTCTAATATTCTGGGAGGTGGGTCATAGAGGATCCTGCTGTGATTTATGTCAGAGAGTGTTTTGCCTATGTTCTCCTCTAGGAGTTTTATATTTTCTGGTCGTATGTTTCAATCTTTAATCCATTTTGAGTTTATTTTTGTGTATGGTGTTAGAAAGTGTTCTAGTTTCATTCTTTTACAACTGGTTGCCCAGTTTTCCCAGTACCACTTGTTAAAGAGACTGCCTTTTCTCCTTTGTATATTCTTGCCTCCTTTGATGAAGATAAGGTGTCCATAGGTATGTGGATTTATCTCTGGGATTTCTATTTTGTTTCATTGATCTATATTTCTGTCTTTGTACCCATACCATACTGTCTTGAATTAGATTTAATTGATATCTATAGGACATTTCACCCCAAAACAATGAATTTCACGTTTTTCTCAAGTGCACACAGAACCTTCTCCAGGATAGATCACATCTGGCCTTGCTAAATTCAAAAAAATTGAAATCATTCCAAGCATGTTTTCTGACCACAATGCAGTAAGATTATGTCTCAATTACATGAGAAAAACTATTAAAAATTGCAACATATGTAGCCTGAAAAACACGCTGATGAATAACCACCAAATCACAGAAGAAATCAAAAGAGAAATCAAAATATGTACAGAAATGAATGAAAATGAAAACACAACAACCCAAAACCTGTGGGACACTGTAAAAGCAGTGCTGAAGGGAAAGTTCATAGCAATACAGGCATACCTCAAGAAACAAGAAAAATTCAAATAAATAACCTAATTCTACACCTAAAGCAACTGGAAAAGGAAGAAATGAAGAACCGCAGGGTTAGTAGAAGGAAAGAAATCTTAAAAATTAGAGCAGAAATAAATGCAAAAGAAACAAAAGAGACCATAGCAAAAATCAACAAAACCAAAAGCTGGTTCTTTGAAAGGGTAAACAAAATTGACAACCATTAGCCAGACTCATCAGGAAACAAAGGGTGAAAAAATCAAATCAATAAAATTAGAAATGAAAATGGAGAGATCACAACAGACAACACAGAAATACAAAGGATCATAAGAGACTACTATCACCAATTATATGACAATAAAATGGACAATGTAGAAGAAATGGACAAATTCTTAGAAAAGTACAACTTTCCAAAACTGAACCTTTAATAGACCCATCACAAGCATGGAAATTGAAACTGTACCCAGAAATCTTCCAGCAAACAAAAGCCCAGGTCCAGATGGCTTCACAGCTGAATTCTACCAGAAATTTAGAGAAGAGCTAACACCTATCCTACACCTATCCTACTCAAACTCTTCCAGAAATTTGCAGAGGAAGGTAAACTTCCAAACTTATTCTATGAGGCCAGCATCACCCTAATACCAAAACCTGACCAAAATACCACAAAAAAAAAAAAAAAAAAGAAAAGAAAAGAAAACTGCAGGCCAATATCACTGATGTACATAGATGCAAAAATCCTTAACAAAATTCTAGCATTCGGAATCCAACAACGCTTTGAAAAGATCATACACCATGACCAAGTGGGCTTTATCCCACGGATGCAAGGATTCTTCAATATCCGCAAATCAATCAATGTAATACACCACATTAACAAACTGAAAAATAAAAGCCATATGATTATCTCAATAGATGCAGAGAAAGCCTTTGACAAAATTCAACATCCATTTATGATAAAAAGTCTCCAGAAAGCAGGAATAGAAGGAACATACCTCAACATAATAAAAGCTATATATGACAAACCCACAGCAAACATTATGCTCAATGGTGAAAAACTGAAAGCCTTTCCCCTAAAGTCAGGAACAAGACAAGGGAGCCTACTGTCACGACTACTATTCAACATAGTCCTGGAAGTTTTGGCCACAGCAATCAGAGCAGAAAAAGAATATAAGGAATCCTAATTGGAAAAGAAGTAAAACTCTCACTGTTTGCAGATGACATGATCCTCTATATAGAAAACCCTAAAGACTCCACCAGAAAATTACTAGAACTAGTCAGTGAAATAGTAAAGTTGAAGGATATAAAATCAACACGCAGAAATCCCTTGCATTTTTATACACTAATAATGAGAAAACAGAAAGTGAAATTAAGGAAACAATTCCAATCACCATAGCAATGAAAATAATAAAATACTTAGGAATATATCTACCTAAAGAAATTAAAGACCTATATATAGAAAACTATAAAACACTGGTGAAAGAAATCAAAGAGGACACTAATAGATGGAGAAATATACCATGTTCATGGATCGGAAGAATCAATATAGTGAAAATGAGTATACTACCCAAAGCAATTTATAGATTCAATGCAATCCCTATCAAGCTACCAACAGTATTTTTCACAGAGCTAGAACAAAGAATTTCACAATTTATATGGAGATACAAGAAACCTCGAATAGCCAAAGCAATCTTGAGAAAGAAGAATGGAACTGGAGGATTCAACCTGCCTGACTTCAGGCTCTACTACATAGTCTCTAATTTTCTTGAAGAGATCTCTAGTCTTTCCCATTCTATTGTTTTCCTCTATTTCTTTCCACTTATCGTTGAGGAAGGCTTTCTTATCTCTTCTTGCTACTCTTTGTAACTTTGCATTCAAATAGAAAAGTATAACCTTGCAAAACTGAACCAGGAAGAAAAGAAAATTTGAACAGACCCATCACAAGCACGGATATCAAAACTGTAATAAAAAATCTTCCAACAAGCAAAAGCCTAGGCCCAGGTGGCTTTGAAGTTGAATTCTACCAAAATTTTAGAGGAGAGCTAACACCTATCCTACTCAAACTCTTCCAGAAAATTGCAGACGAAGGTAAACTCCCAATCTCATTCAATGAGGCCACCATCACCCTAATACCAAAGACTGACAAAGATACTACAAAAAAAGAAAACTACAGGCCAATATCACTGATGAACATAGATGCAAAAATCCTTCACAAAATTCTAGGAAACAGAATCCAGCACCAAATTAAAAAGATCACAAATAATGACCAGGAGGGCTTTATCCCAGGGATGCAAGGAATCTTCAATATTTGCCAATCATCAATGTGAAACCATATTAACAAATTGAAAGATAAGAACCACATGATTATCTAAATATCTGTAGAGAAAGCCTTTGACAAAATACAATACCCATTTATGATAGAAACTCTCCAGAAAGCAGGAATAGAAGGAACATATATCAACATAATAAAAGCCATACATGAAAAACCCACAGCAAACATTATGCTCAATGTCAAAAAACTGAAAGCATTTCCTCTAAAATCAGGAATTAGATAAAGGTGCCCAGTCTCACCACTACAATGCAACATAGTTTCGGAAATCCTAGCTGCAGCAATTATAGACAAAAAAGAAATAAAAGGAATCCAGAATGGAAAATAAGTAAAACTCTCACTGTTTTCAGATGGCATGATCCTGTACATAGAAAACCCTAAAGACGGAACCAGAAAATTACTAAAGCCAATCAATGCATATAGTCCAGTTGCAGGATATAAAATTAATACACAGAAATCCCTTGCATTCCTAAACACTAACAGTGAGAAAACTGAAAGACAAATTAAAGAAAAAATCCCATTTACCATTGCAACAGAAAGAATAAGATAGTTAGGAATAAATTTAACTAAAGAAACAGAAGACCTACATATAGTAAGCTATGAAATACTAATGATGTAAATCAAAGATGGCACAAATAGATGGAGAAATATACCATGTTTGTGGATTGGAAGGATTAATATAGTGAAAATGAGTATACTACCCAAACTAATCTATAGATTCAAAGCAATCCCTATGAAGTGACCAACACTTTTCACAGAACTACAACAAATAATCTCACAATTTGTATGGAAACACAAAAAACCCTGAATAGCCAAAGTAAACATGAGAACGAAGAATGGAACTGGACTAATCAACCTGCCTGACTTCAGAGTATACTACAAAGCTACAGTCATCAAGACAGTATGGTACTGGCACAAAGACAGAAATATAGATCAATGGAACAAAATAGAAAGCCCAGAGATAAATCCACGCACCTATGGACACCTTATCTTTGACAAAGGAAGCGAAAATATACAATGGAGAAAAGATGATCTCTTTAACAAGAGGTTCTGGGAACACTGGTCAATCACCTGCAAAAAAAAAAAAAAAGAAGAAGAAGAAGAAGAAAGTAGATCACTTTCTAACACCATACACAAAAATAAACTCAAAATGGATTAAAGATCTAAATGGAAGACCAGAAACTATAAAATTCCTAGTGGAAAACAGAGGCGGAACAATCTGACATAAAACAGCAAGATACTCTATGATCCACCAGCTGGAGAAATGGAAATAGAAACAAAAATAAACAATGGGACCTAACTAAAATTAAAAGCTTTTTCATAATGAAGGAAACTATAGACAAAGTGAAAGGGCAGCCTTAGGAATGGAAGAAAATAATAACAAATGAAACAACCAACAAAGAATTAATCTCCAAAATATATAAGCAGCTCATGCAGTGTAATACCAGAAAAATAAATGATCCAATCAATAAATGGGCCAAAGAAATAAACAGACATTTCTCCAAAGAAGATATACAGAGGCTAACAAACACATGAAAATATGTTTAACATCACTCATTATTAGAGAAAAGCAACTGAAAACCACAATGAGGTACCATCTCACGCCAGTCAGAATGGCTACCATCAAAAGTCTACAAACAATAAATGCTGGAGAGGGTGTGGAGAAAAAGGAAGCCTCCTACACTGTTGGTGTGAATGCAAATTAGTACAGCCACTATGGAGAACACCATGGAGATTCCTCAAAAAAATGGAAATAGAACTGCCATAGGACCCAGCAAGCCCACTGCTTGGAATTCACACAGAGGAAACCAGAATTGAAAGAGACATGTGTACCCCAGTGTTCATTGCAGCACTGTTTACAGTAACTAGGACATGGTAGTAACCTAGATGTCCATTGGCAGACGAATGGATAAGGAAGTTGTGGTACATATACACAGTTGAATATTACTCATCTATGAAAAAGAACACATTTGAATCAGTTCTAATCAGTTCAGTTCTATATATATGCATGAAATTTGGAGAGATGGTAACAACGACCTTATATACAAGACAGCAAAAGAGACATAAAGAACAGACTTTTGGACTATGTGGGAGAAGGTGAGGGTGGGATGATATGAGAGAATAGCATTGAAACATGTATATTACCATATGTAAAATAGATGACCAGTACAAGTTTGATGAATGAAGCAGGGCACTCAGAGCTGGTGCTCTGGGACAACCAAGAGGGATGGGGTGGTGAGGGAGATGGGAGGATGGTACAGAATGGGTGGACACCTGTATACCCATGGTTGATTCATGTCAATGTATGGAAAACCACCACAATATTGTAAAGTATTTAACCTCCAATTATATTAAATAAATAAATTTAAAACATACTGGGAACTGACTGTGGCTTAGATCATGGACTCCTTATTGAAAATTCAGACTTAAAATTGAAGAATGTAGAGCAAACCACTAGGCAATTCTGGTAGGACCTAATCAAATCCCTTATGATTTTACAGTGTAAGTGACAAATAGAATCAAGGGATTATATATGATAGACGAGTACCTGCAAATCTATAGACAGAGGTTAGTAACATTGTACAGGAGACGGTGATCAAAATCATCTTCATGAAAAAGAAGTGCAAAAAGGTGAAAGGTTGTCTTAGGAGGCTTTACAAATAACTGAGAAAAGAAGAGAAGCTAAAGGCAAAGGAAAAAAGGGAAGATATACACATCTGAATGCAGAGAATAGCACGGGGGTTCTAAAAAGCCTTTTTAAAGTGAACAACGGAAGGAAATAGAGGAAAACAAAAGAATGGAATGACTAGAGATGTCTTTAAGAAAATTAGAGATACCCAGGGAGCATTTCATACAAAGATAGGCACATTAAAGGACAGAAAATGTATGGAGCTAACAGAAGCGTAAGATATTTAGAAGAGGTGGCAAGAATACACACAAGAACTATACAAAAAAATCTTAGTAACCCAGATAAACATGATGATGTGATCACTCACCTAGAGCCAGAAGAAAGCTAGTGGTGGTGATGGAATTCCAGCTGAGCTAATTTAAATCCTAAAAGTTAATGCTGTTAAAGTGCTAAACTCAATATGCCAGCAAATTTGGAAAATTCAGCAGTGGCCACAGGACTGGAAAAGGTCAGTTTTCATTCTAATCTCAAAAAAGGCAAGGCCAGAGAATGTTCAAACTACTGCACAGTTGCAGTCATCTCCCATGCTCGCAAAAGAATGTTCAAAATTCTCCAAGTGAGGTTTCAACAGTACGTGAACCAGGAACTTCCAGATGTTCAAGCTGGATTTAGAAAAGGCAGAGGAACCAGAGGTCAAACTGCCAACAACTGTTGGACACAAAAAAAGTAAGGGAATTCCAGAAAAACATCTAATTCTGCTTTATTGACTACAGCAAAGTCATTGACTCTATGGATCAGAACAAACTGTGGAACATTCTTTTTTTTGGGGGGGGGCGGTTAAAATTTATTTTTTATTGAAGGATAATTGCTTTACAGAATTTTGCTGTTTTCTGTCAAACCCAACATGAATCAACCATAGGTATACATATATCCCCTCCCCCCTTTATTTCTTTCCCTTAAAAAAAATTTAATTGGAGGCTAATTACTTTACAATATTGTGGTGGCTTTTGCCATACATTCACATGAATCAGCCATGGGTGTACATGTGTTCTCCATCCCTCAGGGTCATCCCAGTGCACCAGCCCTGAGCACCCTGCCTCATGCATTGAACCTGGACTGGTGATCTAAGGAACATTTTTCAAGAGATCAGAATACTAGACCACCTGACTTTCCTTCTGAGAAACCTGTATGCAGGTCAAGAAGCAACAGTTAGAACCAGACATGGAACAACAGACTGGTTCCTAAATTGGGAAAGGAGTATGGCAAGGCTGTATATTTTCACCCTGCTTATTTAACTTATATGTAGTATAAGTACATCATGAGAAATGCCAGGCTGGATGAAGCACAAGCTGGAATCAAGATTGCCAGGAGAAATATCAATAACCTCAGATATGCAGATGACACCACCCTTATGGCAGAAAGCAAAGAGAACTAAAGAGCCTCTTGATTAAAGCAGAACAGGAGAGTGAATAAGCTGGCTTAAAACTCAACATTCGAAAAACTTAAGATCATGGCATCTTGCCCCATCACTTCATGGTGAATAGATGGGGAAACAATGGAAACAGTGACAGACTTTATTTTCTTGGGGTCCACAATGCTGCAGATGGACTGTAGCCATGAAATTAAAGGACACTTCCTCCTTGGAAGAAAAGCTACAACCAACCTAGACAGCAAATTAAGAAGCAGACACATTACTTTGCCAATAAAAGTCCATATAGTCAAAGCTATGGTTTTCCCGTAGTCATATCTGGATGTGAGAGTTGGACCATAAAGAAACCTGAGCACCAAAGAATTGATGCTTTGAACTGTGAGAAGAACTTTTGAGGAGACTCTTGAGAGTCCCTTGGACTGCAAGGAGATTCAATCAGTCAATCAATCCTCAAGGAAATCAATCCTGAATATTCATTGGAAGGACTGATGCTGAAACTGAAGCTCCAGTACTTTGGCCACCTAAATGCAAGCCTAATGCACCTAACTGACTCTGATGCGAGGAAAAGACCCTGATGCTGGGAAAGATTGAAGGCAGAAGGGGACGACAGAGATTGAGTTGGTTGGATGGCATCACCGACTCAATGAACAGGAGTTTGAGCAAGCTCTGGAGCTGGTGATGGACAGGGAAACCTGGCGTGTTGCAGTCCATGGGGTCACAAAGGGTCAGATGTGACTGAGTGACTGTGTAGGGAGCAAGGTATAAGGAAGGTTGAGAAGTGCTTGCAAACGAGACTCTCAACCAGGGCTGAACATTCTTGCAAATGAGATGTTCAGCTAAGAATCCTCTGCTTGTTCCCGTGGGAAAAGAACATTTCTTGCACACAAGGATGTTTCTCTGATTCCTCAAAAGGAACAGACCCAGGGACAAACGGATTCTAAGTTGATAAAAAAGTTCCCCAAAACAAAGTCTTAGCTGCAGTAAATAAGTTAAGGTAAAGGTTATCTCACCCTGCACCTGCGCACTGTATAGTCTCTGAATCATAGTGCTTGGCAACTTGCCCTGTAGATTGTTGTGCAAGGGATATAAAATAAAACAGCTGTAAAAAGCGAGTGTTAAAATACAAGGATTCAAACCACTCTGCGGTGTTGTGTTTCATTCCGTCGCCAGCATCTGGCACCCAATGTGGAGCACGACAGAACCAAAAGGGTAAGCACCCCGGGGCAAAACGCTGAAAGGGGGACTTTCGGGAAATAGAGAAAAAAGAGAAAAAGAGAAAAGAAAAAAAGAAAAAAAATCGGAAAGGGTGAGCACCCTGGGGCTAAACGCTGAAAGGGGGACTTTCGAGAAAAAGAAAAATTATGGGGAATTCCCCGTCTTTAAAGTCACAATATATGGAGCTGGTTAAGGGGCTCCTGCATTCTATAGGAATTAAAATGTCTACTTGCCGCTTGAGTGAGTTCTGTCTTATAGAGCAGCATTGCTATTGGTTTCAATATCAAACAGAAGTACAGCTAAATTTAAAAAAAATGAAAAGTGGTGCAAAAGGAGTTAAAAAGGCAGCATCAAAAAGGAAATGTGATTCCTTTAAGGCTGTGAACTCTATGTAGCGCTATAACACAGGCTTTAAAATTAATGGCTGCTGACAGTGAGGCCGCCTCATGTTATCTTGAGAAGGGGGCTTCATCTCGGCCTCTGCCCAAACCCCCAGATGATAGTAAAGATTCATCCACCGAAACAGAGATGTGAGTTCTGGGGAGGATTCAGATTCTGTAGAGGCAATGACTGCTGACTTTCAAAGGGTTTTATTAAATAGAAAACAAACTTCTAAGGCTGTTAACCCTTCTGCACCACCTTACGCATCCCTATTTCCAGTAGCTGCCGACAAGGCTGAGGTAGGGAGAGAGAGTCATTTGAAAGTACGGGACAAAGTATATTTTAGAAAATGCTTATTAATGACTTTCGTCCTTTAATGTCACTGATTATTAAAGGTAAACAGTTTGAAGGATTAGTGGATACAGGAGCAGATGTTTCAGTTATTTCTCCCCAGCAGTGGCCTAATGACTAGAAAAAAAAAATTCCACTTGTTTTAACAGGCTTTAAGATCAATAGCAGATGTGTAGAAAAGCGCTCAACCTTTGTCATGCCAATTGTCTAATAAAAAAGAAGTATTTATTTCTTTTTACCTTGTTAATATACCTATTAATATCTGGGGAAGGGATCTTTTATTTTCTTTAGGAACAACGCTCACCATCTCGTTGGAAAACTTGTAGCCACTGCTCAGATTCCTCGAGCTCTCCCATTGAAATGGTTAACTGATGTCCCTAAATTGGTTGAGCAGTGGCTGCTTCCAAAAGTGAAGCTCGAGGCTTTAGAACAATTATAAGAACAGCTTCAAGTTGGCCATATCGAACCTTCCACGTCTCCGTGAAATTCCCATTTTTGTAATTAAAAAAAAAAATCTGAAATTTTGTAATTAAAAAAAAAATGAAAAATGTTGACTGATTTAAGGGAAGTTAACAAATGTATAAAACCTATGGGAGCTTTACAATTAGGTCTCCCTTCTCCTGCTTTGATTCCACAAAATTGGTCTTTGATGGTTTTAGATTTGAAAGATTGTTTTTTTAATATTCCTTTGCAAATAAAAGATAGAAATAAATTTGCTTTTACTATTCCAGTGTATAATCATGGGCAGCCCATAAAACGTTATCAATGGACAGTATTGCCTCAAGAAATGATTAATAGCCCTACACTTTGTCAGGAGTTTGTTGATCGTGCTCTTATTACTGTGAGACAACAATTTTCTAATTGTCTTCTCTATCATTATATGGATGATCGATCTTCTATTGGCAGCTCCTAGTAAAGAGGAAAGAGATAAATTTTTTATTCATGTAAAGGAAGTTTTAAGTGATTTTAATCTTCAAATTGCTCCTGAAAAAATTCAAACTGAATTTCCTATTTCATATTTAGGTGCTATTTTGGAACGACAAAAAATAAAACCTCAAAAAGTCCAAATTAGACAAGATAATTTGAAAACTCTTAATGACTTTCAGAAGCTTTTGGGTGATATTAACTGGTTACGTCCCATGTTAGGGATCCCTACACAACAATTGCATCATTTATTTTCTACTTTGGAGGGTGATGCTGCTCTTAACAGTCCTCGATCTCTTACTTCTCAAGCAAAAGAGGAATTACACTTTGTAGAGCAACAGTTAAATGAAGGGTTTACTTATCTACAACAGGATCAACCTATATATTTCATAGTGTTCCATACTCCCTATTCTCCTACTGGAGTTATTGCTCAATCTGCAGGGTTGATTGAGTTGGTATTTTTACCCAGTAACTATACAAAAAAGCTTACTACTTATATGGATAAAATTGCTTTCCTTATTTTGAAAGGTCGAGGCTGTATTACTGAGTTAATTGGAAGTGACCCTCAAACAATTATTACTCAACTTACTTCAACCCAAATTTCTAATTGCTTACAGTTTAATAAAAAATTGGCAGATAGCTCTTGCATCTTATTCAGGGACTTTTTCTAATCAATATCCTCAATCTAAAATGATAGATTTTCTTTGACATACATCAATGGTTTGTAAATCTCCTATATCTAATACTCCAGTTGAAGGAAAAACTATTTTTACAGATGCCAATAAAAATACTGCTGGCTATTAGACTGATACTATTTCTAAAGTTGTTCCACATTCCTTTTCTTCCGTGCAGCCTGCTGAACTTTGGGCCATTTGTTAGGCATTACAGGATTTTTTCATATTCCTATTAATATTGTTTCTGATTCTAAATATGCAGTCTTTTCATGTATTTATCTTCCTGAAGCCACACTACCGGTAACTTTAAAAACTAATATTGATAAATTATTTTTTCAGGTTCAACAGTTATTAATTAGGTGAACTAACCCTGTCTGTTTTACTCATATTCGAGCTCATTCTTCTCTCCCCAGACCATTATCTCAAGGAAATGCAAATATAGATGCCTTACTTTATCCTTTACAGTCTGCAACACAAAAACATTGCTTACATCATACTAATTCTAAAGGGTTACAAAAAACTTATTCGTTAACACGGAAACAAGCTCAACACATTGTTCATTCTTGTTCCATATGTGCACCATTTATTTTGCCCTTTGCCCCTCCTGGAGTAAATCCCAGATGATTACAATCTAACCAAATCTGGCAAATAGATGTTGTTTTTATTTCTTCATTCGGTAAACAAAAATATGTTCATCATACTATAGATACTTATTCTCATTTTCAATGGGCTACAGCTTTAAGTTCACAAAGGGCAGATTCTGTTATTACTCATTTACTATTTTGTTTTGCTATTATGGGCATACATATAAAATTAAAAACTGATAATGCTCCCGCATATCAATCCTCTAAATTATCTCAATTTTTAAAACAATATCATATTAAGCACACTTTTGGTATTCCTTATAATAGTCAAGGACAAGCTATAATTAAAAGAGCTAATCGGACTCTTCGAAAATACATTGAAAAAATAAGAAAGGGGAAGAAGGGTGTGATATCACCAAGGGATGTATTAAATAAAACACTATTAACTCTTAACTTTTTGAATGTCTGGGGAAAAAGTAAGATGACTCCAGCAGAACAGCATTTTGGCAATTAAGAAAAGACAAAAAGCTTTGAACATTCCCAGGTATGGTATAAGGATGAGATAAAGGGATGGATTCCAGGAGTACTTCACTTCTTGGGGCGAGGGTATGCTTTTATTTCTGTAAATAATTCCAGGATCCGGGTTCCATTGAGATTGGTGAAGCTGCAGGATGAGCGACCCGTTTGTGCGCCAGTTTCAGGAACTGTCAATGCAGAGGACTTTCACCTTTGCGACAAGAGAGGCAGGTCCACCGACATGGGGACAGTTGAAGAAACTGACTCAAGAAGCTGAGAAAACGTTGCAGAAAGCAGGACAACCATTGAATCCTACTAATCTTTTGTTGGCCATGATGGCGGTGGTAACTTGTCAGTCTACCTGCGCTGGCAAAAAGAAAAACAATTAAAAAAAAAAAAGCTTTGCATATTCAAGTGCTTATTCAGCATCTCCAAGAAAAGAAAGGGGGAGATGTAGGGAACAAGGTATAAGGAAGGTTGAGAAGTGCTTGCAAACGAGACTCTCAACCAGGGCTGAACATTCTTGCAAACATATGTTCTGGCCAGTGTAGGGAACTAGGTATAAGGAAGGTTGAGAAGTGCTTGCAAATGAGACTCTCAACCAGGGCTGAACATTCTTGCAAACGAGATATTCAGCTAAGAATCCTCTGTTTGTTCCCGTGGGAAAAGAACATTTCTTGCACACAAGGATGTTTCTCTGATTCCTCAAAAGGAACAGACCCAGGGACAAACGGATTCTAAGTTGATAAAAAAGTTCCCCAAAACAAAGTCTTAGCTGCAGTAAATAAGTCAAGGTAAAGGTTATCTCACCCTGCGCCTGTGCACTGTATAGTCTCTGAATCATAGTGCTTGGCAACTTGCCCTGTAGATTGTTGTGCAAGGGATATAAAATAAAACAGCTGTAAAAAGCGAGTGTTAAAATACAAAAATTCAAACCACTCTGCAGTGTTGGTGTTTCATTCTGTCGCCAGCAGACTGAACTGAATTGATTAAATTTTGAATTTCTGTATTGCAAAAATTATTGTTCTTTGTCTTTTACTTCATACTTCTAAGAACCTTATGACTGTAATTTTGGACTTACTACACCTTCAGCCGTTTGGAATCAAACTGAATTTTAGATCAAGCTTCATCATTTCATTAAGATTATATGATGGACTTCACTATATTTTAAAACTAAAACCTGGAACAATGCACCCATGAGTATAATGTATTTGAAAATAGTCACTATCAGTGACACTACACTCTTGCATAGGAAGGGAGATAGCACCACATTTCAGTAATCAGTCACTTTGTGATACATACCAAAAATACTTGAATATGCTTTGAAATGTAAAAAAAAAAATTTCTAAATATTTTAAAAGTAACCAATCTATATATACTTAATATAGTTTGCATTCTTCTTGAGGAATAACATTATGATAAATAGGTTTTCTGTGTCCTGACATCTATAACAAAGTATCTGGAGACTTGGCACTGATAGTTTGCATTTAATCTTTCTGTGCTCTTGCTTCGTTATCAATAAAATAGGAGTAGGGACTGGGGTCTGCAGGGAGACTACTTATATGTTATATGGACTATATAATATGAGTAATAAGAACATGGATAAATATAAGCTGAACAACTGTTTCCTCCACACCATTCTGTCATAGTTCATTGTGATGTTCACTTTGAGGAAAAAGCTTGGACGTTTTTAAGAGAAAACATAGACTGAGAAGCAGTAAGGAAGGAGCCATGCAAAAAAAATAAAACACATATACACACAAAAAACACTACTGTTTTAGTATAATCTGATACTAGGGGTACACTGTGCAAGTTCCTTGCTGTAAAATATCTTCCCTGATAATAACTGATTTAAAAATTATTATCATCGTTTTAGACTGCCTTAATATCCAGCAAGAAGAAACTCATTTGATTAATAGACATCTTCCTTGAAAATGCCAATAATTTATTAGTCACCAGAAAAATGAATTAATAAGATATCTTTCCTCTCACTTTTTTAGCTGAAAATAGCTACTCTGTGAGAATGCAATTTCTGATTCAGGGAAGGGAAAGGGTGAGAGGTCCTTTTAGAGCACAGAATCCTCCTGGAGTAAGCTTTAATCATGGAGTTCTGTGTGAGGTACTCAAGTAAGATTGCATGTGGAAGCTGGAAAGCCAGGAGAAAGAGAATGCAGAGAATGCCAAGGACATATTTTGCCTAGTTTAAAGCCTAAGTTGTCTAGTTGATCTTAAAGCCAAGGTAAGTGGTTCTTTTCCTTCATATACAAAGGGTCACTTATGTTAAGAAAACACAATTCAGACAGAATAAATATGTTTCTGCAGGAAGTACTATTTTAACATGATGTTGCAAAGAGGAGATATCAGAAACACCAAGCATCTGTTCTTAAAGTTTCCAGTTGCCTATACATATAAAATCCCTTTGGGCTAACCAGAGGTGCTATCAAAATGCTTTACTATGCTTAATTATCAATGGCAACAAATGACAACAAATGTTTAGCTATTCATGGATTTAAGAAAATAGGCTAAAGTTTGATTTTCATAAAAGAACTAAAATCATTTTTTTCCCACAAAATCACCAATACCAGCAACACATATTAACTTTCATACAATGGTTTCCTGAGTTTATTCATAATACTATGTGCTTTAGGACAATAGATTGTTCAATCTACCTGGGCAAATCTGGTGTTTTTTCTCTGAGAAAAAAATATTATTACAATAGCTTCTCTTTTTGACAATAAAACCCCCAACTTTATTATTAAATACTATCAAGAACCATCAACTAGAAAGAAAAGCAATATAAAATAATTGTTCATGAATCCATTAGAAATCAAAGTGTTAAGTCTCAAAGAAAGGATTTGCTTTTATTGGTTAAGAATTAATAGAAACCACATCAAAAAATGTTCCATTCACATCTGCTTTTGTTGTTCTAGAGTTCTAGCCAAAAAGGACATGATTATGCATCCCTACCTGGGTTCCTTTTGCAGAATGAAGGTGTAATGTATAGCTTTCCCTTATAATAAGGTTGCCCCCTACTACTGTTGTTAAGCCACCATGTTTGAATTTTCCAGAAGAAAACTCACAATTATTGGGATAATCCACTAACATCTACATCTTTTATACCTTTTCAACTTTCACTGAGTGATGAGAAATTGTGCTGTTTGTTGCTTATTTCTGACCATGTTCCTTTCATGAAAGGAGTGTGTGACACAACCTTTTTGAGCAAACTCATTGAAAAATTAAGATCATCTATTTAAAAACTATTGCTCATGTAAAGACAAAGTTATTTCGTGATCATTTTTCATTTTCCAACTTTACTTACTCTAATTCTACTACTACAAAAGCATATATAGAAATGGTATCTCTGTTCTGAAAAGTTACATACCAAAATCACATCTCTAAGTGTGTCATATCAATTTTGATAAGAAGGCATTACAACACAAACAAGAGGAAAATAAGTCAATATAATGACACAAGTACTTATAGTAATAAAGAAAAATGAGGAAAGAAAAAGCTGAACTGGGACAAAAAATCCACAAGATATGATCCCAGTGTCTTTCTAAATAATATATTCCATGTAATATTAAGACATTCTTTAATGTCTTTCAACTATTGCAAAAGACATCTCAAAATATGGACACATACTTTTAATAATATCACACAAATGAAACAGACCTTTGTGTGCGGAATATACATCACTTACATTATAAAGAGAATTATGTATAGTTTCTTTTATTAAATACTGAAGTTACAAGTCTTCTAGCCTAAACTGTACACTTCAGAGCTCAGTAATCACCCCTCTCTGAACTAAGCAAAATAAAATACACAGTAAACAGTAAAACAAGCACACATAAGTAGATCACTTATATTCAGTAAAGAAAAGTGTAATATCCTCAAGTTTACATTCATGAGTTCTATCTGTCAGTAGTTGTAGCAGCAGCAGTAGTAGTAATGCTATTTAAAGTAGTAGTAATGGTATTTTCTTCAACAGCACAAAAAGATTCTTTCAAATTCAATCATTTAGAGAAAACAATATATACTACGCAGTGGTTCTGAATCATAAAATTTAACAATAGGACCAATTTGGCCAGACCTTTTTATTATAAATATTAATTTAAAATGTGTTCAAATTTTATGCATATCATTAATATTACTTCCTATTTAAAAAGACAATTTATCTTATTGAAGTATAACTATTATGTAGTATTATCTAAAGTTTACTGAAATGCATTATAACTATATCATGTGTGCTAAGCTCACAAGTTCATTACAGTAATATTTCAACTATATAACCATAGGATTAAAGATAAATATGCTACACTGTAATTCAAAGCACAGGGTAATCAAAAAAACAAGAGTGTAGTTCATTATAAAAGGACAGATGATAATTAAATCCAATTGGTTAACCTCAAAGTTAGTTTACATAACATCAAGTTAGTGCCAACACCATATACTTTATTTTCAAAGGCTTAACTATGACATATTTAGTAGATTATAATACCAATATAAGACCTTTGGCTAAAATTTCTTCACTTTTACTATAATTCCATTCGACGTAAATTTTACAGAAGCCTTTATTTCTAGATGAGGCCATTTATGGACAATATACAGGTTTGTCGGCACACATTATCTATGATTTAATTCTTCTGTAAAAACTTTGGCATCAACCATATGAGGAATTCACATATGAGCACAAATGATTTTTGCTCTGGCCCCAAACTACTATGTTTACATTTTAGTAACTACAGAGAGTCAAATGAATGGAGTTTACACATAATGACAAGTTTCTACATTTTTTTTTTTCACTTTCCTTAAAAAAAAAAAAAAGACGTCTAACCTTTCAGGATCTAATGTTAAAAAATATTGACATTGCTTGGCATTATACTATTATACTTGCATCTTGACTGTTGGTAATGATTCCCCAAGCCATTATTTTACATAACTAGAAATCTGAAAGAAACTGTAAAAGTTAGTATGTAGAGAAGTTGGTAGGACTTTGTAGACACCAATTATATACTTAAATAAATACTTGGACAACATTGAAAAGCAACATAGTATGAAAATTGTGGACCTATATATGTTCTTTTTTTTAATCTTACTCCTCCTTAAAAAAAGGAAGCTTAATCAGAATATTCAAGTAATGTAGTAAAAAACAATGCCTTCGATATACGATTAGACAAAAAGCCACACATTTAATCTTTTCTTCATCCAGATTGGCTGAGGAGCCCTAAAACTTTCAAAGGCCAGTTGATGTTCGCTTTTTCATGCTTCGTCGCTGAGCTAAGCTTGAAGCAGCAACAGGCTCTAGGACTGGTTGAAAAGTCTTGTGAGTCAGGGCAGAATATGTGGTGACCACTGCTCCCTAAAATAATGAGAAATATTACAAACTGAATAACAATCTCTGAAGGTAAGAAAACTTCCACATTGTATCATGAAAAATTTAACTAGAATAGAACCTTTCCCCCCAGGAAAGTAATTGAGAATCCATAATATTTGTGTTGATGCTCCTTTGATTAACATCTGACTACTTATACATTTTTTATTTCAATAAATATATTTCTTACAAGTTTTTAAAACTAAAATGTATTATTTTTTCGGTCTTTCAAAACTCATAAAATTTGTTTTTTAATATCTTTTAAAAAATTTTTAAAATATAAATTTATTTAAGTTGTATATATTTAAGGCATACAACATGTTATCTTGATATACACAGTAAAATGACTACTATAGTCAAGCTAATTAACATATGTCCTCTTTGCATAGTTATCATTTTCATGTGTGATAAGAGTATCTGAAAAACTACTCTTAGCAAATTTCAAGCATTCAGTATAGTATTATTTATTACCTGTACTTAACATCAGACTTCACATTAGACCTCTAGGCTTACTCATCCTACATAACTGTAATTTTGTATACCTTGATCAATATCTCCCCATTTCGACCTTCTCCCTGTCTACTGGTAACCACTGCTCTACTCTCTGCTTTCATATATTAGGTTTTTTTTAGATTCCACATATAAGACAGATGATGCAGTTTTTTTTTTTTCTTTCTGTGTCTACATTATTTCACTTTGGGTTCATCTCTGTTGTGGCAAATGCAAAGATCTCCTTTTAAAAAGTTGAACAATATTCCATTGTATATAATATATTCCATATATACACACCCCCACAATTTATTCTCACATAAATTTTCACTCCCATGATCATTCTAACAATATTCAAAACAGCCAAGATATGAAAACACACCTTAGTATCCATCAACAGATAAATGGATAAACCACTAAACTTCAAAATCTAGGTTCAATGTCTATAAGTATGGAAACTTTCACCAATGGCTATTAATTCAGGAACCAATAGGCATCTTTTCTCTTTCCCATGTGAAACCTGAATTTAGTCTGCACCAAGCCCCAGTATCTCTTAAAGCAAACCAAATATAATCAAGAAAATTTTATGTATCATCAGTAAGGCTGTACATAAAGAAGGCTGTTATTTAAAAAAACACTCAAAACAAAAGAATCTATAAATATACTTACAAAAATAAAGACACTATAAAGTAATTATATGTGTCATCATTGAATGGCATGCAATGGCATGGCATTTAGAAGGTGCTTAAAAGTATGTTGGTTTTACCTTAACAACATGTGATGTACCATTTCTATTTGGCTGATCATCTGGCAACTGATCTCTGTGGGTTATCCATGAGTGTTTTAATACTTGCTCTGTAGTGTACCGCTGCTGTGGGTCCATATGTAGCATATGGGAAAGCAAATCCTAAATTAAAATGAAAAAGAAAAAAAATATATATATATATACATACATATATACAAAAAACTACATACTACATATCATTAAAGGTTTAAGTAAAATACATAATTTCCCATTTTCTCAAAACATGAAAGTATTGATAGTTTTGGAATCTGTTTAATTTGACCTGTCATTAGGGGAAAAAAATCCCATATACTGCATAGTTAACTGTTAAAAGAGAATGTTGAAACATACTTTTAAAAACATAGCATATACTTATTTATCATTCTAAAATCAAGAAATATCAATTTAGTGGAAGTGGAATGTCATCAGTAAGGGAGAAGGAAAAGGTAAAGCAGCAGGAGCTACACTGGACTTCACTAGACAGGCAAGCGGATAAAGGAACTATTGATCTTTGCTGGCAATCTGGGCCCCAAAGTATAAGGTTATCTGTATACAGACACAAATTCATAGAAGGGAGAGTCTCATGTTGATAATATACTCAGTAACTGATGGTTTCCTGTATAAAATACTAAAGAAAGCAAAATATAAACACAAGGTTAGCAGCTGACTGTTAGCACAGCAGTGGTCAGAATATCATAAGTTTTTCATCAACGTAAATGTGAATATGCTTATTTTCTCTATGCTGTAATATAAACTTCTGTAGTAAAATCTCATAGTAAAATAGAATTTTAAATCTATTAAAAGATATAACATTAAAATTAAACAATCTCTATCAAGCATCTTTTATAGAAAGGAGAATTAAACTCTCCTTAACAAGCACCCTCTAAAATAGAAACAAAAGCATTTGTTAAATTACTATCAATAGCAGAAGCAATGAGAAACTAAAGACTATATAGTAATACCAGAATATGAAGAACAGTGTAACTGATTGAAACTATGTAGAGAAGTAGAACAACCAATCAAAAAACTATTGGAAAAAGAATGTATGAACAGAAATAAATTAAAAATATTATATTAAAAAGAATACAATGGTGAATTATATAAATAAAACAGACAAATGAAAATCATAAAAATGATTAAAGTTCTAAGGACTTCTGATTCTGGCCAAGATGTAAAACTAGGAACTGAATTTACCCCCCCACCTCCACCTGAAACTCAGCTCCTCCAAAAAACTCCCATAAAATGTAAGAAACAACAGTTTTCAAGAGATCAGATATTAGGCAATGATGAAAAGTAATCCCTAAAAGATGGGAAACAAATCAACTAAGCCCTATGATTGCTCTAGCTTAGAACCATGAAAAGAGTTTTCAGGACGTCAGGTAGGTAAGGAAAACTCAGGTAAAGCCTGGCAGATTCCCTGTGTTAAAGAGACAGAAGTGAGAATCAGGGGCAGAGAGAACCCTTGTGGGGGTCTCTTTCAGGTGTTTCACCGCAAACCATATGTGGTTAAAAACAACAACAACAAAACAAAACAGAAGTAATGGGAAGAAGCACATGCAAGGATTAGAGGGAAATGGGAGTCCATGCAGGGTGAGGTATAGTACCTATTCCCACCAGTCAGACAGGAAAACCTCAAATTCATGACGTATTTGTTAGAGAAACTGAAAGAAACCTGCTTGAGTAGTAGTGACTATTCCTAGATTAAACACTGCTTTAGCCCTGCCTAAAATATCTTAAAAGGAAAACCCAGAAGTAACACATTGTTTCCCCTAATTTAACTGCGGTACAGAAAACAGTTAAAGATTAGTAATTCAAAAGCATTTAATACTCACTAAGGTAAAATTCACTATGTTGTGCTTCTTATCCAAAATTATAAGGCATATAAGAGAAGGAAAATAGAATGTGCAATGAAAAGAAAAAAATTAGTCAAAATTGACCCTCAGCTGACATATATGTTCAAAAGTTAAGTAGAGAGACACAGAAGATATAAAAACAAATAAAACAAATGAAAATTAAAATGTGAGACAAAAAAAAAAAAGGACCAAATAAGATTAATGGCAAATTTAATATGGCAGGTCAAAAGATTGGTAAAGACATAGCAATAGACACTATAAAAAAGTATAAAACAAAAAAGCAAAAGAGCGGAGCATCAGTGAGCTATGGGACAACAACTGAAAAAGTACACAAACACAACTGGAGTCTCAGAAAGTAAGAGAGAAGAAAAGAATACATGAAGAAATAATGCCACTAAAATTACCAAATTTTAGGAAAACTATGAACCCACAGATCTAAGAAGCTAAGTGAACCCCAAGTACAAGAAATAAGGAAAATTACATCAAGGAACATCAAACCAAATTGCTCAAAACAGAGAAAACTTTAAAAACTGAGTAAAGAAGGCTTGTTACATATAATGAAACAAAGATAAAAATAAAAGCCCAGTAGGCTGCCCTATGCATCAAGCTGCCCTGATATATGACCCTGCCCATCAGTGGTGGGGTGCCAGTCCTAGGTTTCCCCAGGTCCTGCAGACAGCCACTCTGGCCCCTGGTCCCACCCACTAGCAAGCCAGCAGCAGCTCTAGGACTATTGGGGCTGAACAGCCAGTCATGCCAGGACTGAGCTCTGCTCAACAGCAAGCCATCAACAACCACATGAGATGGCCTGGCAGCCAAATGGGCTGGAAGCCAGCCTGGTTACCAGTATGCCCAGAGTGGATGGTTTTATAATAAGAGAAGGACCTACACAGCACACATATGGGTCATGTGTAGGGTATATAGCTCTTGTGAATAGAGTGGAGTATGCTGATTGGCACCATAGGCTATCTGCTACGTAATTCCACTTTGTAAAGACGAACAAACATAATTGACCTACTTAACAAATACAAATAGATACAGAGAACTGGACAAAATGAGGACACAAAGGAATATGCTCCAAACCAAAGAACAAGATAAAACTCAGAACTAAACAGAGTAGAGGAGAGAAATCTATCCAACAAAGACTTCAAGGTAATGATCATAAAAATGCTCAGTGAACATGGGAGAGAATAATGGATGAACAGGGCAAGAAGTCTAACAAAGAGTTACAAAATACAAAGAACCAAATGGAACAGAAGAATACAATAACTGGAAAACATAAAACTAGAAGGAACCAAGAGTACATCACATGATACAGAGAAACAGATAAGTGAACTGAAAGATAGAATAATAGAAACCACCAAAGCTGAACAGAAAAAAGGAATTTAAGAAATGAGGATAACTTTTTGGAACAATACAAAGAGTAATAATATATGCATCATATGGATCCCAGAATGAGAAGAGAGAAAGGCACAGAGAATTTATTTGAAAAAATAATAGCTGAGAATGCCCCCTCTATGGAAATGGAAATGGACACCCAGGACCAGGAAGCAAGAGTCCAAAACAAGCTAAACAAAGAGAGACTTTCACCAAGCCTCACAATAACCAAAATGGCAAAATTATAGATGGAGAATCTTAAAAGTGGCAAGAGAAAAGCAACTAGTTATATACAAGCGAATTCACATAAGACTTTCAGTTGACTTTTCAGCAGACCCTGCAAACCAGGAGTGCCTTAAAGTGATGAAAGGACAAAACATACAACCAAGACTACTATACCCAGAAAGGCTATCTTCAGATCTGAACTGGAGAGAATGTTTTAGGTAGAAGCAAGCACTAAAAGAGTTCAGCACCACTAGACCAACAGCTCTCCAAGAAACGCTAAAGGGATTTCTCTAAGTAGAAAAGATAAGACCCAAACTAGAAATATAATAATCACAGAAGGTAAAATCTCACCAGCAAAGGAAAACATAAAGATCAGTCACTTATAAAACTACAAGGAAGGTTAAAAGATAAAACTGGTAAAATACACACACAAACTAAGAAATACAAAACACAGGCAAAATATGATGTTTAAAAACACTAAATGTAAGAGGAGTAAAAATGCAGAGTTTTTAGATGAGTTCAAACTTAAGAGATCATCAACTGAAAATAATCATATATATTATAAAATATAAATATCATGGTAAGAAAGCAAAAACGTGTAATAAATGACATAAACACTCACACAACGAGAGACAGAGATAGAAAGTAAGGAATCCAAATATAACACTAATTATAGTCATCAAACCTCAAGGGAAGAATGCAAAAGATGAAGATAAAAGGACAAAAACAACCAGAAAAAAATTGACATGATAGCAGTGAGTACATACCTACTGATAATTATTTAAAATGTAAGTGTTGCAATCAAAAGACATAGCAAGGGGCTGAACGACTAAAAAACAAGATCCACCTATATGCTGACTCTAAGAGACTCACTTCAGATGTAAACACTGACAAAAACTTAATGTGAAGGGATTTTTAAAAAGCATTTTATCCAATTGGGAACAAAAGAAAGCTGGAAATTCTGGAAAGATGGCAGAGGAGCAGGTGGATGTGGAGTACATCTCTATCCACAGATGCATCAGGAACACACCTTCAGATGCATATTTCACAGAACACCAGCTGAGAGCAGGCAGGAGTCCCTCACCCCTAGAAAGGAATACACAGATCCACACAAATCTTGGCAGGATGAAGGGGGGAAGGGAAAAAGAGGAGAGTGAGCAGGACGACCTATATCCAGGGGGTGAAGGAATTGAAGTAGGGGTCAGATCCCCACATCAGGGCAATTGTTTGGGACAGAGGAGAAACATTTGAGGCTGTGGGAGAGTGCAACAGCTGATCTGTGACAGTCTAAATGGAGTGAGAACCACACAGACAATCCTTGCTGCAACACTACATTCCCTGGAAAGGGACCCAAGTCCCCTGGAATGCATGGTAGCAGGGGACTGGGGCATAGGGATTGGAAACCAATCTCAGGGCAAAAGTTGCTGTTGATTGTGCTAAGAAGGCCTGAGGGGAAGTAAGGGAGGAGATCATAGTGGGGAATGCCTTTGGTGGAAAGCTGGGCAGCAATGGAGGCAAAGTGATACTGCTGAGTAATGTGCAGACAGTGAAGCCAACAATGTAGCCTCTCCCCCGCCCCCCACATGCCAGTGCTGGCAGCTGACCAACAAAGACCCCAGAGAGGGTGGCCCTTTAAGTATTTGACAAGCTGAGCAATAAAGATCCCAACCTAGGAGATCCTTGAGAGCCTGCTGCACCAAGCAACAGAGAAGGAACAACCAGGGAGGCCCTTGGAATGTCAGCTGCCAGAGGCTAGAAAAAGACTCTAATATTGCCACAGCTGCAGAACCTCAGGCTGCCAGTGTTCATGCATACTTGGCGCTAACAGGGTCCCTGTGATCCAAGCACTGTACCACCTCCACATCTGGTCCTCACTAGGCAAGTAAGTTCCAGCACAGCCTCAGGAACAAGCTACTGTGGATGACTCACATGCAGAGTTGGGGATAAAACCACATTGAACTCTGGGGGCAGTGTGGCTAAGGAAGAGGATCAAAAACCTTCCCACCAGCTGTACAAACTACAGATGAAATTCACACAATCAACTAGGACAATGTGAGTTCCCACAAAAGAAAACCACTAGCTCTAGCAGCTGTGGACACTGGAGGCAGTAACACAGAGTGGTAGGTCCAGATTAGAGTCTGAGCTGCCCCCACAGCAGGCCCAGAGACCAGCCCATTATCAGAGGATACTCTAAGGATGAGGAGGTGAACTTTGACTCAGTGAGGGAAAGGACAGTCAGCTGTGAAAAATATTTATTCTTCTTCTTATATTTTGATTTGTTCTATAGTTGGTTCTGGATTTTTTTTTCTTTTTTCTTCTCTTTTGCTGTGGCTGTTGATTCATTTTTACTATTAATTCTATTCAAGCTTTTGAAAACTTTTTTTAATCACACATTTTATTTCCTTTATATACTTCTACTGCTATGTGGATGTTGCACTTCTGTGGACATTTTTATTCTTTTAAAAATTTTTGTTCTTATAGTTTTTGTTTGCTTTTCTTATTGTTCTTGATGTAGTTATTCATTGATATATATATATATATATATATATATATAAATCTTTTTATACACTTCTATTTAACACAGACTTTCTACTGTTTTCTCTGTTTTCTTTTCTTTCTTTTCATTCTTTATTTCACCACATTTGTTAGTTTGTTTTGTTTTCTTTATTCCCCCGTTGGCACTCTGCTTTGGTTTTATTTTCTGGTTTGCATTTTAGCTTTATTTTTAATTGATCAATAACATTTTTGGTTTTCTTTGCTCAGCAGGTCACTCTCTTGTACTTTCTTTCCTTTGGACTGTTTTGGTTGGGTTTGTGTGTGTGTACATGTGTGTGTGTTCCTTTGTTTTTGTTATTATTTGTCTGATTTTGTATTTACCATTTGTCTGGGGTTTGTCTTCTATTTCTTGTTTTTGTGTGTTTGCTTTAATCCCCTTTAATGCCATAACAAACAGATTATGAAATTTTGGTTCCCTGGCCAGAGATCAAGCCTGAGCCTTTGGAGAGGGAGCACTATCCACTACACTAGACTGCCAGAGAACTCCTGACCCCAGGGAGTATTAATAAGTGAGAACTCCTATGAAGGTCTCCACCTGGTAAGACTCAGCATCACCCAAATGCTGGAAGCACACAGAGCAGGATGCCTCATGCAAACAAGGAAGACAAAAACACAAACTCAATCATCAGCAGACAGGCTTCCCACAAAAACCCCAAAACATAGCCCCTCACACAGCCTTGCTCATGAGAGGGGAAAAAAAAAAAAAGCATCTCTGCCCACCAGAATGCAGGCACAAGTTCCTCCCAACACAAAACCTACCCAAACTACTGGACCAACCTCACCCACTGAAGGCAGAGACCCAAAAGAAGAAGGAATATGACCCTAAAACTTGGGAAAAGGAGAACTCAGAAGAAGTTAAAAATAAAAATGAAAAGGCAGAGAAAACTGAAGGAACAAGGTAAAAACTCACAAGACCAAATAAACGAAGAGGAAACAGGCAAACTACCTGAAAAACAATCCAGAGTGATGATAGTAAAGATGTTCCAAAACCCTGAAAACAGAATGGAGAAAATGCAAAAAACAATTAACACACTTAAACAAGGACCTAGAAGAAATAAAGAATAAACAAACAGAGAGGGATAATAAAATTACTGAAATAAAAACTACTCTAGAAGGATCAATAGCAGAATAACTGAAACAGAAGAATGGATAAGTGAACTGGAAGACAGAATTGTGGAAGTAACTCTGCTGAACAGAAGAATAAAGGTAAAGGAATGAAAGAATCAAAAGAATTGAGGATAGTTTAAGAGACCTCTGTGACAATATTAAATGGACCAACATTCAAATTATAGAGTTCTCAGAAGAAGAAGAGAAAAAGAAAGGATCAGAAAAAATTTCTGGAGATTATAGTCAAAAAGTTCCTTAACATAAGAAAGGAAGAAATGGTCAATCAAATCCAAGAAACACAGAGTCCCATACAGGATAAACACAAGGAAAAACATGTTGAGAAATATATTAATCAAGCTAACAAAGACTAAACACAAAGAAATAATATTAAAGGCAGGAAGGGAAAAGCAACAAGCAACATGCAAGGGAAACCCCATAAGATTAACAGCTGATCTTTCAGCAGAAACTCTGGAGGCCAGAAGGAAATGGCAGAATATACTTAAAGTGAAAGTCACTCAGTCCTGTCCGAGTTTTTGTGACCCCTAGTCCATGGAATTCTCCAGGCCAGAATACAGGAATGGGTAGCCTTTCCCTTCTCCAGGGGATCTTCCCAACCCATGGATCTAAACCAGGTCTCCTGCATTGTAGGTGGATTCTTTACCAGCTGAGCCACGAGGGAAGTCCCTCGTGGGGCTTAAAGTACTGAAAGGGAAGAATCAACAGCAAGATTATCCAGCAAAGATCTAATTAAAAATTCATGGAAACACCAACAGTTTTACAGACAAGTAAGGGTTACGAGAAATTAGCACCACCAATCAGCTTTATAACAAATGTGAAAGGGACTTCTATAGGCAGGAAACACAAGAGAAGGAAAAGATATGCAAAAACAAACCAAAATCAATTAAGAAACAGCCAAGAGAAACATACATATCAGTAATTATTTTAAACGTAAATGGATTAAATACTCAACCCAAAAGACACTGACTGGCTGAATGGATATAAAAAAGACCCATATATATGCTGTCTACAAGAGACCCATTTCAGACCTAGAGACACATACAGACTGAAAGTGAGAGGATGGAAACAGACAGTCCATGCAAATGGAAATGAAAAGAAAATTGAAGTGGCAATTCTCATATCAGACACAATAGACTTTAAAATAAAGAATATTATAAGAGATAAGGAAGGACACTTCACAATAATCAAGATATCAATTCAAGAAGATGTAACAACTGCAAATATTTATGTACCCAACACAGGAGCATACACTCCTCAATACATAAGGAAAACACAAATAGACAAAAAAGGGGAGATTGACAGTACCACAATAATAGCCTAGTATTATAGTGGGACTTTAACGACCCACTTAAACCATTTTACAGATCTTCAGAACAGAAAAGTAACAAAGGAACACAAGCTTTAAATGACACATTAGACCAGATGGACTTACTGATTTCTTTAGGACATTTCATTTGAATGAAAAGAATATACTCTCTTTTCAAGTACAACTGGAACATTCTCCAGGATAGACATTTTGCATCACAAGTCAAGCATCAGCAAATTTAAGAAAATTGAAATTATATCAAGCATCTTTTCAGACCACAATGCTATGACACAAAATATTACAGGAAAAAAAGAACACTGAAAAAAAAGGACATAAGAGGTTAAGCAATACGTTTCTAAACAGTGAACAGGCTACTGAAAAAATTAAAAAGGGAAATCACAAATTTCCTAGAAACAAATTACAATGAAAACATGATGATTCAAAATCTATCAGTTCAGTTCAGTTTAGCCGCTCCATTGTGTCTGACTCTTTGTGACCCCATGGAGTGCAGCACACCAGGCCCTCCTGTCCATCATCAACTCCTAGAGTTTACTCAAACTCACGTCCATTGAGTTGGTGATACCATCCAACCATCTCATTCTCTGTCGTCTCCTTCTCTTGCCTTCAATCTTTCCCAGCATCAGGGTCTTTTCAAATGAGTCAGTTCTTCACATCAGGTGGCCAAAGTATTGGGGTTTCAGCTTCAGCATCAGTCTTTCCAATGTATATTCATGACTGATTTCCTTTAGGATGGACTGGTTGGATCTCCTTGCAGTCCAATGAATTCTCAAGAGTCTTCTCCAACACCACAGAGTTCAAAAGCTTCAATTCTTCAGTGCTCAGCTTTCTTTATAATCCAACTCTCACATCCATACATGACTACTGGAAAAACCATAGCTTTGACCAAACGGACCTTTGTTGGCAAAGTAATGTCTCTGCTATGCTCTCTACGTTGGTCATGAATTTTCTTCCAAGGAGCAAGTGTCTTTTACTTTCATGGCTGTAGTCACCATCTGCAGTGATTTTGGCCCCTCCAAAATAAAGTCTGTCACTGTTTCCATGGTTTCCCCATTTATTTGCCATGAAGTGATGGATGAAATGCCATGATCTTAGTTTTCCGAATGTTGGCTTTAAAAAAGATAACATTTTCACTCTCTTCTTTCACTTTCATCAAGAGACTCTAGTTCTTCGCTTTCTGCCATAAGGGTGGTGTTATATGCATATCTGAGGTTACTAATATTTCTCCTGGCAATCTTGATTCCAGTGTGTGCTTCATCCTTCCTGGTATTTCACATCTTGTACTCTGCATGTAAGGTAAAAAAGCAGGGTGACAATACACAGCCTTGACATACTCTTTTCCCAATATGGAACCAGTCTATTGTTCCATGTCCAGTTCTAACTGTTGCTTCCTGGCCTGCATACAGATTTCTCAAGAGGCAGGTCAGGTGGTCTGGTATTCCCATCTCTTTCAGAATTTTCCAGTTTGTGGTGATCCACACAGTCGAAGGCTTTGGCACAGTCAATAAAGCAAAAGTAAATGTTTTGCTGGAACTCTATTGCTTTTTCGATGATTCAGCAGACGTTGGCAATTTGATCTCTGGTTCCTCTGCCTTTTCTAAAACCAGCTTGAATATCTGGAAGTTCATGGTTCACATACTGTTGAAGCCTGGCTTGGAGAATTTTGAGCATTACTTCGCTAGCATGTGAGATGAGTGCAATTGTGCAGTAGTTTGAGCATTCTTTGGCATTTCCTTTCTTTGGGACTGGAATGAAAACTGACATTTTTCAGTCTTGTGGCCACTGCTGAGTTTCCCAGATTTGCTGGCATATTGAGTTTAGCACTTTAACAGCATCATCTTTTAGGATTTGAAATAGCTCAATGGGAATTCCATCACCTCTACTAGCTTTGTTTGTAGTAATGCTTCCTAAGGCGCACTTGACTTCGTTTTCCAGGATCTGGCTCTAGGTGAGTGATCATACCATTGTGATTATCTGGGTCATGATCATCTTTTTTGTATAGTTCTTCTGTGTATTCTTGGCACCTCTTCTTAATATCTTCTGCTTCTGTTAGGTCGATACCATTTCTGTCCTTTATTGAGCCCATGTTCGCATGAAATGTTTCTTTGGTATTTCTAATTTTCTTGAAGAGATCTCTAGTCTTCCCCATTCTATTGTTTTCCTCTATTTCTGTACACTGATCACTGAGGCAGCCTTTCTTATCTCTCCTTGCTATCCTTTGGAACTCTGCATTCAAGTGGGTATATCTTTCCTTTTTCTCCTTTGCTTCTCTTATTCTCACAGCTGTTTGTAAGGTATCCTCAGACAACTATTTTGCCTGTTTACATTTCTTTTTCTTGGGGATGGTCTTGATCTCTGCCTCCTTTTGCAATGTCATGAACCTCCATCCATAATTCTTCAGGTACTCTGTCTATCAGATCTAATCCCTTGAATCTATTTTTCACTTCCACTGTATAACTGTAATGGATTTGATTTTGGTCATATTGGAATGGTTTAGTGGTTTTCCCTACTTTCTTCAATTTAAGTCTGAATTGGGCAGTAAGGACCCAGGAATCAAGATCAAAAGCAACTGCTTCTTAGAATAAAATGACAAACCATTAGCTAGACTCATCAAGTAAAAGGGGAGAACAATCAAGTCAACAAAATTAGAGACAAAAAAGACGTTACATGAGACAATGCAGTCATATAAATGATAAGAAATTATTACAAACAAATATATGCCAATAACCTTTTATTTCTTATTCTTCTCTAATTGTCTTCTCTGATTGCCTGATTTCTTCCAGGTTGTTGGACAACCTGGAAGAAATGAAAAGATTCTTAGAAATGTTCAACTTTCCAAGACTGAACTGGGAAGAAACAGAAACTATGAATAAGCCAATCACAAGCACTGAATTTGAAACTGTGATAAATAAATCTTCCCCCCAAAAAAAGCCCAAGGCCTGATTACTTCACAGGTGATTTCTATCAAGCATTAAAGAAAAGCTATCACCTACTGTTCTGAAACTCTTTCAAAAAATTCCAGAGGAAGGCACACTTCCAAACTCATTCTACAAGACCACCATCACCCTGATACCAAAATCAGACAGAGACATCACATAAAAATAAAATTACAGGCCAATATCACTGATTAACATAGATGCAAAAGAGCTCAACAAAATTCTAGCAAAGAGAATTCAACAACACATTATAAAGATATTACACTATGATTAACTCAGGTTTATCCCAGGGATTCAAGGATTCTCCAAATACAAATCAATCAATGTGACACATCATATTAACAAACTGAAAGATAAAAGCCATAATATTATCCCAATAGATCCAGAAAAAGTTTTCAAGAAATTTCAGCACTCATTTATGATTAAAAACTCTTCAAAAATGGGCACAGAAGGAACCTACCTCAACATAATAAAGGCTGTATATGATAAACCCACAGGAAACATTATTCCCAATGGTGAAAAACTGAAACCATTTCCTCTAATATCAGGGGAAAGAAAAGGGTGCCACTCTCTCCAGTATTAATAACAAAGTTTTGGAAGTCCTCACTAAGGCAATCAGAGAAGAATAAGAAATAAAAGGAATCCAGACTGGAAAAGAAGATGTAGAACTCTCCCTGTTTGCAGATGATATAATACTATACATAGAAAACCCTAAAGATACTACCAGAAAATTACTAGAACTAATCAGTGAATTTAGTAAAGCCACAGGATACAAAAGCAATACATAGAAATCACTTGTATTCCTATACACAAACAATGAAAAGTCAGAAAGAGAAATTAAGAAATCAATTCCATTTACCACCACAACAAAAACAATAAAATACCTAGTAATAAACCTACCTAATGAGGCAAAAGAGCTCTACACAGATTATTACAAGACACTGATGAAAGAAATCAAAGATGACATAAACAGATGGAGAGATAGTCCATGTTCCTGAGTTGGATGAATAAATGTTGTGGAAATGACAATACTACCCCATGCGATCTACAGATTCAATGCAATCCCTATCAAACTACCAACAGCACTTTTCACAGAACTAGATGAAAATATTTCACAATTTGTATGGAAACACAAAGAACCCGAATAGCCAAAGGAATCTTAAGAAAGAAGAATGGAGCTGGAGGAATCAACTTTCCTTATTTCAGACTATACTACAAAGTTACAGTCATCAAGACAGTATGGTACTGGCACAAAAACAGAAATATAGACCAGAGGAACAAGATAGAATGCCAGGAGATAGACCCATGCACCTACAGACAACTTATCTTTGACAAGGGAGGCAAGAATATACAATGGATAAGGTAAGATCTCTTCAATACATGTTGCTGGGTAAACTGGACAGCCATGTGATATGAATGATATCAAAGTATTAAAAGAGTGATATCTGAATCCTTCCTAAGAAGATACACAAAGACAAACTGAAAATGGGTTAAAGACCTAAATAAATGTAAGACCAGCCTATTAGAAACTCTTAAAGGAGGACATTCTTTAAGGTAAAATAGTCTGTGACAGAAATCATAGCAAGATCTCCTATGATTTTTAGAGTAATGAAAATGACAACAAAAATAAACAAGTGGAACTGAATTAACCTTAAAAGCTTCAGCACAGCAAAAGAAACTAAACAAAGTGAAAAAAACCCCTCAAAATGGGAGAAAATAATTGCAAATGAAACAACTGACAGAGAATTAGTTTTCAAAATATACAAGCAGCTCATGCAATTCAATACCAGAAAAACAAGAAACCCAATTAAAAAGTGGGCAGAAGATCTATACAGACATTTTTCCAAAGAAGACATACAGATGGCTAATAAAGACACGAAATGATCCTTAACAACTCTCATTATTAAAGAAATGCAAATGAAAACTACAATGAGGTATCACCTCAGACCAGTCAAAATGGCCATCATCAAAAAATCTACAAGCAATAAATGCTGGGAAGAGTATGGAGAAAAGAGAACCCTCTTGCATTGTTGGTGGGAGTGCAAACTGATACAGCTGATAGAAAGGACAGTATGGAGATTCCTTAAAAAAACTAGGAATAAAATCACCACCTGACCCAACAATCCTACTATTGGGCATATACCCTGAGAAAACCACAATTGAAAATGACACATGTACCCCACTGTTCATTGCAGAACTATTTACAATAGCTAGGACATGGAAGCAACCCAGATGTCCATCAACAGATGAATGGATAAAGAAGCTGTATCATATATATACAAAGAAATACTACTCAGCCATAAAAAGGAATGCATTTGAGTCAGTTTTAATGAGGCAGATGAACCTAGAGCCTCTTATACAAAGTTAAGTAAGTCAGAAAGAGGAAAATTTTGTATACTAATGCATATATATGGAATTTAGAAAGATAGTACTGATTAACATATTTGCAAAGCAGCAATGGAGATGCAGACATATAGAAGAGACTTGTTGACACAGAGCAGGGAAGGAGAAGGTGGGACAAATGGAGAGAGTAGCAGGGAAACATATACATTATGATATGTAAAATAAATAACCAGTGGGAATTTGCTGTATGATTCAGGGAGCTCAAATTGGCACGCTGTGATAACCTAGAGGGGTGGGATGGAAGTTCAAGAGAGAGAGGACATATGTATATCTATGGCTGATTCATGTCAATTTATGGCAGAAACCAACACAATATTGTAAAGCAATTATTTAAATTGAAAATAATTAAAATGTCAAAATTTTAAAAAAAGACCTAAGTTCTAATAAGTGCAAAAACTGTACTATTGATGAATCTTTTGAAAATGAAATTAGAAATGTAAAATAACTAGTGCTATTAGCCTCTGAGGGCCTTGAAAATGTAAAAAAAAGTCTTTAAGAACAGGCTAGAGTCCATGGGGTCACAAAGAGTTGGACACAACTTAAACGACATAGCATACACACACAAGAAAACAACTATAAAAAAAAAACCCCATGTGGAGTCTAAACAACATGCACTAAACAACCAAGAGATCATTGAGGGAATAAAAACATAACTAGAGACAAAGGAAAACAAAAACACAATCAACAATTCATAATCTACAGGCTATAAGGAAGTAAGCAATAAAAATGGCAAACAATCTACCTTTACATTTAGAAGGATTAGAAAAGGAAGAAATGAACAAATTCTTAGAAAGGTACAACCTTCTGAGACTGAACCAGGAAGAAAAGGAAGAAATAGAAAATATGAAGAGATCAATTACATGTGTAGAATCTGTTATTTAAAAACTCTCAACAAAATAGCAGTGATATTTTCAAAGAACTAGAACAAATGATGGCAGCAGGGGTGTGCTCAGTGGTAGAGCACATGCTTAGTATACACAAGGCCCTAGGTTCAATTCCCACCATCTCCATTTAGGAGTTCTCCCTCAATGGGGGCCACTGGAAGAGACATTTAAAAATTCCCAACAAAATGTTCATGGTATTTTTCAAAGAACTAGAAAAAATGATACTACTAAAATTAATACGGAATCATAAAAGATCCAGAATTGCCAAAGCAACCCTAAGGAAAAAGAACAAAGCAGGAGGCATAATCAACCTTCTCAGACTTCAGACAATACTTCACAGCTACAATAATCAAAACTTTATGGTACTGGCACAAAAACAGACATACAGACCAGTAGGACAGGACAGAAAGCACAGAAACAAATCCATGTACCTATGGAAAATTAATCTTTGACAGAAGAGTTAAGAATATACAATGGGGAAAAGACAGTCTCCACAGCAAGTGATGTTGGGAAAGCTGGACAGTTGCACATGAATCAATGAAGTTAGAACACACCCTCACACCATACACATATATAAACTCAAAATGGCTTAAAGAATAAATATAAGACAAGACATCATAAAACTCCTGGATGAGAACATAAGCAAAACATTCTATGACATAAATTGTACCAGTGTTTTCATAGGTCAGTCTCCCAAGGCAACAGAAATAAAAGCAAAATTACATGCATATGACCTAATCAAACTTATAACCTTTTACACAGCAAAGGAAACCCTAAAAAATAAAAATAAATAAAAGACAACCTACAGACTGGAAGAAAATATTTGCAAATGATGTGGCCCAAAAGGCTTTAATTTCTAAAATATACAAACAGCTCCTACAATTTAGTAACAAAACAAATAACTCAAATGGAAAATGAGAAGAATGCCTAAATAGAGTGGTCCACAACATTTTTGGCACCAGGGATTGATTTCATGGAAGACAATTTTTCTACAGACCAGGGGTGGGAAGGATGGCTTGGGGATGATTCAAGTGCATTACATTTTTTTGTGCTTTATTTCTAATCTAATGCTGCAGATGATCTGACAGGAGGTACCAGTCTGAGGTCTGGAGGTTGGGCACTCTTGCCTAAATAGAAATTTCTCCGAAGAAGACATGAAGATGGCCAAAAGGCACATAAAAAGATGCTCATCATCACTAATTATTAGATAAATGCAAATCAAAACTATAATGAGGTGTCACTTCAAACCAGTCAGAATTAAAATGTCTAAAAATAATAAATCCTAGAGAGGGTGTGGAAAAAAGAGAACTCTTATGCTGCTAATGAGAATATAAATTGGTGTAGCCATGATAGAAAACAGTATAAAGGTACTCAAAAAACTAAAAATAGGGGTGCCATATGATTCAGCAATCCTGGGCATATACCCAAACAAAAGTATAACTCAAAAAGATACATTCACCTCTATGTTCATAATAGCACTATTTAAAATATCCAAGACAGGGAAGCAACCTAAGTGTCCATCAAGAGATGAGTGGGTAAAGAAATAGTGGTATATATACACAACAAAATATTACTCAGCCATAAAAGGAATGAAATATGCCAACTGCAGCAACATGGATGGTCCTAGAGATTATCATGCTGAGTGAACTAAAGAGAAAGACAAATATCACTTGATATCACTTATATGTGGAATTTAAAATAACAAATCCACAAAAAAAATATGACTCACAAATATAGAGACTTCTGGTTTCCAAAGTAGGTGGGGCAGGGGAGGGAAGGATTGGGAGTTTGGGATTAACAAATGCAAACTACTGTAAACAGAATGGAAAAAACAAGGTTCTACTATGAAGCACAGGGAACCTCCTAGGAACTTCCCTGGTGGTCCAGTGGTTGAGAATCTGCCTGCCAATGCATGGGAAATGGGTTCGATCTTTTCTCTGGGAAGATTCCACATGCCACAGAGCAACTTAATCAACATGCCACACCTACTGAGCCTACACACTCTAAAGCCTGTGCTCTGCAGCAAGAAAAGCCACTGCAAAGAGAAGCCCATGCACCACAACTGGAGAGTAGCCTCCACTCACTGCAACTAGAGAAAGCCTGCATGCAACAATGAAGATCCAGCAGAGCCATAAATAAATATTTTTAAAAATCCTAAAAAGGCTACCAGAAAACAACTAGACCTCATCAATGAATTTGGTAAAGCTGTATAATATAAAATTAATATAAAGAAATCTCTTGCATTCCTATATAACAACAACAGAATATCAGAAATAGAAATCAAGGAAATAATCTCACTGGCCATCACATGAAAAATAATAAATTATCTAGGAGTAAACCTACCTAAGGAGGCAAAACCTGTACTCAAATAACTACAAGAAACTGTTGAAAGAAATGGAAGATGATGCAAACGGATGGAAGTATATACAATATTCTTAGAATGAATCAATACTGTGAAAACAACTATACTACCCAAGTCAATCTGTAGAGTCAATGCAATCCATATCAAATTACCAATGGTATTTTTCACAGAACTAGAACAAAAAATTTTTAAATTTGTATGAAAACACAAAAGACCCCAAACAGCTCAAACCATCTTAATGGATCTGAAGCAATAACATGTCCTGACTTCAGGCTATACTACAATGCTATAATCTTCAAAAAACCATGGTATGGGCACAAAAGTGGACATATATTGGGTTTGCCAAAAAGTTCCTTGGGATTTGTCCGTAAGATGATTCTAGTTGCACTTAGTTGTTTTTAACCTCACTTGAAACAATTTTATTAGACTGTATTGCACAAGCTTTCATATTAGCAAGCATTAAAAAAAATGGTGAATTTTTCTATAGCCATTTTAATATTGAAGAGAAGAGAAAGAAAAAAAAAACATTTTTAACATATTAGGCTTTATACTTTCAAGAATGGTAAAAATGCAACAGAAACTCAAACAAAAGATTGGTGCAGTGTATGGAGATGGTAATATGACTGAACACATCCAAAGTGGCATGTGAAGTTTTGTGCTGGAGGTTTCTTGCTAGACGATGCCCCACAGTCAGGCAGACCAGTTTAAGTTGATGTCAAATTGAGACATTAATTGACAACGAGCAACATTATACCACATGTGAGAGAGCCAACACACTCAAAATATCCAAAATAAGTGTTGAAAATCACTTGCACAAGCTTGGTTATATTAATTGCTTGACGTTTGGGTTCCACATAAGTTAAATTAAAAACAAACAAACAAACAAAAAAAAACAAACCTTCCTGACCTTATTTCCACATGTGATTCTCTACTGAAACATAATGAAAATGTTGCATTTTAAAAATAAATTGTGACAGGTGATGAAAAGTGGACACTTTACAATAAAGTGGGACAGGAGACTGCGGGGCAAGTGAAATTACCCACCACCAACCATACCAAAGGCCCACTTTCATCCAAAGAAGGTGATGAAGGGAATCCTCTATTATGAGCTCCTTCCAGAAAACCAAATAATTAATTCCAATAAGTACTGTTTCCAATGAGGCCAACTGAAAAGCACCTGTAATCAATCAACAGAAAACGTGTAATCTTCCATCAGGATAATGCAAGATGCATGCTTTTTTGAGGACCAGGCAAAACCCATTACAGTTTGGCTGGGAAGTTCTGATTCATACCGGAGAAGGCAATGGCACCCCACTCCAGTACTCTTGCCTGGAAAATCCCATGGATGGAGGAGCCTGGTGGGCTGCAGTCCATGAGGTCGTGAAAAGTCAGACACGACTGAGTGACTTCACTTTCACTTTTCACTTTCATGCTTTGGAGAAGGAAATGGCAACCCACTCCAGTGTTCTTGCCTAGAGAATCCCAGGGACGGGGGAGCCTGGTGGGCTGCCGTCTATGGGGTAGCACAGAGTCGGACACAACTGAAGTGACTTAGCAGCAGCAGCAGCAGCAGCAGTGGAACAAAGCAATGAATATGTTGTTCAATAAAGTTCTTGGTGAAATTGAAAAAATATATCTTTTATTTTTACTTTAAAAATGAAGGAACTTTTTGGCCAATCCAATAATAGATCAATGGAATAAGATAGAAAGCCCAGGAATAAACATGCACATCTATGGTTAATTAATCTATGACAAGGGAAGTAAGAGTACAGAATGGAGAAAAGACAGTCTCTTTAATAAGTGGTGCTGAGAAAATGGGACAACTATATTCTTTTCATTTAAAAGAATAAAACTAGGGCATTTTCAAACAATATGCATAAAAATAAACACAAAATGGATGAAAGATCTAAATGTAAGACTGGATACCATAAAACTCTTTGAGGAAAACACACAGAACACTCTTTGACATAAATTGCAGTGATTTTTTTGGGATCTATCTACTAGAGTAATGGAAATAAAAACAAAAATAAACAAATGGGACCTAATGAAACTTAAAAGCTTTTGTACAGCAAAGGAATACATAAACAAAATAAGAAGACAAACAATGGACTGAGAATACAATATCTGCAAATGATGTGACCAACATAGGATTAATCGCCAAAATAAACAAACAGCTCAATATCAAAAAAAGCAAACAATGCAATCAGTAAATGGGTAGAATATCTATAGAGACATTTATCCAAAGCAGACATTCAGATGTCCAAAAGGCACATGAAAAGATGATCAATATTGCTAAGTAACAGAGGAAATAAACATCAAAATTATAATGAGGTATCACCTGACACCAGTCAGAATGGTCAACAAAAAGTCTACGAATAATAAATGCTGGAGAGGGTGTGGAGAAAAGGAAACCATTCTACACTGTTGTTGGGAATATAAACTGATGCAGCCATAATGGAGAAGAGTATGGAGGATTCTCATAAAAACTAAAAATTAGTATTGTCATATCATCCAGCAATCCCACTCCTGGGCATATATCAGGAGAGAACCATAATTTGAAAAGATACATTCACCCCAATGTTCACTACAGCATTATTTAATGTAATAGCCAAGATATGGGAATAACCTAAAGGTCCATTGACAGATGCATGGATATGGATGTTGTGATACACACACACACACGTGCACACACACACATGTATATATACATAATGAAATAGTACTCAGCCATGGAAAAGAATGAAATAATTCCATTTGCAGTAACACAGATGGAATGAGACATTATCATACTAAGTGAAGTAAATCAGACAGAGAAATACAAATACCATATTATATTATTTATGTGTGGAATCTAAAAAATACAAATGAATTTATTTACAAAACAGACTCACAAACATAGAAAACAAACATGGTTACCAAAGGAGAAAGGTTGGGGGGAGGGACCAACTGTGAGTTTTGGAGTAACATATATATACTACTAAATATATATGATTTTTCCATACACATCACATATGGATGTGAGAGTTGGACGATAAAGAAAGATGAGCACTGAAGAATTGATGCTTTTGAACTGTGGTGTTGGAGAATACTCTTGAGAGTCCCTTGGACTGCAAGGAGACTAAACCAGTCAATTCTAAGGGAAATCAGTCCTAAATGTTCATTGGAAGGACAGATGCTGAAGCTGAAACTCCGATACTTTGTCCACTTGATGTGAACAACTGACTCATTGGAAAATACACTGATGATGGTGAAGACTGAAGGCAGGAGGAGAAGGGGATGACAGAGGATGAGATGGTTGGATGGCACCACTGACTCGATGGATATGAGTTTGAGCAACCTCTGGGAGTTGGTGATGGACAGGGAGGCCTGGGGTGCTGCAGTCCATGGGGTTGCAAAGAGTCAGACATGACTGAGTGACACAACTGTGACCAAATGTGATTTCTGGAGTAACATATATATACTACTAAATATATATGATTTTTCCATCCACATCACATATGGATGTGAGAGTTGGACTGTGAAGATGGCTGAGCGCCAAAGAATTGATGCTTTTGAACTGTGGTGTTAGAGAAGACTCTTGAGAGTCCCTTGGACTGCAAGAAGATCCAACTAGTCCATTCTGAAGGAGATCAGCCCTGGGATTTCTTTGGAAGGAATGATGCTAAAGCTGAAATTCCAGTACTTTGGCCACATCTTGCGAAGTGCTGACTCATTGGAAAACACTCTGATGCTCGGAGAGATTGGGGGCAGGAGGAGAAGGGGACGACAGGATGAGATGGCTGGATGGCATCCCTGACTTGATGGACGTGAGTCTGAGTGAACTCCGGGAGTTGGTGATGGACAGGGAGGCCTGGCGTGCTGCGATTCATGGGGTCACAAAGATTTGGACACGACTGAGCGACTGAACTGAACTGAATGCATATATATGGAATTTAGAAAGATGGTAATGATAACCCTGTATGAAAGACAGTAAAAGAGTCACAGATGTATAGAACAGTCTTTTGGACTCTGTGGGAGAGGGAGAGGGTGGCATGATTTGGGAGAATGGCATTGAAACGTGTATAATATCATATGTGAAACTAATTGCCAGTCCAGGCTCGATGCATGATACAGAATGCTTGGGGCTGGTGCACTGTGATGCCCCAGAGGGATGGTATGGGGAGGCAGGTGGAAGTGGGGTTCAGCATGGGGAACACATGTACACTTGTGGTGGATTCATGTTGATGTATGGCAAAACCAATACAATATTGTAAAGTAATTAGCCTCCAATTAAAATAAATAAGTTTATATTAAAAAAATGAAGATATCCTTTATCCTTTAACTGAAAGAATTATTACTATTATAATTTCCATACTACCCAAAGTAATACCTTTAGTTAATACAATTCCTATATTCCTATCAAAATACCCATGACATTCCTAAGAGAACTAGAACAAATGACCCTAAAATTTGTATGACACTGGAAAAGATCTCCAACTGCCAAAGCAATCTTGAGAAAAAATAACAAAGCTGTCAATATCAGGCTCTGTGGTGCAAAGTTACACTACAAAACTACAATAATCAAAACATTACGGTATTGGCACAACAGACACACAGATCAATGGAAAAGAACATAGCCCAGAAATAAACTGATGCACATATAGTCAATTAATCTCCAATAAAGAAGGCAAGACAATACAGTGGGTGAAAGATAATTTCGTCAATAGAAGATGATGAGAAAACTAAATAATTACATGCACAAGCATCAAACTGGACTACCCTCACACCATATACAAAAATAAACTAAAAATGGATTATATAATTAAGACCTGAAACCATAAAATTTCTAGAAGAAAACATAAGCAGTAAACTCTTTGACATCAGACTTAGCAATATTTTTTGAACATGTCTTCCTCAGGAAAGGGAAACAAAACTAAAAATAAACAACTTGTAGGATATCAAACTAGAAAAAAAGCTTTTGCATAGCAAAGGAAACTATCAAGCAAACAAAAAGGAAGCCTAATGAATGGAAGAAGATATTTGTCAATAACATGACTGCTAAGGGGTTAATATCCAAAATAAACAAGTAAATCATGTACTCAACATCAAAATAACCCCAAACAACCTAATTAAGAAATGGACAGAGGACCTAAACAGACATTTTACCAAAGACCTACAGATGGCCAGCAGATGAATGAAAAGATGCTTAACATCACTAATGACCAAGGGAATGAAAATCAAACCAACTGAGATATCACTCCTCATCTATCAGAATGTCCATTAACAAAAAAGACAACAAACAATGTGCTGGCAAGAATGTAGAGAAGAGGGAATCCTCATGCAATGTTAGTGTGATTGTAAATTGGTATAGCCACAAAGGAAAACAGTATTAAGGTTCCTCAAAAAATTAAAAATAGAACTGCCACATGATCCAGCAATTTCATCTGTGTATTTACTTGAGGAGAACAAAAACACTAATTTAAAACCTATATGCATTCCAATGTTCTGTGCAGCAATTTTTATAATAACCAACATATGGAAACAACCTACATGTCCATCAATGACAAATGCATATAGATGTGTATCCCTAGAGGAGGGCATGACAATCCACTCCATACTCTTGTCAGGAAAATTCCATGGACAATGGAGCCTGACAGGCTATAGTCCATGAGGTTGCAAAGAGTCAGACATGACTGAAGTGATTGAGTACACAGATATGTTTGTGTGCATATACATATATTCGATGGAACATTAATATACCATTATAAAAACTTTGCCATTTGCAAAAATATGAGTGGATCTACAAGGTACTATGCAAAGTGGGATAAGTTAGGGAAAAACATACAACATGATCTCACTTTTATGTGGACTCTAAAACACAAAATAAATGAACACATATAACAAAACATAAATGGTACTACAGATACAAAGAACAAACAGGTATTTGTGAGAAAGGACGTGAGTACAGTGAATAAATAGGTAAGGGAGATTAACAGGCACAAACTTCCAGTTGTGAAATAAGTGAATCATGGGTATGAAATGTACAGTGTGGGGAATATAGTCAGTCTTTGGTTACATATTGTACCTAGACTTATCATGCTGATCAGTTTCAAGTGGATAGAAATATTGAATTACCATGTTGTGTAACAGGAACCAACACAGTTTTGCAGGTCAATTATATTTCAAAAATAAATTCATAGAAAAAGAGATCAGATTTGTGGTTACCAAAACCAGGATGTGGGAGAAATAGAATCAGATACAGCAGCCAAAAGTAAAACTTCTAGTTATAAGTAAGTACCAGAGATGCAATATTCAACATAAGTATAATTAAGACTCTGGAAGAAACACAAGCTGGAATCAAGATTGCCGGGAGAAATCTCAATAACCTCAGATATGAAGATGACACCACCCTTATGGCAGAAAGTGAAGAACTAAAAAGCCTCTTGATGAAAGTGAAAGAGGGGAGTGAAAAAGTTGGCTTAAAGCTCAACATTCAGAAAATGAAGATCATGGCATCTGGTCCCATCACTTCATAGCAAATAGATGGGGAAACAGTGGAAACAGTGTCAGATTTTATTTTTTGGGCTCCAAAATCACTGCAGATGGTGACTGCAGCCATGAAATTAAAAGACGCTTACTCCTTGGAAGAAAAGTTATGACCAACCTAGATAGCATGTTCTAAAGAAGAGACATTACTTTGCCGACTAAGGTCTGTCTAGTCAAGGCTATGGTTTTCCCAGTGGTCATGTATGGATGTGAGAGTTGGACTGTGAAGAAGGGTGAGCGCCGAAGAATTGATGCTTCTGAACTGTGGTGTTGGAGAAGACTCTTGAGAGTCCCTTGGACTGCAAGGTGATCCAACCAGTCCATCCTGAAGGAGATCAGCCCTGGGATTTCTTTGGAAGGAATGATGCTAAAGCTGAAACTCCAACTTTGGCCACCTCATGCAACGAGTTGACTCATTGGAAAAGACTCTGATGCTGGGAGGGATTGGGGGCAGGAGCAGAAGGGGACAACAGAGGATGAGATGGCTGGATGGCATCACTGACTTGATGGACGTGAGTCTGAGTGAACTCCGGGAGTTGGTGATGGACAGGGAGGCCTGGCATGCTGCGATTCATGGGGTCGCAAAGAGTTGGAAACGACTGAGCGATTGAACTGAACTGATGTCTTCTTCACAGAAATGTCTACTTATTGACTTACCTTTCACCCATTTTTTGATTTTTTGTTTAATATTGATTGGTTTATTTTTTTTTATGTTTGGCTGCATGAGCTGTTTGTATATTTTGGAGATAAATCACTTATCAGTTCCTTTGTTTGCAAACATTTTCTCCCCTCCTGAGGGTGGTCTTTTTTTTGCTTATGGTTTCCTTTGCTGTGTAAAAGTTTTTAAGTTTAATTAGATCCCATTTATTTGTTTTTATTTTCATTATTCTGGGAGGTGGATCAAAAAAATTTTTGTCGGAATTTATGTCAAAGTGTGTTCTGCCTAGGTTTTCCTCTAGGAGTTTTAAAGTGTCTGGTCTTATATTTCAATATAGTGTTTTAACTGCAAAGCTGCTATGCAATATAGATTAAGTAGAAGAAATGGAGTAGCCATCATGGTCAACAAAAGAGTCCAAAATACAGCACTTGAATGCAATCTCAAAAATGACAGAATGATCTCTGTTCGTTTCCAAGGCAAACCATTCAATATCACACTAATCCAAGTCTATGTCCCAACCAGTAACACTGAAGAAGCTGAGGTTAAACGGTTCTATGAAGACCTAGAAGACCTTTTAGAACTAACACCCTAGAAAGATGTCCTTTACATTATAGGGGACTAGAATGCAAAAGTAGGAAGTCAAGAAACACCTGGAGTAACGGGCAAATTTGGCCTTGGAGTATGGAATGAAGTAGGGCAAAGGCTAATAGAGTTCTGCTAAGAGAACACACTGGTCATAGCAAACACCCTCTTCCAACAACACAAGAGAAATCTCTACACATGGACATCACCAGATGGTCAACACTGAAATCAGATTGATTATATTCTTTGCAGTGAAAGATGGAGAAGCTCTACACAGTCAGCAAAAACAAGACCAGGAGCTGACTGTGGCTCAGATCATGAAGTCCTTATTGTCAAATTCAGACTTAAATTGAAGAAAGTAGGGAAAACCACTAAACCATTCAGGTATGACCTAACTCAAATCCCTTATGATTATACAGTAGAAGTGAGAAATAGATTTAAGGGCCTAGATCTGATAGAGTTCCTGATGAACTATGGATGAAGGTTTGTGACACTGTACAGGACACAGGGATCAAGACCATCCCCATGGAAAAGAAATGCAAAAAAGCAAAATGGCTGTCTGGGGAGGTCTTACAAGTAGCTGTGAAAAGAAGAGAAGCAAAAAGCAAAGGAGAAAAGGAAAGACATAAGCATCTGAATGCAGAGTTCTAAAGAAGAGCAAGGAGAGATAAGAAAGCCTTCCTCTGTGATCAATGCAAAGAAATAGAGGAAAAAAATAGAATGGGAAAGACTAGAGATTTCTTCAAGAAAATTAGAGATATCAAGGGAACATTTCCTCCAAAGATGGGCTGATAAAGGACAGAAATGGTATGGACCTAACAGAAGCAGAAGATATACAGAAGAGGTGGCAAGAATGCACAGAACTGTACAAAAAAGACCTTCATGACCCAGATAATCACGATGGTGTGATCACTTACCTAGAGCCAGACATCCTGGAATGTGAAGTCAACTGGGCCTTAGAAAGCATCACTATGAACAAAGCTAGTGGAGGTGATGCAATTCCAGTTAAGCGATTTCAAATCCTGAAAGATGATGATGTGAAAGTGCTGCACTCAATATGCCAGCAAATTTGGAAAACTCAGCAGTGGCCACAGGACTGGAAAAGGTCAGTTTTCATTCCATTCCCAAAGAAAGACAATGCCAAAGAATGCTCAGACTATTGCACAATTGCACTCATCTCACATGCTAGTAAAGTAATGCTCAAAATTCTGCAAGCCAGGCTTTAGCAATACGTGAACCATGAACTTCCACATGTTCAAGCTGGTTTTAGAAAAGGCAGAGGAACCAGAGATCAAATTGCCAACATCCTCTGGATCATGGAAAAAGGAAGAGAGTTCCAGAAAAACATCTATTTCTGCTTTATTGACTATGCCAAAGCCTTTGACTGTATGGATCAAAGTAAACTGTAGAAAATTCTGAAAGAGATGGGAATACCAGACCACCTGACCTGCCTCTTGAGAAATCTGTATGCAGGTCAGGAAGCAACAGTTAGAACTGGACATGGAACAACAGACTGGTTCCAAATAGGAAAAGGAGTATGTCAAGTCTGTATATTGTCACCTTGATTATTTAACTTATATGCAGAGTACATCATGAGAAACGCTGGGCTGCAAGAAGCACAAGCTGGAATCAAGATTGCTGGGAGAAATACCAAAAACCTCAGATATGCAGATGACACCACCCTTATGGCAGAAAGTGAAGAGGAACTAAAAAGTCTCTTGATGGAAGTGAAAGAGGAGGGTGAAAAAGTTGGCTTAAAGCTCAACATTCAGAAAACGAAGATCATGGCATCTGCTGCCATCATTTCATGGCAAATAGGTGGGGAAACAGTGTCAGACTTTTTTTGGGGGGGCCTCAAAATCACGGCAGATGGTGATTGCAGCCATGGAATTAAAAGATTCTTACTCCTTGGAAGGAAATTTATGACCAACCTAGATAGCATATTCAAAAGCAGAGACATTACTTTGCCAGCAAAGGCTATGGTTTTTCCAGTGATCATGCATGCATGTGAAAGTTGGACTGTGAAGAAAGCTGAGTGCCGATGTATTGATGTTTTTGAACTGTGGTGTTGGAGAAGACATCAGGCACCCAGAAAAGCAGCCCATTGTCTTTGAAAGCAGGTAGGATAAAACATAAAAGACAAAAAGAGAGACAAAAGAGGTAGGGACGGAGCTCCATGCCAGGAAGGGAGTCTTAAAAAAGAGAGAAGTTTCCAAACACCAGGAAACATTCTCACTGCCAAGTCTGTGGCAAGCCTTGGAACCACAGAGGGCAACAAACCGGGAGGAAAAATAAATGAATAATTAAAACCCACAGATTACATGCCCAATGGTAACTCGCCCAGCAGAGAAGCAGCGCAAATGCCTGCATTTGCCACTAGCAAGCCGGGGCTGGGTAGGGAAGCAGGGGCTGCATTACTTAGAGTAAGGACCCAGCCTGAATGCCCTGAGGGCAACAATCTAAGGGAACTAACTTGGGATAGCAAACGAGACTGTGGGATAACTACCACATGAACAGCCCTAACCTGAGACACCACCAAGCCTGCTCACAGAACAAAGGATTTAACAGAGGCAACTGGCTGCAGACTGGTCCATCCCCCTCTGGTGACAGGCAGACAAGGGCAGCCAGAGCCAGAAGGGAACAATCGCAGCCCCAGAGAGGCATTATCTACCAAAATGCAAGCAGGTTTCTTTGCTAACCAAGACTTGTAGGATTCTGGACAGTCAATATCCGCCTGAGAAGGTGCGCGGGTTGGTTGTACACCCAGAAAACTGAGTGGCAGGGACAGGGAAGGCAATAAATCGCAGTGACTGTGCTCGCCAAACACCTGGTCACCTGAGCTTCTTGGACCTGGGAAGGGCACAAAATGCAGGCCCAACCAAGCCTGCACCTCTGAGGACTACCCGAGTACCTGAATCTGAGTGGCTTAGACCTGTGAAGTGCATACAACTCAGGGTCGGCCTCAGACAGTTCCTGGCAGAGCAACTTACAGCCTAAGCAGTGTAGACTGGGAAAGCACACACGCTGTGAGCGGGGGAAAACCAGTGTGACTGAGACACTGCGAGCACACGCCAGTGTTATTTGTTTGCAGTGTCCCTCCTTCCCCATAGCACGACTGAATCAGTGAGCTTATAAAAGTGTCCACCACCGCCTCCTTGTGCCAGGGCAGAAATTAGACACTGAAGAGACCAGCAAATAGAAGAAGCTAAACCAGAGGGAACCTCCTTGGAAGTGACAGGTGCAATAGATTAAAACCCTGTAGTTAGCACCAACTACATAGGAAGGGGCTTATAGATCTTGAGAAATATAAACCGAATCAAGGAATTATCCAAAAATGAACTGACCTCACACTGCCCACAACACCAGAGAAAGTTCTAGATATATTTTTACTACCATTCTTTAATTTTTATTTTTTTTAAATTTTAAGTCCTCTATTACTCCTTTAATTTTCATTTTTATAACCTACTATTACTTTGCAAAAAAAACAACAAAAAGAGACCCTATTTTTTAAAGCAAACTTCATATATACATTTTATAATTTTTGTGATTTTTTTTCTTTTTCTTTAATATTGTATTTTTAAAAATCCAACCTCTACTCTAGATTTTTAATCTTGCTTTTTGGTATTTATTATCAATTTTGTACCTTTAAGAATCCAATCTTCAGTACCCATTTTTACTTGGCAGTGAGATTACTGGCTTGACCTCTCTCTCCCTCTTTGGACTTTCCTTTTTCTCCACCAGGTCGCCTCTATCTTCTCCCTACCCCTTCTCTTCTCTACCCAACTCTGTGAATCTCTTTGTGTGTTCCAGAGGGTGGAGAACACTTAGGGAACTGATTACTGGCTGGATCTGTCTCTCTCCTTTTGATCCCCCCCTTTATCCTCCTGGCCACCTCTATCTCCTTCCTACCTCTTCTCTTCTCTGTATAACTCCGTGAACAACTCTGAGCATTCCAGACTGTGGAGCACACATAAGGAAGTGATTGCTGGCTAGCTTGCTCTCTCCTCTTTTGATTCCACCTCATCTCACCCTGATCACCTCTATCTCCCTCCTCCCTCTTCTCTTCTCCACATAACTCTGTCAACCTCGCTGGGTGTCCCTCACTGTGGAGAAACTTTTCATCTTTAACCTAGATGTTTTATCAACAGTGCTGTATAGATGAAGAAGTCTTGAGGCTACTGTAAAAATAAGACTGAAAACCAGAAGCAGGAGGCTTGAGGCCAAATGCTGAGAACACCAGAGAACTTCTGACTCCAGGGAACATTAATCGACAGGAGCTCATCAAATGGCTCCATACCTACAGTGAAACCAAGCACCACCCAAGGGCCAACAACTTCCAGAGCAAGACATACTACGCAAATTCTCCAGCAACACAAGAACACAGCCCTGAGCTTCAAGATACAGGTTGCCCAAAGTCACTCCAAACCCACTGACATCTCATAACTCATTACTGGACACTTCATTGCACTCCAGTGAGAAGAAATCCAGCTCCACCCACCAGAACAACGACACAAGCTTCCCTAAGCAGGAAACCTTGACAAGTCACTGATACAACGCCACCCACAGCGAGGAAACTCTACAATAAAGAGAACTCCACAAACTGCCAGAATACAGAAAGGCTACCCCAAACACAGCAATATAAACAAGATGAAGACACAGAGGAATACCCAGCAAGTAAAAAATGCCCACCAAACCAAACAAAACAGGAAGATATAGGGAATCTACCTGATAAAGAATTCCAAATAATGATAGTGAAAATGATCAAAAATCTTGAAAACAAAATGCAATCACAGATAAATAGCCTGGAGACAAGGATTAAGAAGATGCAAGAAAGGTTTAACAAAGACTTAGAAGAAATTAAAAAGAGTCAATATATAATGAATAATGCAATAAATGAGATCAAAAACACTCTGGAAGGAACAAACAGTAGAATAAGGGAGGCAGAAGATAGGATTAGTGAGGTAAACATAGAATGTAGAAATAAATGAATCAGAGAGGAAAAAAGAAAAACGAATTAAAAGAAATGAGGACAATCTCATAAACCTCTGGGACAATGTTAAATGCCCCAACATTCAAATCATAGGAGTCCCAGAAGAAGAAGACAAAAGGAAAGACCATGAGAAAATACTTGCAGAGATAATAGTTGAAAACTTCCCTAAAATGGGGAAGGAAATAATCACCCAAGTCCAAGAAACCCAGAGAGTCCCAAACAGGATAAACCCAAGGCGAAACACCCCAAGACACATATTAATCAAATTAACAAAGATCAAACACAAAGAACAAATATTAAAAGCAGCAAGGAAAAAACAACAAATAACACACAAGGGGATTCCCATAAGGATAACAGCTGATCTTTCAATAGAAACTCTTCAGGCAAGGAGGGAATGGCAGGACATACTTAAAGTGATGAAAGAAAATAACCTACAGCCTAGATTACTGTACCCAGCAAGGATCTCATTCAAATATGAAGGAGAAATCAAAAGCTTTACCAACAAGCAAAAGCTGAGAGAATTCAGCACCACCAAACCAACTCTCCAACAAATGCTAAAGAATACTCTCTAGACAGGAAACACGGAAAGCATGTATAAACTTGAACCTAAAACAAAAAAGTAAATGACATCGGGATCATACTTATCAATAATTACCTTAAACGTAAATGGGTTGAATGCCCCAACCAAAAGACAAAGACTGGTTGAATGGATACAAAAACAAGACCCCTATATATGTTGTCTACAAGAGACCAACCTCAAAACAAAGGACACATACAAACTGAAAGTGAAGGGCTGGAAAAAGATATTCCACACAAATAGAGACCAAAAGAAAGTAGGAGTAGCAATATTCATATCAAATAAAATAGACTTTTTAAAAAGGCTGTGAAAAGAGACAAAGAAGGACACTACATAATGATCAAAGGTTTTATCCAAGAAGAAGATATAACAACTATAAATATATATGCACCCAACATAGGAACACCACAATATGTAAGACAAATGCTAGCAAGTATGAAAGGGGAAATTGACAATAACACAATAATAGTGGGAGACTTTAATACCCCACTCACACCTATGGATAGATCAACTAAACAGAAAATTAACAAGGAAGCACAAGCTTTAAATGATACAGTAAACCAGTTAGACCTAATTGATATCTATAGGACATTTTACCCTAAAACAATGAATTTCACCTTTTTCTCAAGTGCACATGGAACCTTCTCCAGGATAGATCACATCCTAGGCCATAAATCTAGCCTTGGTAAATTAAAAAAAATTGAAACCATTCCAAGCATCTTTTCTGACCACAATGCAGTAAGATTAGATCTCAATTACTGGAGAAAAGCTATTAAAAATTCCAACATATGGAGGCTGAACAACATGCTTCTGAATAACCAAAAATCACAGAAGAAAGAAAAAAATAAAACAAAATATGCAAAGAAATGAATGAAAATGAAAACACAACAACCCAAACTGTGGGACACTGTAAAAGCAGTGCTAAGGGGAAGGTTCATAGCAATACAGGCATACCTCAAGAAATAAGAAAAAACTCAAATAAATAACTTAACTCTACACCTAAAGCAACTAGAAAAGGAAGAAATGAAGAACTTCAGCGTTAGTAGAAGTAAATAAATATTAAAAATTAGGGTATATGATATTATACATGTTTCAATGCCATTCTCCCAAATCATCCCACCCTGGCCCTCTCCCACAGAGTCCAAAAGACTTTTATACATCTGTGTCTCTTTTGCTGTGTTGCATATAGGGTAATTGTTACCATCTTTCTAAATTCCATATATATGTGTACAGATTCATGGTGGCAGATTCATGCTGATATATGGCAAAAACAATACAATACTGTAATATAATTAGTCTCCAATTAAAATAAATAAATTAAAAAATTCCATATATATGTGTACAGCCATGGCGGATTCATGTTGATGTATGGCAAAACCAATACAATACAGTAATGTAATTAGCCTCCAATTAAAATAAATAAATTTAAAAATTAGGGTAGAAATAAATGCAAAAGAAACAAAAGAGACCATAGCAAAAATCAACAAAGCCAAAAGTGGTTCTTTGAGAGGATAAATAAAATTGACAAACCATTAGCCAGACTCATCAAAAAACAAAGGGAGAAAAATCAAATCAGTAAAATTAGAAATGATAATGGAGAGATTACAACAGACAACACAGAAAGACAAAGGATCATAAGAAACTACTAACAGCAATTATATGCCAACTAAAATGGACAACATGGAAGAAATGGACCAATTCTTAGAAAAGTACAACCTTCTAAAACTGAACCAGGAAGAAATAGAAAATCTTAACAGACCCATCAAAAGCATGGAAATTGAAACTGTAATCAGAAATCTTCCAGCAAACAAGAGCCCAGGTCCAGACGCCTTCACAGCTGAATTCTACCAAAAATTTAGAGAAGAGCTAACACCTATCCTACTCAAACTCTTTCAGAAAATTGCAGAGGAAGGTAAACTTCCAAACTCATTCTCTGAGGCCACCATCACCCTAATACCAAAACCTGACAAAGATGCCACACAAAAAAAGAAAACTACAGGCCAATATCACTCATGAACATAGATGCAAAAATCCTTAATAAAATTCTAGCAATCAGAATCCAACAACAGATTAAAAAGATCATGCATCATGACCAAGTAGGCTTTATCCCGGGGATGCAAGGATTCCTCAATATCTGCAAATCAAACAATGTAATATACCACATTAACAAATTAAAAAATAAAAGCCATATGATTATCTCAATAGATGCAGAGAAAGCCTTTGACAAAATTCAATATCCATTTATGATAAAAAACCTCCAGAAAGCAGGAATAGAAGGAACATACCTCAATATAATAAAAGCTATATATGACAAACCCACAGCAAACATTATCCTCAATGGTGAAAAATTGAAAGCATTTCCCCGAAAGTCAGGAACAAGAAAAGGGTGCCCACTCTGACCACTACTATTCAACATAGTTTTGGAAATTTTGGCCACAGAAATCAGAGCAGAAAAAGAAATAAAAGGAATCCAAATTGGAAAAAAAGAAAAACTCTCACTGTTTGCAGATGACATGATCCTCTACATAGAAAACTCTAAAGACTCTACCAGAAAATCACTAGAGCTAATCAATGAATATAGTAAAGCTGCAGGATATAAAATCAACACACAGAAATCCCTTGCATTCCTATACACTAATAATGAGAAAATGGAAAGAGAAATTAAGGAAACAATTCCAATCACCATTGCAACGAAAAGAATAAACTACTTAGGAATATATCTACCTAAAGAAACAAAAGACCTATATATAGAAAACTATAAAACACTGGTGAAAAAATCAAAGAGGACACTAACAGATGGAGAAATATACCATGATCATGGATCGGAAGAATCAATATAGTGAAAATGAGTATACTACCCAAAGCAATCTATAGATTCAATGCAATCCCTTTTAAACTACCAATGGCATTTTCCTCAGAGCTAGAAGAAATAATTTCACAATTTCTATGGAAATACAATAAACCTCAAATAGCGAAAGCAATCTTGAGAAAGAAGAATGGAACTGGAGGAATCAACCTGCCTGACTTCAGGCTCTACTACAAAGCCACCGTCATCAAGACAGAATGGTACTGGCACAAAAACAGAAATGTTGATCAATGAAACAAAATAGAGAGCCCAGAGATAAATCCACACACCTATGGACACCTTATCTTTGACAAAGGAGGCAAGAATGTACAATGGAGAAAAGACAATCTCTTTAACAAGTGGTGCTTGGAAAACTGGTCAACCACTAGTAAAAGAATGAAACTAGAACACTTTCTAACACCATGCACAAAAATAAACTCAAAATCGATTAAAGATCTAAACATAAGACCAGAAAGTATAAAACTCCTAGAGGAGAACATAGGCAAAACACTCTCTGTCATAACTCACAGCAGGATCCTCTATGATCCATTCCCAGAATATTGGAAATAAAAGCAAAAATAAACAAATGGGACCTAATTAAAATTAAAAGCTTCTGCACAACAAAGGCAACCATCAGCAAGGTGTAAAGACAGGCTTCAGAATGGGAGGAAATAATAGCAAATGAAGCAACTGACAAACAACTAATCTCAAAAATATACAAACAACTCCTGCAGCTCAATTCCAGAAAAATAAATGACCCAGTCAAAAAAACGGGCTGAAGAACTAAGCAGACATTTCTCCAAAGAAGACATACAGATGGCTAACAAACACATGAAAAGATGCTCAACATCACTCCTTATCAGAGAAATGCAAATCAAAACCACAATGAGATACCATTGCACGCCAGTCAGAATGGCTGCTATCCAAAAGTCTACAAGCAATAAATGCTGGAGAGGGTGTGGAGAAAAGGGAACCCTCTTACACTGTTGGTGGGAATGCAAACTAGTACAGTGACTATGGAGAACAGTGTGGAGATTCCTTAAAAAACTGGAAATAGAACTGCCATAAGACCCAGCAATTCCACTGCTGGGCATACACACCGAGGAAACCAGAATTGAAAGAGACACGTGTACCCCAATGTTCATCATAGCACTGTTTATAATAGTGAGAACATGGAAGCAACCTAGATGTCCATCAGCAGATGAATGGATAAGAAAGCTGTGGTACATATACATAATGGAATATTACTCAGCCATTAAAAAGAATACATTTGAATCAGTTCTAATGAGGTGCATGAAACTGGACCCTGTTATACAGAGTGAAGCAAGCCAGAAAGAAAAACACTAATACAGTATACTAATGCATATATATGGAATTTAGAAAGATGGTAATGATAACCCTGTATGTGAGACAGCAAAAGAGACACAGATGTATAGAACAGTCTTTTGGACTCTGTGGGAGAGGGCGAGGGTGGGATGATTTGGGGGAATGGCATTGAAATCTGTATAATATATGTGAAACCAATCGCCAGTCCAGGTCCGATGCATGATACAGGATGCTCGGTGCTGGTGCACTAGAATGATCCACAGGGATGATACGGGGAGGGAGGTAGAAGGGGGGTTCAGGATGGGGAACATGTGTACACCCATGGTGGACTCATGTTGATGTATGGCAAAACCAATACAATATTGTAAAGTAATTAGCCTCCAATTAAAATAAATAAATTTATATTCAAAAAAAAACAAATACAGACATAAAACACCATCTGATACTCTGCAAATGCAGACTAGGCTACAAACTTAAAATATTTTGGCAATTAACAGTTCAACAAAACAAAACGTATTTATAATTTATACCTTTGCTCCATCTGAAATACTGTCCCAGTTTCCACCACTCAAAGAGAACTTTCCATTGCCTATACGCAGCAATATCTCTTCAGGAGTATCATTGGGCCCATTAGCAAAGGGAGTGTAGCTATCAAAAAAAAGATTTAAATATACATGCGGCCTAAATACATATTAAATCTAATTGAAAATGATGAGTATAGAACTACAAGCATATTTACTGTAGCAAATTAAGAATATCACCTAAAATTTCCCTTTATTGTTCATATAAAATTTTACGTTTCAAACAATGAACTTAATGAGTTATATAATGAAATGAGTCTTGCCTACATCAATCTATTTTTTTTTACCTTTGATCTGTGAATCAATGTAAAATAAAGGTAGTTGCATGTAACTACATACTGAAAATCAACACAAATTTTGAATTCACATGCATAAGTTAGGAACCCAAATATACCTACTATGAAGAAAGTAATTTTATACATTTATTGAATAGGCTCAAATTTATCAATATTATCAGTGAAAACAAAGTAAATATTTTAAACTAATGTCTATGAAAAACTGGTTAAATATATCAATATAACAGAAAAATCCTTATAGCCATTAAAATTCGGAAAACAAATACATTGTTTGAAGTTAAAGTGGTTTAGAAAATTATTATAGAATGACAAAAAGTGGTCACTTTTGTACCATTTTAACAAATGGTACCATTTTAAAAATGGTATTCAGATTTGGGGATAGAAAGATTTATGGCTAAAAAGTATGAGAAAAATGCCTTAATATGTTAATTCCCTCTAGTTGAGATAACACTAAACACACATACCTATCACATACACACAAAATGCTTTGTTTAGTCATAAGTAAATATTTGGAAGTAGCTATCTAGAAATGATATCCAATGGTTTGAAACCAATACTGCTGACTGCTGTTCCCATGCAAACATTAGCTACTTTTAACTTTTAGCACTTCCTGTGGTATATGACTGGAGAAGGCAATGGCACCCCACTACAGTACTTTTGCCTGGAAAATCCCATGGATGGAGGAGGTAGGCTGCAGTCCATGGGGTCGCTAGAGTCAGACACGACTGAGTGACTTCACTTTCACTTTTCACTTTCACGCATTGGAGAAGGAAAGGGCAACCCACTCCAGTATTCTTGCCTGGAGAATCCCAGGGATGGAGGAGCCTGGTGGGCTGCCGTCTATGGGGTCGCACAAAGTTGGACACGACTGAAGTGACTTAGCAGCAGCAGCAGTGGTCTATGACTAAATGTTTTGCACATATTTAGAAGTACATGGAATATACTGACATATGTGATTATGATCAATCCAATAAATAACTTGGAGTCACTATTTTCATAACTTATCCTTATAAGTCTCCTGCTATGGCAAGCATATTTAATTATCAGTTCAGTTCAGTTCAGTCACTCAGTTCTGTCTGACTCTTTGTGACCCCATGTACCACAGCACGCCAGGCCTCCCTGTTCATCACCAACTCCCGGATTTCACCCAAACTCATGTGCATCGAGTTGGTGATGCCATCCAACCATCTAATCCTCTGTCATTCCATTCTGCTCCTGCCCTCAATCTTTATATTTAATTATACTAAATGCCTTTTTAAAGCTGGAGAAGGAAATGGCAACCCACTTCAGTATTCTTGCCTGGAAAACTCCATGCACCGAGGAGCCTAGTGGGCTAAAGTCCAAGGGGTCTCAAAGAGTCGACCACAACCGAGCACATCAGCACAGCCTTTTTAAAAAAGTTATACCTAAGGACATTTTGATTACATTAAAATTCTTCAAATTCTATTTTATGCATTATACTTTGCTAAACCTAGCCTTTATCTACAGTTATAAATGTTTACTTCTAAATAAAAGTGCTACTTATTATTAAGAATAAAATAGCACTTATATTATTTATAAACTAACAATATTCAACATAATCCAATGGCTACATTTTTTAGTATTTCTTTATTCTTTTAACACATCTGCATGTGTTTCTGTATTTTAATATTCTATTACTATTTTGTGTAGGTTTGTTATAAAGCTCAATCACACTGAATCTCTACTGCCAAGAAAACCAAAATTCAAGTACTTAAAAAAAAAAATCAGCAAGTGCAGTGGGTAAGCACCTGCTTAACTGTTAAATGATTTTATGCTAAGGTAAACATTTTGAAAGTATAATACACTTAAACATAAAATATCAAAATAAGAATATATGCTTTATTTTTATAAGTTTTTGTCCCAGTTGAACAATGTTTTAACTATGTGTCTAAATAATGCCTCATTAAACACCTTATTTTTTTTAAATTTTATAAGTATACAATATATAATATTTTAGAATAGTGATAGCATTTTCCTTAAGGTAATTTTCATCTGTCCTCTTTCTAGATGAAAATATACAAGTGAAATTAAAATAATGATGTGAATTAATTTGAATATATAAATTCCTTACCCAGCCAACATTGTATAAAAAAGGACTCCCAGACTCCAAATATCACAAGCAGCATCATAGCCTTGTTGCATAAGAACCTGAGAAAGGAAATACTCATTATCTGGTACTACTCAGTATAACTCAGTTTCATCATCTAAAAAAACGTTGTGTTTCTAATAATCTCACAGTGCTCACAATTAAAAAACTTAGCTCATTTTAATCTTTTCAAAATTAATTAACTTAAAGGCAAAGTTTTCTGCAATTAACAAACATCCAATAAGTGACTATTAATAAGGTGATTAAGCAATATGAATGATACAAAAAAATCCTTTTTTAAGATATGATTCCTGATCTCAATGAACTTTCACTCCATCTCTTAGGAAAATCAGACATATCACAATTTAAAACATGTACAGAGAGCTTCATATATTCTACACAGAATATTGAATTTTAACCCTGACACTGACTCTATGAGATAGATATTATTTCCATTTTGCAGATGAAAAAACTGGGGCAAATGTTAAGCAATTTGCCTGATATCACAAACCTAATGAGTGGTGGAGCAATTACTCTAGAGCCTGTGCCTTTAACATCTATGATAATTGTTTCTCTATTGCACAGGAGATGGTAAGATCATATATAATCTTATGAAAGCAAGATGAATTTATATTTTACAAAAAAGATTCATGTCTTTAAAAATTAGTATATTTCTGGATCAGAAACACACATCTGATAAATTCTGAATGGTTTTGTTAATTTTTGATATCATAATTTAGGTAGCTCTTTTTTCTCTTGAGGCTAGCATTAAATAAACACGTTAAATAAATAACATATTCATTATATATTCATGTGAATTTTCCCTGTGAATTTAATAGCTAGTGTGAGGTGAAATGAGGTCTTTTTATTAAATTTAGAAAAACAAACCCACTGATAAAGCCTTTGTAAATAGAAACAAAATAGAAACATTATTAATGCATTAATACTGGGGACTGCATAATCACCAGAATGGATATTTCATTTATAAAAGTCTAAACATATTAATACTTGGCTATGACAATGGCCAAACATGAATAATAAATATCTACCTTAAAATCCAAGGTAGATATTTATTATAATTTCTGTATTTATTCATATAAATATTTATATTTATAAAATTTATATATCATTAAATTTTATATAAAAATTAAATTTATATATTTTACTAAATTTCTATATTTATAAGTTTATATAAATTTATAAAATTTTAATATAAATTCATAAATATATAAATTTATTATAATATATATTTATATTTATAATGGTTTTTCTATGGTCAAAGTATATAAGAACACACATGTGTACAAACCTGAGAAGCTGAAGAGGTTATCAAAATACCTATATAACTGGCTAATATAAATAACACAAGTGGAGACTACAAAGGCCCTAAAAATAATAAGGTAGAGCTAAAACAGTTCACATCATAAGTCTAACCTGGCATCCTCTAGTGAAACATAAACCTCTTTTGCTTTATTCCCCTTCTATCTTTCCCTTTCTCATGACTGCTCACAGTTCTGGGCATCACCATGTTTTCTCTGGTTCCCTTAAGACAGTATTTTTAAAGGTTCCCAGATGATCCAGTGCACAACCAAGATTGAGGGACTGCTTAGGAACCTGTTGTACAGGCAAGGTTTAAACAGTGAGTCAGCACTAGGTATTGCATACTCCCATAACCTTCCAAGTTAATGAGACAAAAGGCACTGGAGGTGTCATATTGCTTAATGTAATTAAGGCCAACCATGAAAAACCTATTTCAGTTTTACCACACACAAACCCAGTTTGTCTGAGTAAAGAAGAGGTAGCCTACTTTTGTTCTAGAGCAGGTCTCAAAGTCCTATAATAATATACAGCCATAAAAGAAACAAGACATTGTGGCGGGATGAATGAAAGTGCTAAGTTGCTTCAGTCCTGTCCGACTCTGCAGCCTTATGGACATAGCCCGCCAGGTTCCTCTGTCCACTAGATTATTCAGGCAAGAATACTGGAGTGGGTTGCCATGCCCTTCTTCAGGGGACCTTCCTAACCCAGGGATCAAATCCAGATCTCTTATGCCTTCGGCATTGGCAGGCGGGTTCTTTACCACTAGAACCACCTGGGAAGCCCAAGAATGAAAGTACTGTGTAAAAAGTAACATGTTTCACACCTTCTTATTTGCATAAAGTTAAATACAAAGAAGATGGAAGTCACAATTAAAGTAGTTAATGACGTTACCTTCTCTCTCATTTGGCTTCCCAAATCAGCAAAATGTAACAGAGATTCTCATTCCCTTTGCTCTGAAGTTCAAATTAATTCATATTTGGAGCAAAATACATGAAAGCCCAAAGCCAGAGCAAGGCAGAGTAATTTCACATTGACTTTTTTTTTGGCTGTGTTGGGTCTTGGTTGCAGCATGTGGGATCTTCATTGCAGCAGGCAGGCTTTTGGTTGCAGCATGAGGGATCTCTAATTCCCTGACCATGCCCCCTGCATTAGGGAGCATGGAGCCTTAACCACTGAACCACCAGTGAAGTCCCTCACATTTACTTATGTAAAAGAGTTACAAGCACAGCATCCATCCAATGTATTGTAAATTCCTTAAGTTCAGGATTATTCTTAGACTTCAGTAGGCATTAAATATTGGTTGAATAATAAGATAGATTTGCTTTTTAAAAAAGAACAAAATATTTTTGAGATATACTAATTTTTGTGAAGTAGCCATAATAGAAAAGTACATCTATTAAGTAAGTAAGTCTTAGAAGGTGACTAAATTGATGCATATCAAAAAAGAAATGAATTTTTCCTTACTAAGCTGAAATTGTACTACTAATTTGTTTCTCTCTTAGTAAGTAAGGGCTTTTTATGCACTGTGATGAAATAATGAATTTATATTCTCACAAATGCTATTACTGAACTTCCCACATGGATCAGTAGTAAAGAATCCACCTGTCAATGCAGAAGGCGCAGGAGACAAAAGTTCAATCCCTGAGTCGGGAAGATCCCCTGGAGGATAAAACAGTAACTCACTCCAGTATTCTTGTATGGGAAATCCCATGGAGCCTGTCTGGCTACAGTCCATGGGTCCGCAAGGAGTTGGACATGACTGAGAAACTGCATATGCATGCACAAATGCTATTATTTATTCAAATATCTACATGGACATTTGAATCTTTCTGATTCTGGTTTAAAAGATGACACATTTCATACAATTCACTAATAATTTTTGAAAGAGTCTGAAATTTAAGAAACAAATCTTACCCCAAACCTCTGTTTTTTTATTCATAACCATCAATAAATATGCATTCATTGCTGGCAGAGACCTCAGACTTGATAATAAAACTTTTCAAAACATTTTGAAGATACAAGTAATATCCTAGCCAAAGGCACTTCAGACATTAGAGGCATTGGTTACAGAGAAGTGGTCTCTACTTGCCTAGACCTTCACTATTACAACGCTGAAAGTGTCTAACTACAATGGAAGTCTATTAGGATAAAAAACATCAGTGAGCTATATCCTACTCTGCAGACTTGCACTCACTTGAAAATGTTTATCTAACCATTAATCTAAACATAGACATGTATATTTTTCATTTTACTGTCTGTTTTTAAGATCTTTATTTGGGACACATTCATTCTTAACCTTTTCCAGGGAAAAGTACCCTTTATACCAAGGAATCTAGGTTCACAAGATTAAGTGAATATTAAAAAAATCAGCTATTAAAGTGCCTATTCTATACTCTACTGTTGTGTCTACTGCATAAATATTCTATAACATTTATGACAATATACTCTATATTTTATAGAAGAGCCTTATCCTCAATAGTCTATATTTCTATTCTATAAAAATATTAAAATGTCCTAGAAAAGCTAATTTTTTTAATGTCTAAGTTATATACCTTACACCTGAGGGCCTTACAATAACCCCTTCTTGGTTCATGCATCCATATCAATTTTCTATGAATATACTTAAAACAGATTAAAGCACATCCTCTGGACACATACATAATTTCTTATAGGGCAAATCTTATCATTAAAACCCTATAAAGCAGATGTTATATTTCTTCCTCAACATTAACATCTTAAAGGAAGATTAAATAAATTTTAACATGGGGATTTCTCATTATAAGAAAGTTACTTTCCCACTTTCTACATTTTTATTTTCAACACTAGAAATATTATTTTTCTAATAGCTACATTAAATACGGACTTATTGATATTTAAATATAAGAAATATGCTTATATTTTTATAGAAATATAAGAAGTATAAAAATATTTTATATCTGATGTGCAATATTTTCCAGAAGAGCTAGTATTTAGTGTAAAATAAATAAAAATATGCACATGAGATAAGAATTCATCCTCAAATTATTTTATTCTTCCTCTGACTTGATAAATTCTATTTTTCAAATCTGAGGATATCTGTGGACTTGAATTTATGTTAAACATATGATAATTCATGAGTGAGCATTGTTTGTAACATTTAAGAATAATTCTTGACTTTTAAGAGCAAAACTTATAAAGAATCTGTATAACCAATGCCATCCCTGATTCACTTTTTTATCAATCATACTTTTATTGCAGTGGGAACTGTTACCATCAAAGCTTCCATCCCCATTATCAGAACTGACAAGACTGCTGGAGCTTGCCAAATGTTGAACATGCACCCCTTGACTTCCTCAGCATCATCTTTCTGGACTCTATTCTTTAAGATCTACATATGAATGTTACCTGCCAAGAAAACCCCCCCCCCCTTTTTTATAAAAATCCCTGTAAAGCCATTTTCTTCACGAATTAGAAGACCTTACAGACAATCAGGGATGGCACTGCCCATGTTATGTATAATTCTAAACAATATAAACCATCTCGTTCAGCACAAACCAAAATATCTGAAAACCTATCCTAACTTTGTGAATGCTGGGTCTTGAAAAAATCATTTAAGTACTTTGAGTCTCAGTGTCCTCATTTAGAATATTTAATATGTTGAAGGTAGAGTTACCTCTACTCTCTGACCAGTTCTAAAATGGTATGATTCTGAAACCATTATAAAACCCAACAGAATAGAACAATGATTATTATATTCAGGTTGGTTGCAGATGCTAGTTATTAGTCTAAATATTTATATTGGGCATTATCAGAATTCAATGATTTAAAGAGCTTTATAGTTGGGAAAGGGCTTCTCTGGTGGCTCAGACAGTAAAGAAGCTGCCTGCAAGCAGGAGACTTGGGTTAGATCCCTGGGTTGTGAAGATCCCCTGGAGGAGAAAATGGCATCCCACTCCAGTATTCTGCCTGCAGAATTCCATGGACAGAGGAGCCTAGCGGGCTACAGTACATGGGGTCACAGAGTTGGACATGACTGAGTGACTAACACAAAGGACAAGATCACTTGGCTTTTACTACCTACCATAAAGCTGACATATAAGACACCAAATGCAGTCAACTAAAGGAAAAGAATAAAAGGCAAATACTGAAGTTTTAAAGAATACCTCAGGTGCTACAAAGTTTGCAGTATAGCATGGAGTTAACAGAAGTCCATTTTCTCCTCGAAGTTGTTTTGCAAACCCAAAATCACAGATCCTAATGGAGTCTGCATTGGCTGATTCATCCATGTATAAAATATTACTAGGTTTAAGATCACGATGAACAACCTTGAACATTAAAAAAAAAAAAAAGGATGACATTTCTATAGCTAACTATTATAAGTTAATATATTTCCAGGAAAAGAAACTCTCAATCATGAAATTTTGAAAATAACACTTTCTCCAACCTTGATAGCCTTGACAACCTGAAGTATATAGGTGAATTATCCCTATCAGATAGATGTGCCAGTTTTTATCAGGCCATCAGTTTTTTTAATCATTTTCAATCTCAAAGCTGAATTCTCAATTCCACTTGTAGATATAATGAACTAAGACCCTATTCAAACCTCCTCACTATGGTAACCAAATATGAAATCTGAGTTAAAAGAAAAAAAAAAAACTACCTTGAAGATATTGGAGAATGAGCAAAAGGAGATAAGATTCTGGTGGGGAATACATACTTGGCTGAAGGAGGGAGTTGCATGAGTAGGTTCCCATATCTGTGGCTTTTAGCAGAAAGCTATGTACAGTTCCTATGGCACACAGTGGTAGTGAAGGAATGCAGAAAAGCCCATGATCTTTCTGGCCTGAAGCACCAGAAAAGAAATGCTGGGAAACCATGAATGCTGAGTGGAGGAATACAGTAAGGTAAAGAGCCAAAATGGACCCTTGAATAAAAAATGTGTAAAGGAAGCTCAAATGACAAAAGATATAAACAGAAACCACAGCTGCTGCTGAAAGACCAGAGCTTTCAGTGCAAACCTTAAGAAAATCACCCACTGAAAACAAAAGAAAACTAAAATAATCATTGGAGAAAAAAATAACAGAATATAACAAATCTCCACAAGTTAAAATTCAAATGTGCAGTACACAATCCAAAATTTTCTGATATATGAAGAACACTCTTCCAAAAAAAGGACAGAGCTTCAAGAAAAAAGAACATCTATTCCAACTCCAAGATAAACCATGTTAGGCTTAACAGCAAGTGTCTTAAAGTGCCTATTATTATATGTGATATGATAGATATGCTAGCTAATGCTACGATGGTAATCATATTTTAGTATATACATGTCTCAAATCAACATGTATATCTTAAACTTACACAACGTTATCTGTCAGTTATAGGTCAACAAAATGTATTGTTCAAAACTGAGAAGACTAAATACTAAAAATTTTAAAAATAAAGTCACTATTATAACTATCTTCAATAAAGTAAAACAAAACATGCTTTCAATGCATGAAAAGTGAGCAGAAAAATAGAAACAATAAGAGCTAAATAAAATGCTAGACATACATAAATAAAATATTCCAAAATTCTTCATGTGGTGATTTTTCTACTGATACTATCCACTTCATTTCATTTAATCCTATATTTAATCAGCTGTTTACTACATTACAAGATCTTTCGAGACAAGGATCAAGACTTAAACTCATGGTTGAATCTGCAACACCTTTTGCATTGTCCAGCATGTAGAAATGCTCAATAAATGTCTGTCATTAATTTATTTAATTGATGCATTAATTTATTTCTAAAATAAAAGATACTTATCATCTTCTTCTCAAAAATTATGGCCATCCTTTATTTTAGAGAATGTTGATAAAGACAATCAAATAATTAATTATAGAACTATCATACAATTTATATTTCAAAGTGCTGAAAATATACTCTATAAAACCATAGTGAAAAATGAATACTCGCCCATGTAGAATTTTCACTAAGCCAATTCTGAGTTGCTCATTTTTTTAGTTTATACTTAAGTGGGTATGTGTCCACTAATACAACTGATTCAAACTTAAAATTTTAAGTTATTTGTGACTTTGTTTCCTTGTGTAGCTATATATATAATAGAAGTGACCTTTTTTGGTAATCCAATTAATTTGTTTTATGAAGAGATAGGAAACAAAATAACAGACCTGCTCTTTCAATAGAAATTTTAATGTATACTTCAAGTGTTTAGAATCAAAAATTCTTACTGTATTGGGGAAGGGATTGCTAACAATTAAAATAAACAGTTCTGCCAGAACTTTATGTGATAGGCATAGTATAATTTGCTAATTAGTCTGTGTTTCACTTTCAAGTCTGATGAGGTTTAATAAATTAAAAGGCAAGGTTAGATATTTATATAATTCAAACCACTTTAAAATTAACATGCTATTAAATTGGTGCCAACAGGTAGAGAGAAGAAAATTTATAATAAGGTATTACCCAATTTCCTAAACTTATAACCTTCACTACATAATGAATTTTATTAGGCTATTCCATATAAAAATATGTGATAGAAAAAGTAATTCATTTTAGGTATCATCTTCTATATAAAATTTTATGAAGATATAAGTCCCAGAATTAAAAGGAAGACTATAACTACAACTTACTCCTTGACAATGAAGATAGTCAACTGTCTTAGTTATTATAAACAGTACATCACTAGCTTCCCGTTCTGAAAAACATTTCTGTTTGAGAATACGGTCAAGTAGCTCTCCTCCTTTCATCAAATCCGTAACAAGGTAAACATATCTACCATCATCATAAACCTAAAAAAAGAACATATTTTTAAAATGTTATTGTTTATAATTCTGAAAAGTTTTCAATTATATTTACTTTGATTTTCGAATGAACCTCTACTGTTAAAAATACACTATTTAGTATTAATATAGTACAGACCCTACTGAAGATTAAACTGGCTAAACAGACTCAACACCATTCTATGAGACCATGTGAAACATCTAATTTTATTAACTTTTGAAGATATCTGTTATAATTCATCAAGGAGTATAAGTGGAAAAACAGAACTCTGTGACTCTCAAACAGCACCTATGACATTTCTGACTGTATTATAGCCACTTTCCTTCCTTAATAATGTAAGCTTCCTTTTGGCAGTAAATATGTTGTTTTTTAATATCCTCCTCACATTCTACTATCTGACCTGGCAACTTAAATATCTGTTGAATTCAAATGTTGTATCAAGGAGAACAAATAAACATGTATACCCTTTCACTCAAAGCACATGATATCTACATCTACACATATAAACACACACATGTAGACATATATCTACCTACATACACATATAGCATATATTTATATACATGTATAAAGTACTATATAAGGATTATAAATCAAAATGTATATCATATTATCTGAAACAAACTGATCAAGGAGATGGTTTGTCAGCATTCAGTAACATCTATTAATATGAGTTCACTTTAAAAAAAACTACAGAATAATATTTCACCCAAGCAACAATCCACAGTGCTACAGTCAACTGCTGTACAATCAAAGAAATAAAGTCTCCTAGAATTTGGCAGATTCGTAATCTCTTCTATCTTGTATATTTGTATTACTAGAGAATAATAAATGCTGCTGGTGATGTTGTCAACTAGTTAACCAGTTAGAATATATTCAAGTAATCAGGACACTCTCATTTGCCAACCATCATAGTTCCTTTCTGATATTCTACAAGGAGGGTAAGAGTGCAGAATCATAGGGATAAAAGAACTGAAGTGGAAAATTTAAGAGTCTTAATATTTTATGGCATGAAAGTAAAGATACCATGGATATGGAAAGTTCAAAGTCATAACTTCATTAGCTTAACAGATACGTAGATTTTTAAATACCTACATCCTTTAAAGTGATAATGTTGGGGTGTTGTCCATAGCGCATTAAAATTTCAATTTCTTCTGAAGGGTCTCTCTTAATTTTGTCAATGATCTAAGAAACAAGAAAAATCACAGAGGAAAATTATTTTCTTTGTCTAAAAATGACTTACATGATTTTAATTTGGTTGTATTTTCAAGCAAATAATAAAACTCAAGAGTGATACTTACCTCACATTATTTAATATTTAAAAATTTCCTATAACTGAAACTTAATAAAAAACAACATAGTACTTTCCTCAACATTATATTCCATCTAACTGAAAATATACAAACTGATAATTTGATCAAAATATGATAGTAATTGTCACAATTGCTCAATCTTAGCATACTATGTGACAACAAAATTATTCAAAAGCAAGACATTCAAAAAACATATTGCTTCTCCAAAATAACATCTTTTCTACTGAACAAAATAAAGTCTTCATAAGAAATTCAAAATGAAATTATTAAGTCAAGAGGTTTACTTCGTCATTTTATCTTTGCTTTCTCTATTTGCTCCACTGAAAAAATGTCAGTTGGCAATTTAACTTACACATATTAAACAAACAAAAAAATAATGTTAGCCTCAGAGACAATACCTTCACTGCAAATTCCATGTTGGTAGTGGTGTGTATGCATCGCTTGCAAACAGAATAGGAGCCAACACCAATATCCTCTTTCAATTCATACACTTCACCAAACTGTGCAGCATTTCCGTTTACCTGTTTTTGTTAAAAAGTAAAATACAAAACAACAATATGGTTTCACATTTTTTTCTTTTCTCCTAAGTATATGTTCATCTTAAATCTTTAAAAAATCAAGAGTAAGTCTAGAGAAATTTTATCAGTATTTATAAATGGCTTACACAGTTTCTAGGTGATCTGAGCATACAGATTCTGAAGGCCTTCTAGATTGCCAAAGCCAATATGATAAATCAACTAGCTAATGTATCACCCATTACATTTTCTTGACAAAAGACATCACATAAATACATAATTAAAAGTTACTACTGTCTGCATTTTTCCCAAAACATGGAAAGGTCTTTAATTCATCATACATAGATAAATGAAGAAGTTAAAAATCACTGTAAATCAATCAGCAATAATGGGAAGAAATAATTATCCCTAATCTGAATAATCTACGTGTAATTTACCTGAACAATTGGTAACACATTTGCACTTGTGATAGGAGTGATTTTATATTCTTCTGCAATAGAAGTTGCAACAAAGCTGAATCCTTTGAAGAGTTGATGAGCATTAGCACTGGCTGGCAAACCAGGAGAATCTAATGTCCAAATAATTAAATTTAATTAGAATTAACAATTTTATGATATGAAATACCAACATTTCTTTGAGTATAAAGGAAACTATTAAATGTTACCATCTGGCATACTATATTATGTATTTGATTTATTGTATATTATCTGTTTCCCAATCAATGGACATGAGTTTGAGAAAGCTCCAGGAGATGGTGAAAGACAGGGAAGCCTGCCATGCTGCAATCCATGGGGTCGCAGCATCGGACATGACTGAGAGACTGAACAACAACAATAATACTAGTATGCAAGCTCCATGTAGATTATGATTTTTGTCTGTTCAGTTCAGTTCTGCATCATCACTGCTTAGTATTTACATAGTAGGTATTCAATATTTGTTGAATGAATATATGAAACAGATGTCAATAAAAGTAAACCACATTAAATTCTGAACCATAAGAGTTAGAGAGATATATCTCATATCTTACTTCCTACTCACATTCTCTAATGCATTATCATGTCAAAAACATTCACCCTTTGCTCTAGTCCCTGCTTCCCTAATGAACATTAACCATATAAAACCTCTACTTGAAACGTGTCCAAGCAATGCTAAATAGGATCTACACTTCTACACAGGGCAAACTTAATTCTTTCAGTTTTTAATCTAAGAAGCTAGTTTATTTTTTTAACCATCTAAATGAATAAAAGCCCTGATTTTCACACATAAACATGCATTACCTTTAGGTGTTTTTGCAGTAAATTCAGGATCAAAACAAAAAGCATCATCTGGTTTTCCAGAAGCAGGTTTGAAAGGAGGCTGGATTTCTCTTTTATATAATTTCTAGAAGAAATGACAGAATGATACAAAAACTTATTAACACTTGAAAAACTACTAAAGCAGAATATGTTATTCACAGTCCTTAACAGAAGACTCACAATTTCTTAAATGAAATTTCAACAGGGTTCAGATACGTATAAACCAAACTCTAAATTCTACCCTATTAACCAAATTTTGTATATCATCTAAATTTGAGATATCAAATACAGAATCAAATGAGACCAAGGAACACAGCAGCAATGCCATAGGTTGTATCCACAAGGAAAAATGCAGTTCGGTTTTGGATTTCAAAAACTGACTTGGATTCTCACTGGTAAAATAATCATAAAGAATATCACAATGTTACCAAGAAGAAATAACAATGACATTCTAGGATTTTAAAATGAATTACTCTATCCCCAAGAAGTATGCATTCTACCTGAAGTAACTTGCTTTCACATAAACAATATGCATGTAAAAAGAATTCAAAAATTTAAACTTGTCTAATAATCTAACTTCCTAAAACTTATGTTTTTGAAAGACATATAAAATAGCTTAAAATATATGCAAGTCTACTTTTTTATGGAAGCATAGTTTTTCAAAAGCTCACAGTCCCACAGTGAGAGAAAATAAATAGAAGACTATTGTAAACTAATTTTCCTTTAAAGGCCATATATGACAAACCTATAGCAAACAACATTCTCAATGATGAAAAACTGAAAGCATTTCCTCTAAGATAAGGAATAAGACAAGGATGTCCACTCTCACCACTTTTATTCAATGTAGTTTTGAAGTCCTAGCTAAGATAATCAAAGAAAGAAAATTAAGGAATCCAAATTGGAAAAGAAAAGGTACAATTCTCACTGTTTGCAGATGATATGAAACTACACACAGAAAATCTTAAACAGGCCACCAGAAAACTACTTGAGCTAATTAATGAATTTAGTAAAGTGGCATGATACAAAATTAATGCACAGAAATCTCCTGCTATACACTAAGAACAAAAGATCAGAAAGAGAAATTAAGGAAACAATACTATCTACCATTGAAACTAAAATAATAAAATACCTAGGAATAAAAATACCTAATGAGAAAAAAGACCTGTACTCAGAAAACTATAAGATGCTGATGAACAAATAAAAAATGATGCAAATAGATGGAGATATACATCATGTTTTTGAATTGCAGAAATCAATATTGTGAAAATAAATGTACTACCCAAAATAATCTATAGATTCAATACAATCCATATCAAACTACCAAGGGCATTTTTCACAGAATTAGAACAAAATATTTTCTAATTTGTATGGAAAGAAATAAATACCAAGTATACAGTCAGAAAAAACAAGACCAGGAGCTGACTGTGGCCCAGGTCATGAATTTCTTATGGCAAAATTCAGACTTAAATTGAAGAAAGTAGGGAAAACCACTATACCATTCAGGTATGACCTAAAGCAAATCCCTTATGATTATACAGTGGAAGTGACAAGTGATTCAAGGGATTAGATCAGATACACAGACTGCCTAAAGTAATATGGACAGAGGTTCATGACACTGTACAGGAAACAGTGATCAAGACAATCCTCAAGAAAAAGAAATGCAAAAAGGAAAAATGGTGGTCTGAGAAGGCCTTACAAATAGCTGAGAAAAGAAGAGAAGCAAAAAGCAAAGGAAAAAAACAAAAGATATACCCATTTGAAAGCAGAGTTCCAAAGAACAGCAAGGAGAGATAAGAAAGCCTTCCTAAGTGATCGATGCAAAGAAGTAGAGGGAAAAAATAAAAGGGAAAATATTAGAGATCTCTTCAAGAAAATCAGTGATATGAAGGGAACATTTCACCCAAGGATGGGCACAATAAAGGACAGAAATGGCATGGACCTAACAGAAGGAGAAGATATTAAGAAGAGGTGGTAAGAATACATAGAAGAACTATAAAAAAGATCTTCATGACCCAGATAACCACAATGGTGTGATCACTTACCTAGAGCAAGACATCCTGGAAAAAAGTGGGCATTAGGAAGCATCACTATGAACAAAGCTAGCTGAGGTGATGGAATTCCAGTTGAGATACTTCAAATACTGAAAGATGATGCTGTGAAAGTGCTGCACTCAATATGCCAGCAAATTTGGAACACTCAGCAGTGGCCACAGGACTGGAAAAGGTCAGTTTTTGTTCCAATCCCAAAGAAAGTCAATGCCAAAGAATGTTGAAACTACCGCAATATTGCACTGATCTCAGTTCAGTTCAGTCACTTAGTCATGTCCGACTCTTTGCAACCCCATGAATCGCAGCACACCAGGCCTCCCTGTCCATCACCAACTCCCGCAGTTCACTCAGACTCATGTCCATCGAGTCCGTGATGCCATTCAGCCATCTCATCCTCTTTTGTCCCCTTCACCTCCTGCCCCCAATCCCTCCCAGCATCAGAGTCTTTTCAAATGAGTCAACACTTCGCATGAGGTGGCCAAAGTACTGGAATTTCAGCTTTAGCATCATTCCTTCCAAAGAAATCCCAGGGCTGATCTTCTTCAGAATGGATTGGTTGGATCTCCTTGCAGTCCAAGGGACTCTCAAGAGTCTTCTCCAACACCACAGTTCAAAAGCATCAATTCTTCAGTGCTCAGCTTTCTTCACAGTCCAACTCTCACATCCATACATGACCACAGGAAAAAACATAGCCTTGACTAGACAGACCTAGTCGGCAAAGTAATGTTTATGCTTTTGAATATGCTATCTAGGTTGGTGATAACTTTTCTTCCAAGGAGTAAGAGTCTTTTAATTTCATGACTGCAATCACCATCTGCAGTGATTTTGGAGCCCCAAAAATAAAGTCTGACACTGTTTCTCCATCTATTTCCCATGAAGTGATGGGACCGGATGCCATGATCTTCGTTTTCTGAATGTTGAGCTTTAAGCCAAAGTTTCACTCTCCACTTTCACTTTCAACAAGAGCCTTTTTAGTTCCTCTTCATTTTCTGCCATAAGGGTGGTGTCATCTGCATATCAGAGGTTATAGATATTTCTCCCGGCAATCTTCATTTCAGCTTGTGTTTCTTCCAGGCCAGCATTTCTTATGATGTACTCTGCATATAAGTTAAATAAGCAGGATGACAATATACAGACTTGATGTACTCCTTTGCCTATTTGGAACCAGTCTGTTGTTCCATGTCCAGTTCTAACTGTTGCTTCCTGACCTGCATACAGATTTCTCAAGAAGCAGGTCAGGTGGTCTGGTATTCCCATCTCTTTCAGAATTTTCCACAGTTTATTGTGATCCACACAGTCAAAGGCTTTGGCATAGTCAATAAAGCAGAAATAGATGTTTTTCTGGAACTCTCTTGCTTTTTCCATGATCCAGAGGATGTTGGGAATTTCATCTCTGGTTCCTCTGCCTTTTCTAAAACCAGCTTGAACATCTGGAGGTTCATGGTTCACATATTGCTGAAGCCTGGCTTGCAGAATTTTGAGTATTACTTCACTAGCATGTGAGATGAGTGCAATTGTGCGGTAGTTAGAGCATTCTTTGGCTTTGCCTTTCTTTGGGATTGGGATGAAAACTGACCTTTTCCAGTCCTGTGGCCACTGCTGAGTTTTCCAAATTTGCTGGCATATTGAGTGCAGCACTTTCACAGCATCACCTTCCAGGATTTGAAATATCTCAACTGGAATGCCATCACCTCCCCTAGCTTTGTTCATAGTGATGCTTCCTAAGGCCCACTTTTTTCACATTCCAGGATGTCTGGCTCTAGGTGAGTGATCACACCATCATGATTATCTGCATCATGAAGATCCTTTGTGTACAGTTCTTCCGTGTATTCTTGCTACCTCTTCTTAATATCTTCTGCTTCTGTTAGGTCAATACCACCTCTGTCCTTTATTGAGTCCATCTTTGCATGAAAAGTTCCCTTGGTATCTGTAATTTTCTTGAAGAGATCTCTAGTCTTTCACATTCTGTTATTTTCTTCTATTTCTTGGCATTGATTGCTGAAGAAGGCTTTCTTATCTCTTCTTGCTATTCTTTGGAACTCTGCATTCAGATGCTTATATCTTTCCTTTGCTCCTTTGCTTTTTGCCTCTGTTCTTTTCACAGCTATTTGTAAGGCCTCCCCAGACAGCCACTTTGCTTTTCTGCATTTCTTTTCCACGGGGATGGTCTTGATCCCTGTCTCCTGTACAATGTCACGAACCTCATTCCATAGTTCATCAGGCACTCTATCTATCATATCTAGGCCCTTAAATCTATTTCTCACTTCCACTGTATAATCATAAGGGATTTGTTTTAGGTCATACCTGAATGGTCTAGCGGTTTTCCCTACTTTCTTCAATTTAAGTCTGAATTTGGTAATAAGGAGTTCATGATCTGAGCCACAGTCAGATTCTGGTCTTGTTTTTGTTGACTGTATAGAGTTTCTCCATCTTTGGCTGCAAAGAATGTAATCAATCTGATTTCGGTGTTGACCATCTAGTGATGTCCATGTGTAGAGTCTTATCTTGCATTGTTGGAAGCGGGTGTTTGCTATGACCAGTGCACTTTCTTGGCAAAACGCTATTAGTCTTTGCCCTGCTTCATTCCGCATTTCAAGGCTAAATTTACCTGTTACTCCAGGTGTTTCTTGACTTCCTACTTTTGCATTCTAGTCCCCTATAATGAAAAGGACATCTTTTTTGGGTATTAGTTCTAAAAGGTCTTGTAGGTCTTCACAGAACCATTCAACTTCAGCTTCTTCAGCATTACTGGTGGGACATAGACTTGGATTACTGTGATATTGAATGGTTTGCCTTGGAAATGAACAGAGATCATTCTGTAGTTTTTGAGATTGCTTCCATGTACTGCATTTCAGACTCTTTTTACCATGATGGCTACTCCATTTCTTCTGAGGGATTCCTGCCCACAGTAGTAGATATAATGGTCATCTGAGTTACATCCAGCCATTCCAGTCCATGTTAGTTCGCTGATTCCTAGAATGTCGACGTTCACTCTTGCCATCTCTTGTTTGACCACTTCCAATTTGCCTTGATTCATGGATCTGACATTCCAGGTTCCTATGCAATATTGCTTTTTACAGCATCGGACCTTGCTTCTATCACCAGTCACATCTGCAGCTGGGTATTGTTTTTGTTTTGGCTCCATCCCTTCATTCTTTCTGGAGTTATTTCTCCATCGATCTCCAGTAGCATGTTGGGCACCTAATGACCTGGGGAGTTCCTCTTTCAGTATCCTATCATTTTGCCTTTTCATACTGTTCATGGGGTTCTCAAGGCAAGAATCCTGAAGTGGTTTGCCATTCCCTTCTCCAGTGGGTCACATTCTGTCAGACCTCCCCACCATGACCCGCCCGTCTTGGGTTGCCCCATGGGCATGGCTTAGTTTCATTGAGTTAGACAAGTCTGTGGTCCTAGTGTTATTAGATTGACTAGTTTTCTGTGAGTATGGTTTCAGTGTGTTTGCCATCTCTGATCTCACACACTAGCAAAGTAATGCTCAAAATGCTCCAAACCAACCTTCAACAGTATGTGAACCATGAACTTCCAGATGTTCAAGCTGGATGTAGAAAAGGCAGTGGAACCAGAGATCAAATTGCCAAATTCAGTTGGATCATCGAAAAAGCAAGAGAGTTCCAGAAAAAACATCTACTTCTGCTTTATTGACTATACAAAAGCCTTTGACTGTGTGGATCACAACAAACTGTGGAAAATTCTGAAAGAGATGGGAATACCAGACAACCTGACCTGCCTCCTGAGAAATGTGTATGCAGGTTAGGAAGCAACAGTTAGAACTGGACATGGAAGAACAGTTAGAACTGGACATGGAAAAACAAATCAGGAAAGGAATACATCCAAATCAGGAAAGGTTGTATATTAGGAAGCAACAGTTAGAACTCAACATGGAAAAACAAATCAGGAAAGGAATACATCCAAATCATCAAGGTTGTATATTTTCACCCTGCTTATTTAACTTATATGAAGAGTATATCATGTGTAATGCCAGGCTGGATGAAGCACACACTGGAATCAAGGTTGCTAGGAGAAGTATCAATCACCTCAGATACACAGATGACACCACCCTTATGACAGAAACCAAAGTAGAACTAAAGAGCCTCTTGATGAAAGAGGAGAGTGAAAAAGTTGAAATAGTGACAGACTTTATATTTTTGGGGCTCCAAAATCACTGCAGATTATGGCTGTGCCCATGAAATAAAAAGACACTTGCTCCTTGGAAGAAAAGATATGACTAACCTAGACACCATATTAAAAAGCAGGGACATTACTTTGCAGACAAAGGTACATCTAGTCAAAGCTATGGTTTTTCCAGTAGTCATGTATGGATTTGAGAGTTGGACCATAAAGAAAGCTGAGTGCTGAAGACTTGATTCTTTAGAACTGTGGTGTTGAAGAAGTCCCTTGAGAGTCCCTGGGACTTCAAGGAGACCAAACCAGTCCATCCAAAAGGAAATCTGTCCTGAATATTCATTGGAAGGACTGATGCTGAAGCTGAAACTCCAATGCTTTGGCCACCTGATGCCAAGAACTGATTCACTGGAAAAGACCCCGATGCTGGGAAAGATTGAAGGTAGGCTGAGAAGGGGTCAACAAAGGATGAGATCATTGGATGGCATCTCCGACTTGATGGACATGAATTTGAGCAAGCTTTGGGAGTTGGGGATGGACAGGGAAGACTGGCGTGCTGCATTCCATGGGGTCAGAAACAGTTGGACATGAATGAGTGAGGGAACTGACTGATGGAAACAAAAAGCCTCCAAATAGCCATAGCAATCTTGAGAAAGAAAACTGAAGTTGGAAGAATCAGGCTTCCTGACTTCAAACTACACTACGAAGCTACAGTTCAAGACAGTATGATAATGGCACAAAACTGGAAATATACATGAAAGAAATAGGATAGAAAGAACAGAAATAAATGCATGCACCTAGAGTACATCATGAGAAATGCTGGGCTGGAGGAAGCACAAGCTGGAATCAAGATTGCTGGGAGAAGTATCAATAACCTCAGATATGCAGATGACACCACCCTTATGACAGAAAGTGAAGAGGAACTAAAATGCCTTTGATGAAAGTGAAAGAGGAGAGTGAAAAAGTTGGCTTAAAGCTCAACATTCAGAAAATGAAGATCATGGCATTTGGTCCCATCACTTCATGGGAAATAGATGGGTAAACAGTGGAAAGAGTGTCAGACTTTATTTTGGGGGGCTCCAAAATCACTGCAGATGGTGACTGCAGCCATGAAATTAAAAGACATTTACTCCTTGGAAGGAACGTTATGACCAACCTAGATAGCATACTGAAAAGCAGAGACATTACTTGGCCAACAAAGGTCTGTCTAGTCAAGGCTATGGCTTTTCCAGTGGTCATGTATGGATGCGAGAGTTGGACTGTGAAGAAAGCTGAGTGCTGAAGAATTGATGCTTTTGAACTGTGGTGTTGGAAAAGACTCTTGAGAGTCCCTTGGACTGCAAGGAGATCCAACCAGTCCATTCTCAAGGAGATCAGCCCTGGGTATTCTTTGGAGGGAATGATGCTGAAGCTGAAACTCCAGTACTTTGGCCACATCAGGCGAAGTGTTGACTCATTTGAAAAGCCTCTGATGCTGGGGGGGATTGGGGGCAGGAGGAGAAGGGGACAACAGAGGACGAGATGGCTGGATGGCATCACCGACTCAATGGACATGAGTTTGGGTGTACTCCGGGAGTTGGTGATGGACAGGGAGGTCTGGCGTGCTGTGATTCATGGTGTCACAAAGAGTCAGACATGACTGAGTGACTGAACTGAACCTATGGTCACCTAATCTGTTACAAAGAAGGCAAAGGAGAAAAGGCAGTCTCTCCAATACATGGTGTGAAGATAGGATTCTCCATTTTACATTTTATTTAAACTTTTTATTTTTTACAGCAGCATAGCTGATTATCACCCTTGTGACAGTTTCAGGTGGACTGCAAAGGGACTCAGCCATAAATATACATGTATCCATTCTCCCCCAAACTCCCCTCCCAATTTTCAAATCTAAAATTACAATCTAACAAAAAACAACATCAGCAAAAATCGTGGTGTGAGGGTAACTGGACAGTTACCTGTAAACAAATGAAATTAGAATATTGCCTAACACCATACAAAAAAAAATAAACTCGAGGTTCCCTAATGGCTCAGTGGTAAAGAATTTGCCTGCCAATGCAGAAGACATAGTTTGGAACTCTGCTCTGGGAAGATCCCACATGCTTTAGTGCTACAGAATCCCTGCACCACAACTACTGAGCCTGTGCTCTAGAGCTGGGGAGCCACAATCGCTGAAGCCCACGCACCTAGAGCCCATGCTCCACAAAAAGAGAAATCACTGCAATGAGAAGCCCAAGCACCGCAACTGGAGAGTGGTCACCACTCCCCATAACTAGTGAAAATCCCATGCAGCAATGAAGACCTAGCACAGCCAAAAATAAATAAAATTATTTAAACAGAAAAAAACAAAACTCAAAATGTATTAAAGACCAAAATATAAGGCTGGATACTATAAAACTGTTAAGAGGAAAATGTAGGAAGCCATACTTTGACATAAACTGCAGCAAAATTTTTTTGCCCCAGGTCGTAAAAAAAAAACAAAAATGGGACTTAATTAAACCACCCATAAAGAAATGAAACTAGAACACTTTCTAACACCATACACAAAAATAAACTCAAAATGGATTAAAGATCTAAACGTAAGACCAGAAACCATGAAACTCCTAGAGAAGAACATAGGCAAAACACTCTCCGACATAAATCACAGCAGGATGCTCTATGATCCACCTCCCAGAATACTGGAAATAAAAGTAAAAGTAAACAAATGGGACCTAATTAAAATTAAAAGCTTCTGCACAACAAAGGCTACTATCAGCAAGGTGAAAAGAAAGCCTTCAAAATGGGAGAAAATAATAGCAAATGAAGCAACTGACAAACAACTAATCTCAAAAATATACAAGCAACTCCTGCAGCTCAATTCCAGAAAAACAAACGACCCAGTAAAAAAAATGGGGCAAGGAACTAAATAGACATTTCTCCAAAGAAGACATACAGATGGCTAACAAACACATGAAAAGATGCTCAACATCACTCGTTATCAGAGAAATGCAAATCAAAACCACAATGAGGTACCATTTCACGCCAGTCAGAATGGCTGCTATCCAAAAGTCTACAAGCAATAAATGCTGGAGAGGGTGTGGAGAAAAGGGAACCTTCTTACACTGTTGGTGGGAATGCAAACTAGGACAGCCACTATGGAGAACAGTGTGGAGATTCCTTAAAAAACTGGAAATAGAACTGCCATAAGACTCAGCAATCCCACTGCTGGGCATCCACACCAAGGAAACCAGAACTGAAAGAGACATGTGTACCCCAATGTTCATCGCAGCACTGTTTATAATAGCTAGGACATGGAAGCAACCTAGATGTACATCAGCAGATGAATGGATAAGAAAGCTGTGTTACATATACACAATGAAGTATTACTCAGCCATTAAAAAGAATACATTTGAATCAGTTCTAATGAGGTGGATGAAACTGGAGCCGATTATAAAGAGTGAAGTAAGCCAGAAAGAAAAACACCAATACAGTATACTAACGCATATATATGGAATTTAGAAAGATGGTAACAATAACCCTGTATGCGAGATAGCAAAAGAGACACAAATGTATAGAACAGTCTTTTGGATTCTGTGGAAGAGGAGAGGATGGCATGATTTGGGAGAATGGCATTGAAACATGTATAATATCATCTGTGAAATGAATTGCCATTCCAGGTTCGATGCAGGATACAGGATGCTTGGGACTGGTGCACTGCGATGACCCAGTGGGATGATAAGGGGAGGGAGGTCAGAGAGGGGTTCAGGATGGGGAACACCTGTACACACCCATGGTGGATTCATGTTGATGTATGGCAAAACCAATACAATATTGTAAAGTAATTAGCCTCCAATTAAAACAAATAAATTTAAATTTAAAAATAAATAAATAAACTTAAAAGTTTCTGCACAGCAAAGGAAATGATAAACAAGATGAAAAGACAACCCTCAGAATGGGAGTAAATATTTGCAAGTGAAACAACTGACAAGGAATTAATCTCCAAAATATACAAGTACTTCATGTGTATCAATATAAAAAAAATCCAATCAAAGAATGAGTGGAATATCTAAGTAGACATTTCTTAAAAGAAGACATACAGATGGCCAATGAGGCACATGAAAAGATGATCAAAATCACTAATTATTGGAGAACTGCAAATTAAAATACAGTGAACTACCACCTCAAACCAGTGAGAATGGCCATCATGGCTTTTATCAAAAAAATCTACAAACAATAAATGCTGGAGGGATATGTAGAAAAGGGAACCCTCCTACACAGTTGGTGGGAATATAAACTCATAGAACCACTATGGATAACAGAATGGAGGTACCTTGAAAAACTAAAAATAGAACTGCCGTATGACTCAGAAATCTTACTGCTGCTGCTGCTAGGTCACATCACTCATGTCCGACTCTGTGCAATCCCATAGATGGAAGCCCACCAGGCTCCCCACTGCCTAGGATTCTCCAGGCAAGAACACTGGAGTGGGTTGCCATTTCCTTCTCCAACGCATGGAAGTGAAAAGTGAAAGTGAAGTCACTCAGTCATGTCCAACTCTTCGCAACCCCATGAACTGTAGCCTACCAGGCTCTTCCATCCATGGGATTTTCCAGGCAAGAATACTGGAGTGGGTTGCCATTGCCTTCTCCAGAAATCTTACTACTGGGTATATATGTGGAAAAAATCGTAATTAAAAAATATACATGTAACCCAATGTTCATCACAGCACTATTTACAATAACCAGGACACAGAAGCAATCAAAATGTCCATCAACAGAGGAATGGATAAAGAATATATGGTACATAAAGCCCAATGGAATATTACTCAGTCATAAAATAGAATGAAATTGTGTCATTTGCAGAGATGTGGATAGATCTAGACACTTTCATACACAGTGAAATTAAGTCAGAAAGAGAAAGACAAATATTCTTTAATATCTCTTATATGTGGAACCTGGAAAAATGGTATGCTACTGCTAAGTCACTTCAGTCATGTCCGACTCTGGGCGACCCCATAGTTGGCAGCCCACCAGGCTCCCTCATCCCTGGGATTCTCCAGGCAAGAACACTGGAGTGGGTTACCATTTCCTTCTCCAATGGAAAAATGGTATAGGTGAACTTATCTGCAAAACAGAAATAAAGACACAGACACAGAGAATAAACATGTGGATGGATACCAAGAGGGTACGGGGAAAGGTATACTGAACTGGGAGATTGATATTGACAGGTATACACTATTATGTATAAATAGATGACTAATGAGGACCTTCTGTAAAGCAGAGGGAACTCTACTCAATGCTCTGTGGTGACCTATATGGGAAGGAAATCCAAAAAAGAGGGGATGCATAGCTGATTCACTTTGCTGTACAACAGAAACACAACATTGTAAAACAACTATACTCGAGTAAAAATTAATTTTAAAAGACACAAAAAATAATAATATCTGTTTTGCAAAAGACAATGTCACTATCTCAAAAGACATCTGCACCATCATGTTTATTGCAGTATTATTCACAATACCCAAGACATGGAAATAACCTGTGTCCATCAACAGAAGAATGAATTAAGAAGAAATGAGTCAGACAGAGTAAGACAAATACTGTAGATCTTACTCATATGTAGAACCTTAAAAAAACAAAACAAAACAGGTTGCTCTTGCCTTCTAAGACAGACTGCATTCTGCCTATGGAACGTTACTCTCTCTCAATAAACCTACTTTCACTTTATAGAAAAGTAATTTTCATTTATTCAAATATATAAACATTCTACTTTTTTGTTATTTAAGAACAATAAACAAACTTTATATATAAAAATAATGGAAATTAATTTCTAGCTTTTTCTAGTTAAGGAAAAAGGAAGAGTAGAGAAGCATTAGAAAAAAATGACAAGGAAATGCAAGAATACTGAAAGAGGAATGCACACAGATAAGACAAATGCAACGCAATTCCTATGTTCATTACAAGGCTTTTCAGGTGTTGCAGTTTTATAACTACTAAAATAAATCAAAATATTGGGCTACTGAAACTTGTTCTACAAGCCAGATGAAATGATAATTTGGTCAGTGAATACTGGTTCTCTGCCTCTGCCTTAGAAATCAAGAGACATGTTTTCTTTGAGGATAATTTTCAAATCAATGTTAGAAGTAAATAATCAAAAATGCTTACCTATGATGATTAATAGTACATAAAATACATAAAGCTGTGTTGTAAACAACAATAAGAAAAAGTGAAAAGCTCACTAGTCTGGGAGTTGCAACTTAAAAAATTCAATAAATGACTTAGCAGAATTTCACTATGTTTTTGTTTTCATGCCCTCTCAAAATTTAGTGAAATAACTATACAAAGATTCTTACTTCTTAGCAAATTTAAATTGTTCTAATACATGACAAAGGATCATTTGAAATTAAATAACATCTTCTTTACAATTCATTTTTTCTATAAGAATCTGCCCTTTCATTCATCCCCTTTCTCCTTTTTCTTCTTCCCACCCATATTCTTCAACCTAGAATAGAAGAGAATATTAACCATACTTCACAGGTAAGACAAATGAGAAACAAAAATTTACTATATATCATCCACTCATCTGCTGGTTGAAGGTAACTGCATGATATGCTATACTTGTAAATAAAAATCTCACACTAAATATGAAACAAATGGATTAAGTTTATCAGCAAAGTCCACATATTACGATTTACTCTTGAGTTTTTGCTCTTCTTAAAGTTATTCAGTACCACACTTTCTACTATACTTACATTCCAGTCAATATTTGTAAAAAAAAGATGTCTTTTGATTTCATCAACTCCTTCTGAACCTACAAAAATGGAAAGAATTCTTTTACCAGTTTGATTTTTAAAAATCTGGTTACTTGGTCTCCAGATTATTATCTGTAAAACAGGAATACACATATTTTATAGATTTCTTGCAGTAAAAAGTTTATGATTTCTTATCTGATGTTTTATTAATTGGTCCTTTGAATTTAATATGATAAAAAATATCTGGTGTTCATGTTGAAGCACATAGGGTATCATGAAATACTGAAATGCCTTCTGAATCAAATAAAAATCATGTTTAACATAATGTTAAACTTTAGTTAAAAATAGAAAAATAATTTAAGTAGTTTTATTTTCTTCATAATTTAACTTATGACCTCCTATTTATATATCAAATTAAAAATGCAATGAATAAAGTGACTTTGAAATTTCAATACATGGACATAAACAGGATAATAGAATCATATTTGGATCCAGAGAAAGACTACATGAAAGTAGCCAAATAATGAGCAGTTATGGAAACATAATATTTATCTTCATGAATAATAGAAGGAACAAAATAATTATTTTCAAATATATAAAAGGATTTTTCTATACAAGGGAGAATTCTGTGAATTATGTCAAAAGAGACACTCATATGATACACATAATGATATGATATATATTAAATATAAGTCTTGCATAACTAGACTACTTCATTTTTTAATCACAGATAGATTACTGGAATCTTTACATATATAAAATGTAAAAGTCTAGGTATAGATACATAGCAGCAGTAAATGAAGTTAAGCCAGAAAACATAAAGTTGTAATTATCTTCCCAATATAATTATACCTCCCAGTATTTTGTTATAAAAACTAAGAAAATAAACAATACCCAATCTATTTGCTGGATTCCTTTTGAATAGCATCCTTAGAAGACTTTGTGCTTCAGCACTAAGAAACTGAGGCATTCCAAGTTTTGCTCTGGAAAAGAAGATTTCAGAAAATTTCATTTCAATCTAGTCATACTTCTAAACAGAAAAATTCCCCCCAAAAATTAATGAATGCTTTCACAATGGCAAATAATATCCCCTATAAGGTGAAAGGGAAGGAGACAGTGTGAAAATGTTCTTTTGTGTCAAATGGAAACTATAACAAGCTTGTCAAAACTGAAAGCAAGACATTTTTCCCCAAAGGAAAAAAAAGCTTCCACTTACTTTAATATCATATTCATGGTCTCATTTCTGTCTTTACCTTGAAATGGCAGAGTACCAGTAAGCATTTCAAACTAAAACACATAAACACAAAATAAAACAAGTTTAGCACAACTTGGAATATACAATGAAATTCTTTAGGGAAAAAAATGAGATTTGTAAAATGTGATCATCAAATCATGCAGGATCTATATGACAGCAATCAAAAAAGACCAGAAAAGTAGGTCACTTAAGGAAATACACCTCTGGTACCCCACAATACATAGCCTAAATGAGAGATGACACATAGCAAATGAAACCAACCATTATTTCAGTCCTAATTTGGCTAAATTTCCCAAACCAAAGCAATGTGGAAATAGACACAAGGTGTGCATGCTCAGTCGTGTTCAACACTTTGCAAGCCCAGGGACTGGAACCCACCAGGCTTCTCTGTCCATAGGATTCTCTAGGCAAGAATACTGGAGTGGGTTGCCATTTCCCCTCCAGGGGATCTTCCTGACCCAGGGATCAAACCCTTGTCTCCTGCAGCTCCTGCATTAGCAGGTGGATTCTTTACCACTGAGCCATCTGGGAAGCCCTAAACATGAGGCATTATCTTTCAAAACAAAGATAAGCTTTTAAAGAAAACATTTAACAATGAAAGAAACGTAAAAATATTCACTGAGCCATTTCAATTTGTACATGGCATAATGAAAATATTTTCCCTAAAGAGAGTTAACTGCAATGCAGATAACTAGAACATTAAAGAATGGTATTTAAAAAAGTAATTCTATTGGAAAAAGAAAGATCTGAAAATGAAGCTCATTAAAGAGAAAAGTTTTTATATCCCTAATATTTAAATTTCAAGCTGAGATTCAATAATGGGTTTGGCCTCAGTCCTCTGTTGATACTGAACTTAAAACTGCTACTGCTAAGTCACTTCAGTCGTGTCCGACTCTGTGCGACCCCATAGACGGCAGCCCACCAGGCTCCCCTGTCCCTGGGATTCTCCAAGCAAGAACACTGGAGTGGGCTGCCATTTCCTTCTCCGATGTATGAAAGTGAAAATTGAAAGTGAAGTCACTCAGTCGTGTCTGACTCTTGGTGACCCCATGGACTGCAGCCTACCAGGCTCCTCCATCCATGGGATTTTCCAGGCAAGAGTACTGCAGTGGGGTGCCATTGCCTTCTCCGAACTTAAAACCTTAGTTATCTTATCCATTCAACTCTCCTCTTGACGACTGATGACTCAAATTGGTTCCAGTTTCAATCTCCTTCAATCCCCAGCTTTCCCTTCCAAATCTACAGTAGTGTTTCTCAACTGAAGACTGAAGTGATAGGGGTAGGAGTCATAGAAAGGGAATGAAGAAGCAAAATATGGTGTATGGGAATCATCTCTCTCAAGTTCCAGTCCCCTGTCTCCAAACCTAAAGTAATGGTTCTGTCCCAGGAACTGGAGGATTAAAAGGTGGAAATGGAAAGAACAAAAAGAGAAAGAGGACAGTATATTGGAATCACACCTTCCCCTCAAAAAAACTATATACTGGCTGGCAGAATATTTGCTTGTTGTTTTTGTTTCTTTCTGCTTTGTTTTTTTAAGGTCTTCAGATGATTCTGATGCTCTCTCCACTGCCCTCTCCTAATTCATTACTATCAAGGGGTTAAATACGAACCCACAGTAACCTATGCAACATGTTAAAAATAAATTATTTCCTCACTTTCAAAATCAGCTATCCTTCCCAACTATCTTTTCTACTGAACTATCTTTCTTTCAATCCCCTAAAGTTTTAAAGATATCTTTGTTTTTAAACCTTTCTCTCTGCTTTATCTGTGACATTTAATCTGCTACTAAGGTCAGTCATTTCTTCCTTTGAAATGTCTTGAAGATTTCCTTTTTTTATTTTGTAATCTTACAACTGTCTTGCAAGGAGAACTTCTTCGTCTTCCTACTTTTAGTTTCCTCCATTTGCAATCCATATACATAATGCCACCAAGGCTAGTATTAAAATACAATTTTTCTCTAACTACCATCCTGTTTAAGACTTTACAAAAGTTTACAACTCAGAAAATAGCATACAAATGCTTATAGGTTTATAGCTTAATTTCCTCCACCTTCACCCTCATTCTCTACTACTACTCTAGTTAAACTACTTCTCCAGATCTTTCCTAATATTATCACAATATCATCCTTGAGACACAATTATCTGAATTTTATCCATCCTTCAGGGCTTAATTTAAGTTCTGTCTCCTCTGCTTTCCCTATATCAACTTGAATGAATTCTTGTTTGAACTCATAAGGTACTTCCAGACAATTTACTTAGCTATTACGTTTGTTTCCCCAACCAGATGGCATGTCTTCTTAGGCCAAGGAAAATGTCAAATACTGTACTTCCAGACTGTTCCCAATCCATTGCCCTTACCAAATGTCAGGCTTATAATATGCACTTAATATACTGATAAATCATATAGTAATTCACTATATGATAAATCATATAGTGATAATTAGGTAAAAATGGATTATCAAGTTTCTAAAGCAAACTGTATTGCATTCAATAGCTATTCATTTATCGCCCTACTTAACACTACAAACTCTATGATTAATCTTTTACCAAATTAATCAGTCTATATGCTCAATATACTACATATTGTGGAAAAGTAGAACAAGTAGAAGACAGGATTGCTTTCCTTAAGAAGTTTATAATCTTTCTACAGACATGCTTGAAATAATGTGACAATAGATAGTAAACAGTAAGGTGCTACATTCAGTGATACCTAATTAAAATATTATGTACTAATAAACACAGTAGTCTGAAATTTAAAATCTAACAGCTTTTTTTTCTAATTTTTAAATTTGAATAACTTATAAAAGAATGCTGCCATTTACCTTTTAATCAAGCTACTTTAAAACAAATCAGAACACCAAAACCCTAATTCTTATTGTATGACAGCTAGTCAATCACAAATTCTTTAAAAACAATTATGAACTTTTAAAACCCTATTCTCAATAAACACATTCCAACAATCAGATTAAAATTCTAAACAATATTTAATTTATATTGACATAATTTTAAAAACATGTCACTTACCATAAGTACACCATATGACCACCAATCAGCACTCTGGGAATGACCTCTCCTATTCACTACTTCAGGAGCCATATACTCCACTGTACCACAAAATGAGTAGGCTTTCTTCTCTTGATCGACTGATTCCTTGCTGAGTCCAAAATCTATAACAATATTGCACAAAACTATATCTAAAGATTTTCAGAAAATAGAAATACCAAAAGAAACGAAACTATGAATTAAATGTATTCATGGATGGCCTACGATTACCAGTAAGAAAGCTCTTGTGAGACCAATTGACGGAAAGAATGGAGAAAAGCTTGGATTTTACAATACTCTATCAGAGCATTTAAAATTGTGCAATTAAACCTCATTCTAAAAATACATGTTTTCATGTTTATATTAGAATATGATTCAACAACTTTGAAAAGACAAAAATTAAGTCAACACTGTTATAGTAATTTGATTTTTAAAATAGACTAAGTCAAAAATAGATGCTAACTTGCAGATATTAGAAAAGCAAATTTTGCTTTGACATTGGAGAACTTCCATTTTTGCTTTTGGTCTTCAAAGAGCTAAAGTGAGTGAAGTCACTCAGTCGTGTCCGACTCTTTGTGACCCCGTGGACTGTAGCCTACCAAGCTCCTCTGTCCATGGGATTCTCCAGGCAAGAATACTGGAGTGGGTTGCCATTTCCTTCTCCAAGGGGATCTTCCTGACCCAGGGATCGAACCCGGCTTTCCCGCATTGGAGGCGGATGCTTTAACCTCTGAGCCACCAGGGAAGCCCTCAAAGAGCTAAAGGTACATAAAAATCAATCTTATCTCCATATACTTACAATAAAAATAATAATAATAAAAGAAAATTTTAAAAAAATACACTAAAAAATGGAAAGGTGAAATTTTAAAAGTCCTATTTGTAATACCACCAAAAACTCACATTAAATCCCATAAAAGCATACAAAGTATGTATATGCAAGATCAGCATGATAAAAACTATAAACATCAATGAAAGGAATCAGAGTAGATCTAAGTAAATGGAGAGAGATATTGGTCACAGTTTGGAAGATTCAATGTTGTTAAAGATGTCAATTCTCCCAAAACTGATCTACAGAGTCAATGAAACATTAATAAAAATCTCAGCAAGATGTTTTTTGCAAAAATCAACAAGCTGAATTTAAAATTTATATAAAAAGACAAAGGAAACAGAAAAGCCAAAAAAATGTGGAAAAAAAAAAAAGGAAATTCAAGGAATCATACTACCTGACTTCAATACTTACTATAAAACTATAGTAATCAAGACAGTGTTGTACTGGAGAACTGACATACATACTTAGTTCTGCTATGATGCTCGTCTTAAAAATGCAAATTTGTTCCAATATAATTTATATCTTACTGTTACCTTTCAGAGATTTGCACCACTCCACAAAGGTCCTTTGCTGTACTATTTTCTGACAAAACTAATATTTAACACTAGAATTTGCTTGGTGACTAACATGAGTTTAATTTTTCAGGTTGGTTTATGTGCAATTTTATCCACAAGAAACACTGGGTAAAACACTAGAAAACTGTACCTAGTTAAACCAAGCCAAGCAGAAATACATACACGAACATCAGCATATCACATGTGTTATGAGCTACTCCTGTATTAGAACTCCCAATTCCAGATAATCTACCTTCCACCTTTTTACAATAATGTACAATCTGCAATCTTTCCCATTTTACAAGCAAATTTCAAGATTTTTTTCAAGGTAGTATACCATATTTATTGCTGTTCAGTTGCTCAGTCATGTCGTGTTAAGGATGCCATAGACTACAGCACTCCAGGCTTCCCTGTCCTTCACCATTTTCTGGAGCTTGCTCAAACTCATGTCCATCGAGTTGATGATGCTGACCAACCATCTTATCCTCTGTCATCCCATTCTCCTACCTTCAATCTTTCCACATAAGGGTCTTTTCTAATGAGTCAGCTCTTCGCATCAAGTGGCCAAGTACTGGAGCTTCAGCTTCAGCATCAGTCTTTGCAATGAATATTCAGGGTTGATTTCTATTAGGATTGACTGGTTTGATTTCCTTGCATTCCAAGGGCCTTTCAGGAGTCTTCTCCAACACCACAGTTCAAAAGCATCACTTTTTTGGCCCTCAACCTTCCTTAAGGTCCAGCTCTCCTATCCATACATGACTTCTGGAAAAATCAGAGCTTTGACCATACAGACCTTGGTCAGCAAAGAAATGTCTCTGCTTTTAAATATGGTGTCTAGATTTGTCATAGCTTTTCTTCCAAGGAGCAAGCGTCTTTTAATTTCATGGCTGCAGTCACCATCTGCAGTGATTTTGGAGCCTGAGAAAATAAAGTCTGTCACTGTTTCCATTGTTTCCCCATCTATCTTCTATGAACTGATAGGACCAGATGCCATGTTCTTCATTTCTTGAATGTTGAGTTTTAAGCCAGGATTTGCACTCTCCTCTTTTCACCTCAATCAAGAGGTTCTTTAGTTCTTCTTTGCTCTCTGCCATAAAGGGTGGTGTCATCTGCATATCTGAGGTTATTGATATTTCTCCCTGTAGTCTTGAATCCAGCTTGTGATTTATCCAGACAGACATTATGCATGATATACTCTGCATATAAGATAAATAAGCAGGGTGACAATATACAGCCTTGACATACTCCTTTCCCAATTTGAAACCAGTCCATTGTTTCATGTCTGGTTCTAACTGCTACTTCTTGACCTGAATACAGATTTCTCAGGAGGCAAGTCAGGTGACCTGGTATTCCCATCTCTTTCAGAATTTTCCACAGTTTGTGTGATCCACACAAAGGCTTTAGCATAGTCAATGAAGCAGAAGTAGATGTTTTCCTGGAATTCTCTTGCTTTTTCTATGATCCAACAGATGTTTGCAATTTGATCTCGGGTTCCTCTGCCTTTTCTAAATCCAGCTTGAACACCTGGAAGCTTTCAGTTCACATACTGTTGAAGCCAAAATCACTATAGATGGTGACTGCAACCATGAAATTAAAAGATACTTGCTCCTTGGAAGAAAAGATATGACAATTCTAGATACCATATTAAAAAGCAGAGATATTACTTTGCTGACAAAGTTTCATCTAGTCAAAGCTATGGTTTTTTCAGGAGTCATGTATGCATGTGAGAGTTGGACCATAAAAAAGCTGAGCACCAAAAAATTGATGCTTTTCAATGGAGGTGTTGGAGAAGACTCTTGAGAGTCCCTTGAACTGCACAGAGATTCAACCAGTCAATCCTAAAGAAAGCAACCCTGAATATTTATTGGAAGGACTGCCACTGAAGCTGAAACTCCAATAATATGGACACCTGATGCAAAGAACTGACTCACTGGAAGAGACCCTGATGCTGGGAAAGTTTGAAGGCAGGAAGAGAAGGGGATGACAGAGGATGAGATGGTTGCAAGGCATCACCGACTTGATGGACATGAATTTGAGCAAGCTCTGTATTGGTAATGGACAGGGAAGCCTGGTAAACTGCAGTCCATGAAGTCACAAAGAGCCAGACACAACTGAGCGACTGAATTGATAACAGAACTGGGTATATATTGCCAGCTGATTTCTGACAAAGGTGTAAAAGCAACTTCATGGGGGAAAAAATGGTCAGTCTTTTTAACAAATAGTGCTAGAATAACAGGGTATCAATATATAAAAGTCTGCTTAAAGGCAGAAACTGGAGAGGAACGAGAGACACCCTTGAGAGTGTGAAAGGGAAGAGTGAGAAAGCTGACTTGAAATCCAACATTTTAAAAACTCAGATCATGGAACACAATCCTATCACTTTATGACAAAGAGAGGGGGAAAAAGTGGAAACCATGACAGATTCTATTTGTTTGGGCTACAGAATTGCTGTGGACGGTGATTGCAGCCATGAAATTAAAAGATGCTTGCTCCTTGGAAGGAAAGCTTTGACAAACCTAGACAGCGTATTAAAAAGCAGAGACATCACTTTGCTGTCAAAAGTCTGTATAGTCAAAGCTATGGTTTTTCCAGTGTCATGTACGGATGTGAGAGTTGGACCATAAAGAAGGCTGAATGCTGAAGAATTGATGCTTTTGAACTGTGGTGTTGGAGAAGACTCTTGAAAGTTCCCTGGACTGCAAAGAGACCAAACCAGTCAATCCTAAAGGAAATCAATCCTGAATATTCATTGGAAGGATTGGGTGTTGAAGCTCCAATACTTTGGCCACCTGTTGTGAAAAGCTGACTCATTGGAAAAGACCCTGATGAAAGATTGAAGACCAAAGGAGAAGCGGGAGGCAGAGAACAAGATGGTTAGATAACATCACAAACTCAATGGACACAAATTTGAGCGACCTCTGAGACACAGTGGAGGACAGAGGAGCCTGGTGAGTTGTAGTCCATGAGGTTGCAAAGAGTCAGACACAACTCAGTGACTGAAAACAACAACACAAAAATCCATCCTCTACCATAAATAAACATTAACTCAAAGTGAATCATAGAACTAAGTGTAAAACTTAAAACTGTAAAATTTTTAAAAAGAAATATAGAAGAAAATCTTTGTTATCTTTAGTTAGGCAAAGATTTCTTAGATACAATTGTAAAAGTATAATCCATAAAAGAAAAAAGCTGATAACTGGATTTTATCAAAGTCAAAACATGCTCTTCAAAATACACTGCTGAGAAAATTAAAAAGAAGCTACAGACTGGGAGAAAATATGTGAAAATCACATATTATACAAAGTACTTGTACTCAGGGTATATTTTTTAAATCTCATAAGTCAATAATAAGACAAATTGTCCAATTTTTTAATGGGCAAAAATTCTGAACAGATATTTCTACCAAGAAACACATGAAAGATGCTCAATGTCACCATTTATTAAGGAAATGCAAATTAAAATCACAATGAGATATTACCATATGCCTTTTAGAGGAGGTAAAGTCAAAAATACTGACCATGTAATGGCAAGGATACAGAGTGGCAGAGCTCTCACACATCACTGATAGATATGCAAAATGATACAACTACTCTGGAAAACAGTTTAGTGGCTTCTCATTAAGTTAAACATACACTTCCCATATGACCAACTAATCCCACTACTTTGGTAATTACTGAATGGAAATAAAAATTTATGTTCACATAAAATCTGTACAAAAACATTTATAGTGGCTTTATTTGCCACTGTCTAAAACAGGAAACAACCCACATGCCCCTTAATTGGGAACTAGATAAGCGATCCATGGTACCATCATAAAATGGAATACAACTCAGCAATAAAAAAATTTATTGATACACACAATATGTATGAATCTCAAATGTACTATGCTAAGTAAATAAAGCAAGATTCAAAATATTTTATACTGTCTTCCTCTAACTATTTCATTTTGTGGAAAAGCCAAAACTACAGAGCCAGAAAGCAGATTTGTGGTTGTCAAGGGTAAAGGGAGAACTAATTTATAATGTTAAATTCTAGGAGGTGAGATAACTGTCTTCTATCTTGATGCTGGTGGTAGTTATAAGACTGTATTTTCTCAAAGCTTGCAGAACTGTACACAAAAAACATAATTAAAAAAAATAACCTTTTCTATTTTGAGACAACTGTAGGTTCACATGCAATTATATGAAATACTACAGAAATCCTATTTACCCTTAAGCCAGTCCCCCCCATGCTAATATCTTACAAAACTATGTTATGACATTACAACCACAATAATGACAATGATGCACTCAAGATATGAATTCCATTATCACAAGAATTTGAACAATATGCTTTAAACTATGTAAATTATATATTCTATAAATGAAAAAAGTTATAAACCCTATATTTTTATTGTAAAATGAAAAAAATAATACTTAATTTTAAGGCCCCTTGAAAATGATTTTCTAACCATATTCAATATTTTCATTTAAAAATTACTTATTCTTATATAATAATTGAGTGCATTATGATTTTCACTGTAATTTTTAAAAATCTTTTTATTGTACTACCAGGTTCTTTTTCTATATTTTAAGGCTCTTTAACTCTACAATTCCATTTCAAAATTAAATGTAATAAAACCCAGTCTCTAAGGTCAGTTCAGCTGAATATAACAACATAGTTTATGGAAAAGAACATTGGCTTATTTGGCCATTCCGGAGAGAGGGAAGAGGGGGATAAAAACTATCTCTGTTACTTTTCAGAGATTTACATCACTCTGTAAAGGTCCTTTGCGGTACTACTTCTGACAAAACCGGCATGTAACACCAGAATTTGCTTGGTAATCAACTGACAAAATTTTTTATACTAAAGGTTAGCTACGAGATTGAATAAGACATATGTTAATCAGCGGTTTTTCCAAACCACTAATTTGAAAAGAAAATGAAGAAATAAGCTATATAAAGGGTTCAGGGTGGGGCTATGTTTGAGGAGGGAGTATATCTTTGTTTCTTTACATGACTCTTTTAAAGACTTTAAATTTCTAAGTGAAAGTGAAGTCACTCAGTCATGCTCCACTCTTTGCGACCCCATGATATGTAGCCTGCCAGGATTCTCCATCCATGGGATTTTCCAGGCAAGAATACTGGAGAGGTTATCATTTCCTTTTCCTGGGGATCTTCCCAACCCAGGGATGGATCCTGTGTCTCCCACATTGCAGGCAGACTCTTCACCATCTAAGCCACCTTCAAAAGCATGCCCAAAATACAGTATGAGTATCTGCTGCTGCTGCTAAGTTGCTTCAGTCATGTCCCACTCTGTGCGACCCCACAGACGGCAGCCCACCAGGCTCCCCCATCCCTGGGATTCGCCAGGCAAGAATACTGGAGTGGGTTGCCATTTCCTTCTCCAATGCATGAAAGTGAAAAGTGAAAGTGAAGTCACTCAGTTGTGTCCAACTCTTAGCGACCCCATGGACTGCAGTCTACCAGGCTCCTCCATCCACTGGATTTTCCAGGCAACAGAACTGGGGTGGGGTGCCATTGCCTTCCCCGTATGAGAATCTACTATATGTAAACTATTACAGATGAATGCATTTGCAGGGCAGGAATAGAGATGCAGATGGAGGACTGGTGAAAACAGCAAGGGAAGGAGAGGGTGGGACGAGCATTAACATATAAATACTTCCATGTGTAAAATAGAAAGCTACTGGGAAGCTGCTGTATAGCACAGGGAGTTGAGCTCAATGCTTTGTGATGGCCTAAATTCTGAAAGATGACGCTGTGAAAGTGCTACACTCAATATGTCAGCAAATTTGGAAAACTCAGCAGTGGCCACAGGACTAGAAAAGGTAAGTTTTCACTCCAATCCCAAAGAAAGGCAATGCTAAAGATTGCTCAAACTATCGCTCAATTGCACTCATCTCACACGCTAGTAAAGTAATGCTCAAAACTCTCCAAGCCAGGCTTCAGCAATACGTGAACCATGAACTTCCAGATGTTCAAGCTGGTTTTAGAAAAGGCAGAGGAACCAGAGATCAAATTGCCAACATCCCCTGGATCATCAAAAAACCAAGAGTTCTAGAAAAACATCTATTTCTGCTTTATTGACAATGCCAAAGCCTTTGACTGTGTGGATCACAATAAACTGTGGAAAATTCTGAAAGATATGGGCATTCCAGACCACCTGACCTGCCTCTTGAGAAACCTATATGCAGGTCAGGAAACAATAGTTAGAACTGGACATGGAACAACAGACTGGTTCCAAATAGGAAAAGAAGGACGTCAAGGCTGTATATTGTCACCCTGCTTATGTAACTTATATGCAGAGTACATCATGAGAAACGCTGGGCTGCAAGAAGCACAGGCTGGAATCAAGATTGCTGGGAGAAATATCAATAATCTCAGATATGCAGATGACACCACCCTTATGGCAGAAAATGAAGAGGAACTAAAAAGCCTCTTGATGAAAGTGAAGGAGAGTGAAAAAGTTGGCTTAAAGCTCAACATTCAGAAAACGAAGATCATGGCATCCGGTCCCATCACTTCATGGGAAATAGATGGGGAAACAGTGGAAACAGTGCCAGACTTTATTTTGGGGGGCTCCAAAATCACTGCAGATGGTGACTGCAGCCATGAAATTAAAAGACTCTTACTCCTTGGAAGAAAAGTTATGACCAACCTAGATAGCATATTCAAAAGCAGAGAGATTACTTTGCCAACAAAGGTCTAGTCAAGGCTATGGCTTTTCCAGTGGTCATGTATGGATGTGAGAGTTGGAGTGTGAAGAAAGCTGAGTGCCGAAGAATTGATGCTTTGGAACTGTGGTGTTGGAGAAGACTCTTGAGAGTCCCTTGGACTGCAAGGAGATCCAACCAGTCCATTCTGAAGGAGATTAGCCCTGGGATTTCTTTGGAGGGGATGATGCTGAAGCTAAAACTCTAGTAGTTTGGCCACCTCATGCAACGAGTTGACTCATTGGAAAAGACTCTGATGCTGGGAGGGATTGGGGGCAGGAGGAGAAGGGGATGACAGAGGATGAGATGGCTGGATGGCATCACTGACTCGATGGACATGAGTCTGAGTGAACTCCGGGAGTTGGTGATGGGCAGGGAGGTCTGGCGTGCTGTGATTCATGGGCTCGCAAAGGGTCGGACACGACTCAGTGACTGAACTGAACTGAACAGAAAAGGGTGGGATGGGAGTTTAAAGAGGGAGAGTATATATGTATACATATAGCTGTTGCACTTGGCTGTACAGCAGAAACACAAATGTAAGGCAATTATACTCGCAATAAAAAATAATAAATGAAAAACATAATTTCAATGACTAATTTTCAGATAGCCATAAAAATTACTTAAAACTTTTTGTAATGTACACATTTTTCCTTAAATATTCAGCTCAAGTACTGTGTGATTTAATTTTTGACACTGTATATTTTTTCTTCTCCTTTCTTTATAGAAATTACTTCTGAATTTTGTCTCTCAGAAGTGATTCTGGTGACTCCAGATTACCTTTCCTACCCAGATTTGTGATACTGTAACACCCATCCTTGTTCAAATCCCTGACCCATCCATGGCACCTTCTCCTCACACTAGATTCTCAGTCTGCCCCTTCATGTATTTTCATTTCCAAGACTAAGGGTTCTTAATCGAGCTAATGTCTTAGAGTTATTAGTTCCTTTGCCTAAAAAGAGACCAGACCACCTTACCTGCCTCCTGAGATATCTGTATGCAAGTCAAGAAGCAACAGTTAGAATGGGACATGGAATAAAGGATTGGTTCCAAATTGGGAAAGGAGTACATCAAGGCTGTATTATACTGTCACTCTATTTATTTAACTTATATGCAGAGTACATCATGCAAAATGCCAGGCTGGATGAAGCACAAGCTGGAATCAAGATTGCAGGGAGAAATATCAATAATCTCAGAAATGCAGATGACATCACCCCTATGGCAAAAAGCAAAGAGAATTAAAGAGCCTCTTGATGAAAGTGGAAGAGGAGAGTGAAAAAGCTGGCTTAAAATTCAACGTTCAAAAAATGAAGATCATGGCATCCAATTCCATCACTTCATGGAAAATAGATTGAGAAACAATGGAAACAGTGACAGACTTTATTTTGGGGGATTCCAAAATCACTGCAGATGGTGACTGCTGCCATGAAATTAAAAGATGCTTGCTCCTTGGAAGAAAAGCTATGACCAATCTAAACAGCCTATTAAAAGGCAAAGAGAGATACTACTTTGCCAACAAAGGTCCCTTTAGTGAAAGCTATAGTTTTTCCAGTAGTCATATATGGATGTGACAGTTGGACCATAAGGAAAGCTGAATACTGAAGAATTGATGCTTTTGAACTTTGGTGTTAGAGAAGACTCTTGAGAGTCCTTTGGACTGCAAGGAGATTCAACCAGTCCATCCTAAAGGAAATCAGTCCTGAATATTCATTGGAAGGGCTGATGCTGAAGCTGAAGCTCCAATCCTTTGGCCACCTGATGTAAATAACTGACTCACTGGAAAAGACCCTGATGCTGGGAAAGATTGAGGGCAGGAAAAAAAGGGGACAACAGGATGAGATGGTTGGATGGCATCACCAACTCGATGGACATGAGTCTGAGCAAGCTCTTGGAGTTGGTAATGGACAGGGAAGCCTGGCATGCTGACAAAGAGTCGGACACAACTGAGCGACTAAACTGAACTGAATTGAAAAAGAGAACTTGAATGGCTCACTGAAAGTACTATATATGACTCAGGACTTTTACCAGACTGGCCAAAGCATGCAAACCTGAAAAAGAAAAGCTGAAATCAGGAAGAGACAGCTGTGGAATGTTTCTGTCTGCAGACAACATGACTTATGTTTCATCTATAAATTCCACAGGTTGCTGATAAAAATGAGTAACACAGTTCACCAAATAAAAGACCAGAATAGTGAAAAGCAGAGATAAGGGATGACTTACTCTTCCAGATCAGATTTTAAACTGTATTATAAGCAGTTGTATTTAAAACCTGAGTGTCTAAAAAGCTATTAAAGTAGGTATTTAGAAGTTTTAAAAAGAAAACATAGCAACCAGAGACAGTTCAAATCAACTCTGTTCAATTTATAATTTTTAATAGGAAGTAATGAGTAAACTTTTTTCTAAACCAGGCAAGTCATGTAATATAGTTTATTTTTACAAAAACTAGTAGATGGTATTCCAGCAAAAAAAAAGAAAAAAAAAAAGAAAGGCTAAGACATAAAAACAATATAAATAATATATTAGGAAGTATACATATATTTCGGGAACATTCACTGTCATTCTACTGATCTTCACTATACAAACATAATTCCAGTATGAGGTTAATCAGGCTCAAAGCACAGTCATATAAAGGAACTTTTCTATAGTCTGCTGCTATTCCAGAGTAATCTGTTAAAAAGTCTATTCCTCTTTGGATGATTTTTAAAGTGAACAGGTAAAGAAAAAAAAGTATCTTCTAAAAAAAAGATAATCTTCTAATATTATTCTTGGGAAACTTAGAATGCTGAGGAAGACCATAACTAGAAAAGACATTCCTAAATCACTTGGGATCACTGGTATCAAAGACAAATAGCAAATAGCACTTTTGATGACAGTATTCAAAACGGAAGGAAGGGGAGGGAAGGAAGGAGGAAACAGGCACAGCACATAAGAAAGGAAGAAAAAAGAGAAAGAAAGGAAGAATAAAAAGAAAAAGGAAAGAAAAAACTGAAATGTCTTAAAATACATGCTTGCTATGAGGTATCTTTAACCAACCACACTGGATTATGGAAAGGTTAAACTCCAAATTAGGTTATAATCATTAAACTGTAAATTAGCTAGTATTTATCCTTGCGCACTTTCTTTAAAGAAATATTGGTGTCACTTTAAAGGAATACAGACTGAATTATTTAAAAATATACATAAATTACAGTTTCTTTCCATTATAAGCCTTGAGTCCTTTGCTTATAAATTAACATTGATTCTAAACATTTTTTACTCCTAAGCCAATTTAAGCCCAAAAGATATAACAGCAAAGTTCATATTATAAGACTAAATATTAATCGAGTTGATATCATTATTCACCCAATTAACCTTAATGTAGAAGAGAGATAAAGGTAGAATTTATTCTACTCTTTCCCCACTTTCCTTCCTCGCCTGAGACACTACAAGCATAATTTATTAAGAAAAATGAAAAGAATTAAATATAATTAGCTTTGAATTAAAGATTGTTATAAAATTAAAAAATATATATTTTGTATAAAATTTCAAAACTCTGCTGTTCTCTCTTCATATTTTTCTTCCTTGTTCTCTTGTGTGTGCATGCTAAATCACTTCAGTCATGTCTGACTCTTTGCAACCCTATGGATTGTAGCCTGCCAGGCTACTTGCTCTGTCCATGGGATTCTCCAGGCAAGAATACTGGAGTGTATTACATGCCCTCCTCCAGAGGATGTTCCTGACCCAAGGATCAAACCCACTCTGAATCTGTTTAAATCTGCTTTGATTGTCTCATGTATGAGAAAGATACCCAGGCTGTGAGTCAGTAAGATTTACTACTTTACTTGAACTTTGTCACATTTACTTGAGCTTTCAACAACTTCATACTTTACTTTTACACTGAAGTGGTATACTTAAGAATTTAAAGCAAAATTCTGAAAGAGATGAGAATACCAGACCACCTGATCTGCCTCTTGAGAAATCTGTATGCAGGTCAGGAAGCAACAGTTTGGACTGGACATGGAACAACAGACTGGTTCCAAATAGGAAAAGGAGCATGGTGAGGCTGTATATTGTCACCCTACTTATTTAACTTATATGCAGAGTACATCATGAGAAACGCTGGGCTGCAAGAAGCACAAGCTGGAATCAAGATTGCTGGGAGAAATATGAATAACCTCAGATATGCAGATGACACCACCCTTATGGCAGAAAATGAAGAGGAACTAAAAAGCCTCTTGATGAAAGTGAAGGAGAGTGAAAAAGTTGGCTTAAAGCTCAATATTCAGAAAACTAAGATCATGTCATTTGGTCCCATCACTTCATGGGAAATAGATGGGGAAACAGTGGAAACAGTGTCAGACTTTATTTTTTTGGGCTCCAAAATCACTGCAGATGGTGATTGCAGCCATGAAATTAAAAGATGCTTACTCAGTGGAAGGAAAGTTATGACTGTTAGGGACCAAACGACAGTCTCTAGGACCTGAGTCATGTTTACCAGAAAGAGACAGGATATGCGCTCATCCTGCCTGGCCAATCATGTAACGCCAGCTACTCCTGTAACTGAGACAAAGAACTGCCTGTATATAAGCCGCCATACTCCTTTGTTCGCGGCTCTTGTCAGAGTCCCTTGTGTGGGATGAGACTTGGGCCCTAGTGCGCTAGGAATAAACAAACTCCCTTCTTGCGTTTGCAATACTGTGGTGGACTTGCTCTCTCGGTCGGTTCGGAGATACGGGCTCAGAGCATAACATCCGGGGGCTCGTCCGGGATCTCCGTCCCGCCGGGGAGGACAACTCTCCTGGTAGAAGGGAATAACCTCGTTAGGAGATAAGAGCTCTGAGCACCGGTGCTAACGTTGCAGAAACCCAGATTAAGTCCAGGGCCTAGTATCTTACTGGGGAGGCATCTGGCTGTAAAGTGCAGAGGCAAGTCAGCATAAGGCTGGGGCCTGGTTTCGTGCTGGGGAGGCAGCTGGCTCTGATACTGGATTAAGTCAGCGTAAGGCCGGGGCCTGGCTTTGTGCTGGGGAGGCAGCTGGCTCTGATACTGGATTAAGTCAGCGTAAGGCCGGGGCCTGGTTTCATGCTGGGGAGGCAGCTGGCTCTGTGAACATCCTGCAGGTAAGATTGAGTGCATTGTCGGTGGCCACCTTGTGTTTGTTATCTGTTTGTCTATTTGTGGTGTCTGTGCTGCTCTTTGTGTGCTCTGTTGGCTCCCAGTGTACTTTTCTGTGATCATGGGACAAACAACTTCTACTCCTTTATCTCTTATGATTAACCACTTCTCTGATTTCAAGTCTAGAGCTAATCTTTCGTTACTGGTAAAGAAGAGCAAACTGGTGACTTTCTGTTCTGTCGAGTGGCCCACCTTTGACGTCGGATGGCCACAAGAGGGAACCTTCAATCACCAAATTATCCAGGCAGTTAAAGAGAGGGTGCTTACTCCTAGTCCTGCCGGGCACCCAGATCAGACTCCCTACATTCTGGTCTGGCAGGATCTAGTGAGGAACCCGCTGGAATGGCTTAAACCCTTTGTTCTCGCTCCTCCTAAACCTCCCCGTCCCTCTTCCCCAACTCCAACCTCACCAAGCCCACAGGTGTTAGTAATGAAGGCTTCTGAAGAAAAAGAAGAAAAAAAGGACGAAAATTGACCAAAGCCGGTATTCCAGGAATCTTCTCTGTATCCTAATCTGATAGATCTGGAGACCGAATTGTTCCCACCCCCGTATGTGGATCCACATCCACCCTTGCTTTCACAGGTTTCATCGGGAGAAGCCAGGAGGAGAACCGAGCCTTCAGCTCATCCCAGAGAAGGGGGCCCCGCCCAGGGAACTCGGGGAAAAACAAGAGAAATGGCCAATGTAGCAGAAGAAGACCCAGAAGTCCCCTCCTCCACTGTTCATGTGTTTCCGGTCCGGGCGGGACCAGCCAGAGAAGGTGGAGAGCGGACGTATCAGTATTGGCCCTTTTCCACTAGTGATTTGTACAATTGGAAAACCCAGACACCCTCCTTCTCTGAAAAACTGCAGGGTCTTATTGATCTTTTAGAGTCTATCCTTTTTACTCATAATCCCACTTGGGATGATTGTCAGCAACTGTTACAGGTGCTTTTCACTACAGAAGAGCGCGAGCGGATCCTGTCAGAAGCTCGAAAGAATGTGCCAGGGGTGGATGGGAGGCCCACAATACAGCCTAACCTCATTGAGGAAGGATTCCCCTTGGTGCGACCCAACTGGGACTTTGTACGCACTCAAGGTAGGGAGCGTCTCCGGGTATACCGTCAGACTCTTATGGCCGGCCTTAGAGCGGCCGCCAGAAAGCCAACTAATTTGGCCAAAATAAATTCAGTGAGGCAGGAACCAAATGAGAGCCCAGCAGCCTTCCTTGAAAGGATAATGGAAGCTTTTAGACAGTATACCCCTATGGACCCACAGGCAGATGAGTCACGAACGGCAGTTATGTTAGCATTTGTAAATCAAGCAGCCCCTGATATTAGAAAGAAAATTACAAAAGATAGAGAGGTTAAATGAACAATCCTTGCAAGATCTAGTGAGGGCAGCCGAGAGAGTTTTTAATCATAGAGAGACCCCAGAAGAGAGAGAGGACCACATTAAAAAAAAAAAAAATTTACAGCTGAAAAAAACCGTAAAAATAAAAAAGAGCTGGCCCAGATATTTTTTGCTGGGGTTGAAAACAAAAACAGTTCCAGAAAGGAAAAAAACTGGACTCAAAAACTGAAGAAAAAATGACAAGGCGTAAGTTTGAGAAAAACCAATGTGTGTTTTGTAAAGAGTTTGGACATTGGAAAGATAAATGCCCCAAGAAAAATCTAAAAGAGGGGCCCAAGAACCCCAAGAACGAGACTCCCTCTCCAGACAGTCATATCCTCTACGCGGGTGAGGATAGCGACTAGGGGGGTCAGGGCTTGAAGCCCCTCCCCGAGTCCTGGGTAACTATAAATGTGGAGGGGAAACCGGTTGGCTTCATGGTGGACACGGGAGCCCAATACTCAGTCCTAAACCAAAAAGATGGACCCATGTCTAAGAAAAGTAGCTGGGTGCAGGGAGCAACTGGGACTAAACGATATGGATGGACTACAAAATGGCATGTGAACTTGGGGGCCCACCAGGTGACCCATTCTTTTCTAGTGATACCTGAGTGTCCAGCGCCCTTGTTGGGAAGGGATTTACTGTCTAAAGTAAATGCCCAAATTCATTTCGACCACGGACAAGTGTCGGTTTTAGATGGGACCGGGCATCCTCTTCAGGTCTTGTCTCTGGCATTAAAAGATGAATACAGACTCTACTTGCCAGAGGCCCCAGCGACAATAAGCCCTGAAGTACAACCATGGGTTCAAAGATACCCTCAGGCCTGGGCTGAAACTGCAGGAATGGGACTAGCCAAACAGAGGCCCCCTATCATTGTGGAACTGAAAGCCAGTGCTTCCCCGGTGAGGGTACGGCAGTATCCCATGAGTCAAGAGGCTCGACAAGGAATTACTCCTCATATACAATGCCTCATAGACGCTGGGGTCCTGAAAGGGTGCCGGTCCCCATGGAACACTCCCCTGTTGCCTGTGAAAAAGCCTGAGGGAACTGATTTTAGACTGGTTCAAGATCTACGAGAAGTCAACAAACGGGTGAGTGATATTCATCCTATGGTTCCTAACCCTTACACATTGCTAAGCAACTTGCCTCCAAACTACATTTGGTACACTGTTTTAGATTTAAAAGATGCCTTTTTCAGTTTGCCTCTTGCCCCTGCAAGCCAAGAGATCTTTGCCTTTGAATGGCAGGAAGACGGTGGTCAGACCCCTGTGCAGCTGACATGGACTCGCTTACCAGAGGGTTTCAAAAACTTGCCCACGTTATTTAATGAGGCCCTGGACGAAGACCTCTGTGAGTATCGGGTTGAACACCCTACCATTGTTTTATTACAATATGTTGATGACCTTATGCTGGCGGCGGCTACAGAGAAAGAGTGCCAAGAGGCAACAGGTGACCTTCTCCAAACCTTGGGGACTTTAGGTTACCGGGCTAGTGCCAAAAAGGCCCAGATTGCCAAGCAAGAGGTTACATACCTCGGTTATAAGATAAAACAGGGCCAGAGGTGGCTAACACAGGCTATGAAAGAAACCATCCTCCAGATCCCTGAGCCGGCTAACCCTAGACAAGTGAGAGAATTTCTGGGAACGGTGGGATATTGCCGGTTATGGATCTTGGGGTTTGCAGAAAAGGCCAAGCCCCTATATGAGGGGACCAAAGAAAACAAGGACTGGAAATGGACTGAGCCAATGAAAGAGGCCTTCCAAGAGCTCAGGTGAGCCTTGCTAGAAGCTCCTGCCCTTGCCCTCCCTGATCCATCTAAGCCTTTCCAATTATTTGTAGATGAAAAGTGGGGGATAGGAAAAGGGGTACTAACACAGAGATGGGGACCATGGAAGCGACCTGTAGCTTACCTTTCCAAGAGACTGGACCCAGTGGCAGCCAGATGGCCACCTTGCCTCCGTATCATCGCGGCCACCGCGCTCTTAGTCCACGATGCTGATAAACTGACTTATGGACAGAGACTCTTGGTCTACACTCCTCATGCCATAGAGAGAGTTTTAAAGCAACCCCCAGGTAAATGGATTTCTAATGCCCGCTTGACGCACTACCAGGCCTTGCTACTTGACACCCCACGGATTCATTTCCAAACGCCCTGCACTCTAAATCCGGCCACTCTTTTGCCCAATCCGGGGGAAAATAGCCCCCTCCATGATTGTGATGAGATACTGGCCGGGGTAACAGCAATGCGAAAGGACTTAACCTATACTCCACTGGATAACAGTGAGCTAAAATGGTTCACAGACGGCAGCAGTTATGTAAAAGATGGACAGAGACGGGCGGGAGCCGCAGTAGTAGATGACTCTGGACAGACGATATGGGCAGAGGCCCTTCCACCGGATACCTCAGCACAAAAGGCAGAGTTAATTGCCCTGATTCAAGCATTAGAGAGAGCCAAAAGAAAAAGAATAACTATTTTCACTGACAGTTGCTATGCTTTTGGCACGGTACACATCCAGGGCCCGATATATCGGGAACGGGGGTTTTTGACAGCTGAAGGAAAAGAAATTAAAAACTTGCCTGAAATCCGTAGACTTTTAGAGGCTGTACAGATGCCTCAGGCTGTGTCAATAGTACACGTACCTGGACATCAGAAGGGTGACAGCCCCACGGCACGAGGGAATTGTGCTGCAGACCTGGCAGCTCGAAAAGTAGCTGATAAAGATTTCATCACCCCTGTGTTGGCGATCGGACTTCCACCTCCAGGTATGGGAACTCTGCCCCCAACCCCTGAGTATTCATCCACAGACTTTGCTTGGATCCAAAAACACACCAACCTTCAAAAAGATAAAGATGGATGGTACCGAGACTCAGACGGCTACTTGATACTCCCTGCTCAGTTGGGATGGCAACTATGTGAGCATTTGCACTTGTCTACTCATCTGGGAGAAAAGAAGACTCTGATGCTCTTTCAAACTGTGCACCTGCGATTTCCCCGGCACCAGACAACTGTAAAGAACATAGTGCATGCTTGTAAGGCGTGTCAACAGATGAGGCCAGGAAAAGGACAACATGCAGGACTGAGGTATCAGGGAGAAGGACCAGGGCAACACTGGGAAATAGATTTCACCGAGGTAAGGCCAGGCAAGTATGGTTACCGGTACTTGTTAGTGTTGGTGGATACCTTCTCAGGGTGGGTGGAAGCTTTTCCTACAAAGGGAGAAACCGCGATGATAGTGGCAAAAAAGATTTTAGAAGAAATAGTTCCCAGGTTTGGCCTGCCAGTGACCATCGGCTCTGATAATGGACCTGCCTTTGTGAGTCAAATAGTTCAGAGCCTTGCCCTAGCCCTGGGGACTAAATGGAAGTTACATTGTGAATACAGTCCACAGAGCTCAGGGCAAGTAGAAAGAATGAATCGGACTCTAAAAGAAACTTTAACTAAATTGGCTATAGAGACTGGCGGGGACTGGGTGACCCTCCTTCCCTTCGCCCTCTTCCGTGCGCGTAATACTCCTTATCAACTTAATTTGACCCCATTTGAGATTCTGTATGGGAGACCTCCCCCTGTATGTCCAATATTTGAAGGGAAGAAACTACCGCCTCCCACGTTGGGGCAACTCCAAGAGGCCTTGATGGCCTTAAGCAAGATGCACTCTCGTGTCTGGAAACTGCTCCGGGAAATACATGTGGGTCAAAATAAGGGAACTATTCCCTCACATGACACTGGCCCAGGAGACTGGGTGTGGGTCAAAAGGCACCAAACCAAGGCAATAGAACCCAAATGGAAGGGTCCTTATGTTGTTCTTCTTACCACCCCAACTGCCCTAAAGGTTGACGGTATCGGGCCTTGGGTGCATTGCAACCACGTACGCCCAGCTGCTTCAGTAGAGCAAGAAGACGCTAAGAAAGAATGGGAAGCATCTCTGCACCCGTCCAACCCCTTGAGGCTAAAGCTTCGAAGGCGCCAACAGGACCAGGACAACTCGGCTGGGCCCTCTTGTGGATGACCCAGTTACTCTGCTCCAGAGTTGCCAGCGTGAACCCGCATCAACCTGTCAAAATCACCTGGAAGCTGCAAAATGGACTAACACGAGAGGTGCTAAACTCCACTACCGCAATACATCCACCAAACACATGGTGGCCAGACTTGTACTTTGACCTTAAGCCAATGGTAAATGTGCCTTGGGCTAGGGGTTATATCCGAGAACAAGGGTTCTGGGCATGCCCAGGCACACCCAGGCATGACTGGAAGACCTGTGGGGGGGCACAAGACTCTTATTGTAAAACTTGGGATTGTGTTACTTCTAATGATGGACCTCGGCGCTGGGAAGTAGGAAATCGAGATTTACTTAATTTTTCATTCACCAAGCCCCTCCCTAGGGTCCTCGGAGATCCAACTTTTAGCTGAGAAAGTTGCAATTATGCACAAGTCAGAATAGGGTTCAATCCAGAAAAAAGCAAAAAAGAGGGGACCTGGATCTCTAGCTTATCTTGGGGGCTACAGACGAGGGAATCAGGAGGGTTTGGGGTTGATGGGAAAGGGATTATAGTAGTGAGCCAGGTCTTAGAGCCAATTCTTGTACACAGTATCGGGCCCAACAAAGTAGAAAAGCTGGCTGTAACCCCCCGCTTAACGACTTCCATGCCAACATCTTTGGCAGTGAGTCCCGAAGCAGAAGCGCTCGCTGAAATAGATCCCCTATGGAAGCTGATTAGGGTAGCTTATGCCACCCTGAATCAGACCCATCCTGAGGCAACTAAATCTTGTTGGTTATGTTACAACTTAATTCCCCCTTATTACGAAGCAGTAGGCCTCAATGCCTCTTATGACTTGGGCAACAGCACCGATCCTCCTCAATGTCATTGGGGGGACCGAAAGGTGGGTCTGATGATGAAAGAGATATGGGGAAAGGGCTTATGCATGGGCACGGTGTTTCCAGCAAACTCTCCACTTTGTGTGCATGTCGTCGAGCCTGATGATTTGCCTGTAGCTAAATGGTTAATACCTCAAATGGGGGGATGGTGGGTCTGTTCACACACAGGGCTAACTCCTTGCCTGCATAGCTCAATCTTTGACCCCAAAGAAGAATTCTGTGTTATGGTGGCTGTCATGCCAAAGATTCTGTACCAACCAGAAAAAGCAATATATGATTATTGGGCCGAGAAATTAACTCTAAATCCTCCAAAAAGAACTTATAAAGTTAAGAGGGAACCTCTTACCGCCATAACCATAGCAACTATGTTCAGTCTTGGAATAGCCGGGGCTGGAACCAGAATAACAGCTCTGTCCCTGCAAGGCCAAGGATTTAACTCCCTGAGAGCGGCCACAGATGAAGACATTACCCGTATAGAGCAATCTATTAGTCATTTAGAATCATCTCTAACTTCTCTATCTGAAGAAGTTCTGCAAAACAGGAGGGGATTAGATCTGCTCTTTCTGCAACAAGGGGGACTCTGTGCTGCCCTAGGAGAAGAGTGCTGTTTCTATGCGGATCATACAGGAATAGTTAGAGAATCTATGGCCAAAGTGAGAGAAGGACTAGCCCAACGTAAACGAGAACGTGAGGCTCAACAGGGATGGTTTGAATCTTGGTTTCAACAATCCCCTTGGCTGACTACTTTAATCTCCACCTTGCTAGGACCCCTGCTAGTACTTTTACTAATGCTTACCTTCGGCCCATGTATTATCAATAGACTTGTAGTCTTTGTAAAGGAACGCATAAATACAGTACAGCTGTTTGCGCTTCGACAACAATATCAAACTGTGTCTCAGGACTGAGAGGAAGATTCCTCTATATGATCTAAGGACAGGGGGGAATGTTAGGGACCAAACGACGGTCTCTAGGACCTGAGTCATGTTTACCAGAAAGAGACAGGATATGCGCTCATCCTGCCTGGCCAATCATGTAACGCCAGCTACTCCTGTAACTGAGACAAAGAACTGCCTGTATATAAGCCGCCATACTCCTTTGTTCGCGGCTCTTGTCAGATTCCCTTGTGTGGGATGAGACTTGGGCCCTAGCGCGCTAGGAATAAACAAACTCCCTTCTTGCGTTTGCAATACTGTGGTGGACTTGCTCTCTCGGTCGGTTCGGAGATATGGGCTCGGAGCATAACAATGACCAACCGAGATAGCATATTCAAAAGCAGAGACATTACTTTGCTGACTAAGGTCCGTCTAGTCAAGGCTATGGTTTTTCCAATGGTCATGTATGGATGTGAGAGTTGGACTGTGAAGAAAGCAGGGTGCCGAAGAATTGATGCTTTTGAACTGTGGTGTTGGAGAAGACTCTTGAGAGTCCCTTGGACTGCAAGGAGATCCAACCAGTCCATTCTAAAGGAGATCAGCCCTGGGTGTTTTTTGGAAGGAATGATGCTGAAGCTGAAACTGCAGTACTTTGACCACCTAATGTGAAGAGTTGACTCATTGGAAAAGACTGATGCTGGGAGGGATTGGGGGCAGGCAGAGAAGGGGACGACAGAGGATGAGATGGCTGGATGGCATCACCGCCTCAATGGACGTGAGTTTGAGTGAACTTCGGGAGGTGGTGATGGACAGGGAGGCCTGGTGTGGTGCGATTCATGGGGTCGCAAAGAGTCGGACACGACTGAGCGACTGAACTGAACTGAACCTTTAAAGTGTACTGGTCCAAACTTGTTTGCAAAGACCATATCTTCATTTTATCTCTTTTTTAACATTCTGATAATTAAATACAGAATTTACTACCTATTTAAAACACAAGTAACCTTTTGAGATTGGCTCACTCAGTGTAATGCCCAGTCCAAGTTGCCGCATATACTGCTGGGTAGTATTCTACTATATAGATGTACCCATCCATTCACTCTGTGAAGGACGTCTTGGACATTTCTAGCCTTGGGCCATTTCAAATAGAGCTGCTATGAGAATTCATGTATAGATTTTTTAATATAAATTTATTTTCATTGGAGGTTAATTACTTTACAATATTGTATTGGTTTTGCCATACATTTATATTAAAAAAAAGAAAACTCACGTATAGATTTTTTGTGTGCATGTAAGTTTTTATTCTTCTAGGATAAATGTCCAGGTATGTGACTACTGTACAGTTCTATTTGTATCATATTCTTAAAGTAACAAACTGGGAAATGTAGAGCAGATAAATGGTTGTTAAAAGTTAAAGAAGGGGGTAAGAATGTGATTATAAATGGACAGATATGGTTGTAGATCAGTTCTGCTTATTGATAATGATGATGGTATTCAAATCTACATATATGGATATAATGTCATGGAGACAAACAAAAAAAAATGAATACATGCAAAAACCGGTGAAATCCAAGTAAAGTATATAGTCTAGTTAGTTCTACTGTACCTATCAATTTCCTGAGTTTGACAACACAGTAGTAATTTTATAAAATGTCATCATATGGGAAGCTGGGTAATGGCACTATTTTTGCAACTTATTGTCAGTCTATAATTATTTGAAAGTAAAAGATTTTAATGGTATAATAAGGAGACTTTATGCCTAAGAGTCCTGAGAGAATTAGCAGAGTGTGTTATATACTGTAAACACTCAGCATTCAAAATAAAGTAAAAAATAAAACGTGTTTTTACGAAAAAAAAAAAGAATAAAATGAACCTCTGATTATGAAACACCTGGTTTAAAAGTTTATAATTCACTATATTTCAAATGTGGTAGCTACTTATGATAAATCTTTCAGTCTAGACTGAAACAAAAATGATGTGCTTTCACCTAGAAAACCAAATGTCATTTCTTAATGAGGACAATGACACTATTGTATAATTTTTTGTATTACAATTAGAGCATATTGAGTGTTATCTACCCTTTAAATGAACTTTAGTTCACTAAAGAAATGAATAAAATGCAAATTAAATCAAGAGGAAAAACAGGCTTAGACAAATATACATATTAATAAAAACAGAAAACAGGCTTAGGATAGAATAAGAAAATTTGCATACCTGTTAACTTGATATGTCCTATTTCATCAAGCAAAATGCTGTAAATCAAAATTCATATTCAATAACACAGGATAAAATATTCACATAAAATTTGATGTACCAGAAAATTTTGAAATGACTAATTTAAAATCAATGGGTATCTGATGAAGATTACTTTTTAAAGTATGTTTCATATAATTGTATAATTCATGTATATTTTCATAGAATCTTTAAAATAATAGACTTAATGAAGAAAAAAGTAGTAGAAATACTGGGAACAGGTATACATAAAAAGAATACAACTTTACTTTTCTGGCTTCAGGTCTCTATATACAATTCCTAATCGATGTAGATGATCCAAAGCAAGGGCTAGTTCTGCAAGGTAGAATTTCACATCTTCCTCTGTAAACAGAACCTAGAATAAAATAATAATTTACCATTTAATCTTTTTTTCAATGTTGCAATTATTTAAATTTTGTTCTTTTAAAAACAGGAAACAGACAAATCTAGGCAAACAGGAAAATAAAACAAGTATACAGATGAAATTAACTTCTTTAAGAATGCTTCTCTCACTATTAATCATTTTAATGTGGATCTTCCTAAAATATATTATACAGTTTGTATATCTATTTACACTGAATGTACCACACAGATTTACCTTTTAAAAAATGATTTATTATCATAATTTAATTATTAATTTTAGTATACTAATATATAGGGATATTCTCAGGATCTTTACAATATATTGGTTATTTTGTTTTAGTACTGGAATTCCACTATTTCTACTATTTTCTCTTTCATTTTCTACTATCACTTCTCAGTGATAATTTTGCTTTTATCAGGTCTACTAACCTAAAGCTTCTATTACTAATATAAGTTGTCAATTAGTAACTCTTACATTAAACACAATTCTAAATCCAATCCCTGACCTAAGGGGTAGCTCCAGGACTCTTCTGCCAGCAAAATATATGGGTCTGCTGCTGCTGCTGCTAAGTCACTTCAGTTGTGTCTGACTCTGTGCGACCCCACAGACAGCAGTCCACTAGGCTCCCCTGTCCCTGGGATTCTCTTGGCAAGAACACTGGAGTGGGTTGCCAATATGGGTCTAAAGGCACTGAATTCCTAAATCTTTTGTGCCTGGGAATAGAGTTACTATGATAAAGTGAAAAGTGCACTGGACTTAGAATTAGCAGTATAAGGTCTGACATGTCACTTAGCCCTCTAGGCTTAAGTTTCTAAACCTGTAAAATAAGGATAATAGTATCTGCTACATCTATTTAACAAGATTGTTTTAAGAGTCAGCTTAGTTTATGTGGGGAAAAAAAGCTTTGTAAATTATAAAATTCTATGTATTCAACGATGAGGTGGTATTATTAGAGGTCTACATCTATATTCATAAGTAAGTGTTATTTAAACACAAAATTGAGCACTATACAACCATTAGATGTAATTGTTAAGATTTAGCAAGGTCTTCTAATTGGCAAAACAAATAACTTATCTAGAAATTTTTTATTTTCATTAAAGAAATATATAGATTATTAAGAAAGTTCAAAATTTGAATGACATATCATAAAATCTTGAAACTGGCTTTTCCACTCAGAAACATGGCCACTGAATTATATTATGCCAATTAAGGTTACTAGTAAAATTGCTGAGAATGAGCAATTTAAGATAAATTTTGATACTCCACTCACTTTTTAAAATAATCTGCAGATAAACAAAGACTTTCATTATCTAAGTTTCAGGAGAATTCATTTGACTATTATAATGGTAAAAGTACAAGAACATTTTCACATGATATTTTATTAAGAAGAAAAACAGATGTTACCTATTTCACCTTTGAATAAGGCTAATCAAAGCGTTCACTGCAATTTAACACATAAGAAAACCCTAAACAAAAATCTTTGAAACTCTAAAAGAAGAAACAGTCTATAGTTTAGTTTGTTGTTGTTGTTTTAGTCATAAATTGTTTGGGACGCTTTGTGACCCTATGGACTGTAGCCCACCTGGCTCCTCTGTCCATGGGACTTCCCAGGCAAGAATCTGGAGTGGGTTGCCATTTCCCTCTCCAGGGACCCTGTGTCTCCTGCACTGGCAGGCAGATTCTTTACCACTGCACCACTAAGAAAGCCCAGTTTATAGCTTACGGCAATTATATGTTTTTCTAGGCAGGTTAGTTTATAATTCTGAGTGTCCTTATGTAAGGTGGTGATAACACTGACCTCATAAGGTTGTTTGGAAGATAATGAATGAAAAGTGACTAGCACATAATAGTAAGTTTCTTTATGTCCCTCATGAGGTTTTCCTCAAAGACAATTTCATAACAAGATAATATACTCGCCAGTTTATAGTTTAAACTTTTCATTCATTATGTTATTACAATCTTCCAAACAATCTTACAAGGTTCGTATTATCACCACCTTATGTATGGACACTCAGAGTGATAAACTAACCTGCCCAGAAAAACACAGTAAGAATGCTCAGGATTTGAACTCAGAAATAACTGTCCCTAAGAACTCCCTGTTCCCCAGAATCCACTTTTGCCATATGCTATGTTAAAACTTTTATAAGTTTCAGGTTCACTACCACTAATGTTTTCCTAGTCACTAATTACCCTGAGTCTTCTCCCAAATAAAAATCATGTAAAACCCCAGCACCCTGAGTTAAGAAATGCTAGTATTTTCGTTTGCTCTTCAAGACATTCATGTATATGAGTGTGTACATTTCAATATATTTGAGATCACACTATATACATACTAGTTAGTGGACTCCTTTTCTCCCACTTAATATCACAGGGATTCTTTTAATATCTTTAAAACTTATTTATAAAGAGTTTTCAATAGCTATACAATATTAACATACTAATTTACTATAGTCTACCTAATGTTTATTTAGGTTATTTCAATTTTTCACCATTATAAATAAATCAGCAATATGCATATATATTTCTGATACTTATGGTTACTTCCCCAAAATGGATTTTATGAGAAATAAAAAAGCAAATACTATACAGTCAAGGAGAATAAACAGTCCAAGATTCTTGACATACATAACAAAATTATTTGTCAAAGGGTTATAATAACTTACACTTCCATCAGCAGCTTATGAAAGCACGTGTCTTACCATAGTCATGGCAGCACTGAAAATTACCCTTTTAAAAAATATTTTCTAAACTGACAAACAAAGATGGTATCCACTGTCTTAAAATTTTATTCTTAGGCTATATATTTTTCCATGTCTAATGACCTTTCTAGATTTTTAGTGAACTATCAGTAATGTTTTTCCCTATTTCCCATTATCTGTTGTTTTTTTTCAATTGGTAAAAATTCTTTAAATAATAAAAATGTTAGTTCATCATATTATATGTAGATATTTTCCCAACTTTGTGCTGGTTTTTGATGTTTAGTAATTCTTAATTTTATGTACACAAATTTAAATATAATTTCTGTATGATTTTACTTCATCACTTTCATGATCAATAAGACCTCCATTTAATAATCAACTACATGTGCTGTGCTGTGCTTAGTTGCTCAGCCATGTCCGACTCTTTGTGACCCCATGGATTATAACCCACCAGGCTCCTCTGTCCATGGGGATTCTCCAGGCATGAATACAAGAGTGGGCTGCCATGTATTCCTCAATCAACTACATATTCAGCTGCATTTTCTTTCAGGATGAATTTTTTTCCAGATTTACCTCTTCAATGTAAGTAAGATTTATCCTTGTAAGTGGTAGTGATAATTTAAAATGTTTTCTTTTTTTTCTTTCTGAAATATCTAACCAATTTCTCATATACTGTTTACTGAACAATCATTCTCTTTGCCATTACCTTGTGATTCTTCTTCTACTACAATATATGATAAATCACATATACCAGAATTTTCCTAGAATATGCAGTATGTTTCTAATCTTGTGTTGATACTATGATGGTTTGCTTATAGTAGCAGCTTAATAAAGTTTTAAACAAGTGATAGAGCAAGGAGAGGGTGTTCTTTATTTTCAAAACATCTTAGTTCTTTTCATTTACTTTTCCAAGCACACTGATAAAATCATCTTTCAATTTCATACAAGAATTCCTGTTGGGACTTTGTTTGAAATCTTGTTAGGTCTACAAGTTAATTCTGGAAGAACTAGCAGCTTTATAAGTATCAGTCATTCATCTCTTTATATTTTCTTGACATTAGCAAAACATGGTATGGCCTAAGAGTGAGGGGTGTGTGTGTGTGTGTGTGTGTGTGTGTGTGTGTGTGTGTGTGCGTGTGTGTGCATGTGCACATGTGTGTGTGTTTGTGAGGAAAGAAATTTGGGGAGGTGTCATTCCCATATATATATATATATCACAAAATAAAATTCTTTTTGACACTAGCCAGTTTATTTTTTATTTTTTAATATAAATTTATTTATTTTAATTGGAGGTTAATTACTTACACATACAAAAATGTATTTTTAAAAGTGTCTTTCTAAGACTTAAAGAGTAAGTAAGTTCTCATTTTTGGTGATATGATATAGCAGCTTTTTTGTACAGATACATGAAGTAAAACCAATAAAAAAATTATTAACAAGCTGTCTATAGAAGTAACCATTAAATCATTTCTTAGAAGCCTGCTTAATGATTATACTAATTTATTGTCTTTGGGAAATGAATTTTAAATGCTTGTTATTACCTAATATTCCAGACTTAGGAATCAAAACTTACTAACTGCATTTCTGTGCTAGTATGAGTTTAGATAGTCTCACAGTGAGAATAGAGGTCTGAAGGGTTTAAAAGAAAATCAGAAACAACTACAAGTAAGAATGTCTCAATTATTATTGTCACTTCTACAGTCTAATATAAGAAATCATGAATATCTGTTATACTGTTGAGAGAGTAATTTCCTAGGCAGGTTGATAAGAAGTCTAGGGGTCCCTAAGGAGAGAGGGGTCTGGAATTCTCAAGGAGGAAGAAAGGACAAACTTTTTTCCCCTCTCCATTCCTTAAGATTATATAACAATAATGTATCCTACTTGAGGACAGTCTCTGGAAAAAACCTTCTGGCTAACCTTGTTATCTTAAAATGTAAATTATGGGAGTAGGTCTAATGAGGTCTTTACAACCTCCAGATATTCTTTTGATTCATTGCAATAACTAATTAGAGAGTATATAATTTCATTGCTAACACTAGCAAGGGGATACTCTTTCTGCCCCCTTCTAATGCCTATGTCAGAAGCTTTCTCTATCTCCTTTATATTTTAATAAAACTTTATTACACAAAAGCTCTGAGCGATCAAGCCTTGTCTCTGGACCTGGATTGAATTCTCCTCCAGAGGCCAAGAACCCCGGCGTCTTTGTGTGGTTCAACAACAACCTTTCACTTTGTCCCACTATATCTCAGAACTGTGTTTTAATAAGGTCCTTTAACAACCCTCTGGGAAGGGGTCCTAGACAGACCCTATCATACAGAGAATTCTGTTCTATAATAATACATCAAAGTCACGGTCTATGCCCATGCATGGAATGTTCTACACTGGAGATAAGCAGATACAAGCCAGAGACCTCAGCCATTTAAGCAATGGCTAGCATCCCAGAAGCACATTGTTCCTTTCTCACAGCAAGTTTTGGAGCTCTGGGAATCAACAGTAGCTCTCCCACATTCAACATTTTAATTCTGGAAGTGAGATGTTGAATCACTATCACCCAATTAAAATTCTACTTATTCTTAAGACTATCACTTCAAGACAAAATTAAGTAGATAAGGGCAGGATTTATTCTCCCATCAGAAACAACTAAACACCGGACAAAATATATGAAATGACACGTTTCAAGACATTAGACATCAGGCAACAAAGGATAGTGAATACTGATTGAGAGATGAAAATAGCCTACAGTGTCCTAGCTTACTACCTAGAAAGAGGTCCTAAGCAGTAATACAAGGAGGGTAAAGTCAGACAGAGCCTGGAAGACTCCTAAGTTGATGAGATGGATCTGAGAGACTGGGGAGACATGATGGAGAGAATTCAGAAGATAGAGTACAGAAGGGATAAATACAGAGAGAAGTGTAGAGTTATATAGATGGTATTCCTCAAGTACTCAGCATCTGTGAGTGAAGAAACTAACCTGAGCCAGGAAAATAATCAAAGGATTAGAGTGACTAATCCATGGAACTCATACAGGGTCAGGAATAGTTCATGTTACCTCCAAAGAGAGCAGAAAACTTTGTAATTCACAAGGCACTGGATGGAGGAATCAGATGGATTTTGTTTCCAAGTAGAGTAAAATCAACCACTGAAAAATGTTGCTCTGGTCCAGTTTCTTCTGAGGGATTCCTGCCCGCAGTGGTAGATACAATGGTCATCTGAGTTAAATTCACCCATTCCAGTATATTTCAGTTTGGTGATTCCTAGAATGTCGACGTTCACTCTTGCCATCTTTTGTTTGACTACTTTCAAAATGCCTTGATTCATGGACCTGACATTCCACGTTCCTATGCAATGTTGCTCTTTACAGCATCAGACCTTGCTTCTATCACCAGTCACATCCACAGCTGGGTATTGTTTTTGCTTTGTCTCCATTCCTTCATTCTTTCCGGAGTTATTTCTCAACGAATTTCCAGTAGCACATTGGGCACCTACTGACGTGGGGAGTTCCTCTTTCAGTATCCTATCATTTTGCTTTTTCATACTGTTCACAGGGTTCTCAAGGCAAGAATACTGAAGTGGTTTGCCTGCGGGCAAGAATCCCTCAGAAGAAATGGAGGAGCCATCATGGTCAACAAAAGAGTCTGAAATGCAGTACTTGGATGCAATCTCAAAAAAGAAAGAATTATCTCTGTTCGTTTCCAAGGCAAATCATTCAATATCACAGTAATCCAAGTCTATGCCCCAACCAGTAATGCTGAAGAAGCTGAAGTTGAATGGTTCTATGAAGACCTACAAGACCTTTTAGAACTAACACCAAAAAAAGATGTCCTTTTCATTATAGGGGACAGGAATGCAAAAGTAGGAAGTCAAGAAACACCTGGAGTAACAGACAAATTTGGCCTTGGAATGCAGAATGAAGCAGGGAAAAGACTAATAGAGTTTTGCCAAGAAAATGCACTGGTCATAGCAAACACCCTCTTCCAACAACACAAGAGAAGACTCTACACATGGACATCACCAGAGAGTAAACCCCAAAATCAGATTGATTATATTCTTTGCAGCCAAAGATGGAGAAGCGCTATACAGTCAACAAAAACAAGACCAGGAGCTGACTCTGGCTCAGATCATGAACTCCTTATCATCAGATTCAGACATAAATTGAAAAAAGTAGGGTAAACCGCTAGACCATTCAGGTATGACCTAAATCAAATCCCTTATGATTATACAGTGGAAGTGAGAAAAATAGATTTAAGGGCCAAGATCTGATAGATAGAGTGCCTGATGAACTATGGAGTAAGGTTCATGACATTGTACAGGAGACAGGGATCAAGACCATCCCCATTGAAAAGAAATGCAAAAAAGCAAAATGGCTGTCTGGGGAGGCCTTACAAATAGATGTGAAAAGAAGAAAGGTGAAAAACAAAGCAGAAAAGAAAAGATATAAGCATCTGAATGTAGAGTTCCAGAGAAAAGCAAGAAGAGATAATAAAGTCTTTTTCAGCAATCAATGCAAAGAAATAGAGGACAAGAACAGAATGGGAAAGACTAGAGATCTCTTCAAGAAAATTAGAGATACCAAGGGAACATTTCATGCAAAGATGGGCTCGATAAAGGATAGAAATAGTATGGACCTAACAGAAGCAGAAAATATTAAGAAGAGGTGGCAAAAATACACAGAAAAACTGTAAAAAAAAGATCTTCACGACCCAGATAATCACAATGGTGTGACCACTCATCTAGAGCCAGACATCCTGGAATGTGAAGTCAAGTGGGCCTTAGAAAGCATCACTATGAACAAAGCTAGTGGAGGTGATGGAATTCCAGTTGAGCTATTTCAAATCCTGAAAGATGATGATGTGAAAGTGCTGCACTCAATATGCCAGCAAATTTGGAAAACTCAGCAGTGGCCACAGGACTGGAAACGGTCAGTTTTCATTCCAATCCCAAAGAAAGGCAACGCCAAAGAATGCTCAAACTACCGCAGAATTGCACTCATCTCACATGCTAGTAAATTAATGCTCAAAATTCTCCAAGCCAGGCTATAGCAATACATGAACTGTGAACTTCCTGATGTTCAAGCTGGTTTTCAAAAAGGCAGAGGAACTAGAGATCAAATTGCCAACATCTGCTGGGTCATGGGAAAAGCAAGAGAGTTCCAGAAAAACATCTATTTCTGCTTTATTGACTATGCCAAAGCCTTTGACTGTGTGGATCACAAAAAACTGAGGAAAATTCTGAAAGAGATGGGAATACCAGACCACCTGACCTGCTTCTTGAGAAATCTGTATGCAGGTCAGGAAGCAACAATTAGAACTGTACATGGAACAACAGACTGGTTCCAAATAGGCAAGGAGTATGTCAAGGCTGTATATTGTCACCCTACCTATTTAACTTATACGAAGAGTACATTATGAGAAACGCTGGACTGGAAGAAACATAAGCTGGAATTAAGATTGCCGGGAGAAATATCAATAACCTCAGATATGCAGATGACACTACCCTTATGGCAGAAAGTGAAGAGGAACTAAAAAGCCTCTTGATGAAAGTGAAAGTGAAGAGTGAAAAAGTTGGCTTAAAGCTCAGCATTCAGAAAACAAAGATCATGGCATCCAGTCCCATCACATCAGGGGAAATAGATGGGGAAACAGTGGAAACAGTGTCAGACTTTATTTTTTTGGACTCCAAGATCACTGCAGATGGTGACTGCACCCAGACGCTTACTCCTTTGAAGAAAAGTTATGACCCACCTAGATAGCACATTCAAAAGCAGAGACATTACTTTGCCGACTAAGGTTCGTCTAGTCACGGCTATGGTTTTCCCTGTGGTCAAGTATGGATCTGAGAGTTGGACTGTGAAGAAGGCTGAGTGCTGAAGAATTGATGCTTTTGAACTGTGGTGTTGGAGAAGACTCTTGAGAGTCCCTCGACTGCAATGAGATCCAACCAGTCCACTCTGAAGGAGATCAGCCCTGGGATTTCTTTGGAGGGAATGATGCTGAAGCTGAGACTCCAGTACCTTTGCTACCTCATGTGAAGAGCTGATTCATTGGAAGACTCTGATGCTGTGAGGGATTGGAGGCAGGAGGAGAAGGGGACGACCGAGGATGAGATGGCTGGATGGCATCACTGACTCGATGGACATGAGTCTGAGTGAACTGCGGGAGTTGGTGATGGACAGAGAGGCCTGGCGTGCTGCGATTCATGGGGTTGCAAAGAGTCAGACACAACTGAGCGACTCAACTGAACTGAACTGAACTAGTCCATTTAAACAGCCTGAAAGAAACTAGTTCACAATAAACTACACAAATTCCAGAACAAAGTTCAATACTATTTAGAGGAATACAAAAACCAAAATATAAAAATAACCATCACCTAACAAGGTGAATTTCAGGATGTCTGTCATCCATGAAAAATTACTATTTATAGATCTAAGGAAATTATCTGAGTCCAACAAACGAACAACACTAAATTAAAAAAATAAAAAGAAACCACACAGCTCACAAAGGATCAGGATAAGTCCTGTACCCACAAGTGAGAGTGAAAAATCACTTAACTGATAGTATGTTGGTTAGAGTACTAAGAAGGGTCATTTCAGTACTAGAAAAAAATTAATCCTAAATTCTGCTCTTGTCTCACATAATAAAGTTAAAAGCAAGACTCAACAGGTCAACTGCATCCCAGAAAAAAGCTAAATACTTTGTAAGAAAACACAAGTATCTAGAGTACAAGAAAATTAAATTTAATAAAATTAAGTAAAAATGACCATACAATTATGCTGCAATTGAAGCACAAAAGCAACCATAAACAAATCTTAAACACATGGGTGTGGTTGTGTTACAATAAAACTATTTACAAAAAATATCAGCAGGCCATATTTGGCCTGAGACTATAGATCCCTGGCTGTTGAGTTAAAGAATTATACTACAAACCCTAAAAGAATTACTAAAATAACACAATGCAATGCTATTTTGATAAAAAGCTAACTGAAGATAAAATGATAGCAGAGAAAAAGAGAACACATGTACACCCGTGGCAGATTCATGTTGATGTATGGCAAAACCAATATAACATTTTAAAGTAATTAGCCTCCAATTAAAATAAATAAATTTATATTAAAAAATAAAAAAGTGAAATAAAAGAACAGATGGAACCAAAAGAAAAAAAAAACCCACAAATAGAAAGATGGACTATTTAAACCGAATCATATCAAAAATCATATTAAATGTAACAAGTCTGACACACCTATTAAAAAGCATAAATTGTCAGACTGTATTAAAAAAATAAAATAATTATATGCTGCCTTAAGTACTGTATATTAAATATAAAGACAAATTAAATAAAAATGTGAAAAATACTATATTAAACTAACAATAATTTTTTAAAAACCTGGATTAACATCAATGTAGATTTCAAACAAAGAATGTTAGCAAGAATAAAGTCAGTCATCTCATAATGATAAAGGGTAAATTCACTAAGACGGAATGATAATCCTAAGGTTTACGCACTTAATAACAGAAATTTGACATATATGAAGCAAAATTTGACAGAAATTCAAAAAGAAACAGATAAATCCATAATTATAGTTCAAATTTGAACCACTGTCTCTTAAAAATTTTTAAGACATATAGACAGAAAGTTAGGAAAAATACCAACTATCAAACAACTTAATCTAACTGATATTTACAGAACTTTCCAGTACCCCAAGTCATAATACGCACTCTTCTCAAGTACACATTGAACAATTTCCCAAGATATACCATACTGTGAAGCATAAAACAATTTAAGGGAATTAAGTCATACAAACTGTGCTGTTCGACTAAAATAAAATTTAATTAGAAATCAATAATGGAAATTTATCTGGAAGCTGCCTAAATATTTTAAAATTAATTTGCATACTTGTAAATAGTCTATGAGTCAAAGAAGAAATAAAAGGAAATTGGAAAACATGTTGAACTAAAGGATAATAAAAGCATCATAAATCATCCATGGGATTTTCCAGGCAAGAGTACTAGAGTGGGTTGCCATTTCCTTCTCCAGAGGATCTTCCCGACCCAGGGATTAAACCCAGGTCTCCCACATTGTAGGCAGATGTTTTACCATCTGAGCCACCAGAGAAGCCCTCAAAATTTGTGAGATGATGCTAAATTAGTATTTAGAGTGAAACTTATACCACTACACACTTATATTAGAAAAGAAGCAAAAGTCTTAAATCAATAACTTCTATGTCCATCTTAAAAACCACAAAAGCTAGTGAAACACAAATTAAGCACAAAAAAAAATGAATAAAGATTAAAGTATAAATAGAAAACAGAAGAAATACAATAGAGAAAAATCACTGAAACCCAAAGCTCCCGGTTCTTTGAGAAGAAAAATAAAATTGGTAACAATCTACCAAGCCTAAGCAAGACAGAAAAAGGAGAAGACACAAAATACCAGTATTAGGCATGATGATATCAACAACAATAATGATTCTATACCTATAAAAATCATAACAAGAGGATACTATGAATAACTTTATGCCAAGGAATTTGGTAACTCTGATGAAATGCATAAATTCCTTAAAAGACATGATACAAAAACTCATTTAAAAAGAAAAGATGAACTGAATAACCCCAAGTAACTTTTAAAAAACTGAATTTATAATTAAACACTGTACCACTGAAAAAAAACCCTTCAGGCCCAGATAGCTCCACTAGTGAATTCTATGAATCATTTAAGGACAATGTAACATTGAGCTTTTGCAGAAAACTGAAGGGGAGAAAATTCTACCCAACTCATTCTATGAAACCAGAATTGCTCTGACACCAAAATTAGACATGATCAATAAAGAAAACTACAGTCAAATATCTCTCATGAAAATAGATGCAAAAATTCTTAACAAACTTTTAGTAAATATCATCCAATAATATACAAAAAGGATAATACATCATTACTGCATGGAGTTCCCCCACAGATGCAAGACTACTTCAACATTTGACAATTAGTTCAATGTAATTCACCATATTAAAAGATTAAAGAAGAGGACTTGCCTGGTGGTCCAGTGTATAGAATCTTCCTGCCAATTCAAGGGACAAGGGTTCGATTACAGGTCTGGTGACATTCTATATGCTGTGGGGCAACTAGGTCCTGTATGCCACAGCAACTAAGCTCATGCTCTAGAACACATGTGCTGCAATTACTGAGCCAACATACCACAGCTACTGAAGTCTATGGGCCCTAGAGCCCATGCTACACAACAGAAGAAGGCATCACAATGGGAAGCCTACACACCACAACTAGAGAAAGCCTGTGCAAAGCAATGAAGATCCAGTAGAGTCAATAAATAAAGATTAAAGAAGAAAAAAACATACGATCATCATCTTAATAACTGCAAACAACAACAACAAAAGTGTTTCACAAAATCAAACATGCATTCCTGATAAAAACTTTCAACAAACTAGTAATAGAAGGGAAATTTCTCAATCTGATAAAGAACTTAACTTTGTAATTCATGGTGAACATATGCTTTCCTCATAAAATCAGAAATAAGGCAAGGATGTCTCCTTTTATCAATACTTTTCAAAAGAACCTGGAGGGTCAAGTCAGTGTTACAAAGACAAATAAATGAGTCCATAATGGAAAAGAAGTAAAACTCCTTATGTGGATTAAAAATAGAAACTTCTATTTGTAGTCTATCAAAGTGCTGCTAGATAAAGTAAGTTTAGTTATATTTTAAAATACAAAATTCAATATCAAAAAAGTAGTATTTCCATCCATTTGAAAATAAAATTAAGAAAGTAATTCCACTTACAACGGCAGTATTAAAAAGAAAAATATTCAGAGACAAATCTGACAAAACACGTAAAAGATCTGTATGCTGAAAATGACAAGATACTGGTGAGAGAAATTTTAAAAGACTTAAATAAATGGAGAGCGGTACTGTCTTCATGGATTAGAAGACTTAACACTGAAAATGTCAATTATATAAAAACTGAACTATAGATCCAATGCAATCCCAATCAAAATCCCAGCAGGCATTTTTGTACAAAGTGAAAAACTACTTTATAAATCAATATGGAAATGCAAGAGATCTAGAAAAGGCAAAACAACTTTGAAAAAGATGAGCAAACCTCAAGGACTTGCACAACCTGAGTTTTTATAAATACTTATATTTTATAAATATAAAGGAATCAAGAAAGTGTTGTATTGGCATAAGGATAGACAAATAGAAGAGTGTCTAAAAAAAAAAAAAGAAAAGAGTGTCTAGATGTATTAATAGATCTTCATGTACACGATCAACTGATTGTCACCAAAAAATACAAGGTAATTAAACGAAGAAAGCATTTTTGTTGTTCAGGTACTACATCATGTCTGACAATCTACAGCCCCATAACGGAAGCACTCCAGGATCCTCTGCCCTTCATTATCTCCAGAGTTTGCTGAAATTCATGTGCATTGAGTCAGTAATATTATTCAACTATATCATTCTCTGCCACCCTCTTCTCCTTTGCCTTCTACATTCCCCAGCAACAAGGTCTTTCCCAATGAGTTGCTCCTTCACAACAGGTGGCCACAGACCTGAAATTTCAACATCAGTACTTCCAGTGAGTATTCAGGTGATGATTTACTTTGGGATTGACTGGTTTGATTTCCTTGCAGTCCAAGGGAGTCTCAAGAGTCTTCTCAAGCACCACAATTTGAAAGTATAAATTTGTCAGTGCTCAGCCTGCTTTATAGTCCAAATTTCACATCTGTAAAAGATCTTCATTGCCAGGAGCCAGCACGGGAGATCCCACCCATGGCAAAGGTGGGACAGGACTCAAGAGACTCCCCGACCCCACCCATGACAAGGTCATGTAGGCAAGGCAGATCAAGAACTCAAGAAGCCCCTTAGATCTGCTCGAGCATCTACCCCCCAAAACCAAAATCTGTCTGTTATAATGCACTGTTCTGACATTAACAGGGGCTATCCCAGACCACCTTTCTCTGGAAAATTAACTTAGAGCTCCAGTTAATAGTCTTCTGCATATAAAAGGAGTGTCTCAGCTCAAACCTCTCTGCTGGCAGACTAGCTTGTGTGATAGGATTATCCACACTCTTGCTACTATATACATGATTGTTTACAACCTCTCAACCATAAACAGCACAGAGAGTTTGGAGTATTTTGAAAGTCTTTGTTAGCATAGGGTTTTTCTAAAGATAAAAATCATGTTGATGAAGTGTTTCATTGCTGAGTTAATGACTGCCGCCAGGCCTCCATATCCTTAGGCATCTGGGAGTATGTTAATCAAAGTAATTGGAATGTAGAAAAAGAAATATAGTAGTTTTGATGTTACCAATACTAGATTTTTGAGTTAATGAATTTTCTCTTTGTTATAAATCACTGTACTCCTCTTTCTTTGTTATAAATCATTGTGCCCTTGCTATGTAAGAATGTAACTTTATCACTATCTTAAGACTAAGTAGATCTTAAGGGAACTCAAGTTTTCTGATTGACTAACCTTTATCAATAGAAAGAAAGATGGGGCCATAAAATGTTAATAGGTCTCCAGACCAGAAGATATTGTAAACCAACGTAAGACCCTTGTAAGAACAAAGATATGCAAAGAACACTGTCTTTAGATAAGGGTCAGAGCAGCTGACCCTGTGTGACTCTGTGTACAACTAAAAGTATAAAAGCTTCCCTGAAAAATAAAGAAACGGACCAGTTCCTGGAAAGACTGGTTTCCCCCGTGTCATCTTTTTTCCTTTTCTGGCTGAATTCCCATCTGGAGCGTGGAGGCTCGCCAGGCCTACTAATTTTGCCTGGGCTTCTAAGATCTGAACAGGGAGGCACTTTGTGTCTCTGCTCCTTCGGGGGACCAGGAAGACACCTGTGGCCTAGGTAGGTGGTGCAAACCCCTTGTCTCGGGATTTTATTGGTTCTCCATGTAAACCAAGTTATTCAGCCTCTTTTCTCCACTAATTTTCCTACTACACTATTCTTTTCTAAACTCTCTCCATAGCTTTAATTCAACAATTTTCCTCTAGACGCCAACTCCATCTCCGCTTCGTATTATCCTGGATCCACTGGGGTTGGACCCCGGCACTTCATGACCCAGATTAACCACAATGATATGATCACTCAACTAGAGCCACACTTCCTGGAATGTGAAGTCAAGTGGGTCAAAGCATCACTGCGAACAAAGCTAGTGGAGGTGATAGAATTCCAGTTGAGCTATTTGAAATCCTAAAAGATGATGCTGTGAAAGTGCTGCACTAAATACGCCAACAAATTTGGAAAACTCAGCAGTGGCCACAGGACTAAAAAAGGTCAGTTTTCATTCCAACCACAGAAAGACAATGCCAAAGAATGTTCAAACTACCACAAAATTGTACTCATCTCACACACCAAAAATGTAATGCTTAAAATTCTCGAAGCCAGGCTTCAACAGTCCATGAACCGTGAACTTCCAGATGTTCAAGCTGGATTTAGAAAAGGCAGAGGAACCAGAGATCAAGTTGCCAACATGCACTGGATCATCTAAAAAGCAAGAGAGTTCCAGAAAAACATCTACTTCTGCTTTATTGACTATGCCAAAGCCTTGCACTGTGTGGATCACAACAAACTGTGGAAAATTTTTCAAGAGATGGGAATACCAGACCACCTGACCTGCCTTCTGAGAAATCTGTATGCAGGTCAAGAAGCAATAATTAGAGCCAGACATGGAACAGCAGACTGGTTCCAAATTGGGAAAGGAGGACGTCAAGGCTGTATGTTGTCACCCTGCTTATTTATCTTATATGCAGAGTACATCATGCAAAATGCCAGGCTGGATGAAGCACAAGCTGGAATCAAGACTGCTGAGAGAAATATCAATCGCCTCAGATATGCAGATGACACGACCCTTATGGCAGAAAGCGAAGAACTAAAGAGCCTCTTGATGAAAGTCAAAGAGAAGAGTAAAAAACTTGGCTTAAAGATCAATATTCAAAAAATGAAGATCATGGCTCCTGGTCCCGTCACTTCATGGAAAATAGATGGGAAAACAATGAAAACAGTGAGAGACTTTATTTTGGGGGGCCCCAAAATCACTGCAGATGGTGACCGCGGCCATGAAATTAAAACACGCTTGCTCCTTGGAAGAAAAGCCATGACCAACCTAGACAGCATATTAAAAAGCAGAGACATTACTTTGTTGACAAAGTTCCGTCTAGTCAAAGCTATGGTCTTTCCAGTAGTCATGTATGGATGTGAAAGTTGGACTAAAGAAAGCTGAGTGCCAAAGAATTGATAATTTTGAACTATGGTGTTGGAGAAGACTCTTGAGAGTCCCTTGGACTGCAAGGAGATCCAACTAGGCCATCCTAAAGGAAATCAGTCCTGAATATTCACTGGAAGGACTGATGCTGAAGCTGAAACTCCAATATATTGGCCACCTGATGTGAACAACTGAATCATTTGAAAATACTCTGATCCTGGGCAAGATTGAAGGCAGGAGGAGGAGAAGGAGATGACAGAGGATGAGATGGTTGGACGGCATCATCAACTCAATGGACATGAATTTGAGTGAGCTCCAGAAGTTGGTAATGGACAGGGAAGCCTAGTGTGTTGCAGTCCATTGGGTCACAAAGAGTAAGATATGACTGAGTGACTGAACTTAACTGAACAGGACTATTGGAAAAACCATAGCTCTGATCTTTATCAACAAAATAATATTTCTGCTTTTTAATACGCTATCTAGGTTTGTCACTTCTTTCCTTCCAAGGATCAAGTATCTTTAATTTCATAGCTGCAGTCACTGTCAGCAGTGATTCTGGAGCCAAAGAAAAGAAAATCTGTCTTGGCTTTCTTTTTTCCCCCCTTCTATTTGCCATAAAGTGTTGGGACCAAATGCCATGATCTTAATTTATTGAATACTGTTTCAAGGAAGGTTTTTCACTCACCTCTTTACCTTCATGAAGAGGCTCTTTAGTTCCTCTTTGTTTTCTGCCATTAGAGTGGTATCATCTGCATATTTGAGGATGTTGATATCTTTCCTGGCAATCTTGATTCCAGCTTGTGAGTCATCCAGCCTAGCATTTTGCATGATGTACTCTGCATATAAGTTAAAGAAGCAGGGTGACAATATATAGCCTTGATGTACTCCTTCCCAATTTCAAACCAGTCAGTTGTTCCAAGTCTGGTTCTAACTGTTGATTCTTGACCCACATACAGGTTTTTCAGTCGACAGGTAAGGTGGTGTGGTATTCCCACCTCTTGGAGAATTTTCCATTATTGTGATCCACAATGTCAAAAGCTTTCGCATATTCAATGAAACAGAAGTAGAGGATTTTCTGGAATTTCCTTGCATTCCCTATGATCCAATGGATGTTGGCAATTTGATCTCTGGTTCCTCTGCCTCTTCAAAACCCAGCCTATACATCTGGCAGTTCTTGGCTTATGTATTGTGGAAGCCTACCTTGAAGGATTTTGAACATTACCTTGCTAGCATGTGAAATGAGAGCAGCTGTGTGGTAGTTTGAACATTTTTTTTGGCATTGTCCTTCTTTGGGATTGGAATGAAAACCGATCTTTTCCAGTTCTGTGGCCACTGGTGAGTTTTCCAATTAGCTGTTAAGGCATTCAGCACCTTAACAGCATCATCTTTTAGGATTTGAAAGAGCTGAGCTGTAATTCCATCACCTCCACCAGCTTTGTTAATAGTAATACTTCCTAAGACACAACTGACTTCAAACTCCAAAATGTCTGGCTCTAGATGAGTGACCACTTCACTGTGATTATCTGGGTCATTAAGGCTATTTTTCCTAGTTTTTTCTGTGTATTCTTGCCACCTCTTCTTAATCTCTTCTGCTTCTGTTAGGTGAACAACTTTGTCCTTACAATTTGTCAACAAATTGTTCTTACAATTTCTGTCCTTTATCATGCACATTCTTGCATGAAATATTCCCTTGATAGCTCCAGTTTTCCTGACGAGATCTCTAGTCTTTCCCATTCTATTGTTTTCTTCTGTTTCTTTGCATTGTTTATTTAAGAAGGCCTTTTTATCTCTCTGGGCTATTCTCTAGAACTTGCATTCTGTTGGGTAAAGATTTCCCTTTCTCCCTTGCCTTTCATTTCTCTTATTTTCTCAGGTATTTGTGAAGCCTCCTTGGAAAACTACTTTGCCTTCTTGCACATCTTTTTCTTTAGGTTAGTTTTGGTCACTGCCTCCTGTACAATGTTACTAACCCCCATCCTTCAGGCACTCTGTCGACCAGATCTAATCCCTTACATTTATTAATCACTTCCACTATATAATCAGAAAGGATTTGATTTAGGTCATACATGAATAGCTTCCCTGGTGGCTCAGATGGTAATGAATCTGCCTGCAATGCAGGATACCTGGGTTCCATCTCACCTGAGTCAGGAAGATGCCCTAGAAGAGAATGGCAACTCACTCCAGTATTCTTACCTGGAGAATTCCAAGGACAGATGAGTCTGGTGGGCAACAGTCCATCAGATCACAAAGAGTCAGACACGACTGAGCGACTCACACTTTGAATGGCCTAGTGCTTTTCCCCACTTCTTAAATTTAAGCCTGAATTTACAATAAGGAGCTCATGATCTGAGCCACAGTTAGCTCCATGTCTTGTTTTTTCTGACTGTATAGAGCTTCTCCATCTTAAGCTTCAAAGAACATCATCAATCTGATTTTGGTATTGACCATCTGGTGATTTCCATGTATAAAGTTGTCTCTTTGGTTTTGGCAAAAGGTGTTTGCTACAACCAGCATGTTCTCTTAACAAATCTTCACCCTGCTTCATTTTGTACTCCAAGACCAAACTTGCCTGTTATTTTGGGTATCTCGTGACTTCCTACTTTTGCAGTGCAATCCCCCTATGATAAGAAGGATATCTTTTTGATGTTAGTTTCAGGTGTTGTAAGCCTTCATAGAACCAGTCCACTTCAGCTTCTTTGGCATCAGTGGTTGGGGCACAGACTTGGATTACTGTGATGTTGAATGGTTTGCCTTGGAAATGAACCAAGATAATTCTGTGGTTTTTGAGATCAAACCCAAGTACTGCATTTTGGACTCTTTTGTTGACTATGAGGGTTACTCCATTTCTTCTATGGGATTCTTGCCCACAGTAGTAGATATAATGGTCACACCCATTCCCATCCATTTTAGTTCAGTGATTCTGAAGATGCCAATGTTCAAACTCACCATCATCTGCTTGACCATGTCAAACTTCCCTTGAAATAATATCCAGGTTCCTATGAAATACTGTTGTGCATAGAACTTTCACTTTCACCACCAAACACATCCACAACTGAGCATCTTTTCCAATTTGGTGCAGTCGCTTCATTCTTTCTGGAGCTATTAGTAATTGCCCTCTGCTCTTCCCCAATAGCATAATGGACACCTTCCAACCTTGGGGGGCTCAGTTTCCAGTGCCATCTTCTATTTCTTTTTTTCCCTTTTCATAGTGTTCATGGGATTCTCAAGGCAAGAATACTGGCACTGTTTGCCATTTCATCCATCAGTGGATTACATTTTGTCAGAACTCTTCACTATGACCCGTCTATCTTGGATGGCCCTGCACAGTATGGCTCATAGTTTCATTGAGTTACACAAGCCCCTTTGCCAAAAATGACTGTGATCCATAAGGGGGAAGAAAGCAAAGGCTTTTCCAATGATGATGCTAAACCAATAAGATATCTATATGCAAAAAGAGGACAAGATGTATGATTGAGTTCCTTCAGCTGTTCACCTGAAACTATCACAACATTTTTAATCAGCTATACCCAAATTCCAAATTAAAAGTTTTTAAAAATGCCTGAAATAAAAAGGATTCTAATTTCAAAACTCAAATACAGTTCAACATTTCTTATGTATCAGTAAAATATGGATAACTGTGAAAAAATAACTAACACTTATCACCATATATGAAAAGGAACTCAAAATTGATTATAAACATAAATGTAAAACCAAAAACTTGAAAATTTCTAGAAAACATAAGAGAAAATCTTTGTGACCTGGGACGAGGCAAACATTCCTTAAACAGGACACCAAAAACGATCATTCATAAAAGGAAAAATGTATTATAAGTTTGACATCATCAAAACTAAGAACTTCTGCTTTTTGAAAGACACAGTTAAAAGAGAATGAAAGGATAAACAATAGACCAGAAGAAAATATTTTCAAGCATACATGATAAAGGACCTAGCATTCAAAATATATAAAGAGTTTCAAAGTTCAGTAACAAAAAATAGTCAATAAAAAATGGGCCAAAGATTTAAACAGATATTTTATCAAAAAAGATACATACATGTCAAATAAGCACATGAAGAGATGTTCAACATCATTAATCATTAGGGCTATAAAAATTCAAAACCACAATAAGGTCATCATACACTTATCAGATATACAAAATTAAAACAAGGCTGACCATACCAAGTGTTGGTAAGAATGTGGAACAACTGAAACTCTCATATACTGCTGGTGAGACTGTAAAAATTATACAACCTCTTTGGAAAATAGCTTGACAGTATCTTTAAGTTAAAATATAGACCTACTATATAACCCAGTCATTATATTCTTAGATATTTAACCATGGAAGAAAAAAGCATATGTCCATACATGAACGCTTCTAGTAGTTTTATTAGTATTATCCAAAAACTGCAAAAAAAGTATATCCATCAACAAGTGAATGAATAGACAAATCACTGTGTACCCATACAGTGGAATACCACTCAGCAATAAAAATGAACTACTGATGCATGCCACAACTTGAATGAATCTCGAAATAATTATGCTAAAATAAATAAGCCAGACAAAAAACCAATACATATCATACGATTTCATTTATATGAAGTCCTAGAACATGAAAACCAAATAGTAAAGAAAGCAGATTCAGTAGTGGTGGGGCAGGAGGGAAGCATTACAAAAGAATACAAGAAAACTGTTGGGGACGATGGATAAACAAATTATTTTGATTGCATTGATGGTTTTATAAATTTACACAAATGTCAAAATTTATCAAAGCATGTACTTTAGTAAGTACAGTTTGTTGTATGTCACCTATACCTCGCTAAAGCTGTTTTAAACATGAATAAATTAAAGCTTACTCTCAAAGGCATTTTGGTAGCTTGAGTAGCCAAAGTCCTAGGCTTGCCCCTATCTACTTCATCCAGTTATTTTTACTGATCTTATTCCTAAGAGAAAAATGAGTAACGCATTGAAATGATTTACATGACAGTCAGAAAATGCCATTAACTGGCACATTCATGAAATATTATGCAACCAAACAAAAAAGAATATTTAAAATTTCCATAGCAAAAGTAATTAGCAAAACAACAAAAACAATGTCTTAGTTTTGTTTCAATAAAATATAGCAAAAATTTACAAATACTCACCTCTTTGGATAATCTTGTGAAGACATCTCCTCCCCTGAGAAAATCCAATATTAAATACAGCTTCCCTTCAGTCTGAAAGGCTAGTTAGAAATTAAAATGCAGATGTAACAATTTTTAAGGCTTACAAAGCTTAGTACACTTTTTATTTAATATAGCTGTTTAGAATTTTATCACTGAACACTATACTGAAATTAACCATTTACTTACATGGTGCATTATTCAATAACATCATTTCAAAATTAAAACTAGTGTTGAAAAGTTATAAAAGCCTTTCCACAATATATCAGATGTTCTACATTGTAGCTTTACACAGAAACTTGTAACATCATCATTTTCCTCATTTATGAAGCACAATAATCTACTGCAATTGCCTGAATTCTACCTTCCCATCTATTGAAAATCTACTAATTCTGTCAGGCTCAACAAAATGTCACCCCCTGTTTCTTCTATTAAGAGACTTTCTTCTATTAAGGACTTCCGCCTTTTCACATTTCCCCACAGTGTCCCTACACTCTTCCCCATCAGAATTACTTGCTACTACTTTTGAGATCCCGTTGTACTTTATTTATATCTCGATACCTTAATCTATTTTGATTTATAAGATTAATTGGTCTTATATGTCTGTGTTCCCTATACATTACAAATTTCTTAAGAACAGAGATTATATCCCCTCTAGAGCCTACTGATTTTAACAGAATATTTTGCATAAAACTGGTGTTTAGTGATTAATCTAACTAATCTCAGAGATTCAAGGAAGGAGATCTTTGGATACTACTACTACTTTCATTTCATTTGGGTAATGGGGAATGAAAGAATAATGGGTGAAAAATTCTAGATTTTTGTTAGTTAAGTAATGCTCAAAATTCTCCAAGCCAGGCTTCAGCAATATGTGAACCATGAACTTCCAGATGTTCAATCTGGTTTTGGAAAAGGCAGAGGAATCAGAGATCAAATTGCCAACATCCACTGGATCATCAAAAAAGCAAGAGAGTTCCAGAAAAACATCTATGTCAGCTTTATTGACTATGCCAAAGCCTTTGACTGTGTAGGTCACAAAAAACTGTGGAAAATTCTGAAAGAGATGGGAATACCAGATCACCTGACCTGCCTCTTGAGAAACCTGCATGCAGGTCAGGAAGCAACAGTTAGAACTGGACATGGAACAACAGCCTGGTTCCAAATAGGAAAAGGAATATGTCAAGGCTTTATATTGTCACCGTGCTTATTTAACTTATATGCAGAGTACATCATGGGAAACACTGGACTGGAAGAAGCACAAGCTGGAATCAAGATTGCTGGGAGAAATATCAATAACCTCAGATATGCAGATGATGCCACCCTTATGGCAGAAAGTGAAGAGAAAAAAAAAGCCTGTTGTTGAAAGTGAAAGAGGAGAGTGAAAAAGTTGGCTTAAAGCTCAACATCCAGAAAACTACTAAGATCATGGCACCTGGTCCCATCAATTCATGGGAAATAGATGGGGAAACAGTGGCTGACTTTATTTTTGGGGGCTCCAAAATCACTGCAGATGGTGATTGCAGCCAGGAAATTAAAAGACGCTTACTCCTTGGAAGGAAAGTTATGACCAACCTAGATAGCATATTCAAAAGCAGAGACATTACTTTGCCAACAAAGGTCCGTCTAGTCAAGGCTATGGTTTTTCCAGTGGTCCTTTATGGATGTTAGAGTTGGACTGTGAAGAAAGCTGAGTGCCAAAGAACTGATGCTTTTAAACTGTGGTGCTGGAGAACACTCATGAGAGTCCCTTGGACTGCAAGGAGATTCAACCAGTCCATCCTAAAGGAGATCAGTCCTGGGTGTTCATTGGAAGGACTGATGTTGAAAGTGAAACTCCAATATTTTGGTCAACTCATGCGAAGAGTTGACTCATTGGAAAAGACCCTGATGCTGGGAAAGATTGAGGGCAGCAGGAGAAGGGGACGACAGAGGATGGGATGGTTGGATGGCATCACCAACTCAACGGACGTGGGTTTGGGTGGACTCCGGGAGTTGGTGATGGACAGGGAGGCCTGGTGTGCTGTGGTTCATGGGGTTGTAAATAGTCAGACATGACTGAGTGACTGAACTGAACTGAACTGCATTATTTGTCAAAATTACCTAAAAATAAAAGCAATGGCTTCTATTCGTCTAAATTTCAAAAACCAAGAGCAACATAGAAAAGTGGATCAGTAATTTTTGCCTTTGAATTCCCCAGGTAAGTTAAATGCCATAATCTCATGCATACAATAATTTGGCAATGGAGCCATTATTAAAATTCAGAATGGCATGCATTGGAAGAATTAATAGTTAAAATGACCATACTGCACAAAGCAATCTAAAGATTCAATGCAATCCCTACTGAAATACCAATGGCATTTTTCACAGAACTAGAACAAATAATTTAAAAATTTGTATGGAAATACCAATAGCCAAAACAATCATGAAAAAGAAGAAAAAAGCTAGAGGCATCATACTCCCTGACTTCAGACCATGCTAAAAATTACAGAAATCAAAATAATATGTACTGACATAAATAGAGACATATAGATCAATGGAACAGAATAGAGAGCCCAGAAATAAACCCACACACCTATGATCGATTAACCTGTAACAAAGGTGACAAGAATATTCAAAAGAGAAAAAGGGATTCTCTTCCATAAGTGGTGCTGGGAAAACTGGAGAGCTGCATGTAAAAGAATGAAATTTTCTAACATCATATATAAAAATAAACTCAAAATGGATTAAAGACCTAAATGTAAGACCATAAACCATAAAACTTCTAGAACAGAACATAGGTAGAACACTCTTTGACATGAATCAAAGCAATGTTTTTTTTGGGATTTGTCTCCTAAGGCAAAGGAAACAGAAGCAAAAATAAACAGATCAGACCTAATTAAAATAAAAAGCTCTAGCACAGCAAAGGAAATCATCAACAAAATGAAAAGACAGCCTACTAAATTGGAGAAAATATTTTCAAATGATATGACTAATAAGGAGCTAATATCCAAAATATATAAACAGACCATATATCTCATCACCAAAAAAAACAAACAACCCAATTTTAAAAATGGGCAGAAGACCTGAATAGACATTTTTCCAAAGAAGACATACAGATGACCAACTAGCACATGAAAAGATGTTCAGTATCGTTAATCATCAGAGTATCAAAACCCCAATGAGATACCATCTCACGTCTATCAGAAATGTATATGATGAAAAAGACTACAAATAACAAATGTTGGAAAGGGTGTAGACAAAATGAAACCCTTGTACACTGTCAGAAGTTATGTAAATTGGTGCAAGCACTGTGGAAAACAGTATGGAGGTTCCTCAAAAGAATAAAAATGTAACTCAGCAATTCCACACTTGGGTATATATCTGAAGAAAATGAAAATATTCCCACAAAAATATATGCACCACAATGTTCATAGCAGAATTTTTTATAGTACACAAGATATGGAAGCAGCCTAAGTATCTAACAGGTAAATGCATTAAATAAAGATGTGGAAAATATATATGTGTATATATATACACACACATACATACATCTACACACACACACACAATGGAGTATTACTCACCCATAAAAATAATGAAATATTGTCATTTGCAACAACATGGATGGGCTTAGAGGGTATTATGCTTAGTGAAATATGTCTTACAAAGACAAATATTGGATGATATCAGTTACATTTGGAATCAAAAAATAAATTAGTGAATTTAACAAAAAAGGAACAAACTTTTGGAGAACAAACTACTGGTTACCAATGGGGAAAGGTAGGGGAAAGTGGCAAGACAGGGGTACGGGATTAAGAGGTACAAACTACTATGTATAAAATAAATAAGCTACAAGGATATATAATATAATACGGGGAATAAGTATAAATGGAATATAACCTCGAAAATTGTGAATCACTATATTGTACACCTGAAACATATAATACTGTAAATCAACTAGACCTCAATTAAAAAAAAAAATCTCAGAATTCTTTGACTCCAAATTCATGTTCTTTCCATTGTACCTATTGCTTCCCACTAGTATCCCTCTCTCTCTAAATATAAGAAAAAGTAACTCAAATAGACTAGTATACCATATGGTCCTCTTCAACAGGATGAGGAAATAAGACTAATATGATCATTATGAACATGTAAGAGGAACCCATTCAAACACAAGAAAGTTTTGAATAAAGAGGAACCCATTCAAACACAAGAAAGTTTTGAATAAATTATCACAGTAGTTTATAGCCTAAGATCCCTAGAGTTACAGCCTAATAGATACAGAAATTCTACTAGACAAGTAGTCAAAAGACACTATCTTGTTACCTTAGACAAGTTAACCAACAAATACAGGAAATACATCTAAAAGCTGGATATTAATTCTTATTTCAGATAAGTATGTTTTACATAGCTGAAAGTATTAAATCATTCCATATTTATTTCCTGTTTGAAGTATTTATCTTATGTTACATTATTGTCTGAAAGGAAATCTTAGTTCTCCAGTTCAATATTTTTTTTAAAAAGATTACATACCATAGTGCAATTTGACAATAAATGGATGATTTACTTCCACCAGTATATCCCTCTCCATCTTTGTCCGAATTCTGTCTCGAACTAAAAATTACAGAAAGGTAGAGTATATTGTTCTTGTACATAATTTCAGTAGAGATCCCATCAATAATTCACCAAACACAAATATAGAAATTTAAAATATAACTTTGTAAGTGCCTGAATTTGAAGTCAATATTCCTAGGCAGTAATTACCATAGTCTAAAAGCTAACAAATTCAGTTTAGATCTAGAGATGGGTTAAGTGCCACAGTGTTATTTGGTGGATAAGAATTATATATTAGTATTCAAATGAGTTCACTGATTAAAACTGAGCACAGTGTTGTTGTTATCACAGCCTAGAAGACAGTGTATATAAGTGTATGCAGGTGGTTGTGCCTTCTCAATATGTAATACCAACAGATGGAACAGAAAAAATAAGAATCTTGAAGAAAAAGAATATAGTTTAATAAAACAAGTTCACTTTAAATTAAATAAAATGTATCACTTTTTATCCCATTAATTCTTTTTTACCAGGATACACTCACTAAATTCAAACCTAGAAATATCAATTACCACTAGAAAGCTGTAACAATTACTAATGTTAAAAGGGAACTAAAAAAAAAAAAGGAAACTAAATCTACTCATATAGGCAATACATAGCACATTTCTTAAAACAAGCTTTGCCATGTTTTATTTTAATAAGCTTTCTGATCTTCTACCTTTTAAAGAAGCTTTTTTTAACACCTTCATTGCATAGAGTTGTCCAGCATCAGGACCGGTCTTCTTTCTAACGAGAAATACCTAATAAGAGAATTAAAATTTAAAAAGTGAAATTCACATCCCAAGCCATTCCCGCTATACATATATATTAACATATACAATTAGACTTACATATTCTCTAGTTGTATAAAGATATACCTTTCCCTATAAATTATACTTAGTTTACACTTTCTCACTTTCATTCACTTAGTAAATCACATGCTCATACATCCTAATGTGGAAAAGAAAAGTTAAAAGAACATTTGAGAAGTTTGTGATATAAGAGATAAATAATATAATGAAAGACAATTTGAGCTAAGGGAGCTCCTTATAAGACACAAGCTCCTTTTTGTTTTCTTAATATGGAGCAAACAAATGTAATTACTGTTAATTTGACACCTTCATTTCTAGTTTCCTATTGGTCCATTTTGTAAGTTACCAGGTATTTTATTTTCTAATAGGGCTTCCCTGGTGACTCAGATGGTAAAGAATCTGCCTGAGATGCAGGAGACCCAGGTCGACACCTGGGTCATGAAGATGAGGAGGAAAATGCAACCCACTTCAGTATTCTTGCCTGGAGAATTCCACGGACAGAGGACCCTGGAGGTCTACAGTCCATGGAGTCGCAAAGACTCAGACAGGAATCAGTGACTAAAATTTTCAATTTATTTTCTAAGAAGATATTAGAGGTGATTCTTATCTACCTGCCAAGTGAAAGAATCATAATGGTGAATATTTCAATAAAAAAATGAAAGTTACTGATTAAGCTTAAAGTAATAATTTCTCACATTTTCAAACCAATAAACGATTCATTAAAAGGTAAGTTTTAAAAAGCCTTACTTATGAAGATAAATATATTATAGTTTCATAGCAGGTATTTACTATTAAAGGGTTGTTTCCAGTTTTAAATTAGTGTTCACTGCCTCAACCTGCCATCCTCAACTCTAACAAGCTCTATTCAAATGGTGATAAATTTAAAATGTGATCAAATTAACTAATTTATATACATAAAACTGCAGATTGGAGAGCTTCTAAGTAATTTTTGTCTTTTTCCTATGGTAGAGCTTAAAATTCTTTATTCAAAATATTCTATGTGATAATTATATATCAGCCAACTGGGCAAGTGGGGTGGTTCATTTAATCATTACTTCATTTAATCATTACTTCATCTCTCCTTCTCCTATTCTTGTATCAGACCTAAACTCTAAGAACATTTCAGTTTTATTGATTTTCACACTATCTATTGTAGTGCTTCTCATACTTTGTGTGTAGACCAAATAGTCTTTTTTTCCCCCTTTCCTCCAAATCCACTGTATACCATTACTTAGTATTTCATCAGTGAAAAACCATGGACTTATATGTATTTGTATAGCTTGTTTCAGTCAATATCAGTTTTTAAAAAGCAGATTAAATTAACTGCCATAATATACACACAAAAGCTTCAAAGTTAAGTAAATGGCATTAACTCTAAGTACCAGACTTAGTTTTCATCCAATTTTAATGACATGGACAAACAAATGTTGATAAACAGTCTTTTTTCTAATCAATATCAGGTGATCAAGATATTGACAACAAAGGAGTCAAGTCATTTCATGAGTGATGACTCCACTACAAGTAGGAGAACAATCTTTCTCAGTTTCTTCCAAGAAAGCAGTTCTCAATTATTTTTGGTCTCAAGAATTCTTTTACAAACTTAAAAATTAGTGATCACTCCAAAGTACTTTTGTTTTTGTGGGTTATAACTACTGATATTTACTGTATTAGAAATTACAGCAAAAAATCAACTATGTATTTATTGATTAAAAATAATAAAATTACATGTGAATATAAATATTTTTTTAAAAAATGACTATTTTTTCCAAAACAAACCAAAAACAACAACAACAACAACAACAACAACACTGAGAAGACTGACACTGATTTACATTTCTACAAGTCCCTAATATCTGGCTTAACAGAAAATAGTTGGATTCTCGTATCTGCTTCTACATTCAATCTGTTGCAATTAAACTGCTTTGCTTAAATTATAAGAAGAAAATCAGGCTTCACACAGTTACATAACTGGAAAAGGAAGAAGTATTTTAATAGTCTTTTGATATAATCATGGTTATTCTTCTTTGATATGACACAAGAATTTGACAAGTAGAAGTTTCTTAAAGATTAGCTGCAGTGAAAAAATCTGAAACCACGTCAATTAACTGTCCATATTCTTTTACATAATAACCCACTGGTCTATGGGACATGTTGAATGGATTTTGCACTGATGGCTGATTTGATAACATCATGTGTTTGTCAACTCAAAAGCACTGGTTCACTGAATTATGCAGATCTTCCAAATGTTGACAGCAGCAATCTCATCAGGAAAGTCTTTTGAGTACTGAGAACATGTTGAGCACAGTGGCAAATAAAAATTGGCCAAAATTCTAACTGTTTCCTTTGAAGCTCAAATTTTATCATTGGCTAAAATGCTAAGTTGTTTTCCATGAAATAACTGGTTCACTCTATTCATTTCTGAGGAGAACATCTACCAAATGCCCAACTTTAAATAATCACAGTTTGTCAATCATTCTTTCACGGAAAAATGACATTTCATGAAAAAAGTGTATAGTGTAGCTCACAATTCAAAAAACTTCACAAGTATTCTGTCTTGAGACAATCATATTTTTTGATGTGCACCTAAAGTACTGTAGGTACTTCTCATTTCATCCCACAATATTAAAAAGAAGCATACTCAAGGATTGATATTTGATAAATCTAATAACTGTTAACACCTCATCAAGGACATTCTTAAGTAAAACTTTTATTTTTCTAACTATGTGTGGCAGTGAAGGTCATAATGATTACTGATAGTTTAAAATAACTTCCTGGATTGTGCCAAAGTGCCAAAAAATTTACAAATAATATCTTAGCATTATTATAACACAGTCTTGTTCTTAAGGACTCCCTGAAAGTGTCTTGTGGATGTCCAAGGGTAGTAAGATCACACTTTGAGAACTACTGTTCTAGAACACAGCCTTTAGTGGGGCTGAAAAGAATGGAATACAGAGGGTAAAAAGAGGCAATTAAGGAAGGAAGAAAACAGTAGTCCAGGTTTTCTGAAAAGACACACAAAGCGGCCACTGTTCCCCTATCTCTTAAAACACTCACTAATATCTCAATATGGCATCTAATAGAAGCCATCATTCACAGTCTAGGGAAGTAATTGTTTATTTTTTCATTACCTGATTTGTTCTTCTCAGGTCTAATGGATGAACCTTCCAGCATAAGAAAACATCATATCACTCTACTCTCTTCCAATGATCAACTACAGAAGCTGGGTGATTTCAAATTACTGTTATCCAAAAATGTATCTCTCCTGATAAGAGAGGTTTCTTTACAACCACCCTAATCCAATTCTCAGAAATTGTTCAAGAGAGAAATGAATGAGTGAATTACTCCAACATACTTTCTCTCTGTCATATGGACTTCATTAAGAAATATTTGCTGGCTGAAGTGAAGTGAAAAACTGTACAGTTTTAACACAATTGGAAAGAAAGGACCAACTGCAAGAAATTTTAAGTTGTAAACACATATACTTAATCAATTATTAAGGAGGGCAAGGGTTTGATATTTTCAAAACTTCATTTTTAAGTCCTATAGTTAAAGGTTTTACTATCACAAAAGCAAAAACAAGAAAGGAATGTTAAAATGTATGCTTTATGTAAATATGACTTGACATGTGAAATATATGAAAGGCTAGTCTGATAATGCCAAAGATGTTTTCATGTGTTTTATTTTATTGTGTTTTAAAATAAATAAGTTATTTAGTATACTTTATTTCAATTCACACATTACTTAATGTGTTTATTACAGAATCTTATATGCGTCTTTTGGTGGCTCAGTGGTAAAGAATCTGCCTGCCAAAGCAGGAGACATAGGTTTGATCCTGAGGTTGGGAAGATCCCCTGGAGGAGGAAATGGCTACTCACACCAGTATTCTTGCCTGGGAAATCCCATGGAGACAGGAGCCTGGTGGGCTATAGTCCATGAGGTCACAAAAGAATCAGGAATGACTTAGCAACTAAACAACAACATAAGTTGTTTGGTATACTTCATTTCAATCCACACATTACTTGATGTGCTTACTACAGAATTTTATATGCATCTTTTATGATAATACATGCATCTTTAAAATACAATTTTACAACTGATTTTCATAGTATTTTTCCTGATTAAATAGATTGTACAGATATTTAATGTCACAAAGGTTTATATATGCTAAAATACGTTTATTGCATTTTAACAATGGAACTTTCATAGGAAAACTTATAAATAAGACTACAGCACAAAGCTTCTTGGAATTGCTCCTACACTTATCTGATTCACAGCTTTGGCCAAATTCCTGACTAGGTTTGGCATATAACAAGTCCCAACCACACAATGCCTACACAAATGATGTAATACTGACAAGCAAGTGTTTTCACATCCTAGGAAGGAAAAAATAAGCCACTTCCTTAATATTTCTTTGGTTGATGACCTACACAAGGATTACTATTCTGTATTTTAGTATTAGGAATTTTTTAAAGGGCTTCCATGATATCCCTATTAAATCAAAGTGCCTGCACAAAGCTGAACATTCCCTGAATTTTTTAAGGACCACATTGACAACTTGTCAGCATGTTTCTACATTTAGTGTGAAGATATTATTGAAGATATCTCATTATGTTATACTGTATTTTCTTTATGAAGCTCTATAAAAAAAATTTCTCTGGTCTGTTTGATGTATTTCTTAAAGATTCTGTCAATAATCACACAATTAAATGTATCAGCCTCTTTATAATGCGGCCAAAAATTTTGAGGCCATTAGACCATGTATTTGTGAACAACAGAGTTTATTCCTGGCTTCAACTCATCTTTCCTGTTCTAATTTTTCTGCTTCCATCATCATCCCCACTTATTTTTATTTTCTTTAGTATTCATTTATGACAGCCTTAAATACTTTCTGGAACAAAGCTGGATATAAATAAATACACATATGGATAAGTGTGTGTGTGTATCAAATAACAAGGCAGATACTTTTAGTGGCTTGAAATGTTTGCCTGATGAGATTTGATTTAAGTCAATATGCAAGCATTTATATATTGGGGATATAAAAGAAATTCATCTCTGTTCTTCTAAAATTAATATCATAGAAATATTTTTTAAATATTTTTTAAAATATTTTTTAAAAATACTGTACTTTTAGTAACTTTAAAAAATAAAGGTATTCAGGATGCACATGCCTCCTCTACAGGTCAGTTCTATAAATACACTCCCCCCCACACACACAGATACACACATCTATTAAAAGCTCCTTCTAGTTTTACTCTCCCCAGCATAACTATTCAAGTCCTATCTCCTTGTCATCATATACCTCTTGTACCAATTCACTAGCAAACAATAATCCACCTCAGTTTGTCCTTTTTGTGTCCTGAAAAATGTTTCTCTATATTTTACATGTTGCATTTTATACTGCACAGATATCAGATTACTTTAAGACAATTAACGTCTACTTTATATTCATCAATGTTACTTTAAAAGTGGTATACACAAACCCGCTGTTCAATAGATGCCTTTCTTTTAAAATATTTCAGAGCATAATAAATAAGCAATGCTCAACTGCCTTACTTTCCTCTTTGAAACTAAATCTCAGCCACCCTAAAATTAGAAATTAGTAGTTTTCTCACTATCTTCCTTCCCTTAAATTGCTGTTGTTGCTGTTTCCTACATGCTGTTACTTAATACCTGTATGTAATATTTTTCGTATCTTAGATGCTAGGTATACAAAACTCAGGAACCAGACCTACAAACTTCTTTTCTAATAATCATGTACCAGTAAGCACTGGATAATCAATTTTAATAATGAGTGTCAGAGTTTATCCTCTTCAATTTTGCTTTTTCTCTTGAAATTAAAGCCTTTTGAAGGTAGGAGTTTTATATAATCCCTATATTACCCAGTACTTACCATAGCTGTACGTTCACATATTTTTATAACAGATGATAGATTAATAATTCATGCATTCATACATGAATTGATACATGCATTCTGACTTCTGTGATAGAGCTAAGGAAAAAATCACCAAGAGAAAGCTGAGATCATGACAGCATGTGAACAGAGAAAGAAGACCTCTTTTACAAAACTCAAACTTTCTTGATTTAGGCAGCAAATAAATAGCAAGTTATACATTGTCCTGTAGAAATCAATTATCCGACAAGACTAGCAAACATTGAAATGACAGAAAGGAGTGAAATTAGACTTTCCTTTGGGTGTATCATTTGATAATTTAGAAATAGCACATTTACCAGATCTCTACCTATGTGTTCAATTTTTTGCTAAATGTTTAAAAGAAAAACAAATGAGGGAAAAAAGCATTCATTACCTTTCCAAAGGATCCCTGACCAAGAACTTTGAGTAACTCAAATTGTGCAGGATCTGCTTTCTCATATCCTTCCTTAACATGGTGAGTAATAGGGATTTCTTTAACAACTCCTTCATCCTGTAAAAAGAAATCCAAGCAATACTCAAATATAGTTACAACATCTTATGATTAGCTCCATTTAGAACCAGAAATCACAACAGAAATAATTGAATGCCTAACTCCTTCAATCTAGCACAGAGTTTAATGGGCTACTGCTGCTGCTGCTAAGTCACCTCAGTCATGTCCGACTCTGTGAGACCCCAGAGACAGCAGCCCACCAGGCTCCCCTGTCCCTGGGATTCTCCAGGCAAGAACATTGGGGTGGGCTGCCATTTCCTTCCCCAATTCATGAAAGTGAAAAGTGGAAGTGAAGTTGCTCAGTCGTGTCTGACTCCTAGCGACCCCATGGACTGCAGCCTACCAAGCTCCTCCATCCATGGGATTTTCCAGGCAAGAGTACTGAAGTGGGTTGCCATTGCCTACTAGCATCCCCATTTCCTGGGTTTTGTAACACAGAAATAACACCACAACCTCTATAATTTCATGTAAACAGAAGCATACAATACCTGTGCTTCAGCTTCTGTTCCAACTAAGTAGATATAGAAAAAAAAAAATCAACAACTGAAAGAGTCGCCTTTTAAGACTTTCACAAGTACATGCAGAGAAAGTAAAAAACCTTGTAAATTGTGATATGACAAAAACTGTGAACCTCAAGAATTCTTTCATTATACCATTTTAAATAGTCACTGTATACAAATATTTAAATGTCCAGCTATTCATATCATTGGAAAAGAAACTGGCATGGATAAACAAAATCTGCAAAGCCCAAAGATGTTTCCAGGCCATACGCCTACTTTTATTGAAATTTTACATACACTGATAAATTATATGCCAGATTTCCCACCAACTGGGTCAGGCAGAAGGCAAGCCACCCTGAAACTATTTCTACGCCTTGATATAGGACTCTATATATCAAGACTACACTCAGGTGAACTGTAATTCTAGCCCCCAGCACAGTAGTAAGGAAAAAAAAAAATTTCAGATGTATTACGTATCACAAAATAACAAGAGCTGGGATATATTATCCAAACTTTTGACTGTATAAGGGAGAAAACTGAGACCCACAGAGTTTAAGTTCACATGACTAGTTAATCACGATGTCTTGAAGTCGTGGTAGCTTTCCATTATATGGTATTAATTCTGGTCTGGATGGCAAAAATGTTCTCAATCAATTCACCTTTTAATTAACTCATTAACCAATGGTGACTGTGGCCAAAGTGGACAAGAGTATGGTCCCAAGTAAGTTAGGCTTCATGGTAGCTAAAATAACTACCATGTTATATAATCCAGCAGAGTAATTTTAGCTTTAGGTATTAGGACTCATTAATCAGTCAGAAATGAAGTATCAGTTCTGAAAAATATGCCCCTGGATGTTCCTTTTTCTAAATATTTACTTTTAATTGATTGATGATTGCTTTACAATATTGGTTTGATTTCTGTCATACATCACCATGAATTAATCATAGGTGTACATATGTCCCCTCCCTCTTGAAACTTCCTCCCACTTCCCGCCCATTCTCATCCATCTAGGTTATTACAGAGACCCAGTTTGAGTCCCCTGAGTCATACTGCAAATTCCCATTGGTTATCTATTTATATATGTTAGTTTATATGCATCCGTGCTACTCTCCCCACTCACCTCACCCTCTCCCTCTTCTCCCCAACCCTTGTCCATAAGTCTGTTCTCTAGGTCTGGATCTCCATTGCTGCTCTATAAACAGATACGACAGTACCATCTTTCTAAATTCCATATATATGTGTTAATACACGGTATTTGATTTTCTCTTTCTGACTTACTTCACTCTGTATAATAGGCTCTAGGTCCATCTACCTCATTAGAACTCAAATGCATTCCTTTCATGGCTGAGTAGTATTCCATTGTATATATGTACCACAGCTTCTTTATCCATTCCTCTGTCTATGGACTTCTAGGTTCCTTCCATGCCCTGGCTATTGTAAAGACTGCTGAAGTGAACACTGGGGTACATGTATCTTTTACACTTTTGATTTCTTCAGGGTACATGACTAGAAGTGGTATTGCTGGGTCATATGATGGTTTTATCCCTAGTTTTTAAGGAATCTCCATACTGTCTTCCATAGTTGCTGTATCAATTTACATTCCCACCAGCAGTATAGGAGGGTTCCCTTTCCCCCACATCCTCTCCAATACTTCCTGTTTGTGGATTTTTTTTATTATGGCCATTCTGTGTGGTGTGAGGTGATATCTCATTGTAGTTTTGATTTGCATTTCTCTAATGAGTGAGGTTGAGCATCTCTTCATGTATTTATTAGCCATTTGTATGTCTTCTTTGGAGAAATATCTAGTTAGGTCTTTTGCCCACTTTGAATGGGTTGTTTGTTTTTCTGGTACTTACCATTGCAACTAAAAAAATAAAATATCTAGGAATAAACCTACCTAAGGAGACAGAAGAACTATATACAGAAAACTATAAGACACTGAGGAAAGAAATCAAAGATGATATAAACAGATGGAGGGATATTCCACGCTCCTAGGTTGGAAGAATCAATATTGTGAAAATGACGATACCACCAAAAGCAATCTACAGATTAAATGTAATCTCTATCAGATTACCAATGGCATTTTTCACAGAACGAGAACAAAAAATTTCACATTCATATGGAATTACAAAAGACCCCAAATAGCCAAAGCAATCTTGAGAAAGAAGAATGGAACTGGAAGAATAAGCTTATCTGATTTCACACTATACCACAAAGCTACAGTCATAAAGACAGTATGAGAAGTACAGACCAATGGAACATGATAGAAAGCCCAGAGATCACCTCCCGGATATATGGGCACCTTATCTTTAACAAAGGAGGCAAGAATATACAATGGGAAAAAGACAGTTTCTTCAATAAGTGGTGCTGGAGGACCTGGACCACTGTGAGCAAAAAAATGAAATTAGAATACTTCCTAATATCACACACAAATATTACCTCAAAATGGATTAAAGACTTAAATGTAAGACCAGAAACTACAAACTCTTATAAGAAAACATAGGCAGAACACAGTATGACATAAATCACAGCAACATCCCTTATGACCCACCTCCTAGAATAATGGAAACAAAAACAAATAAGTGAGATCTAATTAAACTTAAAAGCTTTTGTATAGCAAAGGAAACCAAACAAAGTGAAAACAGAACCCTGAAAATGGGAGAATATAATAGCAAATGAAACAACTGACAAAGGATTAATTTCCAAGATATATAAGCAGCTTGTCCCTGGATGTTTCTTATACATCGAAAGAGTATTTCACAAGACTCTTTTAAGTAGCTATGAGAGTGAGTTTCCTCTTTGAAAAGGAGTCTTTTCTGTAAAAATGTTAAGGACAGTTTTTAATGCAAATACATGTTTTGTAATTGACATTTTGGGATTACATTAAAATATGGCATATCTTTATGCATCTTTGCAATATATGTATACCAAAAGAAACATCAAATTGCATACTCATTAATACTACAACTAGCTGATTTTATACCACATTTTATGAATGCAGTAAAAGTCTTCAAAGTATGGACTGTAAGAAAAACATAACTTATTGGGAGTTTTCTCTAGTGGAAAGAACACTGGTGGAAAAGTCACAGACTAAGTTTTGCTTCTAGCTCTGTCATTCGTAAACTAAGCAGCCTTGGCCAAATCATAGACCACTCTACCTCAGTGTTCCCACATAACAAAAATTACATTAGATTGTTCTTTAAGGTCTTCTCCAAGTCTGTGATTGAACACAATACAGTATTTTTATATTTAATAAGGTACTTCAGTTTCTGCCACTTTTACAATCAGCATCAATACCTGGGTCATAATATTATTTTTTAAAAATGTTCAGAGCTAAGAAACAGCTATACTCTATCCTACTTTCAGTTCAGTTTAGTTCAGTCATTTGCTAAGCAAGTCTTTGAACGGAAATGTCTGTCTAATGCCTCTTCTAATTAAAATCCATACATGCCTATCATTTAAAAATCCATTATGTCCTTCAATTTTTAGCAGTATTACACAATAAAATTTCTGACGTGAAAATGCTCTAGATTAGAAAAGACTTTTCCCAATAGGCAGCCATCATATAACTAACAGCTTATTACCTTGTCTTTCCCACTAGACAATGAGCTTCCTGTATCCGGGTAATATCACATTCAACTCTGCATTCTTAATGCTTAGCACAATAATTGTTTGACCTTATGGGAGTGGACAGTCCAAAAAAATTCAACCAATTTCATAAAATTGGAATGGAAAAAAAACACTTATTTTTAAGAAGAATAAAATCAGTAAGAATCTTCAATATTATCTTTAATTACCTTTTAAAAAACAGAAAAATATGTATGAAGAACTTATTTTTTAAAATACATAAAGGAAATGGGGAAACAGCAGATTCATTTAGAATAATGGAATTATGTCAAATTTGAATAGAACTGACTTTGTGATAACAATATATCTAAATTTAATAATATAAACATTTTTCCTTAGAGTGTGAGGAATATAAATAATTTTCCATGTTATTCATGATCAGTATTTTTTCTTGGCCAGGTCATGTGGCGTGTAGGATCTTAGTTCCTCAACCAGGCATTGAACTCGTGTCCCCTGCACTGGAAGCATGGAGTCTTAATCACTGGACCATCAGGGAATTTCCTGTGATTCATATTTTTATTATACTGTGCTATATTCAACACATATAAAGGGTATAATGACCCCAGAATCTGCACTTTTAAAAATTGCTAATATTACCTTATTGACTGGCCATCTGCCTTTTATAGATATATGTCCCAGACAAATAGCTATATGTATTACATTACTAAATTATGGCTAGTTTGCCTTTTAGACAGTAATTTACAAATGTTTTAGTTTTAAAAAATTACTTTTAGAGTATTTATTCTATACACAAGTGTGGGTCACACTCTCAGAGATTATGGTTCATTAGAACTAAAAACGGAATTCAGGCATATGTATTTTTTAAGGCACTCCCTTGGAGGATGAAATGGCCACCACTCCAGTATTCTTCCCTGCAGAATCCAATGGACAGAGGAGCTCAGCAGGCTATAGACCATGGGGTTGCAAAGAGCTGGACATGACTGAGCAACTGAGCACCAAGATATACATAGTTAGATAACATGTGCACACAAATACACACACACACACACAACTGGCTAATTATTACAAAATTATTTTAGTATTTGTATGCAACTAGCTCTTTGGCTCTGTCAAATTATCTGGTACCCTCTGGTGTCATCACTTCCAATTCTGGTCTTTCTTATTTCATCTACTCCCTGCCCTATTATTGTCTATTGCTCAACACTTCTCAGCTTCCCCAAGGTTACATTTATTAATGCTTACTATTTAAATGTTCTCCCCCCCCATCTTCAATACTCCTTCCTTCCTCCACTTCGCTTTCTGCTGGTTCTATACCATTCTGAAAGCTTGAGAGTGGCAGCAATTTAACACAAAATAAAGTAGTAATGAACTTATCAGTGAGCCATTTGTTTTTCCTAAGAGTGAATCATCTTTGAAAAAATTTTCCTATCCTGGTATAATAATGTTGTATTATTATTATCTTATCTTATCATGATACTTAGCTTCTCATAATACTCTTTTTTTTATTTACTCACTCAAAAAAATCATGAACACTCATAAAGCACATGCATCCCTGGTGCCTCAGATGGTAAAGCACCCACCTGCAATGAGGGAGACCTGGCTTCGATTCTTGGGTTGGGAAGATCCCCTGGAGAAGGAAATAGCAATCCACTCCAGCACTCTTGCCTGGAAAATCCTATGGACTGAGGAGCCTGATAGGCTACAGTCCATGGGGTCGCAAAGAGTCAGACATGACTGAGCGACTTCACTTTCACTTTCATGCATTAGTCACTAAGCTATATACTGGGACTTGAGGACTTGGGGAAAGCGAATGCTGTCAGAAATATCATTTTCCTTAACATGACAAAAAGGTATATAATATATAGTGGGCTGAAACATGTCCCCTCAAACACATATGCTGAAGTCCCACAGTACCTCAGAATGTAACTGTATTTGGAGATAGGGTCTTTAAAGGTCAATAGGGTGGGCCTTAGTCTAATATGACTAGTGTTTTTATAAAAGGAAGAAATCAGGGCACAGATACACACACAGGAAAAAGCACATGAAGGCACACGGATCTACAAGTCAAGACAGCCATATACAAGTCAAGCAGAGATGCCTCAGAAGAAACCACTCCTGCCAACATCTTGAACTTACAGTCTCCAGAATTGAAAGAAAACAAATTTGTTGTTTAAGTCACCTAGTATGTGGCACTTAGTTATGACAGCCCTAGAGCACTAATACACAGTACCTAATTTTAGTTAATCTGCATAAATAAAGTTGGTAATGTAAAATTAAGATTTAATAACTTTGAAATAGGGACTGCTATTCTTTCAAACATCAAATGACAAATTTTAGGCAAGGATAATTATGAGTTAGAAATTTTTTTGGAACATCATAGTAATTATTGATAAACAGAAAAACTATAAAGGTTCAACTGCAACCAAAATAATATGCTCTGACATTTAAAATTTGTGATCTTGTTTTTCAATATAGGGAGCCAACAATGTTCTAACACTGGTAAAACATACTGATAAAGTATAAAGCAAACTACCAAATACACTACTGCTCCATTTTTTGACAACTGATTTTATTAGGAGGAAGAAATCACATGTTAATCAGAAGGAGAAAGATCTGTTGACAATCTATTAGGAAACCATACTTCTATTACAACAGTTTAATAGGACCTGTGGAACTGAGCATTGATATCCCCAGAAAACACATCAAAACAAAAGAGAGATTTTTAAAGTCTAAATTTGGGGTTTTAATGTAATAATGCAACATCCACTTGTTTGCTTTATTGGTGGGTTGATAGGCCAGTTTGATCAATCTGAAATTTCAAGAAGCACTTAAACTACAGATCTGTTAAAACATACATGCAAAAATCTAGAAAAGAATCTCGATGTACCCTTCTCACAGAGTAAATAATGCAGGGTCACTGTAAACCAAATCAAGTATCATCATACTTCGAAATAAGAATAACGGCAATAATGTAAATGTCAAAACACCACTAGAGTGACCTAAACAGATGAGATGATGTACATGTTGGAAAGTAATTGTAGAATACTTAGCCTTGCAAAATTGTATCAATTTGTATTGGTGACTGAAAAGTGTGGCAAACTGGTTCCCACCTAGGTCAGTTTATTCTACTTTTTTATTAGAATTGGCTTTTTAGTTCCCTCATATATAAAATGGGAATAACAATGCCCAAACCATTTCAGATCTTGGTTATAAGATTCAACTAATAATTTTGAAAACCACAAAACATCTATAACAAATAAACTTATTAAACTTATTGGTACTATTAATCTTTGCATCCGTCATGGTGCAGCATGTAACTCCACCTTACAGTAGGTGTCCATTAACATTTAGCTGAAACATAATTTTCTTTAAGAGTTTTGTGAGTTTGTAGTATAGTGGCACCATTTAAAAAAAAAAAGGTGGGAGGGGAATAAATGAATAAAAAGCAGAAGCAAGCATCAAATTTGAAAGGGAAATACTGAAGCACTATAAAGCTAAATGGAAAGATAAACAGAAGGAAAAACAAAACATATAGGAAAAAGGCACTTTAACTTAACATATTCCCCACTTATGGCTACATATAAGTTTAAGTAAAACACACTTCCGAGAGAGTATTTAAAGGATTCTTATGTGAGAAACATGTCAATATCGGTTTCTAAAATTAGAAACTTAGGGCTTAAAAATATCAGGAATCAGTTTTGTCCTTTTGAATATGATTTTCAGTTAAATGTAACATTTACATCTCTGTAATAAAAATGTAAATCAATTTAAAGTCTTTTGAAAAGGGGGAATTAGCTCAAGATGGCAGAGTAGAAGGATTACTCTCACCCTTACTGTGCAAGCACTGGAATCATAACTAACTGCTGAGCAACCATCAATACAAAAAAGTTCAGTTCACTTCACTCACTCAGTTGTGTCCGACTCTTTGTGATCCCATGAATCACAGCACGCCAGGCCTCCCTGTCCATCACCAACTCCCGCAGTTCACTCAGACTCACATCCATCAAGTCAGTGATGCCATCCAGCCATCTCATCCTCGGTCGTCCCTTTCTCCTCCTGCCCCCAATCCCTCCCAGCATCAGAGTCTTTTCCAATGAGTCAACTCTTCGCATGAGGTGGCCAAAATACTGGAGTTTCAGCTTTAGCATCATTCCTTCAAAAGAAATCCCAGGGTTGATCTCCTTCAGAATGGACTGGTTGGATTTCCTTGCAGTCCAAGGGACTCTCAAGAGTCTTCTCCAACACCACAGTTCAAAAGCATCAATTCTTTGGCACTCAGCCTTTTTCACAGTCCAACTCTCACATCCATGCATGGTCACAGGAAAAACCATAGCCTTGACTAGACAGACCTTTGTTGGCAAACTAATGTCGCTGCTTTTGAATATGCTATCTAGGTTGATCATAACTTTTCTTCCAAGGAGTAAGTGTCTTTTAAATTCATGGCTGCAATCACCATCTACAGTGATTTTGGAGCCCCCAAAAATAAAGTCTGACACTGTTTCCACTGTTTCCCCATCTACTTCCCATGAAGTAATGGGACCAGATGCCATGATCTTCGTTTTCTGAATGTTGAGCTTTAAGCCAACTTTTTCGCTCTCCTCTTTCACTTTCATCAAGAGGCTTTTTAGTTCCTCTTCACTTTCTGCCATAAGGGTGGGGTCATCTGCATATCTGAGGTTATTGAGATTTCTCCTGGCAATCTTGATTTCAGCTTGTGTTTCTTCCAGTCCAGCATTTCTCATGATGTACTCTATATATATGTTAAACAAGCAGGGTGAAAATATACAGCCTTGACGTACCCCTTTTCCTATTTGAAACCAGTCTGTTGTTCCATGTCCAGTTCTAACTGTTGCTTCCTGACCTGCATACAGATTTCTCAAGAGGCAGGTCAGCTGGTCTGCTATTCCCATCTCTCTCAGAGTTTTCCACAGTTTGTTGTGATCCACACAGTCAAAAGCTTTGGCATAGTCAATAAAGCAGAATTAGATGTTTTTCTGGAACTCTCTTCCTTTTTCCATGATCCAGTGGATGTTGGCAATTTGATCTCTGGTTCCTCTGCCTTTTCTAAAACCAGCTTGAACATCAGGAAGTTCATGGTTCACGTATTGCTGAAGCCTGGCTTGGAGAATTTTGAGCATTAATTTACTAGCATGTGAGATGAGTGCAATTATGCAGTAGTTTGAGCATTCTTTGGCATTACCTTTCTTTGGGATTGGAATGAAAACTGACCTTTTCCAGTCCTGTGGCCACTGCTAAGTTTTCCAAATTTGTTGGCATATTGAGTGCAGCACTTTCACACCATCATCTTTCAGGATTTGAAATAGCTCCACTGGAATTCCATCACCTCCACTAGCTTTGTTCATAGTGATGCTTTCTAAGGCCCACTTGACTTCACATTCCAGGATGTCTGGCTCTAGATGAGTGATCACACCATCATGATTATCTGTGTCGTGAAGATCTTTTTTGTACAATTCTTCTGTGTATTCTTGCCACCTCTTCTTAGTATCTTCTGCTTCTGTTAGGTCCATACCATTTCTGTCCTTTATCGAGCCCATCTTTGCATGAAATATTCCCTTGGTATCTCTAATTTTCTTGAAGAGATCTCTAGTCTTTCTCATTCTGTTCTTTTCCTCTATTTCTTTGCACTGATCACTGAAGAAGGCTTTCTTATCTCTACTTGCTATTCTCTGGAACTCTACATTCATATGCTTATATATCTTTCCTTTTCTACTTTGTTTTTCACCTCTCTTCTTTTCACAGCTATTTGTAAGGCCTCCCCAGACAGCCATTTTGCTTTTTTGCATTTCTTTTCCATGGGGATGGTCTTGATCCCTGTCTCCTGTACAATGTCATGAACCTCATTCCGTAGTTCATCAGACACTCTATCTATCAGATTTAGTCCCTTAAATCTATTTCTCACTTCCACTGTATAATCATAAAGGATTTTATTTAGGTCATACCTGAATGGTCTAGCAGTTCTCCCTACTTTCTTTAATTTAAGTCTGAATTTGGTAATGAAACCTACCCAAAAAGATACCCCAAAACAAAGGAGAAACCACAGCAAAATGGAAGGAATGACACAATCACAACAGAATCAAATCCCATACCCGCCAAATGTGTGACCCACAAACTGGAAAACAATTACACCACAGATGTTCTCCCACTAGAGTAAAGGTTCTGAGCCCTCTGTCAGGCTTCCCAACCTGGGTTCAGCAATTAGAAGGAGTCCCCAGCATCTGACTTTGAAGGCCACTGGGATTTGACTACAGGAATTCAGCAGGAAAGGGGAAAACAGAGATTCCACTCTTAGAGGGCACACACAAATTCTTATGTGTACCAAGACCAAGGGGGAAAAGGTGATAACCCCATAAGGGACCAGGTCAAACCTATCTGCTAGTATTAGAGGGTCTCCTGCAGAGGTGAGGGGTGGCTGTGGCTCAGTGCAAGGACAAAGATGCTAATAGCAACAGTTCTGGGAAGGATTCATTGGCATGAGCCCTCCTCAAGGGCACCATTAGCTCCATCAAACAACTTGTAGGTTCCAGTGCTGGGCAGTGTTAGGCCAAACAACCAATGTGAAGGGAACAAATCTCCAGTCATCAGCATTCAAGCAGATTAAAGTTCTACTGAGTATAGCCTTACACAATAGGGAAACAAAACCCAGCTCTACCCACCACCAGTCCCTCCCATTAGGAAGATTCCACAAGCCTTTCATATAGCCTCATCTATGAGAAAACAGACAACAGAAGCAGAAGTACTACAATTCTGAACTCCGTGGAGCAAAATCCACAACTGAAGTGAGTTAAACAAAATGAAACAGCAAAAGATTATGTCCCAGATTAAAGAACAAAATAAAATCCCAGTAATCAACAAGTGAAGTGAAGATGGGCAACATTCTGGAAAAAGAATTCAGAAAAATGATAGGGAAGATGATCCTGGATCTCAAAGAAAAGAGGCAAGGATTGGGAAGATGTAAAAATTGCTCAAAGACCCAGAAGAACTAAAGAACAAATAAACAGAGATGAATACAATACAATAACTGAAATGAAAAATACTCTACATGCAATCAATAACAGAATAACTGAGTCAGAAGAACAGATAAGTAACCTGGAAGACAGAATGGTAGAAATTATTGCCATGAAACAGAATAAAGAAAAAAGAATGAAAATAAATTAAGACAGTCTAAGACACCTCTAGGACAACATCACACAAACCAACATTCACATAAGAAGGGTCCAAGGAGAAGGGAGAGAGAAGGACCTGAGAAAATGTCTGAAAAGATAATAGCTGAAAACATCCTTAACACAAGAAAGAAACAATCACCTAAGTCCAAGAAGTGCAGAGTCCTAACCAAGATAAATCCAAGGAGGAACATGCCAAGATACACAATAATCAAATTGACAAAAATTAAAGACAAAGAAAAAATATTAAAAGCAACAAGCGCAAAACAAAAAAATAACATAACATGGGAACACCAATAAGGTTATGAGCTGATTTATCAGCAGAAATTCTGCAGACCAGAAAGGAGTGGCAAGATATATTTAAAGTGATGAAAGGGAAGAACCTACAACCAAGAATACTATGCCCAGCAAGGCTATCATTCAGATTTGATGGAGAAATCAAAAATTTTTCAAAGAGCAAAAGCTAAGAGAATTCAGTACTACCAGACCAGCTTTGCAACAAATACTAAAGAAACTCCTCTAGGTGGAGCAGCAAACCCCAAAACTACAATAGATACACACATATAAAAGAAAAGGCAACCTAAGCACAACACAAAAATGGCAATCAAACAAAAAGAGAAAAGAATAAAACAGGAGAAGAAAACGACCTACAAAAAAAAAAAAAAAACCCAAAACAACTTAAGAAAATGTCAGCAAGAAGATACATACCAGTAATTACCTTAAAAGTAAATGGATTAAGTGCTCCAACCAAAAGAATCAGCTGAATCAATACAAAAACAAGACCTGTATATATGCTGTCTACATGAGACAGACCTACCTCAGATCTAGGGACACATACAGACTGAAAGTGAGGGGACAGAAGAAGGTAGTCCATGCAAATGGAAATCAAAAGAAAGCTGGAGTAGCAATACTCATAGCAGACAAAATATACTTTAACATTACTATTATAAAAGACAAAGAAGGACATTACATAATGATCAAAGGATCAACTCAAGAAGATATAAGAGTTGTAAATATATATGCACTCAACACAGGAGTACCTCAATGTATACAGCAAATACTAACAGCCATAAAGAGAGAAACTGACAGTAATACAAGGATAGTAAGGAACTTTAACACACCACTTTTATCAATGGACAAATGATCTAGACAGAAAATAAGTAAGGAAACACAGGCCTTAAATGACACATAAGACTAGATAGACTTAACTGATACAGAACATTCAATCTAGAAGCAGAAGAATACAAATTCTTCTCAAGTACACAGGGAACATTCTCCAAGACTGACTACATGCTGGGTCACAAAGTGAGCCTTGGTAAATTTAAGAAAACTGCAAGCATATCAAGCATATTTTCTGACCAAAACACTATGAGATTAAAAATAAACTACAAGAAAAAAACCTGTAAAAAAATCACAAACACCTGAAGGCTAAACAACATGCTATTAAATAACCAATAGATCACTGAAGAAATCAAAGAGGAAATCAAAAAACACCAAGAGACAAATGAAAATGAAACCACAATAATCTGAAACCTATGAGATGCAACAAAAGCAATTCTGAGAGGGAAATTTATACCAATAAACAGTTACCTCAAGAAACAAGAAAAATCTCAATTTACTATCCTATCCTAACCTTACAATTAAAGCAAGTAGAGAAGGAACAAACAAAACCCAGTTCAGTAGAAGGAAAGAAATCGTAAGTTTAGAGCAGAAATAAATGAAAGAGAGACAATGAAAACAATAAGAAAAATAAATGAAACTAAGAGCTGGTTCTTTGAAAATATAAAACAAAATTGTTAATCCTTTACTGGGATCATCAAGAAAAAAAGGGAGAGGATTCAAATCAATAAAATTAGAAATGAAAAAAAGAAAAGTTACAACTGACACCACAGAATTACAAAGGATCATAAGAGACTACTACAAGTAACTGTATGCCGATAAACTAGACAACCTGGAGGAAAAGGATAAATACTTTTGACAAAATTCAAAATCTGCTTACAAGAAAGTAGGCAAAGAGGGAATATATCTCAACATAATAAAGGCCATCTACAACAAACCTACAACTAACATACAACTGAACCTACAACTAACATCATACTCAACGATGAAAAGCTGAAAGTATTTTCTCTAAGATCAAAACAACACAAGGATGTCCACTCTCAGCACTTTTACTTAACATAGTTTTGGACGTACTAGGTAATGCAATCAGAGAAGAGAAAGAAAGAAAAGGAATCCAAATTGGAAAAGAAGTAAAACAGTCACTATGTGCAGATGACATGATACTATACATAGAAAAGCCTAAAGACACTATGAGAACACTGTTAGAACTCATCAATGAAATTGGTAAAGTTGGAGTTTACAACAGAAAGATTTCCTAGGCATTTCTATACATTAACAATGAAAGATCAGGAAGAGAAATAAAGGAAACAACCCCATTTAGCATTGAAACAAAAAGAATAAAATGCCTAGGAGTACTTTGGCCACCTCATGCAAAGAGTTGACTCATTGAAAAAGACTCTGATGCTGGGAGGGATTGAGGGCAGGAGGAGAAGGGGATGACAGAGGATGAGATGGCTGGATGGCATCACTGACTCAATGGACGTGAGTCTGAGTGAACTCCGGGAGTTGGTGATGGACAGGGAGGCCTGGCGTGCTGCGATTCATGGGGTCACAAAGAGTCAGACACGACTGAACGACTGAACTGAACTGAAGGAGACAAAAGACCTGTACTTCTAAAACTATAAGATGCTAATAGAAGAAATAGAAGATAGCACAAACAGATGGAAAGATAAACTATGTTCTTGGACTGGAATAATCAATACTATGAAAATGACTATACTATCTACAGATTCAATGCAATCCTTAAGAAATTACCAATGGCATTTTTTCACAGAACTAGAAAAAAAAAATAAATTTGTATGGAGACACAAAAGACCCTGAATAGCCAAAGGAATCCTGAGTGGTGGTGGTGGGTGGTGATGGTGGGAGGACCTTGAGGAATCAGGCTCCCTGGATTCAGACTATACAATAAAGCTATAGTCACCAACACAGTATGGCACTAGAACAAAAACAGACATATAGCTCAACAGAATCAGATAGAAACGCCAGAGATAAACCCACACACCTACAGTCAATTAACCTATGACAAAGGAAGGAGTCAAGGTTATAGAAAGCTATATGCAAAAAATGAAATTAGAACTTCCTTTAGTACGATACACAAAAATAAACTCAAAATGGATTTAAGATCTAAATGTGAGACCAGACACCATAAACCACTTAGAAGAAAACATAAGCAGGACACTCTCTGGCATAAATTGAGCAATGTATTTTTCAATCCATTCCCAGAGCAATGAAAATAAAAACAGAAATAAACAAATGGGGCTTAATTAAATTCAAAAGCTTTTAAACAGCAAAGGAAATCATAAACAAAACAAAAAGACAACCCGCAGATTGGGAGAAAATATTTGCAAATGATGTGACTGACACTGCATTTGTCTCCAAAATTTATGGACAGCTCATGGAGCTTAGCATCATGGAAACAAACAACCCAAACAAAAAATGGGCATAGTGCCTAAATAGATGTTTTCCCAAAGAAGACACATAGATGATCAAGAAACATATGAAAAGATGTTGAACACTGCCATTTATTAAAGAAATGCAAATTAAAACCACAATGAATACCAACTCACACCAGCCAGAAGGGCTATCAACAAAAAATCTACAAACAGTAAATGTTGCAAAGGGTGTGGAAAGAAGGGAATCCTCCTACACTGTTGGTGGGAATGTAAATTAGTATAGCCATTATGGAGAATAGTATGGAGGTTCCTTCCAAAACTAAAAATTGAGGTACCATATGACCCTGAAATCCCACTGCTGACCATATATCCAGATTAAAACATGACCCAAAAGGATATGTGCATCTCAATGTTCACTGCAGTACTGTTTACAATAACCAAGACATGGAAGCAACCTAAATGCCCATTAACAGAGGAATGGATAAAAGAATGAAATAATGCCATTTGCAGCAACATGGATGGACCTAGAACTTTTCATACTGAGTGAAGTAAGCCAAACAGAGAAAGAGAAATATCATGATATTGCTTATAAGCAGAATCTAAAAAGAAATGATACAAATGAATTTACAAAACAGAAACAGACTCACAGATTTAGAGAAGGAATTTATGGTTACCTGGACAGAAAGGCTCCTCTATCCAAGGGATTTCCCAGGCAAGAATAATGGAGTGGTTTCCATTCCATTCTCCAGGAGATCTTTCCAACACAGGTACTGAACCCATGTCTCTTATATCTCCTGCACTGGCAGGCAGGTTCTTTACCAGCTGAGTCACCAGGGAAAGGGTGAGGGAAAGGGATAGTTTGGAGTTTGGGACTGAGATGTACACACCGCCATATTTAAAGTAGATAACCAACAAGGACCTACTGTATAGCACTCTTCTCAATATTATGCAACAACCTAAATGAGAAAATAATAGACATACATGTGTGTATGTATATAGATATATAGATATACATATAGATATATAGATACACAAATACAAATAGCTGTGAAAAGAAGAGAAACTAAAGGCAAAGGAGAAAAGGAAAGATATACCCATTTGAATTCAGAGTTCCAAAGAATAGCAGGAGAGATATGAAAGCCTTCCCCAGGGATCAATGCAAAGAAATAGAAGAAAACAATAGAATGGGAAAGACTAGAGATCTCTTCAAGAAAATAAGAGATCCCAAGGGAGTATTTCATGCAAAGATGGGCACAATAAAGGACACAAATGGTATGGACCTAACAGAAGCAGAAGATATTAAGAAGAGGTGGCAAGAATATACAGAAGAACTATACTAAGACCCAGATAATCACAATGGTGTGATCACCCATCTAGAGTCAGAATACTGGAATGTGAAGTCAAGTGGGCCTTAGGAAGCATCACTATGAACAAAGCTAGTGGAGGTGATGGAATTCCAATTGAGCTATTTCAAGTGCTAAATGATGATGCATGGCAAAATCAATACAATATTGTAAAGCAAAAAAAAGTAAAAATAATAATAATAAATAAATAAATGATAAATGGCTAAAAAAAAAGATGCAGTACTGCTGCGCTCAATATGTCAGCAAATTTGGAAAACTCAGCAGTGGCCACAGGACTGCAAAAGGTCAGTTTTCATTTCAATCCCAAAGAAAGGCAATGCCAAAAAATGCTCAAACTACTGCTAATTGCACTGATCTCACATGCTAGTAAAGTAATGCTCAAAATTCTCCAAGCCAGGCTTCAACAGTACGTGAACCATGAAGTTCCAGATGTTCAAGCTGGTTTTAAAAAAGGCAGAGGAACCAGAGATCAAATTGCCAACATGCACTGGATCATGGAAAAAGCAAGAGAGTTCCAGAAAAACCTCTATTTCTGCTTTATTGACTATGCCAAAGCCTTGCACTGTGCAGATCCCAACAAAATGTGGAAAATTCTTCAGGGAATGGGAATACCAGACAACCTGACCTGCCTCTTGAGAAATCTGTATGCAACAGTTAGAACTGGACATGGAACCAACAGACTGGTTCCAAATCGAGAAAGGAATACGTCAAGGCTGTATATTGTCACCCTGCTTATTTAACTTCTATGCAGAGTACATTATGAGAAATGCTGGGCTGGATGAAGCACGAGCTGGAATCAAGATTGCTGGGAGAAATATCAATAACCTCAGATATGCAGATGACACCACCCTTATGGCAGAAAGTGAAGAAGAACTAAAAAGCCTCTTGATGAAAGTGAAAGAGGAGAGTGAAAAAGTTGGCTTTAAGCTCAACATTCAGAAAACTAAGATCATGGCATCCAGTCCCATCTCTTTATAGCAAATAGATGGGTGAACAGTGGAAACAGTGACAGACTTGATTTCTAGGGGCTCCAAAATCACTGCGGATGGTGACTGCATCCATGAAATTAAAAGACACTTGCTCCTTGAAAGAAAAGTTATAACCAACCTAGACATCATATTAAAAAGCAGAAATATTACTTTACCAACAAAGGTCCATCTAGTCAAAGCTATGGTTTTTCCAACTGTCATGTATGGATATGAGAGTTGGACTTTGAAGAAAACTGAGTGCCAAAGAATTGATGTTTTTGAACTGTGGTGTTGGAGAAGACTCCTGAGAGTCCCTTGGACTGCAAAGAGATCCAACCAGTCCATCCTAAAGGAAATCAGTCCTGAATATTCACTGGGAGAACTGATGCTGAAGCTGAAACTCCAATATTTTGGCCACCTGATGCAAAGAACTGACTCATTTGAAAAGACCCTGATGCTGGGAAAGATTGAAGGTGGGAGGAGAAGGGGACAACAGAAGATGAGATGGTTGGATGGCATCCCTGACTCAATGGACATGAGTGTGAGTAAACTCCAGGAACTGGTGATAGACAGGGGGGCCTAGTGTGCTGCAGTCCATGGGGTCACAAAGAGTAGGACATGACTGAGCGACTGAACTGAACTGAAACATCTATATGTATATCTATATAGATACATAACTGATTCACTACACTGTATAGCTAAAACTATCAAAACATTGTTAACCTGCTATATTCTAATATAAAATAAAAAGTTAAAAAAGATTCAGAGACTAAAAATATTGCTGACTTTGTGCTAATGAAATCAACAAATCATCACCTTTGGAAATTCCTAAAGTACTATGCTATGCTATGCTAAGTAGCTTCAGTCATGTCCGACCCTGTGTGTTCCCATAGACAGCAGCCCACCAGGCTCCTCTGTCCATGGAATTTTCCAGGCAAGAGTACCAGAGTGGGGTGCCATTGCCTTCTCCATCCTAAAATACTGGTAGCATTAAAATTGTATATTTTATTTAAGGGAATAATAAGCATTCCATACAAATTTAAGAAAAATGCAAATCAAAACTACAATGTGGTATCATCTTACACCAGTGAATGGCCATCATCAAATGTTCTACAAACAATAAATGCTGGAGAGGGTGTAGAGAAAAGGGAAATGTCTAAAACTGCTGGTAGGAATGCAAACTGGTACAGTCACTATGGAGAACAGTGTCAATATTCCTTAAAAAACTGGGACTAGAACTGCCATACGACCCAGCAATCCCACTGGTGGGCATATACTCCAAGGAAACCATCACCAAAAGAGACACATGTACTCCAGTATTCAATGCAGCACTATTCACAATAGCTAGGACATGGAAGCAACCAAGATGTCATTGGCCAATGAATGGATAAGGAAGTTGTGGTACATATACACACTGAAATATTACTTAGGTATACAAAAGAATACACTTAAGTCAGTTCTAATTAGGTGGATGAACCTAGAGCCTATTATACAAAGTGAAGTAAGTCAGAAAGAGAAAGACAAATACTGTATATTAATGCATATATATAGAATCTAGAAGGATGATACTGACAATCCTATGAACAGGGCAGCAAAGGAGACACAGGTGTAAAGAATAGACTTTTGGACTCTGTGGGAAAAGGAGAGGGTGGGATGATTTGAAAGAATAGCATTTAAACATATACATTACCATATGTAAAATAGATGACCAGTGCAAGTTTGATATTTGAAGCAAGATATCCAAAGCCAGTGCTCTGGGACAACCTAGAGGGATAGGGTGGGAGGGATGTGGGTGGATAGGGTGACACATGTATACCTATGGCCAATTCATGTTGATGTATGGCAAAAAACATCACAATATTGTAAAGTAATTATCATCCAAATAAAATAAATAATTCCTTTAAAAAGTGAATATAAATGGTTCAAAAGCTACCAAATATGATCATGCTTATTTTGACAACATAAAAAGTTAACTCATTTCAGTCATCTACTAAAGAAGAATTCTAACATATTTTTTCTAACCTGGACAGTTTTCAGAGAAGTATAGGACTTAGGTGGTGAAATATCAGATATCTTTTACTAGTGACCTATTACTGAATACTTACCAAATGTAAAGGCTGTCTTGAGAAATGGAACAATTCTTTGTAACAAATCTAGATATATTAAAACTACATTAACTATAATTCAGCTTTGCTAATCATATGCTAGATATATAGACTGTGTGAAGCATTTTATTTAATTTTGTTTGTTTTAATTGAAGAAATCTAATTACCATGAAAGTCTACAGCTACCATAAATGAGATTTAGCAGACTGGCTATCTAAATTAGCCAAATACAAAACAGCATCAGGCCACATAGGCAATAATATATAAAGCTCGAATTTGAAGAATACTGTTTAAAGAATCTAAACATCATAGAGCAGTCTCTATAACCCACCATCACTTTTTTAAGCCAATCAAAAAAAGACACAGCTGCCAAAATCACATTGGAATAGGTGACCACAAACGCCCCACTAAAACAATCCTATATATGAAAACATAAAAAGAGGGATGAATAATTTATATTGTTAGTGTGTCTTATCACCTGTATCATTTAATTGTCACAAAACAAATGTCTAAACTATCACACAGCAAAAAATACATGTTTTAAGTCCAGAAAACTTAGGCCACAAATTAAATCAAATCCTTGAAAGTGATTCTAGGTGCGTTGTTCACCAAAATTTTAGATTCCCCTTTCTAGCCACTGAAGTTGATTGCCTAATATAAATGACATTAGAATCCAACACTATATTTTTACTGTCTTTCCATTAAAACTATATGTCTTCCCTCATGTTTTAAAAATAATTATATTAGAGTACATTTGACTTACAATGTTGTGTTGTGTTAGTTTCTGCTCTACATCAAAGTAAATCAGCTATACATGTACATATACCCACTCTTTTTTAGATGCTGTTCCCACATAGGTCATTACAGAGTACTCAGTAGAGTTCTCTTAGTAGGTTCTTATTAGTTATCTACTTTATATATAAGAGTGTGTATAGGTCAAAGTCAATCTCCCAATTTATCCCTCCCCACTCTTTCCCCTTTGGTAACCATAAGTTTGCTTTCTACATCTGTGACTCTATTTCTGTTTTATAAGTAAGTTCATTTGTACCACCACTTTTAATTAAAATTAGTATTTAACTGAGTCCCTTGAACTCCAAGGAGATCCAACCAGTCCATTCTGAAGGAGATCAACCCTGGGATTTCTTTTGAAGGAATGATGCTAAAGCTGAAACTCCAGTACTTTGGCCACCTCATGCGAAGAGTTGACTCATTGGAAAAGACTTTGATGCTGGGAGGGATTGAGAGCAGGAGGAGAAGGAGATGGCTGGATGGCATCACTGACTCGATGGACGTGAACCTGAGTGAACTCCGGGAGTTGGTGATGGACATGGAGGCCTGGGGTGCTGCGATTCATGGGGTCACAAAGAGTCGGACACGACAGAGTGACTGAACTGAACTGATAACCCTGTGTATATTTATATGTGTTTACATTGGCTACACATGTACACATGCATAGATACATATACACACATACAAACATCTTTTCTTCCTCCTGTGGTGTGAGGCACGGTATTTTCCCGCTAATTTATTAACACTAAAATGCACCCTTACTCATTACCTTTGTATTTCCTTACACTATTTTATAAACTTCCAACATAAATATTACTATGCCTTAGCCCATATGATCTACAGATACAGCTCGATATGATTTTGGTATAAGTTTACATTTAATTATACTCAAAATTAACATAAAAATTATTACATAAATTACAAAAGCTAAAATGACAACATTTTACCTCCCACCTTGTTAACCAAAACTGATATTATTGTTACATCATCAGTATCTGCAGAGAAAGCTCATTTTTGCATAAAACATTTCAAAAGAGAGTGTTGGACAAACCCAATTTAAATCTCTCTGCTGGTTCCTATCTGAGAAAAATTCACTTTAACCAGTTTCTGGGGTATAAAAGACATGAAAGATGATTTTATCCACAACTATAAAAGATAAAAACAGTGTTTTCCTTATTTTCCACGTCTTTGCATCTGCACAATGCACAACTGACCTAATATGAGGCACACTGGGTCATTAAGTCTTGATTCTGCTACCTGTTAGTCTTATGGCCTAGTATAAATCACAGTAACTTCTACAGGTCTCAGGAGACTTATCTATACAATGAAGGTATTATAGAATACAATGTCTGAGTCTCCTTCCAGGTTTAAAAGAACTACAATTCTCTGACATATATCATAGAAATGATAATCAAAATATCAACATCCATGGGAATGTCTACTTTAGTCAAAAAGTACAAATGGAAGTATTAGTTGCCCAGTCATGTCCAACTCTATGTGACTCCATGGACTGTAGCCCTTTAGACTACTCTGTCCCTGGGATTCTCTAGGCAAGAATACTGGAGTGGGTAGCCATTCCCTTCTCCAGGGGATCTTCCTGACCTAGGGATTGAACCCAGGTCTCCTGCACTGCAGGCAAAATCTCTACTGTTTGAGCCACCAGGGAAGCCTACTTAAGTCAGACCCTTCCTAAAATCTTAAGAACACTCTTCTATGTAATGAGATCTTGTAAAATGAGAAACTAAGATTACACTCCTTGCATAGCATGGTCTAATATTAAATAGTTAAGCAATCTTTTAAAATAGTTAGAAATTTCTGAAATAATTTACATGCAATTCTTTTTGAAAACCAGGTAATAGCTATCAAATGAACTCAGGTTATCCTTTTAGTTAAGTATTTTCATGTTAGATCTCCTTTCTACCCTATAGTTAAACACACAGTCTTGTTTAATTCAGAGGACTCTGAATTTTAATCCAGTTACTCATATATTGGCAATAAATATTTCATCTGTTAAACTTAAAATGGGTAAATTTCATGGTATGTAAATTATGCTCCAATAAAGTTGTTAAAAAAATTATGGATAAGAATTTCTACCAAACATCAACATGAATCCTCCAATTAAAATAAATAAATTTATATTTAAAAATAAAATAAATAAGTTGCAAGGATATATTGTACAAGACAGAGGATATAGCCAAGATTGTGTAATAAGTATAAATGGAGTATAATCTATAAAATTTTTGGATCACTATATTGTATACCTGAAACTAATATTGTAAATCAATTATACTTATACCTCAATTAAAATAAACAGTCCACAGTGCTTAAAAAAAAAAGAATTTCTTCCAAGAAAATCTGTCCTATACTTTGAACTATTTTATTAAGAATTGGATTTGCTTATTAACTCACCTAAATACATTTCTTTAATTGACATAAGATTTTCTCCTTTCATACTATTCTTTGCCCTTATATTTGAAAAATGTAGCTTAATAATGTGAGTACTTACTTGGCAAGAATCTGCTTCTCCCTCTTCCATTGGCTCATCGACCATTTTAAGACCATTCACCTGAAAAATATTGTTCAAAACTGAAGTTCAAGAGTACGAGAACAAGAGTAGTAACTAAGAAAAAAATACAACCCTAAGCTGCCCTTCACAATTTAACAAGACCCACACTTAAGGAAACACAAAAGGACAAAGAACACATAGAAAGTAGTTAGAAAAGGAACATTATTAATATGATTTCTGGGTTATCTTTAAAAATTCTTGACTTTCAAAGCTGTGTATTTCATTTCATATTGTTTAGAGCTTTGTTATGATTAATGAATATATACTAAACATATGACCTGTATACTTTCATTAGGACTGTTCAAAATCAAATATTTATAAGACAGAAAAAATGCCTCAGAGGAAATTTATTGTGAGGATATAGTCTAAGTAAATAAGGACGGGAAAGGTATCATATAATTACACTGTTGTGAATTCCTTTCCTTTCAATAAGTTCAATTAAATTTTGAATTACTCTACAGAAGATATAATGAAGTATAGGAGAAAAATATAAATGGCCAAGGAAACAAAATTATTTCAATATACAAAGTTCAGTGGGTAATAATACTCTTCAAGCAATACCTCAGAAAGGACTAAGCATGGAGCACTTAGATTAAGGGTCTGCAAGCTGTAGTCCATGGTCCAAACTGGCCCACTGTTTTTATAAATAACAGTTTACTGGAACACAGAGACATCCATTTGTTTCCATATTACCTATGGCTGCTTTCTCACTTCAACAGAAGTATTGAACAGTTCACAGAGAACCTATGTCTGCAAAGCCTAAAATATATACTATTTGGCCCTTTACAGAAAAACTCTGTCAACCACGGGTCTCTTAAAAAAGATATTTGAAAATTAAGCAACAGCAAGATGGCCTAAAAATTAAATTTTACCATTGTCTATTTATAAGAGTCCTCAATTTTTTTTTTTAATTAAAAAGAGAAGAAAGTAAACTAAACTAAATAGAGCTTCTGGTGACAGCCAAGATGGAATAAGACTATCTCTCCTCTGATTATTAACTAAAAACTGGACAAAACATAAAAAGCAACTACCTGAGGCCTTTAAAAACTAAATAAGAACAAGCAGATTAGAGGGGGAAATCAAAACTTGAATAATAACTCGTACTCTAGTGAGTTTCTTGGGTTTATTTTCTACCTTTATTTCTTGATTTTGACCCAAGGATAGACTGAGTCATGGAACTACATGAAGAAAAGTTCGAGAGGACAAGAAAAAGACATAGTTTTCAGCTGGTGAGGATAAAGAAAACCTCAACTTTATTTCCCCACTTTTGTTTTTCTTTTTTGATTATCATTCTCACTCCAAGGCAAGCCTCATTCATGAGAAAACCTCTGTCTCTGATTGGAGGAACCAGAAAAAGAGGTTCCTATAAGAATATTATAGGGGGTAATACTTGTTTTTCTTCACTCTCTCCTTCATTTCACCCCAACAGTGCAAAGCTACGTAACAGCATGAAAGGCTAAGACTGAGATAAACTCAAATTTCTGGTCAGAGGAACAAGAATAAAAGGTCCTTGCCAATTGGTGAATCCATAAAAGAAATCACAGAGATGATACGATGGGAAAAGGAGATTCCTTAATACTGTGTATGAACAGACACAAGCCCTGGTCTCAACAACAAACTGCACGTATGTGGAAAAGAATCAGAGAAGTCTAACAAAGGCTTTGAAAACTGAACTTCTCAAGCCTCAGACTAAACTACTGAGTTAGCAAAGGCACTGTGTGTGGCACTGTGTGGCACATGCCATCGTGCTGACCCAAACACTCTGAAAACATATTTAACACAGGAACCATCAACCAGAGAGGGTGAGACAGAACTTCGGAGTCTGAATCTAACCACACCGAATGCTGAAACAATCAAAATCAACAGGTTTCAATTCCAGAATAACACCTATGTTGAAATATCTGACAAGCACTTTAAGCAGCTATTATAATTATATTCTTTGGGTTAAAAATAAACACACCTGAATGGGAAGGTTTAAAGTTATAGGCAGAGAAAAAGAAACTATAAAATAATCAAATATAAATAACTTTAGAAAAAAATATTATGATGTATGTGTTCAGTTCAGTTCAGTTTAGTCTCCCAGTCATGTCCAACTATTTGCAGCCCCAAGGACTGCAGCATGCCAGACCTCCCTATCCACGACCAACTCCCAAAGCTTACTCAAACTCATGTCCATCAAGTCCGTGATGCCATCCAGCCATCTCATCCTCTGCCGTTCCCTTTTCCACCTTCAATCTTTCCTAGCGTCAGGGTCTTTTCAAATAAATCAGTTCTTCACATCAGGTGGCAAAAGTATTGGTGTTTCAACTTCAGCATCAGTCCTTCCAGTGAATATTCAGAACTGATTTCCTTTAGGGTGGACAGACTGGATCTCCTTGCAGTCCAAGAGACTCTCAAAAATCCTCTCCAACACCACAGTTCAAAAGTATCATTTCTTCAGTACTCAGCTTTATTTATATGCTAACTCTCACATCCATACATGACGACTGTAAAAACAATAGCTTTGACTAGGTGGACCTTAGTCGGCAAAGTAATGTCTATGCTTTTTAATATGCTGTCTAGGTTGGTCATAACTTTTCTTTCAGGGGTAAGTGTCTTTTAATTTCATGGCTGCATTCATCATCTGCAGTGATTTTGGAGCCCCCCAAAATAAAGTCTGCCACTGTTTCCATTGTTTCTCCATCTATTTGCCATGAAGTAATGGGACCAGATGCCATGATCTTCATTTTCTGAATGTTGAGCTTCAAGCCAACTTTTTCACTCTCCTCTTTCACTTTCATCAAGAGGCTCTTTAGTTCTTCACTTTCTGCCATAAGGGTGGTGTCATCTGCATATCTGAAGTTACTGATTATTTCTCCTGGCAATCGTGATTCCAGCTTGTGCTTCATCCAGCCCAGAGTTTCTCATGATGTACTCTGGATGTAAATTAAATAAGCAGGGTGACAATATACACATTTGATGTATTCCTTTCCCTATTTGGAGTTTCCCAGTTTTTTGTTCCATGTCCAGTTCTAACTGTTGCTTCTTGACCTGCATACAGATTTCTCAGGAGGCAGGTCAGGTGGTCTGGGATTCCATCTCTTGAAGAATTTTCCACAGCTTGTTGTGAAGCAGAAGTAGATGTTTTTCTGGAACTCTCTTGCTTTTTCAATGACCAACAGATGTTGGAAATTTGATCTCTGGTTCCTCTGCCTTTTCTAAATCCAGCTTCAACATCTGGAAGTTCACAGTTCATATACTGTTGAAGCTGGGCTTGGAGAATTTTGAGTACTACTTTGCTAGCATGTGAGATGAGTGCCAATTGTGTGGCAATTTAAACATTCTTTGGCATTGCCTTTCTTTGGGATTGGAATGAAAACTGACTTTTTTCAGTCCTGTGGCCACTGTTGAGTTTTAGAAAATTTGCTGGCATATTGAGTGCAGCACTTTCACAGCATCATCTTTGGGGATTTGAAGTAGCTCAACTGGAATTCCTTCACATCCATTAGCTTTGTTCGTAGTGATGCTTCCTAAGGACCACTTGACTTCTTATTCCAGGATGTCTGGCTCTAGGTGAGTGATCTCACCATCGTGGTTATCTGGATCATGGAGATCTTTTTTTGTATAGTTCTTCTGTGTATTCTTGCCACCTCTTCTTAATATTTATTGCTTCTGTTAGATTGGCATCATTTTGTCATTTATTGTGCCCATCTCTGCATGAAATATTCTCTTGGTATCTCTCATTTTCTTGAAGAGATCTCTAGTCTTTTCCATTCAATTGTTTTCCTCTATTTATTTGCACTGATCACTGAGGAAGGTTTTCTTACCTCTCCTTGCTGTTCTTTGGAACTCTGCATTCAAATGGGTATATCCTTCCTTTTCTCCTTTGCCTTTCATTTCTCTTCTTTTCACAGCTATTTGTAAGGCCTCCTCAGACGACCATTTTGCCTTTTTGCATTTCTTTTTCTTGCAGATGGTCTTGATCCCTGCCTCCTAGACAATGTCATGAACCTCTGTCCATAGTTCTTCAGGCACTCTTTCAGATCTAATCCCCTGAATCTATTTCTCGCTTCCACTGTATAATCGTAAGGGATTTGATTTAGGTCATACCTGAATCGTCTAGTGGTTTCCCATACTTTCTTCAATTTAAGTCTGAATTTGGCAATAAGAAGTTCATCATGTGAACCATAATCTTGTTTTTGCTGACTGTATAGAGCTTCTCCATCTTTGGCTGCAAAGAATACAATCAATCTGTTTGGTACTGACCATCTGGTGATGTCCATGTGTAGAGTCTTCTCTTGTCTTGTTGGAAGAGGGTGTTTGCTATGACCAGTGTGTTCTCTTGGCAAAACTCTATTCGCTTCTGCCCTGCTTCATTCTGGACTCCAAGGCCAAATTTGCTACTTTTGCATTCCAGTCCCCTATAATGAAAAGGACATCTTTTGGGTGTGTTAGTTCTAGAAGGTCTTGTAGGTCTTCATAGAACCGTTCAACTTTAGCTTCTTCAGCATTACTGGTCGGGGTATATGCATGTGTTACTGCGATATTGAATGGTTTACCTTGGAAACAAAGAGAGATCATTCTGTTCTTTTTGAGATTGTATCCAAGTCCTGCCTTTCATACTCTTTTGTTGACTATGATGCTACTCCATTTCTTCTAATGGATTCTTGCCCACAATAGTAGATATAATGGTCATCTGAGTTAAATTCACCCATTCCAGTCCATTTTAGTTTGCTGATTCCTAAAATGTTGATGTTCACTCTTGCCATCTCCTGTTTGACCATTTCCAGTTTGCCTTGATTCAAGCACCTAACATTCCAGGTTCCTATGCAATATTGCTCTTTATAGCATCAGACTTTACTTCCATCACCACTCACATCCACAACTGGGCGGTGTTCTTGCTTTGGCTCTGTCTCTTCATTCTTTCTGGAATTATTTCTCCACTGATTTCCAGTAGCAAACTGGACACCTACCAACCTGGGGAATTCATCTTTCAGAGTCTTATCTTTCTGCTGTTTCATACTGTTTGTGGGCAATTCAATAATGGCAATTCAATTCATATTAAATGTTAAGGGGAAAGTCTTTAGAGATAGGAAGTATATTAGTGGTTCCTTAGGGCTAGAGGATGGGGAGATGCAGATAACAACTACAAGGTAGATGGTTTCTTTTTGATGTGACAAAAAATGTTCTAAAATTGACTGTGGTGATGGTTATACATATCTGTGAATACTGTATACTAAAAACCATAAGGATGTGCATTTTAAGTGAGTGAATTATGTTTCCATAAAGCTGTCTTTTTTAAAATGGCTGGGAATTTCCCAAATTTGGTAAAAGACATAAATTTACAATTTCAAGAAGCTCAGGGAAACCCAAAAGGTAAAATTAAAGAAAGCCATCCCAAGACGTATCTTAATTAAACAACACTAAATCAAAAGAAGTTTCTAAAGCAATGAGAGTAAAACACATTACATAGACATCACATTGAATAACAGATTTCTCTTTTTTTAAAACTATTTCTCTTTTTTTTAAACTATTTCTTATGAGACATCATGGACATTGAAAGACAGTAAGAATATTTACCTGAGATAAATGGAAACTTATGTTAACACAAAAGTCTACTCATGAATGTATATAGCAGCTTTGTTTCTAACTGCTTTAAGGAAACATTCCAGATATCCTTCAACATGGAGAAAGAATAGAATACTACTCAGCAATGAAAAGTGGAATACTACCCAGCAACACATAAAGAACAATCTACTGATATATTCAACAATATAGATGAATCTGAAATACATTATACAATTAATGGGAAGAAAACAGCCTCAAAAGCATACACACTGTATGACTCTATTTATCAGACATTATGGGAAAGGTAAAATGATAACGCATGGAGAAGGGATTAGCAATTGTCAGAGTTTAGGCCTAGTGGTAGGCAGCAATGAGAATTGAGGTCAGGGGATGATGGGAATAATCTGACTCTGGTGGTGGTTACACAACTCTATTCATCTCAGAACCTTACATGAAAAAGAGTGAATTTTATTGTATGTAAATTTGAAAATAAACTTATTAAAGAGTAATTCACCCAGCATTATTTACTTGACTAGCATCTTTATAAAAAAAAAAAAAACTCAACAAAAAACAAATAAAATCATCAACAATCCTTATCTTACTTGATCTTACATGTCACTGCTGACCAACCACTCCCTCCTGTTTGAGTTTTTTAAAACCGTACTTTCATTTCCTTTTACTCAAATTTCTTTGCTCTTTTCAGTATCTTTGAAAAATTGTAGGTCCTCAGGAAATGGACTTGGGCCACAATTTCATCTTACTTCACATCTGTCCCCAGATAGATAATTTACTGACATGATTCACATTTACTCAGACACTACTCTTCTGAGCTCCTGATCCATATAATCAACTTCCTACTTGACATTTCCACTTGCTCATCTGTCTTTCAAAAAAAATAATATAAAAACAAATTAGTGATCCCCCTCCAACACACATACATCTTTCCTCCAGGGCAATAGGACCACTATTTGTTGTCTTAACTCAAAAGCACATATAGACTATGAGGGATGAAAGAATGGTAATGAATTCATGACCAGCATATAGGAAGAGGTACATTCAGCAAGAGTCCACAAACCAATATTAGGACAGAATCCTGATATGTGAAATTTTATGACAAAATGACTTTCAGATTATCCACTTTTTAAAAAGGTAATACTGCACTCCTCTGTTACCTCAGTCGCTGGTTACTTCCAATTCATACCATCTTATGATTAATTTAGCATGAACCTGTGTGTGTGAAGTGACTACAAATAAAATTAATCTGAATGAGTTTAAAAGATGACTATATCCTAAAAAACAACACAGTCTACATAAATAGGCTTTAAAAAGAAAACACTCCAGTACTCCCACCTCATCTACCTTCAACAAGATACCAGGTTTTCAACATAAGAATATTCATTTCTCTAAAGGACTTTAGTATTCAGTGATATTTATTGTAACAAGTAATATTTATCTGCATGAAAACATTTTCAGAATTATCTGGGTCAATAAACCTTTTTTTCAAGAACAAAATTTATATTTTGAAAAAACAAGCAGATATGCTGTTTCCCCCAATTAAATGCTGCTGCTAAGTCACTTCAGTCGTGTCCAACTCTGTGCAATCCCATAGACGGCAGCCCACTAGGCTCCCCCGTCCCTGGGATTCTCCAGGCAAGAACACTGGAGTGGGTTGCCATCTCCTTCTCCAATGCATTAAAGTGAAAAGTGAAAGTGAAGTCGCTCAGTCGTGTCCGACCCTCAGCGACTCCATGGACTGCAGCCTACCAGGCTCCTCCACCCATGGGATTTTCCAGGCAAGAGTACTGGAGCGGGGTGCCATTGCCTTCTCCAAATTAAATGCTAAGCAGGGAATTAAAAAAATTCCCTACAGAAGATTCTGAAAGCTAATCAACAATTACAAAGATACTAAGAACTTACTTAAATACTCAAATCCAAGTGAGTACATCAAAGCCCAGTGAATAATTTTTTAAAATTATTTTCAATTTCTCAAAAAATAAATAAATCACTTTAAAAGATTCTGGACAAACAGAAATACTAAACTTGAGTCACAGTACTCATCTGATCTCAGAAAATCACATAGGTAACCCAAAAAATATCATTTTCTCACTAATAATCACAAAAGTACCTCATCATGGAAAATTAAACTGACAAAATATATTTTCCCTTCAGATCCTTAGAATTGGAGGTGGTGTGGGAAAATGAATGCATAAGTGCACAGAGCTTTTAAAAAGACTGTAATCTGATCATGATTAACACTATTAAGCATATATCTGTTCCTCAGTGTTAAATCTGAGAAGTTCACGACTTGGTACTGACAAGAATACTGAACAAAGATGCAGAAACATAAATTATGCAAGGAAGGTAAAAAGTAAGTGAGAAGCATGGAAAATGTAAATCACTAACAAAACATACACAGCTTCCCTGGTGGCTCAGACCTTAAAGAATCTGCCTGCAATGCAGGATATTTGGGTTCGATCCCTGGGTCGGGAGGATCCCATGGAGGAAGGCATGACAACTCACTCCAGTATTCTTGCCTGGAGAATTCCAGCAACAGAGGAGCCTGGTGGGCTATAGTCCACAGGGTTGCAAAGAGTCGGGCATGACTGAAGTCACTTAGCACACACAACAAAACATAAATATTCACAACAAATTTGACAGTATTATAAACTTTCAAGTAGTCTCCAGGATCACCAAATTCCACCTAAAAAACAAAAGCACTATATTTATATAGTACCTAATGTTAAAAAGGAGATCTAACTAGTCCATTCTGAAGATCAGCCCTGGGATTTCTTTGGAAGGAATGATGCTAAAGCTGAAACTCCAGTACTTTGGCCACCTCATGCGAAGAGTTGACTCATTGGACAAGACTCTGATGCTGGGAGGGATTGCGGGCAGGAGGAGAAGGGGACGACAGAGGATGAGATGGCTGGATGGCATCACTGACTCAATGGACGTGAGTCTGAGTGAACTCCGGGAGTTGGTGATGGACAGGGAGGCCTGGCGTGTTGCGATTCATGGGGTCGCAGAGTCAGGCATGACTAAGCAACTGGACTGACTAACTGACTAGACTTCTTCTGGACTAAAGAAAACATACCTTTTCCAAGCAATGAATGAGATTTGTTCCATAACCCATAGAAAGTAAAGAACAATGTTACCCTCCAATCCAAACTCTACATTAACTTCCCTCTTTTTCCTATAAAAATTCCTGCTACTTTCTTTCAGTGAGACAATATTCAGTGTTCCTCCAGAACCTGTGATCCCTTAATTGGAATTGTATTTCCACAAATAAAGTTTTCTTTTTTTTTTTTTTGGCTTCTTTACATTTCATGGTACTTTGTGCTACATTTTTGATGTCAAAAGTGGGATCCAAAACAGTCTTCCTCCCATCTCCAAGCCACAGTGGATTTAAACAAGTTACTTGCAGAGCCCCTTATGCTCTATCACCTCCCCAGCAGTACTGAGTCTGAGTGAAAAGTCTTCTAAGTCCCGAACTTCCCTCCTAGGTTGAGGATGAGGCCCTTATTCTTGGTGTCTTCTTTGATCAATTGCTTGCTCCCTTTTGTTTAGTACACTATAATGGGATGGTCAATGTCTAAGACTGTTTATGGGGGAGGATTCTCACCCATCTGGGACTCTTGCTGGGTAACTGAATAAAAACTATGGCACCACCCCTTATGCTTGTCTAGGTAAACGGCAATGGTATACCAGAGATGACATAAAATTTATCTGGTCACAATGGGTAACTTCTGAAATTTCAAAACTGGGCTTTTTGTCCACAATTAGAAACTAGATGGAGATTACATAAAATTTATCTGTTCACAATGGGAAACTTCTGAAATTTCAAAATTGGTCTTTTTTGTGCACAATTAGAATCTAAAAGGTTTCAGTGCAGTTCAGTCACTCAATTCTGTCGGACTCTTTGTAACCCCATGAACTGCAGCACACCAGGCCACCCTGTACAGCACCAACTCCCAGAGGTCACTCAAACCCATGTCCATTGAGTCAGTGATGACATACAGCCATCTAATCCTCTGTCATCCCCTTCTCCTGCTTCCCTCAATCTTTCCCAGCATCAGGGTCTTTCCAATGAGTTACCTCTTCACATCAGGTTGCCAAAGTACTGGAGCTTCAGCTCCAACATCAGTCCTTCCAATAAACACCCAGGACTGATATCCTTAAGGATGAACTCATTGGATCTCCTTGCAGTCCAAGGGACTCTCAAGAGTATTCTCCAACACCACAGTTCAAAAGCATCAATTCTTTTGTGCTCAGCCTTCTTCATAGTCCAAATCTCACATCCATACATGACCACAGGAAAAAACCATAGCCTTGACTAGACGGACCTTTGTTGACAAAGTAATGTCTCTGCTTTTGAATATGCTATCTAGGTTGGTCAAAATTTTCCTTCCAAGGAGTAAGTGTCTTTTAATTTGATGGCTGCAATCACCATCTGCACTGATCTAGGAATCCAGAAAAAAAAAGTCAGCCACTGTTTTCACTGTTTCCCCATCTATTTCCCATCAAGTGATGGGACCGGATGCCATGATCTTCGTTTTCTGAATGTTGAGCTTTAAGTCAACTTTTTCACTCTCCTCTTTCACTTTCATCAAGAGGCTCTTTAGGTCTTCTTCACTTTCTGCCATAAGGGTGGTGTCATCTGTAAATCTAAGGTTATTGATATTTCTCCTGGAAATCTTGATTCCAGCTTCTGCTTCGTCCAGGCCAGTGTTTCTCATGATGTACTCTGCATATAAGTTAAATAAGCAGGGTGACAATATACAGCCTTGACGTACTCCTTTTCTTATTTGGAACCGGTCTGTTGTTCCATGTCCATTTCTAACTGTTGCCTCCTAACCTGCATATAGGTTTCTCAAGAGGCACGTCAGGTGGTCTGGGATTCCCATCTCTTTCAGAATTTTCCAGTGTATGGTGATCCACACAGTCAAGGGTTTGGCATAGTCAATAAAGCAGAAATAGATGTTTTTCTGGAGCTCTCTTTATTTTTCCATGATCCAGCAGATGTTGGCAATTTGATCTCTGGTTCCTCTGCCATTTCTAAAACCAGCTTGAACATCTGGAAATTTATGGTTCATGTATTGCTGAAGCCTGGCTTGGAGAATTTTAAGCACTATTTTACTAGTATGTGAGATGAGTGCAATTGTGCAATAGTTTGAGCATTCTTTGGCATTGCCTTTCTTTGGGATTGGAATGAAAACTGACCTTTTCCTGTCCTGTGGCCACTGCTGAGTTTTCCAAATTTGCTGGCATATTGAGTGCAGCACTTTCACAGCATCATCTTTCAGGATTTGAAATAGCTCAACTGGAATGACATCACCTCCTCTAGCTTTGTTCGTAGTGATGCTTTCTAAGGCCCACTTGACTTCACATTCCAGGATTCTGGCTATAGGTGAGTGATCACACCATCTGGATTATCTGAGTCGTGAAGATCTTTTTGTATAGTTCTTCTTTCTATTCTTGCCACCTCTTCTTAATATAGTCTGCTTCTGTTAAGTTCCTACCATTTCTGCCCTTTATTGAACCCATTTTTGCAAAAAATGCTTCCTTGGTATCTAATTTTCTTGAAGAGATCTCTAGTCTTTCCCATTCTGTTGTTTTCATTTATTTATTTGCATTCATCATTGAGGAAGGCTTTCTTGTCTCTCCTTGCAATTTTTTGGAACTCTGCATTCAGATGCTTGTATCTTTCCTTTTCTCCTTTGTTTTTCACTTCCCTTCTTTTCACAGCTGTTTGCAAGCCCTCCTCAGACAGCCACTTTGCGTTTTTGCATTTCTTTTTCTTGGTGATGGTCTTGATTCCTGTCTCCTGTACAATGTCACGAACCTGTGTCCATAGTTCATCAGGCACTCTATCAGATCTAGTCACTTAAACCTATTTCTCACTTCCACTGTATAGTCATAAGGGATTTGATTTAGGTCATACCTGAATGGTCTAGTGGTTTCCCATACTTTCTTCAATTTAAGTCTGAATTTGGCAATGAGGAGTTCATCATCTGAGCTACAGTCAGTTCCCAGTCTTGTTTGTGTTGACTGTATAGAGCTTTTCCATCTTTGGCAGCAAATAATATAATCAATCTGATTTTGGTGTCGACCATCTGGTGATGACCATATGTAAAGGCTTCTCTTGTGTTCTTGGAAGTGGGTGTTTGCTATGACCAGTGTGTTCTCTTGGCAGAACTCTATCAGCCTTTGCCCTGCTTCACTCTGTACTCCAAGGCCAAATTTGCCTGTTTCTCCAGGTGTTTCTTGACTTTCGACTTTTGCATTCCAGTCCCCTATAATGAAAAGGACATCTTTTTTGGGTGTTAGTTCTCAAAGGTCTTGTACGTCTTCACAGAACTGTTCAACTTCAGATTCTTCAGTGTTACTGGTCGGGGCATAGACTTGAATTACCATGATATTGAATGGTTTGCCTTGGAAATGAATAGAGATCATTCTGGTTTTGTGTGTGTGTGTGTTGTTTTTTTTTTTTTTTTTTTTTTTTTTTGAGATTGCATCCAAGTACTGCATTTCAGACTCTTTTGTTGACTATGATGGCTACTCCATTTCTCTAAGGGATTCCTGCCCACAGTATTAGATATAATGATCATCTGAGTTAAATTCGCCCATTCCAGTCCATCTTAGTCCACTGAATCCTAGAATGTCAATGTTCACTCTTCATCTCCTGTTTGACCACTTCCAATTTGCCTTGATTCATGCACCTAACATCCCAGGTTCCTATGCAATATTGCTCTTTACATCATCGAACCTTGTTTCTATCACCAGTCCCATCCAGAACTGGGTGCCATTTTTGCTTTGGCTCCATCCCTTCATTCTTTCTGGAGTTATTTCTCCACTGATCTCCAGTAGCATATTGGGCACCTACCGACCTGGGGAGTTCATCTTTGAGTGTTCTATCTTTTTGCCTTTTCATACTGTTCATGGGGTTCTCAAGGCAAGAATACTGAAGTGGTTTGCCATTCCCTTCTCCAGTGGACCACATTCTGTCAGACCTCTCCACCATGACCCATCCATCCTGGGTGAACTGACATGGCATGGCTTAGTTTCACTGAGTTAGACAAGGGTGTGGTTCATATGACCAGATTGGCTAGTTGTCTGTGACTGTGGCTTCAGTCTGTCTGGCCTCTGATGCCCTCTCTCAGTGCCTACCATCTTACTTGGTTTTCTCTTACCTTGGATGTAGGCTATCTCTTCACGGTTGATCCAGCAAAGCACAGCATTCTAAATACTCCAGAAAAGGCTGTATTTCTAAATATTCCAGAAAAGGCTCAAGAGCCCTCTTCCTCTTCTCTTTCTCCATTGCCCCCTCTGTATCCTAAACTTGCTGAGCTGTCATTCTATATTTCTTCTTCTATTCTTCCTCTAAAATCTTTACCCCTACCTCCTCAGTCTCCCATAAAAACTTTTCCCTTTATCACTACTTTGAACACTGATAGCATTTTCTATCTGGTAGACTATATGCCTTCATGCCCTGCAGAATTATGGGTCATAGCCAAGGATTTTCTCAAGGTCCCTGAGGACCCCCTCCACTTTGCAGAAGAATTTAACCTTGTGTTATAAACCTATGGTCCAGGATTCTATGACTTGTATCAACTAAACTGAATATTAGCCAGAGAAAATCAAGCCAGACCCTGCAAACTAATGCCAGCTGGCTTCACCCTTTAGATGGTATCCACAGAAAGGACATCAGTGTGATAGCACCAGCTTCTCAGTTGGCTTGAGTGCTTCATGAAGCAGTTCCTCAGGCTTTTCCCTGCCCCATCAACTGGAAAAAGATTCAGCCTACTACATAAAGACTTGATAAAACTGTTCAGATTATCATTCACAGCTAACAATAGTATTCTGGGAAAACTCCAGACTATTTGCTAGGGTAAACAATACTCAACCCTCTTTAATTCAGTCTTTGTTAGGGACCAGATGAGAAACTTGGACTGCTGATGAAATGGGCACAATCAAATTGGGAAACAGTGGCCATACCTGATCTAGTTAACTTGACTAATTAGCTATCTAAAACAATCAAATGTGCCGAAAACTGTAAGACAACTAAAATCATGAATTTGCAACTGCATCAACTGGTGGCTGCTGCTGCTCAGTAGCTACCTCAATAGAAAGAACACAGAGTTCCCATAACGTCCCCCTTGCAGAAGCCAAGCGCCTGCCATTACTGTAAGTGAACTGGCCACTGGAAAAATTGCCTAAACTTAAAAAGAAGGTCCTATTAGCAGCTCAAGGCCCCTTGCTCTTTTATCAAGAACTTTCTGAGAAATGTGAGAAGTGCCCCCTTTTTGTATACTCATGAATAGGGATGCTCCAAGGAAAGTGTTCAGGGTCTTCCTAGTACTCCCACTGAGAGAACTGTACCTTTTTATAGGAGCTGAAGCTATTACTGCCATTATGAACACAGGAGCAATTTTGTCTGGCTTGAACCCCACCAGGCTCAAAGCCCCACTTCCTCAGAATACAGAAAAGGTACAAATGATGGGAGTTTTGAGCAAACAGACCCCTCATCTTTCAAGATAAGCCCTTTTCAGGAAACTCTACTGTTCCTTCTTGCTCCTTCTGTTCATGTACACCTTTTCAGTCAAGATCTCCTGGAAAAATTACAACCTAATATTTCATTTTCCCCAAAAGGGGAAATACACTTATAAATCCTTGACTTCTCAAGGTCTACTTTTAACTCCAGTCCTAATATAGAGATTTCCCTCCTTGCTCCTGTCTTGTCAACACTCATTTACAAGGATCTAATAAATTCTGTTCTTATCTATGGTCCACCTCTTTAACATAGAAAGCATTCATTCAGTACCTCCAGTTAAGATCTAGGTAGACCCAAATAAACCTTTGCCTCAAATGATAACTTCTTAGGCTTGAGGACCTGGAAGGAATTCATCTCACTATCAAGGCACATCTCCAGAAGGGCCTCAAAATCCCATACACTAATTCCAGTAATGCATTAGTTCTTTCCATACAAAAGTCTTATGGCCAAACTGGCATTTTGTTCAAAATCATCAAGCCATAAACAATACAGTCAAACAATGTCACGCTGTGGTCCCCAACCCTCACACCATTCTCAAGTTAGTCCCTCTAAACACAAAGTTTGTTTCTGTTTTTTTGGGGGGGTTCTTTTTGTTTTTTTAATAATCAGAAACATATGCAATGCTTTCTTCAGCACTCCTATACATCCACATAGTTCAGTACCTGTTTGCCTTTGTGAGGTGCATGTGTGCACGCTGAGTAGCTTCAGTTCAGTTCAGTTCAGTTCAGTTCAGTCACTCAGTCGTGTCCGACTCTGCAACCCCATGAATCGCAGCACACCAGGCCTCCCTGTCCATCACCAACTCCCAGAGTTCACTCAGACTCATGTCCATCGAGTCAGTGATGCCGTCCAGCCATTTCATCTTCTGTCGTCCCCTTCTCCTCCTGCCCCCAATCCCTTCCAGCGTCAGAGTCTTTTCCAATGAGTCAACTCTCTGCATGAGGTGGCCAAAATACAGGAGCTTCAGCTTTAGCATCATTCCTTCCAAAGAAATCCCAAGGCTGATCTCCTTAAGAATGGACTGGTTGGATCTCCTTGCAGTCCAAGGAACTTTCAAGAGTCTTCTCCAACACCACAGTTCAAAAGCATCAATTCTTCGGCGCTCAGCCTTCTTCACAGTCCAACTCTCACATCCATACATGACCACAGGAAAAACCATAGCCTTGACTAGACGGAACTTAGTCGGCAAAGTAATGTCTCTGCTTTTGAATATGCTATGTAGGTTGGCCATAACTTTTCTTCCAAGGAGTAAGCGTCTTTTAATTTCACGGCTGCAGTCACCATCTGCAGTGATTTTGGAGCCCCAAAAAATAAAGTCTGACACTGTTTCCACTGCTTCTCCATCTATTTGCCATGAAGTGATGGGACCAGATGCCATGATCTTCATTTTCTGAATGTTGAGCTTTAAGCCAACTTTTTCACTCTCCTCTTTCACTTTCATCAAGAGGCTTTTAGTTCCTCTTCACTTTCTGCCATAAGAGTGGTGTCATCGGCATATCTGAGGTTATTGATATTTCTCCCAGCAATCTTGATTCCAGCTTGTGTTTCTTCCAGTCCAGTGTTTCTCATGATGTACTTTGCATATAAGTTAAATAAGCAGGGTGACAATATACAGCCTTGACGTACTCCTTTTCCTATTGGAACCTGTCTGTTGTTCCATGTCCAGTTCTAACTGTTGCTTCCTGACCTGCATACAGATTTCTCAAGAGGCTAGAGTTTTGCCATGAAAATGCACTGGTCATAGCAAACACTCTCTTCCAACAATACAAGAGAAGATGCTACACATGGACATCACCAGATGGTCAACACCGAAATCAGATTGATTATATTCTTTGCAGCCAAAGATGGAGAAGCTCTATACAGTCAATAAAAACAAGACCAGGAGCTGACTCTGGCTCAGATCATGAACACCTTATTACCAAATTCAGACTTAAATTGAAGAAAGTAGGGACCATTCAGGTATGACCTAAATCAAATCCCTTATGATTATACAGTGGAAGTGAGAAACAGATTTAAGGGCCTAGATCTGATAGATAGAGTGACTGATGAACTATGGATGGAGGTTCATGACATTGTACAGGAGACAGGGATCAAGACCATCCCCATGGAAAAGAAATGCAAAAAAGCAAAATGGCTGTCTGGGGAGGCCTTACAAATAGCTGTGAAAAGAAAAGAAGCGAAAAACAAAGGAGAAAAGGTAAGATATAAGCATCTGCATGCCGAATTTCAAAGAATAGCAAGAGATAAAAAAGCCTTCCTCGGTGAATAATGCAAAGAAATAGAGGAAAAGAACAGAATGGGAAAGACTAGAGATCTCTTCAAAAAAATCAGAGATACCAAGGGAACATTTCATGAAAAGATGGGCTCGATCAAGGACAGAAATGGTATGGACCTAACAGAAGCAGAAGATATTAAGAAGAGGTGGCAAGAATACACAGAAGAATTGTACAAAAAAGATCTTCATGACCTGGATAATCCCAATGGTGTGATCACTCATCTAGAGCCAGACATCCTGGAATGTGAAGTCAAGTGGGCCTTAGAAAGCATCACTACGAACAAAGCTAGTGGAGGTGATGTCATTCCAGTTGAGCTATTTCAAATCCTGAAAGATGATGGTGTGAAAGTGCTGCACTCAATATGCCAGCAAATTTGGAAAACTTAGCAGTGGCCACAGGACTGGAAAAGGTCAGTTTTCAATCCAATCCCAAAGAAAGGCAATGCCAAAGAATGCTCAAACTACCACACAACTGCACTCATTTCACATGCTAGTAAAGAAATGCTCAAAATTCTCCAAGCCAGGCTTCAGCAATACGTGAACTGTGAACTTCCTGATGTTCAAGCTGGTTTTAGAAATGGCAGAAGAACCAGAGATCAAATTGCCAACATCTGCTGGATCATGGAAAAATCAAGAGAGTTCCAGAAAAACATCTATGTCTCCTTTATTGACTATGACAAAGCCTTTGACTGTGTGGATCAGTAGCTTCAGTCGTGTCTAATTCTTTGTGACCCTATGAACTGTAGCCCAGCAGGCTTTCTCTGTCCATGGGATTCTCCAGGCAAGAATACTGGAGTGGGTTACCGTGCACTCCTCCAGGGAGAAGGACATCAACTTACTTGGACCATTATGCTTCAGAGCTACACAGATAACTCTACTTACTTTTCAGAGATACTGAAACCAGACTTGGCTGATTTATATTGTGCCCATAGCTCTACTTAACTCTAACATGGGGATGACCTTTTATTATAGTCCCCTACTGAGAGAGCAAACCAGAAGTGTAGCCTACACTGACTCATTCAGCTAGCACACAAAAACGTTAGGTGTCAAGGGTTAAGTTTCAATTTTTGAAATTAAACAAAGAAAAGCAGAGTGTTCCTGCTCACTACCCAATTCTACAAGGATTACCTTACAACCCACTGAAGACAATGAACAACAGCACAATCTGAGAGGAAAGTAAGACAATAACAGGATGCTCTGTGCTTTGGACAAGAAGGTCCTTTAGCTAGTTAAATATATATCTCTGGGAAATTTTTAATGAACCCAGATTCTTGCATCTTCGCATACAGAGTGAATTGCTAAAGTCATTAACTTGAGATATCTGTTCTTCATGATTTGCAGTAAACTTTCAGGAAGATGTATGTTGGCCTGCACATACTCTCCAGCTAAGAAATCATATATATATTGGCTTCTCTCCTACTTCTGTGGGGCTTCCTTGGTCTCTCAGACAGTAAAAAATCTGCCTGCAATGTGGGAGACCCGGGTTTGATCCCCAGCAGTTCCCCCAGAACTATGGAGCGGCTGTCTCCTGGGTTCGATGCATGATACTGGATGCTTGGGGCTGGTGCACTGGGACGACCCAGAGGGATGGTATGGGGAGGGAGGAGGGAAGGGGGTTCAGGATGGGGAACACGTGTATACCTGTGGTGGATTCATGTTGATGTATGGCAAAACCAATACAATATTGTAAAGTAATTAACCTCCAATTAAAATTAAAAAAAAAAAAAAAGAGTGTCTAAGTATTTGAGTGGATTCAAACTCCATTTTGAGGGAAATACTGCTGTCACCTGCAGGAACCCTTGCAGCTTATCTTTGAGCAGAAATGAGATGGCAAATATACAAGTCATGTTCCTAAAAAATTGACAACAGAATGTCAACCTCATTCCCTGCACATCTGGTGTTGAAAGTGTATGGATAATCAACATCAAAGACTACTGGCACTTCAGGCACTTGTCAGCGAATTCAATCTTGAAGTGACCTGTATCTGTGCACTTGCCAAGGGCTCACCTAAGACATGATGTTGGAGAGATGATGAACAGGCGAGCCCTCCATTCCTCTTCTAAGGACTCTAATCTCTATGCCTGTGGTTTGTTGTAATATCAGGAAGCAGCATACCTGGGCCAGATCACCTCTGTTCCCAAAAGGAATGCTCTCATTGAGTTAAAAATTTAGTGTTATGCTCTGAGCTCTTATGAGATTCAATATAAGAATTTTCCATTGGTTCACCTGAATCTATCACAACAATGTTAATCAGTTATACTCTAATACAAAATAAATAAATACAAAGAATAGTTTATTGGGGGGGAAAAAAAGTGTTCATTATGGTTCCTGAATAAAACTTCAACTCATACTGATTTCGCGTGTTTTTCCTTAAGTCAACAAAACCCAGATAGAATACTTAAGTCATTTGTTTAAGATCCACCCCTCAACCAAATCTAATGCTGGATGGATCCTATAAGCATCCAAGGCATATCACAGTTTCCCTTTCCTGTCACCAAGTGCCAGTTGAGAGGCCTTCTCAGGCTAGCAGGTTATTGTAGAACTTCAGTTCACTCGCTCAGTCATGTCCAATTCTTGTGATCCCATGGACTGGAGCACACCAGGCTTCCCCATCCTAAATTACCATCTCCCAGAGCTTGCTCAAACTCATGCCCATCTAGTCAGTGATGCCACCCAACCATCTCATCCTCTATTGATCCCTTCTCTTCCTGCCTTCAATCTTTCCCAGCATCAAGATCTTTTACAATGAGTCAGTTCTTTGCGTTAGGGGGCCAAAGTACTGGAGCTTCAGCTTAAGCATCAGTCCTTCCAATGAATATTCAGAACTGATTTCCTTTAGGATTGACTGGTTTGATCTCCTTGCAGTCCAAGGGACTCTCAGGAGTCTTCTCCAATACCACAATTCAAAAGTATCAATTCTTTGGTGCTCAGCTTTCTTTATGGTCAACTTCTCACATCCATACATGATTACTGGAAAAACCATAGCTTTGACTAGATGGACCTTTGTTGCCAAAATAATGTCTCTTTTTTAATATGCTGTCTAGGTTGGACACAGCTTTTCTTTCAAGGAGCAAGTGTCTTTTAATTCCATGGCTGCAGCCACTATCTGCGGTGATTCTGGAGCCCAGGAAAATAAAATCTGTCACTGTTTCCATTGTTTCCCCATCTATTTGCCATGATGTGATGGGACTGGATGCCATGATCTTAGTTTTTTTAATGTTGAGTTTTAAGCCAGCTTTTTCACTCTCCTCTTTCACCTTCATCAAGAGGCTCTTTAGTTGTCTTCACTTTCTGCCATAAGGGTGGTGTCATCTGCATATATGAGGTTATTGATATTTCTCTTGGCAATCATGATTCCAGCTTGTGCTTCATCCAGCCTGGCATTTGCATGATGTACTCTGGAAGGACTGATGATGAAGCTGAAACTCCAATCTTTTGGCCACCTGATGTGAAGAACTGACTCATTTGAAAATACCCTGATGCTGGGAAAGATTGAAGGTGGGAGAAGGGGAAGACAGAGGATGAGATTGTTGGATGGCATCACTGACTCAACGGATATGAGCTTGAGTAAACGCTGGGAGGTGGTGATGGATAGGGAGGCCTGGGATGCTGCATTCCATGGGGTTGCAAAGAGTTGGACACGACTAAGTGACTGAACTGAACTGAACTTGCTCTGCATACAAGTTAAATAAGCAAGGTGACCATATATAGCCTTGTGGTGCTCCTTTCCCAATCGGGCACTAGTCCATTGCTTTATGTCTGGTTCTAACTGTTGCTTCTTGATCTGCATACAAATTTCTCAGGAGGCAGGTAAGCTGGCCTGGCATTCCCATCTCTTTAAGAATCTTCTACAGTTTGTTGTGATTCACACAGTAAAAGGCTTTGGCAAGGTCAATAAAGCAGAAGTAGATATTTTTTCTGGAATTCTCTTGCTTTTCCTATGATCCAGCAGATGCTGGCCATTTGATCTCTGGTTCCTCTGCCTTTCCTAAATCCAGCTTAAACATCTGGAAGTTCTAGGTTCGCATACTGTTGAAGCCTCACTTGGAGAATTTTGAGCATTACTTTGCTAGCGTGTGAGATGAGTACAATTGTGTGGTAATTTGAACTTCTATGGCATTGCCTTTCTTTGGGATTGGAATGAAAATTGACATTTTCCAGTCCTGTGGCCAATGATGAGTTTTCCAAATTCGCTGGCATAGTAAGTGCAGCACTTTCACAACAACATCTTTTAGGATTTGAAATAGCTCAGCTGGAATTCCATCATCTCCAGTAGCTTAGAAGTACTGCTTCATAAGGCCCACTTGACTTCACATTCCAGGATGTCTGGCTTTAGGTGAATGATCACAGCATCATGGTCATCTGGGTCATTAATACCTTTTTTGTATAGTTCTTCTGTATATTCTTGTCACCGCTTCTTAACATCATCTGCTTCTGTTAGATACATACTATTTCTGTCCTTTATCAAGCCCATCTTTGCATGAAATGTTCCCTTGGTATCTCTAATTTTCTTGAAGAGATCGCTAGTCTTTTCCATTCTATTGTTTTCCTTTACTTCTTTGCACTGATCACTTAGGAAGGCTTTCCTATCTCTCCTTGCTATTCTTTGGAATTCTGCATTCAAATGGGTATTTTTTTTTCTTTTTTCCATTGCCTTTCACTTGTCTTCTTTTCTCAGCTATTTATAAGGCCTCCTCAGGCAACCATTTTGCCTTTTTGTATTTCTTTTTCTTGGGGATGGTCTTGATCCCTGCCTCCCATACAATGTTGTGAACTTCCATCCATAGTTCTTCAGGAACTCTATCAAATCTAATCCCTTGAATCTATTTCTCACTTCTACTGTATAATCATAAGGGATTTGATTTAGGTCATACTCAAATGGTTTAGTGGTTTTCCCCACTTTCTTCAATTTAAGGCTGAATTTTGCAATAAGGAGTTCATGATCTGAGCTACAGTCAGCTCCTGGTCTTGTTTTTGTTGACTGTATAGAGCTTCTCCATCCTTGGCTGCAAAGAATATAATCAATCTGATTTCAATAAAGACCATCTGGTGATGCCCACTGTAGAAGTTGGGTTCCCAATTTCTCCTTTTATACAAAATCCATTTATTCCTTTTCAAATGATAAGAGACCCAATCCTCTTGTTTGGAATCATGACATTGAGTCAGCTTTTGAAACTTTAAAAATTAAATTGGTCACTGACCCTGCTATAGGAAACCCTAGTGATTCTCTTCCCTTTCTACTATGAAGTTAAATGAAGTTAACAGAAATACCCTTGGAGTGCTTGTTCAGCCCATGGGGAAAATGCTCACCTATCAGCTATTATAGCCTAAAGTTGGAACTCAAAACTCAAGGACATCCACCTTGCCTTTGAGCAATAGCCCACTGCTACTCTTCTGTGGACCACAGGAGAGAGAGTTACAGGGTCTTCTTTACAAGTGTTTGTCTCTCACTCTATTGCAGCATTCATGAACTCATACTACACACAACACTTAATCTGTTAGTGGACTGAAGCCTCATGAAATCTTATTGTTTTCCTCTCTAAATGTCATTTTTGTCTCATGGAAACTCCCTAAATCCTGCTACTTTCTTAACATCACCAACAGATGAGACCCCACATGACTGCATAACCACAAGTGATTTCTTGACTAGTCCACATCCAGATTTACAAGAAACACCTTTAGACAACTCTAGAGCTTAGTTTACTTATGACTCCTACCTATGAAATAATGATAGACATCTGAAAACTGGATACACTGTGTCTATTCCCTTCACTTTAATAGAATACAAAGCTTAGCCCTTTATTTCTTCAGCCCAAATTGAAGCTGACCTATAAGTACTCACTCATGCCTGCACTCAGGTCTCTGGCAAACATGCTAACAATTACACAGCAGGTATGCTTTTGGAGTAGCTCATGACTTTGGAATGCTTTGGAAACAGAGAAGTCTCCTGCTCCCAGGGCGAAATGAAATTGAAAGTGATCCCTTTGTTAACATCTTACTGGATGCAATCCTGCTGTCACAACTGGCAATAATAAAGCTCCTAGTGCATTCCAAAGACAACATTGAGGCAGAAAATGGAACCAGTTAAATAGATAAAACTACTAAGGTAGAAGCATTACAAGATTACAAGATTCAGGCTCCACAAAGGAACCTCCTGTTGGTCATTCTATTCACACCATGTTAGCTATTACTTGGACAGGCACCCAAGATCTAAAGGATATCATCAGAGATGGGCAATTGCATGCTACGTATAAGGAACAGAGGTGGGTTTCTGAAGGATACACATTTGATCAACATATTGGGCTTTGGTATGGGCCAAATGGCTGCTCTGCTCTTTCTGAAGTCATTCAAGCAACCATATTAAAATTAACATATGAAATGACTCAAGGCGGAACTAATAAAATGAAAACCTGTGGAAAACAATACTTTTGGAAACCTTTTTCACAGTAGTGACCAAAATACATCAGAGGTGTCAGATCTGTCCTAAGTACATTGAAGGAAAATCTACTAATACTTCTCAAGGCCACTTTCCTTTGCCTCCTGGTTCCTTCATTATCTGGCAACTAGATTCTATTCAGCTGCCTCTCTCTCAAGGATATAAATATACATGTTCTGGTGATGATTTGTATGTGTTTTCATTGGTTAGAATCATTTCCTTACAAACAAGCAACTGTCCTTTCAGTGGACAAAGGACTGTTGGAAAGGACTATTCCTACCTGAGGAATTCCCCTGGAATTATGTAGTGATAACAGCACCCATTTCACTGGAAAAATTCTAAATGCTGTTTGTGATCTGGCCTATACTACATTTCCACTGTGCCTATCATCTCCAATCTTCTGGTCTAGGGGAAAGACTAATGGCATAATTTACAAAACTCAATCAGCAAAACTCTCTAAGGCCTTTGGCTTTCCTTGGCTTAAATTGCTACTTATAGTTATATTAAACATTTGAAATAATTACTGGAAGACCCAAGATTTGTGAATCAGGATCACATGAGCCACTTCTAGTCAAGGAAGATCTTTTACATTATTGTCAAAATATCATTAAGACTCTGAAGAAAAATGAGCATCTGGTTGAAAAAGCTTTCCACATCCAGGGGATGAAGGTATAGAACACCACAATTTACACCCAGGAGACTATGTTTATTGGAAAAGACATCTTTTAACAGACTCCTTACAGATCAGATGAAAGGGGTACTATCACAATACTTTTAACCAATCCCTGTGCTGCTAAACTTTAAAGCATTGATTCTTGAATTTGTTTCACATTTTAAAAAGACTTCTCCAACTGAATGGGCCTCTGAAACCGTTGGAGACCTAAAGCTAAATTAGACCTAGAAATAAAGCAGATAACATCTGATACAGATGGTTCTTCCAAGACTCTGGACTAAGCCAATACTCTTCATGATCTCCATCAGTGAAATATCTCTGATTACCCTTGTTCTAATTGTGGTTACCACAGAGTTGTGATATGTCCTCTATTCTGTAATATCTGATGAAGCATCAACTTAACACTCATTATACTTCTAACATTATAGACACATTTTCAAGGAGTGAAAATTTTCATGAATAGGTGTATACCTAGAATGATAATTCAGAAGAACTGTCCCTGACCCTTTACCTCTTAATTTTGACAATGGAGGACTGAGAAGAATCTAACCTTTGGGACTCTTCCTTGTGGCTACAAGTTTATTAATGTTCTGTACTACAAGTTTATTAATGTTCTGTACTACAAGTTTATTAATGTGCTGTACTACATACCAGCAGGCATCCTCTGTTGGTGGTAATTCTAGGAAAACCACAGATCTTGCTTGAACTCTGCTAGGAATAAGCCTCTGGCTCCAATTATTGGGCATCTGATTAATCTATTCAGCTTGGGATTCTTTCACTAACCAAGGCCAATAGGCCACCCTTACTCCTCTATATTGTAAAATGGCTGACTTTTCTTGGGATAGTTCTTTCACTACAGTTATGTTATTATTATTTATCTTAATATCCATCCAGAGCCCTTACGCCTGGGAAAATAATCCCTTAGTTCACAATTCCCAAAGTCTAGCCACTATAGGAAATCTAACAAACCGTTGGATATATCATCAGTGTACCCCAAATTACTCACTGAATTCTGAGATCCCCTTACCTTAGCTATCTCCAATATTACTGGTATCACTGCACCATGTCTTGTGCAGAATTCATCTATTCTCCCAGCATGTCTGCTCACTTACTCAAATCCATAGCTCCCTTTTCCTGTACGATCAACAAACTTTGACAAATTTCTCAACAGTTCCTTAGGAATATTTGTTTCAAGGGAATCATGCAGTTACCTAGAAAACATCATATCCAGCTTCCAAACACCCACCTTTACCTCACTGTGTAACAACAAAACATATTATCATGAAAACCCTCATTTTTTTTTCAGGATTAATATTTATGTTCTTAAAGCAGCTGGCACAGTGTCACATGTGCTCAATAAATGCCTGATGCCAAAAGAAAATACAGGAAAAAAGTATATGGAACATTTTAGTTAACAATTAATCAAAGTTGAATAATGCTACCTATGTACAAAATAATATACCTGTGAATCAAAACTTACTGCTACATCATCATGTGCTACTAATTTAACAGATTTAGTTTTGACATACAATTGTGGGAACATTACTCTTAAATAATAATACAACTATTTTTGGTCAACTTGAAAACAATCTTCCAAGTCAACCCATAAAGGTACACACACACACACACACACACATTGCAGAGAGTCAGAACGACCAAGCAACTGAATTGAACTGAAATATATAGATAGATAGATAGATAGACAGATAAATAGATATAGATACATCCATGGATAAATGTCTTACTTGAAGAATCACAAACCAGAGAGAAGTGAAAACTATCTTTGTATATTTTTACTATAACACACTTTATCAGTTTCACTAATAGCCTTTTAGTTGGGCATGTCCAAAAATTATTCTTTTTGTTTTACTTTCCACATAGCAGGTTTAATCTCCATCCTGAGTTTTAAACTACTAAATACTTTCAAAGGTTTATTACTAGTTATGGTCATTTCTCCAGGAGATTTATGCTTTTAATTGTTTTAGATTGAATTTTATAGTCAACACATTACTTATAGAAAATTTGATAGCACCTGCAAACTTCATTTAAAATGATTTGTTTTGATCTTCCTGTTTTTTTTTTTTACCCCAATAGGTTAGTCCTTTAAAACATAACTACATAACTACTCACTGTCACTGCTTCACAGGTTTAAGAAAGGGCAATTGTGATTTATACTGTTCATGGGGTCCTCAAGGCAAAAGTACTCAAGTGGTTTGCCATTCCCTTCTCCAAGTGTGTATGCAGGTAAAGAAGCAATAATTAGAACTGGTCATGGAACAACAGACTGGTTCCAAATTGGGAAAGGAGTATGTCAAGGCTATATATTGTCACCCTGCTTATTTAACATACATGCAGAGTACATCATGTGAAATGCTGGGCTGGATGAAACACAAGCTGGAATCAAGATTGCAGGGGAAAATATCAAAAACCTTAGATATGCAGATGACATCACCCTTAGAAAGCAAAAGAACTAAAGAGCCTCTTGATGAAAGTGAAAGAGGAGAGTGAAAAAGTTGGCTTAAAACTCAACATTCAGAAAACGAAGATCATGGCATCCAGTCCCATCACTTCATGGCAAACAGATGGGGCAACAATGGAAACAGTGACAGACTTTGTTTTGGGGGGGCTCCAAAACCACTGCAGATGGTGGCTGCAGCCATGAAATTAAAAGACGTTTGTTCCCTGAAAGAAAAGCTATGACCAAGCTAGACAGCATATTAAAAAGCAGAGACATTACTTTGCAGAGAAAGGTTCGTATAGTCAAGGGTATGGTTTTTCCAGTAGTCATGTATGGATGTGAGAGTTGGACTATAAACAAAGCTGAGTGCTGAAGAATCGATGTTTTTGAACTGTGGTGTTGGAGAAGACTCTTGAGAGTCCCTTGGACTGCAAGGAGATCCAACCAGTCCATCCTAAAGAAAATCAGTCCTGAATATTCAATGGAAGGACTGATGTTGAAGCTGAAACTCCAATACTTTGGCCACCTCATGTGAAGAACTGACTCATTTGAAAAGACCCTGATGCTGGGAAAGATTGAAGGCAGGAGAAAAAGGGGACAACAGAGAATGAGATGGTTGGATGGCATCACTGACTCAATAGACATGAGTCAGAGCAAGCTCCGAGAGTTGGTGATGGACAGAGAAGCCTGGCATGCTCCAGTCCATGCGGTCACAAAGAGTCAGACACAAGTGAGCAACTGAACTGAACTGAATTCTGTTTCAATATATCTGTTCAGATATTGTGTGTGTGTGTGTGGCCACACTCCACAGGCCTGTGGGATCTTAGTTCTCTGATCAAGGATCAAAAGCACAGCTTTAACCACTGGACCTCCAGGGAATTCTCCTAAAAGAGTTACCTTTTAAAGAGATTCTCAGGATGAGCAAGAGTATACTGCCTCTAAGTTACTCTATTAGTCAGGTATTTAAAAACAATGATGAGACTCTGTTCGGCTTCCCAAGTGGGCACAGTCATAAAGAATCCACTTGCCAATGCAAGACATGCAAAAGCGTGGGTTCAAACCCTGGGTTGTGAAGATCCCCTGCAGAAGGAAATGGCAACCCACTCCAGTATTCTTGCCTGGGAAATCCCATGGACAGAGGAACATGGCAGACTACGGTCCATGCGGTTGCAGAGTTGGACACGACTTAGCATGCAGGCAGCCACAACAGACTCTGCTCTAAAGTAAATTAGCTGTTAAAACACACTCATGTTCAAATCAAAGCATAAAAAACAGAGTCCAATTTAACTATGAATCGTCTTTGAAGTATTTACCATTTCATGTTACCTGTGTTTTTGAACATCAGCTCATCTTTATCAAAACTCAATGTTATATCTTCCTTTTTTTTTCCTTCTACCTTAACAGACACAGACTTCTATCCATAAACACTGTCCTACATATTAAATATCTGTTCCATCCCTCAATCACACTATAAGCTCCCTGAGGAAAAGGATCATGTCTTATGATTCATTATAACCCCAGTATCTAGCATATTATTCAGAACATAATTAATCCTGGAAAAATTTGTGAAATGGAATGACTAAATTTATAATCTTATGAATTAAATGTAAAAAATAACTTCAGTAGTAAATAACTACCAGAGATTTTCCTTATTTTTTATTAATTTTCTTACTTGAAACATTTAAAAACTTTGAAACTTAATTTCATAAAGTATTTCCAGTAGTCATTCTGCTTATGATTTCTGACTCAATTTTAAATTCTAACAGCCAATATAAATTCAATTCTTTCAAAATCATTTGAAAAACACACAGCTTGCATCATTCATAAGATATTTTTCAAAATAAGTCTAAAAAAATTCTTGATACTTCATATATTCCATGGGATTTACTTCAAATGTTCTTTTGTTGTTTTTTTTTTTTTTTTCACTTAGACTTCTAACACTAAATTTTGTCAGGAGATTAGTACAAACAACTTTGTAAATGACATTCTAAAACCATTTGTCTAAACGGTGACACACAGGCAATTTTTTTTTTTTTTTACATTTTAAAGGACTGTTTTAAAAATATGTAATAGATGTTATAAAAAGCAAACAAACTCTAAAATATTTATTTGGCTCTTAACAGAAAAAGTTTACCACAACTTAGTCTAAACTATCTAATTTTTTAGTAATTAGAAGCATAACATTTAAAAATCCACAAGAGCACCAAGTTGGTCATATTTCATACTACACGGTGGACGAACAGGACAGAGAGAACACTTTCTCCCTCACAATTTCATCAAAAGATTATTTGTATGCTGAGCAACTTCCACAAAACAACTTCTGAACACTGGCGAGACAGCTGTCTGATGAGGCCTTACAAATAGCTGAAAAAAGAAGAGAAGTGAAAGGCAAAGGAGAAAAGGAAAGATATACATGATTGAATGCAGTGTTCCAAAGAACAAGGAGAGATAAGAAAGCCTTCCTCAGTGACCAGTGTGAAGAAATAGAGAAAAACAATAGAATGGGAAAGACTAGAGATCTCTTCAAGAAAATTAGAGATACCAAGGCACTATTTCATGCAAAGATGGGCTCAATAAAGGACAGAAATGGTAGGGACCAAACAGAAGCAGAAGATATTAAGAAGAGGCGCCAAGAATACACAGAAGAACTATACAAAAAAGATCTTCATGACCCAGATAACCACGATGGCATAGTCACTCACCTAGAGCCAGACATCCTGGAATGTGAAGTCAAGTGGGCCTTAGGAAACATCACTATGAACAAAGCTAGTGGAGGTGATGGAATTCAAGTTAAGCTATTTCAAATCCTGAAAGATGATGCTATGAATGTGCTGCACTCAATATGCTAGCAAATTTGGAAAACTCAGCAGTGGCCACAGGACTGGAAAAGGTCAGTTTTCATTCCAATCACAAAGAAAGGCAATGCCAAAGAATGCTCAAACTACCGCACAACTGCACTCATCTCACATACTAGTAAAGTAATGCTCAAAATTCTCCAAGGCCAGCTTCAGTAACATGTGAACTGTGAACTTCCAAATGTTCAAGCTGGTTTTAGAAAAGGCAGAGGAACCAGTGACCAAATTGCCCACATCCACTGGATCATCGAAAAAGCAAGAGAGTTCCAGAAAAACATCTATTTCTGCTTTCTTGACTGTCAAAGCCTTTGACTGTGTGGATCACAATAAACTGTGGAAAATTCTGAAAGAGATGGGAATACCAGACCACCTGACCTGCCTCTTGAGAAATCTGTATGCAGGTCAGGAAGCAACAGTTAGAACTGGACATGGAACAACAGACTGGCTCCAAATAGGAAAAGGAGTACATCAAGGCTGTATATTGTCACCCTGCTTATTTAACTTATATGCAGAGTACATCATGAGAACACTTGGCTGGATGAAGCACAAACTGGAATCAAGATTGCAGGGAAAAATGTCAATAACCTCAGATATGCAGATGACACCACCCTTATGGCAGAAAGGGAGAACTAAAGAGCCTCTTGATGAAACTGAAAGAGGAGAGTGAAAATTTTGGCTTAAAGCTTAACATTCAGAAAACTAAGATCATGGCATCTGGTCCCATCACTTCATGGCAAATAGATGGGGGAAACAGTGGAAACAGTTACAGACTTGACTTTCTTGGGCTCCAAAACCACTGCAGATGGTGGCTGCAGCCATGAAATTAAAAGACACTTGCTCCTTGGAACAAAGGCTATAACCAACCTAGACAGCATATTAAAAAGCAGAGACATTACTTTGCCAACAAAGGTCCATCTACTCGAAGCTTTGGTTTTTCCAGTAGTCATGTATGGATGTGAGAATTGGACTATAAAGAAAGCTGAGCACCGAAAAATTGATGCTTTTCAACTGTGGTGTTGGAGGAGACTGCCAAGAGATCCAACCAGTCCATCCTAAAGGAAATCAGTCCTGAGTATTCACTGGAAGGACTGATGCTGAAACTGAAACTTCAATACTTTGGCCACCTGATCAGAAGTGCCAACTTATTGGAAAAGATCCTGATGCTGGGAAAGACTGAAGGCGGGAGAAGAAGGGGATGACAGAGGATGAGATGATTGTATGGCATCACTGACACAATGGACATGAGTTTGAGTAGCTTCCGACAGTTGGTGATGGACAGGGAAGCCTGGTGTGCTGTATTCCATGTGGTTGCAAAGAGTCGGACATGACTGAACAACTGAACTGAACCAAGTTGGCCTAGCAAAGAAAGAACAAACTAAAATTATCTATGCTCTGGGCTTATAACTGCTGCAGTACACACAGAATATTGCTTTCCCCTGATTATGTTCACGATTTCATAACACTCAAGCTGTATTTTCAATTTACTTTTACTCCAATGTTCCTGTATCCTTGTAAATTAAAAGAAAATGCCAGCAGAATAGATACTTTTCCACGCTTTTTGAAACCAATAATTTTACTAGCAGAAACCTGTCATCTCCCTGAAGGAAGGAAGGAAGATTATGTTAGATTTTTAGATGCTGTTAACTCTAATAACAAACTAATGAATACTTAGTTCACTTTTTGGAACCAGCATTATTCACCCAAATCTTTTTTCAATATTTCACTTGTGCCATACTGTTACAAGTATTTAAAACAAATAAAGTCAAGTACACTACTTTTTAAAACATAGAATCTAAAAACGTAAAATCTGAAACAATGATGATGACATTTCTGTTCCTCTCAAATTAAAAAATGATAATGACTCTAAAGTTACTAAGTTTATTCAATTAGAATCAGTCTTCAAAGTAATACCCTAATTCAAGATCACTCTAAATCTTCAGAGACGTTATTCTAGAGAAACAGTCATGCCATGGCCTTTTAATAATCTTTCTGCAACACAGAGCCCAATAGGTTAAATAAAAAGGCTGAAGTCAGCCCTATTGTTATCTAGACAAACCCATGCTTCCCAGAGACTGCTTACATGTACAGTATGTTAAAATTGGTCACATAAGGTATTACTGATCTTGCTATCCAGCTTCTGAACAATCTCACTATGAAAATAATGAGGATAAAGGTAATTTCAAAATTTTACTAGTTATTTTAGTATACACCTCCAAAAAGTTAGAGGTGAAATACACAAAATCAAACACTAGTAACTTCAAGGATAACTTGTTAACCCAGAAAACCAACCTGTAGACTCTGTATTATTTCAACATCAAGAACTGAGAGATGCCAATTCAAAGGCAATTCATTAGGAATTTTTTTTTTCCTTTCCCATGCAGCAAAAAAGACTGTAGAAGAGCACTAAATAAAAGCAAAAGGGACACATGCCTCCAAAGAATAATCCCCTTTAACTGCCATAATCCAATGCCAGGAGTAAAGAGAGGTACCTAAAGCAAAAATAAGACACAAATAGAATTCCCATACATACCGAGGCTCTACTCTTGACAGCTGATTTGAATAGGAGGAAATCTATTACTATTTTTTAAAACTACCAATATTTTTGGAAAGCAAAGGAGAAGGAGTTATCAGTGAACTTGTGAGTAATTTCACAGGAGTATGGAATTAGAACATTACTATCCCAGAAAAAAATAAAATTTTAAAAAGTTTTCTATCAGCCTAAATTTGCTGGTTGTTGTGACATAATATACTGTCCCTTCCGACATTTCCCAGTTAATTGGTTTTCAGCTTTCAAGGTAGAAACCCAGAACAATAAGCAAATGAATTCTATCTAGTAACTAACACAACAATCTACACATGCAGGCATTTAATGATCATTTGCTGAATAAATGCAAAATAACATTTAGAATCAATTAAAACCAATCTGAGTATCATCATGCTTTTATTTTTTAATTTATTTTTTTATAGTAGCTAATTTTATTTTGTTTTGTTTTTTTTTGTTTTTATTTTTACTTTATTTTACTTTACAATACTGTATTGGTTTTGCCATACATTTTAAAAGGACTGGTAGTTGTGCAAATGATAGGTTACTATTAGTTGAACTAAGCATATCAATATTATATATACATTAGAAGGTATCTGTGGAACATTTTAAAACTTTGGTCCAATGACAGTAAAGCAGTTTCCCTGGTTACTGTTCAGGCAGGAATTTGTTTACTCTCCTTGGTCAAAATGACTTTAATGGTTCTAAATAGCTCCAAAATGTTCCCCATGCTAAGACACTGGTCATCTGGCCAGTCTAATGCAAACTACAACATATGCTTTGGAAAATTTTACTTTCAAAAGATACATGTATTGTGTGTAGTATAGATGAATGCACACTTTTACATGGCATGTGTACATACATGGTATTCTTTAGTAGCAATTCTCACTGTAGTAATTTCTTAGAGATATGAGGTCCTTATAATTTCATAAAAATACAACCTTGGGGAATGTGAAACAAGTTTAAATTGGCCATTGAGTTATTTATCAGAGTAAAAGAAGTCCTTTGTGTAAGACATCTAAATCTTATTTTGTTAAAAACAGCAATAACTTTATTATTCTTGTCAGAGAGTATATGCAAAGAACAATGATTTTATTTACTTCTCAAAATAATTAGAGATAAACACATTAATTTCCATTTTATATATGAGGAAACTGAAGACCTTTACTCTGCTTCTGCACTTTTCTCAGAAATCAGTTGAGCCTATTTGAGTGGACTATTTCTGGATTCCCTATTCTGTTCCACTGATCTATGTGTTTATTCTTCCAATACCACACTGCTTTAATTTGTTTTTACTGCCTTACTACCCTATATTGAGTGATTTCTTGCATTTTAGTTTTTTCAAAACTGTTTTAGATACTCTAGATCCTATGCTTTTATATATGAAATTGAGAATTAACCTGTCTATGTCTACATAAAACCTCCTTGGATTTTATTGACCTTTATTTTGAGTGAACATAGCTATTCAATCAGCAATTCTGATTTACTGATCTGATATGGTTGTCAACAACTTGTCTATGTCTTCTCATCTTCAATATAATCTTTATAAGGGGGACAACAATGTATACAGGGAAAAACATGAATTTAAAATGATCTCAGTTCAAATTCCAACTGTGCCTTCCACTGATTTTTGTCTTTCTCATCTGTTAAAAAGATACACCTTTTCACACCAAACTGTTTTGAAGAGTTAGTAAAACTGAAGAGATAATACATGTTCAATAAATGTTGTTTCTTTTTCCCTTAAGAGATACATTTAAGATGGAATGGATTCCAACGTCTTTTTGAGTAAAAAATTTAATTAGGTGCTAAAATTACTACATATCCTCTTAAAGTCTGTCCCCAACCACTTTACAGAAAAGAGAGATAGGAGTCATAGTAAGAATAATTATTTGTGGCCTTTGAAATTTTTGTTAATGAAGGGATATTTTATTCACAATGGAGTCACTATCCCCTTAGCTAGTAGTAAGGTATGCAGATTATTTAGCTTCAAAATTATAAGGTTAAAACAGGTCACTAAACTTTTTTTTCTCTTATAGAAAAGGAAATTCCTCAAATCTACACAGGAAGAGTATAAGATACTTCAAATACTTTCTCTGCTCCCATCATACTGTAGAACAACAGAATAAAACATACAAAAAACATAACTCACAGAAAATTTATTTTCCAGCTAATTACTGGCTTAGGAATTGACAGACGCTTTTTTTCCTGTTGGATAATGAGAACTACATGACTATTTTTTTTTTTTCCTTTTGGCATAGAGCTGTGGCTCTTTATCATTGGCTGTATATCACAATCACCTAGGAAATGATGCTCACACACTCACCAGATTAAATATGAATCTCTGTGAGTTAGGCACCATCATGGAAATTTTTTTTTTTAATTCCCAGATATCTCTGATCTAGGCTGTTGTTATTTAGTCGCTAAGTCGTATCCAACACTTTTGAGACCCCATGGATTGTAGCCCACCAGGCTCCTCTGTCCATGGGATTTCCCAGGCAACAATATTGGAGTGGGTAGCCATTTCCTTCTCCAGGGGATCTTCCTGACCCAGGGATTGGACCTGTGTTTCCTGCATTGGCAGGTGTATTCTTTACCACTGAGCCACCAGGGAAGCCCCATCCGATGTATGATCAAAACTAAAAACTACCAGCCCATGGAAATCAAGGACAAATTTGAAATTAAACTATATTTTAAATATGTAGCAGACCTTTAGAGCATCTTATCTGTGTTCTAGTTCACCCTCCAACCCCATCCTCCATCCTTCCCATCCTTTCTATGCTATTTCCTCTTATCCTGAATATCAAAATAATTTTTATTGGATCTTATCTCCTATAAACCATCTGAAATACTTTGTGAAATGGAAGCAAGGAATAAACAAAACACACTCTCCCTCTCAGTCTCTCTTTCTTTCTCTCACATACGAACACACACACACACACACACACACACACACACACAGCAGGACCTACTTCAAATGTACAGATAAGAGTTAAAATCTAGCAGCAAAACCAGTTACGTAGAATGCCTCCAGGGCAATTCAGAAAACACCTCTATTATCTACAAAAGCCAGTTCAAACTTAGCTCTAAATCTCTCTCCTGGGACCTCCCTGGTGGTCCAGTGGTTAGGAATCTGTCTGCAAGTGCAGGAAATGTGGGTTCAACCCCTGGTCTGGAAGGGTTCCATATGCCATTGAGGAGCAACTGAGCCTGTGCTCTAGAGCTCACGAGCTGCAACAACTGAAGCCCACTCACCTAGAGCCAGTGCTCTACAACAAAAGAAGCCACTGCCATGAGAAGCCTGAGTACCACAACTAGAGAGTACCCACGACTCACAGCAACTAGAGAAAGCCCACAAGCAGCAAAGAAGACTCAGTGGAACCAAAAATAAAATAAATTAAATCTCTTTTCAACTCTCTTCCCACCTAAAAATAAACCAAAAGAAAACAATATAGACAAAGAAAATAAAACCATCATCAAGAACAGTAAATTATCTTTGGAAATCACATAAATGTATAAACATTATACAGCAAATTTTGACAAAAGTATTAAAAAGTAAGACCTCAAGATTCCAAGTACTTTCCAGACTTTGAGAACTGCTGGCTAAAGATAATGACAGCATCCACCAAGAGAGAAATTACAAGAACAGAAAAAAAATATTATATTTCTCTCTCAAAATTATAGATGAGAGAGACTGAAAGGGGCGGTACTGAAACAATATAGCCAGAGAAAGCAATAGAACCAAGTCAGGCCTTATTTTGGAATGGTGAGGTAATGATTACCTCTCTTGAAGAAAAAAATCAAGGTAGGGAAATACAGAGGCTTTGCCCTGAAGGAACTGGCCTGAATATTTCCAGACCAGACTGGCTTAAAGTAAAATAGTCTTGGAAAAACTGGGAAGGCATCAGTGGTGGGTTGGGGTCAGGGCCCTGTTGGCCACTCCCGTCTTTCTAGTCCAAATAAACCTGGTGAGAGTATATAAGAAAAACAGATATCCCTGTTCTCTTTATTGCATTCTAGAAAAAAGCACCAGTCACTATTTTCAGCACAGCCCTCTGTACTCGTGGGCTGCTATTTAAGATGAATACTGATAAAGCAAAAATTTCAGGCTAAAGCACTATTTTAAAAGCACTGAAAAACTTTTCAGCTAGTAATAAGCGTATTCACCTTTAGAAGTAAGGATTTTAAGCATGCCAAGCATAGCCAGAAATCTTTAGAGTGGTTTGTTCTTGTTTAAGACACAACTGGGGCAGTGTTGTTTTAGCTTTCTATCTCCCTACGCTGCAAATATTTGTTTATCTTTATACTAGTCTAGTGGCTAACAGACACTTTTACTGGCAAGCATGCATTAAATATCTGTTATATTGAATTAAGTCCTACCACAATACTTCTAATTTCTCTTACTCCCTAATATCTGATCAGTTGTTAAACTATTTTAACTCTTCAAGGTCTCTCCCTCAGTATTCTCCTTTCTACTGCCTTCTGTCTTTGTTAAAAAAAAAAAAAAAACTCACTTTCACTAATTAAAATTCCCCACCCTCAGTCTCTCCTCAACTCCAATCCATCCTACATGCTGCCATCAGCTATTGCCAGCACAGATCTGGTCATGCCATTCATGATCTCAAAAATCTTCAGTAGCTCCCATTTACAGAACACTGACAACCTTTATACTAGCTTTAAAAGCCCCATACAATCTGGGCCTTGCCTACCTTTAGATGAATACCTCATATTTCACACTATATTCCCATTCTCACATCATAGACTTATATCCTACCAAATCATACTCCTCCTTCCTCCAAGGACACATCCATGCCTTTGCTTACACTGCCCTCATCCACCAGAAATAGGTTCCTTTAATCTGTGAAAATATTATCCACTCTCCAATGCCCTGCTCAAATTCCACCTCTTTCACAATGCCTTACTAAATCTATTCCCTAAACCACCATCACAGCCACCTCATTGTTGACAGTCTTGTAATTTGTATAATAGCAGTTTCTGCATATGACTATCTTGCCCACCTGAATGTAAACCCATGGGGATGGGGCAGGATTCAGGATGGTATATCTTTAGACATTTCACATTACAATGCTATGTACTGAACTGCCTTGTACCCAATAAACACTTCATGAACTGAACCAATTCCTACCATGACAAAAGTTCAAAATAGGAAAAATGTCAATGAAACATCTCATTAGCTAGTTATAACAAATTATTTGCCTCTCCTTATCCCCCAAAGTGTTCCTAAATATAACTTTGTATTTCATCTTTAATCATCCTATCATTACAAATGTGATCAATATACTTAAATGAAATGATCTAAGAAGGAGATCTTATGAAAAAACCACTCATAATAAGGAAAACTGAAGCTATGACCATGGTTATCTAAATCACAAGGTTTTAATATGCTGCTGCTAAGTCACTTCAGTCATGTCCGACTCTGTGCGACCCCATAGACAGCAGCCCACCAGGCTCCCCCCATGCCCGGGATTCCCCAGGCAAGAACACATGAGTGGGTTGCCATTTCCTTCTCCAATGCATGAAAGTGAAAAGTGAAAGTGAAGTCGCTCAGTTGTGTCTGACCCTCAGTGACCCCATGGACTTCAGCCTTCCAGGCTCCTCTGTCCATGGGATTTTTCCAGGCAAGAGTACTGGAGTGGGGTGCCATTGCCTTCTCCAGGTTTTAATATAATTGACAATAATTCAGAATTTAGGGGCAGAAAAAAGAGGTGACAATGGAGAAAGAGAAGGAACTGTATACATACTATGTGCAAATCATTTTGCTAAGGAATTAAATACAGCAAGGTATTTAGTTTTTATATAACAACTCTTGAAGACAGTTGTTCTCCCATTTAGAGATGAAGCTCAGAGAGGTTAGGTAACTTGCAGTGGAGCTAGTGTAAGTTGGATGTGAAACTGGAACCTAGATTAAACTGGCCTCCAAAGCCCATATTCTTTGCTCTATTACTACAGGGTCTCATGAATTTAATTAAAATTAGCAGTTTTTCCCAATCTGCCATATATCTGATGTCCTAGTTAAATTTTTAGAGTCAGTGGCTTTAGCCCCAAACTGTTTTAGCAATGAATTGTATTACTTTCAAAACTAACTTCCTTAAACATAAGCAGTATGCTAAAAAATAATATAAAAGTACCAATAAATATTTAATATAATATGGTGATATAATATACAATTTGAAAATTCTATAACAAACTCCATCAGGAATCAAGTAGTCTCTCACCAAAACAGAAAGTGCACAAACTCTGTACATGGCACTACTTCATGAAAAGTCCACTTTACTACTAAAACAGGCTACTCTTAATGACCTTTGTCCAGGAATGACCAATACCCATCACACCTCCTAATTCTTACTTGAAACCTCTGACACATTTTCCCATAGGACAATTTTACAGTGATTAGGGTTTTCATCATTATATCTCTTCCCTGACGCTGACAGAATTCAGGCAATAGCTAAAATTATGGCTGCCTGAGAGATAATATACTTTGAAGTCCCTATTCCCAATAGACCTAATTGAGACATTCTCTGCAAGAGCTCTCAGAACCAAAGCTTCTTGCTTATCCTATTTTCCCCTCTCCCAGGAACCCTCTTTCCCCTTTCAGGCCCATTCCCCACCTCTCACTGGAACCAATCTAATTCTTGTTTGAAACCTCTGACACATTTCCCATTGAACAATGTTACAGTGATTAGACGCTTCATCATTATACCTCATTACTGTGCACTGGTATAAAAACATAACTATCCTTAATAATTTTTTCCCGTGCAAAAACATGTTAAGAGGCTAAACAACCAATTATCACACTTCTGAATGATAATTCAAAGGTTAACAACTGCCCATGAAACAAGACAGCAAAAGATGTTGAAAAAGATTCCACAAAATATGATAGTGTATACAATCTTTTATTTTATCAGGATTTAACACACACAGAAATAGACATTAAAGTTTCCTGTAACATTAAAATTAACAGATTCATACTTACATTTTCTTTAAGGATTTCAACACATATTCAAAAAATATATTCTACAATGAAAGCACCCTTAGTCCTAAAAACTATCATGATTGAGGGCTGCAAAGTTCACATTCAATGGTTAACATTTCCAAAGCCAACATCAACAAACATGTAATTAAAATAAATATAAATTCTGGGAAGTAAAAGTGTCTCCTTATCAAAAGAAAGCCATTATAAACAAACATCAATAACAACAACAACAACAACAAAAACATAACCTGTTCTGAGTACTAAACAGGTCTAAGCAGGTCAGATGTAGTGGTTAGTTTTCACCTAGAATATTTGTTTTAGAAAAAAGTTTAATTAAGTCACTTGCAGGGTTAAATCTAACCACTCATAACTGTTTTAGACAAAGAAGGCAGAAATACTATCTTTACCACATTACCTTCACCTTTCGTTTTACTTCATAGGGATTAACAATTTCCACTCCAGTATTTTTCCAAATTGCTGAGGTAGAGAGACCCATTGTTAAATCTCTATAATACCTAAAACATACTGCAAACAATAAAAAAAAAAAAAACCATATGTGGTAATTACAATTTAAAACATTTCTACATTCAAAGTTAACAAAAATAATAGCAAGCATGCGAATGGTTCCCCCCTCCCATCCCAACCTTTTATCCAAGCATTTAACTGTTTTTATAAACCAGATGCCTAGAACTATAAGTCAAAAGATTACACACACAAATTAAACAAAATTCCTCTTCCCTTGAGTAATCTTCTAGAAAATTCTTGCAAGTATGAAACATTCCAAGAAGAAACAAACCCCTCTTAATTTATCCTGTTCTTAAGAGATGTAGAATATTAAAATATATCTAGGAATTCCTTAGTGTAATAGTAAAATATTTCCTATAAATAGAGAGGGTTCAACTTTAGACTTTTTCCATATTGCACTACATTTCTTATTAAATATTATTCTGGCATGTAATTTTAACCCCAGCTCAGTTGGAAATTTGAAAAGAAAAAGAACAAATTAAACAGACAGCAGTCTAACGTATATTTTTAAGGATGAAGCAAGTATTTAAAAGACAAGTCTGCACCTAGAGATGTGGAGGATTTCAAGTCCTACCTCAAAATATCCTACTGTGAATCAATTTGGCCTTCAAAATTTTCGGAGATCTGTAATCGTGATGGCCTCTACTGTACTACCAGGCTGTCAATAGATTAGGTTATCAGAAAAACATCCGACTTTCCAAAAAGTCTTGTTTTTGTTTTTAAACGCTGCCTGCTTCTAATAGTAACAACAAAAACAACAAAGCAACAATAATAAAAAAAACAAAGAACCTGTGCACATCTGAGTTCTCACTGCTCAGCTGACCAAAGCATAACCAGAACAGTTTCGGAAGTAAGAAGAGCGGGAAGAGAGGCGAACCAAAATATTTTGGTTGAACCTCGCTGTCTTACCAAAGATTCCTCTTATAAGGGCTGGAGTTTACTTTGCCTGTTCTTTCACTGACCAACGGGGCGGGGACAGCAGTTGGGCAAAGGGAGAAGGGGCGGAAGAGGGCGGTAGAATTCAGGAGACCGCCAAGGAGGCTGCAGAACATCACCTGAGTGTAGATAAAGAAACCTTGCCTCCAGTTAATCTCCGCTCAGGTTGTTACAAAGAACCACAACAAGCCACAAAGAAATGAGAAAAGTAACTAAGGAGCATTCATCCCTATGTGTAAATGTCCCCAGAGTTCGTCACCTTGCTGTTTCTGTTGCGCTGGGTTCCTAAAGCACCCGGTGTTCAATAGAGAGCTGGAGTCAGCAGCTGTCCCTCAAATTGGCAGCTAGCACACTTGGCGCAGCGGAGAAAGAGAAACATGCGGAGCCAGGCGCGGGCACCTGGCGTATCCCCCAGTTCCACTTCAGGTCGAAAAGTGAAGAAACTTAGTCACAACTCTGGCGTGGCCCGCAAGACAGATACTCCCCCGAGGCCAAGCCTGGCCGGGGCTGCACTTACTCCTGACTCCCAAGCCCGCCGCCCAATCCCCGCCGGCTCCCAAGAGAAAGCGCGGTTCGAGCAGAGCGTTGTCCGCCGCCCCGCAGCCTCAAGGGGCCTGGCCTGGCACCTCGCTTCCCAGCCCCATGCCCCTTCTCCCCCGGGCCCCCCAGCAACGGTCTTGAGAGGAGGAAGGGGGTGGCCCCAACCCCTCTTGGCCACCACACTAACCTCGCCGCTGCTTGCACTGCCGCCAAACACCTCCATTTCTTGGTCCCAGGGCTCGTCTTGAGGAGCGAACGGTAGCATCGCCCCTTCAGGAGCACTCGAACAGGAGCTGCCAACTGCCCGAGCGGCCGCGCATCCCGTTTTTGGAGCCTGCCTGCCACTGCGCCGCCGCCACCGCCGGGATCCCCAGCCTCGCCTTCAGCGACAGCTGCCTTCGCCGTGGGGTCCCTCAAAGACTCGAAGCGAGGGGTCGTCGCCACCGCAGGCTGCTGCTCCCCACGGAGAAGACAACTCTGTGCTGCCTCTCCAAGAGCTGCCGCTCGGTTTGTGCTCACCACTGCCGCCAACGCCGCGACAGTCGTTTGGCGGTGACTCCCCCCCCCCCGCCCCCCGCCCCGCCAGCTCCCCGCTCCCCGCCCCGCCAGCTCCCCGCTCCCTCGGGCCCCCTCCCAGCTCTGTCAATATGGCGGCAGCGGCGGCGTTACCTGTGCGGCGCCTGGAACTCCCGACCGCGGCGGCACGGCAGCGTCACCCAAACGTCAATGGAGATTCCCCAGCCTAGGGTGAAGCGAGGGGGGGTGGCGGCGGGGGGGTAGGCGGGGAGGTGCGAGGGATCGCGTGGTGGGGGTTGGGAGAGGGGGGTGCTTACTGGGCAGGGAAGGCGGGAGAGGCGTAGTAAAATCCTCTGCTAGCTCCTCGGTAAACCTGCGCGCTCCACGGAGCATGCGCGGCGCTGTTCACACATGCTCAGCAGGCCTTCGAAAGTCAACAGAACAGCCTTGCCGGCAGGAGTCCCGAAAAAGGTTTGGGAGCTGGGGTCCCTCATGAGCATTTGGAGGAGTCAGTGTCAGAGGAAGACTCCAGGAATACCTGCTTTCAGTACTTGCAAAAGCAGGTGCGCTATACACCCCGAGGCATGCCCATTTGGTATTTAGTGACAAATATTAAGGCAGGGATTTTAGTCCAGTGTACATTAGCCGGTAGAAGCTGGAGGCAGGAATAAAATCCGTTTAAAATAAAGTGGTACAACTGCTCTGCCTAACTCTCCCCTCTCCTTTTGTCCTGCTCACAGTGTTGGTATTTACTCTGGTTGTCTTCATACTATCGATGTCACCCCGTGTTTCCAGTATTCACATACATAACGTACACCACTTATTGGGCTCAACGTGAGGCAGTGAAGACAGAGTGTACGCAGCTAACTTCATTTCCACCCCGCTCTGAGGATATTGGACCTGTAGTGACAGAAATTATCATTTTTCTCTCTTCTCCAAATCATTTACTGCTTTGCTACTCTAAGCCACACACTGTACCATGCTAGCAATTTAACTGAGATGAAGTATAGCCTCATGCATGGGAGATGATCAATACATGGGAAATACTTCAAAACCTAGAGTAAAAATGTTATTCCACATTTAACACTTCAAAGAACTTGAAAGAACAACTGTAACAGCGACTAAGCCAGCTCAGTACCTTGGCGAGATTTCTAACGGTAGACATAAACTAACACCCTCTTCCACGTACTACACCTGGGACTGTGATACTGTGCTCCACGGAAAACGTTGAACGATGCTCTCTGTTTATTTCACCGTCTAGCTTCTAGCACTGGCAACGTAAAGTGAACCAGAGGTTGTACCTGAATTGCAATCAAAGATGACTGTTAGATCATTCCCACCTACTCAGCTTAAAACCCCAGGGAGAAATTAAGTTTTAAGAATATGTGTGTGTGTGTAGGCGCTTAGTCGTGTCCGACTCTTTGCGACCCCATGGACTGCACCTACCAGGTTCCTCCATCCATGGGATTTTCCAGGCAAGAATACTGGAGTGGGTTGCCATTTCCTTCTCCAGGTGATCTTCCCGACCCAGGGATTGAACGCGTGTCTCCCGCATTGTAAGCAGACGCTTTACCATCTGAGCCAGCAGGGAAGCTTTAAGAATATGACTCTATAAAAATGAAAGCTTTGAAAATAGTGGAGACATGGGGCTATAAACAGTGAAAATATGTGAGCGTGTACCCACATGCAGGTAGACTTCCCTTTGGCTGAACTGACCTTGCTTCCGCCAATGCTTTGAGCACTGGATATCATCTTTTCTTGCCTACTCAAAGGCCTTGTTCTGCAATTCTTCCACTTCCTGTCTGCCCCTTTCAAACCATCTATTTTTCTCCTCTACTGAACGTTTCCTATCAGCAAAAAGCATGCTGTTACTTACTTCAACTTGCTGAACCACTCATTAGTATTTGAAGTAGTTCATGTCTCTTAAAGCATTATCCTCACCTGGCCCCCAGGGCAAAACATTTGTTCATTTTCCTTCTACATCACTGGCCATTTCTTCTCCATGTCCTTTGCTATATCATCCTTCATCTTCCTAATCTCTAAAAACTGGAACTTCAGGGCTCAGTCCTTGACCTATACCTTCCCCAACATTTTAGGTATTCCCGTATCCCATCCTGTTCCACGGCTTTAAATCCCATCTGTATGGTGAAGACTGTCAAATTTTATCTCTAACCATAAACACTTTCTTGAAGTCTAGACTTGTACATGAAACTGCTTATTCTATTTGGATACCTAACTGAATTCTAGATTCGACCCTAACTAACCTGTTCCTTGCCTAATCTTCGAATAATTAATGACCTCTACCACCCACTAGTTTGTTGCTCAAATGTCATTTGAGTCTTTTTATGACCATCCGTTCTAAAACACCATTCCCATAACTATCTAGCCTCACCCTGCTTTTTCTTGATAATACTAATCAACATGTGATATATGATTGATTTATTTATTCCATCCAGCATCTAACATAATAATACACAGTAAATTTTTCTGAATGAATGAATTTGTCCTTTCCTCCTATGCATTTGATAAATATACCACATCAACTATATTAAGAAGCTTCCTCACTATGAATGTATTACTCTGCTTCTATATAAAATTTAACTTTCATGTATGTTCATTCATTTAACATTCCCCTTAAGATATAGACACGTGTGTGTGTTAGTCACTCAGTCATGTCTGACAGTGTGCAATCCCATGGACTGTAGCCCACCAGGCTCCTCCTCTGTCTATGGGATTCTCTAGGCAAGAATACTGCAGTGGGTTGCCATTTTTTTCTCCAATATATAAATATACATGTCTCATTAAAAAATAATTTAAATAATTAAATTCCCTTCCTCAATTCAATGGTTTTAATAGACTCATTTTTCAAATCTTTCCATTAGTTAACAAGTCTTTTCTCCTATCTCAATTATTTTTTAAATGTCTGCTCCATCCCCACTGCCATTGACTCAGTTCACCTCATAAAATATTTACTTGAACCAATTATAACAATGATTCCTCTTAACTGATTTTTCTCACTCTAAATTTATACTGTCTCCTCAAACCATCCTCCTCATTGGCAGCCAAGTGATCAAAATTTTCCGGTGATTATTTTATCATCTCCAGTAAAGTACCCAAACTCTTTAACTCTGAATACAGATGTTTAAATGTTTTCACCATCTGGCCTCTATCTTCCTAGCTTCATGTACCATTTCATATTCCAGTCAAATTTATGCACATGTTATTGTCTCTTCCCTATCCTAGTCTTTGTAGATAACTTCTCTTAATAGGAGAAGACAATGGCAACCCACTCCAGTACTCTTGCCTGGAAAATCCCCATGGACAGAGGAGCCTGGTAGACTGCAGTCCATGGGGTCGCACAGAGTCGGACACGACTGAAGCAATAGCAGTCAATATTAACTAATATTTACTGAGAAAAGAGCCGACTGTGCTCCAGGCTTATGCTCTTCATGGATTCATTTAGCCTACCTAAGAACTTGTAAAAACTTATATTATCTATATTTTACAGATGAGGTACCTGAGCCTAAGGTTCAATGATTTTCCCAAAACCTCACAGATAATAAAGGAAAAGTCTAGAATTAAAACGAGGTCTGCCTGGTGCCAAACCTTTTACCCCACTCTGCTGCTCTGTGAAGCCTCTTGGAGCTTAACTTCCCCTATTCATTCCTTCTTTCCACTCATCCCAGGGATAAATTAGCCACCCATTCCTCTGTACTTCCACAACATATACTAATTTCATATGTACTTCCATATACTAATTTCAGCATTTCTTTATCTTTACCAGTGAACTTTGAGCTTTTTGATGGTAGTGAATTAATTAAGCTCTGCATTCACAGCATATGGCTGGTGTTCAATAAACGTGCTGGATGGACAAACAACATTTCTACTTTAGCCAGACACTATGTTAAAACTGTGGTCTGTTATAAAAATGTACGACAAAAAATAAATAAATAAATAAATAAAAATAAAATGTACGACAGTACTTAACTCTTGAGAAGTTTAATGCCTATCTGTTCTGTGTTGACTTCTTGTATCAAAGACATATTACCTGATTTTAATTATTGGTTACCAGGGACTATTAGATCTAATTTCTACTAAATGAGAAAGCCCTTGAACTGTTGATGAAAAACATGATGACTTTATTTAAGCATAAAGGCATGTAGTAAGGAAGACTGGAACTTAAAATTCTAAATTTTCTATAAGTATACACAACAGAGTTTATTGCTTTCCCTTCAGTGATCAGGACATTTTTGCCTCAAAATTTCTATATACCTATGTATCTCTGGATTTCCATTATTGTAGCCTTAAAAGTTTTAAAAAGTATTTGGCAAGGTTTTGGTTGTTCTAGAACTGGGATGTACTTAACTAGTTTCTAAATAATATATTATTCATCATAAAGGATGATGCAATGGGTTCTACCACCATTAGAGCATGATTTCTGAGTATTTTCAGAACTAGGGAAAGGGTACATAAACCTCTACACTGACTTCTTTGCCCTGTGACAAATGGCACACATCAGATGACCAGGGTCAGGTGTAAAAGTGGGTGGTAATGCAATTTAGCTGAAAAAAGTTAACCAACCCATATGGAGATAAAAATAAACTCATCTTGGCCCCACTAAGGGGATGTGAAATATGAAGCAAGGACCTTTGATCAGCAGATCCCAGACCAGCCACAGATCCTACATTGTGGTTCTTATTCCTTGATTGTGACATATACAAATACTGCTTATTTGGGGTATAATTACAGAAAGAGCCACACAGTCCCTCAGCATTTTCTGCCTAGTTCCCCAGAGTTTATAATCCAAATAGCTGGAAATTGATGGATCAACATAGAGCATAAAAGCACTATTAGAAAAATATTCCAATATTTTATTTGGAGATATTCTGATTTAAATATATAAAAAATGGTATTTGTGTGCAGAAACAGGAAACTTTTAAGTTTTAGCAAATACTTATTATATTTAAGCTATTCCTCAGGAGTGTCAGATAACTTTTGTTCTCTAAAAATACTAAGTAACTTTGGTCCCCCTACAAATCAATTTCAAAAGGGCAAGCAAGTCACACATACTTGTGAAATATGTTTCATTTTTGTTGAGATGAATGAGATTAAGCAGTAAATAAATGATAAATATAGCTATAGTTTAGTTTTTCTCTTTGGACAGTAACTAAAGTTTACAGTACACAGAGAACAAAATCCCTTAATGATACGAGAGAGGGGGAAAAGTAGTTACCATTGTTTGTAGCCTAACTCCTAAGATTTTTATGAAAATTTATTATTATTATACTTTATGGTTTAGCTAGAATTCTAAGCCATTTAACAATGGCACATGTTACAAAGGAGTTCTGCTGTATTATATATAGGCAAAATATCAAGAAATAACATTTTATTTTATTTTTATTTCTAAATCTCTTCAAATCCAGCCAATATATTTGGTTATAATGATATTTTCTGGGAAAAAAAAAAACAGTTGTCTTACTGGTAGGTTTTCTAAATGTTAGAATGATGGATCTATGAAACAGGAAATTAATTCCTAGGATAACATACACAAATGTCATAACTACCTGTAGGTGACGAAACAGATACATTTTTATAAACCCAAGCAATAACACCAGATGTGAAGGTAATCTGGCTGCCCACATCCTTCACAGTATTATTCACCCAGGTAGAGCCAATTAATTTGAGCCACTCATTTGATGTCTCTTCCTTAACTCAAATTTTTCATTTGGGTCCCTGCAAATTTTAGAACTTTGTTATGGAAAGTTCTTCTGAGTTAAAGGTGGACCATTCTTTCATTAAGGATATGAGAGTAGCAATGTTACCCTACTCAGACTTCAAACATAACTCACAAATCTGTATAACAATAATAAAAATGTAAATTTGTGTACCTACCAATTTACCTAGTTTCAAACTGTCTTTTGCATGTAATTTGCAAAACTCTTGTCAACTGCAATAAAATATGTGTTTAGAGTTCCTATGACTGAAGTAATGATAAAAGATTTCCATGGTCATACAATTTAGCTGGAAAAAAGTTAACTGACTCACCTGGACCCATCTATACCTGTTCACTAGGTTTCCCTGGTATTTACAGTTTCTAAATAAGAATTGTTTTAAATGGAACCAGATAATTTCAGACTTATTGACATTGTACTCCAAGTCATTGGTAAGTGTGCATCAGAATAACCTGGAAGGCTTTGTCAAAACACAGATTGATGAGCCTCAGTGTTTCTGATTAATTAAATCTGGGTTGGGAACTGAGTGTTTGCATTCCTGCCAAGTTCCCAGGTGATACTACTGGTCTTGTTACCACACTTTGACAACTACTGTTTTAAGTTATAATTAGCCAAAGTAAGAGACATATTTTAGAGAGGAAATTTGTTCAAAAAGCCTACATGATTCATTCAGATTTCAGGTTTTAAAAATTCATATAAAAATTATAGAGAATTGGAAAGTGCAAATTTAAACTTCAAAATAAAAAAACAATCTACAAAGGAAATATTATATAAGATACAAACCCCAGTGAAGCACTTTAAAGCTTCATTATATAAAAGCAGTTGACATGCTAATAACAACTTATTATTAATAAACATAGTTGAGGTTAATAAAAGTGCCTTTTTTCCTGGTGCCCTCTATTAGGAGTTCAACAGGGAAAATAGGCAAATTTGGAGTTGGTTACAGAAGAAAAAATATGTATATATTCAGATTCAGATTCAGTTCAGTTTAGTTCAGTCGCTCAGTCGTGTCCGATTCTTTGCGACCCCATGGACCACAGCACACCAGGCCTCCCTGTCCATCACCAACTCCCTGAGTCCATCCAAACCCATGTCCATCGAGTTGGTAATGCCATCCAACTGTCTCATCCTCTGTCGTCCCCTTCTCCTGCCCTCAATCTTTCCCAGCATCAGGGTCTTTTCCAATGAGTCAGCTCTTCACATCAGGTGGCCGAAGAATTGGAGTTTCAGCTTCAACATCAGTCCTTCCAATGAACACCCAGAACTGATCTCCTTTAGGATGGACTGGTTGAATATCCTTGCAGTCCAAGGAATTCTCAAGAGTCTTTTCCAACACCACAGTTCAAAAATATCAATTCTTCTGTGCTCAGCTTTCTTTTTGTGCAACTTTCACATCCATGCATGACCACTGGAAAAACCATAGCCTTGACTAGATGGACCTTTGTTGGCAAAGTAATGTCTCTGCTTTGTAATATGCTGTCTAGGTTGGTCATAACTTTCCTTCCAAGGAGTAAGCATCTTTTAATTTCTTTTAATTTCATGCCTGCAATCACCATCTGCAGTGATTCAGATTGGTCACAGACAAAGACATATGACATGTTCCTAGGTTACTTGTGGTCAGCAGGTCAGAGATAAGCAAGTTGAAATTAGGAAGATATGTAGACACTGATAAGGGCAGAGCGTTCTTGTCCAATGGATCAGGAAAACTTCAGGTAAATGTGGTATAATACCCAGGATAGCTCCGTGGAGGAGAAGTTGCTTTAAGTCTGGCCTCACCTAAGTAAGCCTTTTTTTTTTTTTTTCCTATTTAGAGCCCCTCTCATTGTTAGAAGGGTTTCCCTGGTGGCTCAGAGGGTAAAGAATCTGCCTGCAATGCAGGAGACCCCAGTATGATCTCTGGGTTGGGAAGATACCCAGGAGAAGGGAATGGCAACCCACTCCAGTATTCTTGCCTGAAGAATTCCAGGGACACAGGAGCCTGGCGGGCTGCAGTCCATGGAGTCACAAAGAGTCGACCACAACTGAGCGACTAAGGCTTTCAACACTTTTCTTGTTACAATTCTGAATGTTCAAGGAGCCCAAACATTTATGCAGATTTGAGCCCCTGAATACTAGGAAGCAGAAGAACATTTTAATTTCACTAGTAACATTCAGAACCACTATCAGAGATATCTATAATCCCAAGTAGACTATGTCAGGATCCTGACATATTTAGACAAAAGAAGACTTTTAAAACCAAGAATTCGCTTTCTATTCTAAAGCAAAGTATTACTTTCATTATTTTCCTTCTGCAGTTACTGATTTAGAGTTCATTTACCTCTTAAGTTATTTATTGAATTGACCTAAAGTCTAGTTCAAGAGATTTTCAACATGAATGTAGTAGAAAATAATCTTATAACTTTTAGCATACTGCTAGAAAATACATTCTATATAATCATGAAAAGTTCTTTTTTAAAATTTTAATTGCAGGCTAATTACTTGGCAACACAGCTTCTACCTAACTTCTTTGCTTTCTACATCTTTGAGTATGTTCTAGTATATTTCATTGGACATTTAATTAAATCAAGATTAAAGGTTTTTTTTTAAAGAACTGTATATGCTTAGAATGTACTATATGATGATTCAATATACATAGTGCAAGGTTTACTACAGTCAAGGTAATTAACACATCCTCTCACAGTGACCATTTTCAATGTGTGATAAGAGGACGTGAAATATATTATCTTAGCAAATTTCCAGTATTCAATACAGTATTATTAACTAGAATCATCATGTTGTAGATTATCTCCAGAGCTATTCATCTTACATAACTGTAACTTTGTACTCTTTGACCAGCATTTCCTCATTTCCTTCACCTCTTTGCCCTTGGTAACTACTGTTCTCTTCTAAGCTTCTATGTATTCAACTTTCTTTTCTTTTAGATTTTACATATAAGTGAGATCATGAAAGTGTTTTTCTTTCTGTGTCTGGCTTATTCCACTCGGCATAATGTCCTTCAGATTCATCCATATTGTTATAAATGGCAGGATTTCATTATTTTTTATGATTGAATAATTTTCCAAATATCACATTTTCTTAATCAACTTATCCATTGATAGATGCTTAGGTCATTTCCATATCTTGACCACTATGAAAAATGCTGCAATGAACATGGGAGTGCACGTATCTCTTTGAAGTACTAATTTTATTTCCTTTGGGTATATGCCCTAAAGAGGGATTACTGGTTCATTTGGTAGTTCAATTTTTAGTAAAATCAATCCTTAACCAGAGGTCTCACAATGGCATTTCTTATCTTATGGATTTTAATACATTTCAAGAAAAGGTTTTAAGTTAAAGCTTTATTGGGAACACATGTACACCAGTGGCAGATTCATGTTGATGTATGACATAACCAATACAGTATTATAAAGTAAAATAAAGAAAAAATAAATAAATAAATAAAAATTTAAAAATTAAAAAAATAAAAAATAAAAAAAATTTTAAAAAGCTTTATTTAAATTAATAGCTATTCAAGATGAATCCAAAAAGCCTTTGTTGTTTATCAAATGACATTGCAATGAGGAAAATCTTATTAAAAATATAAATACTATAACTTAAGTCAGGGGAGGTTTGGAACGCTTTAAAAAAAAAAAACATTGACATAGCAATACATCTTAAACTAAAATAGATTGCTATGCCTATACACAGAAGACTCCTATATCCTATATGACCTCTCCCTAAACATTCTTCTAACAAATTGATTTTTTAAAAATATTTATTTATGGGGGGTGGGCCTAACATGGCAGAGGAATAGGACAGGGAGACCACTTTCTCCCCCACAAATTCATCAAAAGAACATTTCAACGCTGAGTAAATTCTACAAAACAACTTCTGAATGCTGGCAGAAGACATTAGGCACCCAGAAAAGCAGATCATTGTCTTCAAAAACAGAGAGAAGAAATCCAGCTCTACACACCAGAACAATGACACAAGCTTCCCTAACCAAGAAACCTTGACAAGCCACTGATACAACCCCACCCACAGCAAGGAAATGCATAATAAAAAGAACTCCACAAATTCCCAGAATACAGAAAGGCCACCCCAAATGCAGCAATATAACCAAGATGAAGAGACAGAGGAATACCCAGCAGATAAAGGAACAAGAGAAACGCCCACCAAACCAAACAAAAGAGGAAGAGATAGGAAATCTACCTGAGAAAGAATTTCAAATAATGATAGTGAAAATGATCCAAAATCTTGAAATCAAAATGGAATCACAGATAAACAGCCTGGAGACAAGGATTGAGAAGATTCAAGAAAGGTTTAACAAGGACCTAGAAGAAATAAAAAAGAGTCAATATATAATGAATAATGCAATAAATGAGATCAGAAACACGCTGGAGGCAACAAATAGCAGAATAATAGAGGCACAAGATAGGATTAGTGAAATAGAAGATAGAATGGTAGAAATAAATGAATCAGAGAGGAAAAAAGAAAAACGAATTAAAAGAAATGAGGACAATCTCAAAGACCTCCAGGACCATATGAAATGCTCAAATATTCGAATTATAGTAGTCCCAGAAGAAGACAAAAAGAAAGGCCATTAGAAAATACTTGAGGAGATAATAGTTGAAAACTTCCCTAAAATGGGGAAGGAAATAATCACCCAAGTTCAAGAAACCCAGAGAGTTCTAAACAGGATAAACCCAAGGTGAAACACCCCAAGACACATATTGATCAAATTAACAAAGATCAAACACAAAGAACAAATATTAAAAGCAGCAAGGGAAAAACAACAAATAATACACAAGGGGATTCCCATAAGGATAACAGCTAGTCTTTCAATAGAAACTCCTCAGGCCAGGAGGGAATGGCAGGACATACTTAAAGTAATGAAAGAAAATAACCTACAGCCCAGATTACTGTACCCAGCAAGGATCTCTTTCAAATATGAAAGAGAAATCAAAAGCTTTACATATAAGCAAAGGCTGAGAGAATTCAGCACCACCAAACCAGGTCTCCAATAAATGCTAAAGGATCTTCTCTAGGCAGGAAACACAAAAAGGGCATATAAACCCCAACCAAAAACAATAAAGTAAATGGCAATGGGATCATACTTATCAATAATTACCTTAAACATAAATAGGTTGAATGCCCCAACCAAAAGGCAAAGACTGGCTGAATGCATACAAAAATAAGACCCCTATATATGCTGCCTACAAGAGACCCACCTCAAAAGAAGGGACACATACAGACTGAAAGTGAAGGGCTGGAAAAAGATATACCATGCAAATAGAGACCAAAAGAAAGCAGGAGTAGCAATACTCATATCCGATAAAATAGACTTTAAAACAAAGGCTGTGAAAAGAGACAAAGTAGGCCACTACATAATGATTAAAGGATCAATCCAAGAAGAAGATATAACCATTATAAATATATATGCACCCAACATAGGAGTACCACAATATGTAAGACAAATGCTAACAGTATGAAAGGGGAAATTAACAATAACAAAATGATAGAGGGAGATTTTAATACACCACTCACATCTATGGAAAGATCAACTAAACAGAAAATTAACAAACAAACGCAAACTTTAAATGATACAATAGACCAGTTAGACCTAATTGATATCTATCAGACATTTCACACAGAAACAATGAATTTCACCTTTTTCTCAAGCGCTCAAGGAAACTTCTCCAGGATAGACCACATCCTGGGCCATAAATCTAACCTTGATAAATTCAAAAAAATTGAAATCTTTCCAAGCATCTTTTCTGACCATAATGAATTAAGATTAGATCTCAATTACAGGAGAAAAACTATTAAAAATTCCAACATATGGAGGCTGAACAACAGGCTTCTGAATAACCAACAAATCACAGAAGAAATCAAAAAAGAAATCAAAATATGCATAGAAACTAATGAAAATGAAAACACAACAACCCAAAACCTGTGGGACACTATAAAAGCAGTGCTAAGAGAAAAGTTCATAGCAATACAGGCATACCTCAAGAAACATGAAAAAAGTCAAATAAATAACCTAACTCTACACCTAAAGCAACTAGAAAAGGAAGAAACTGAGAACTCCAGGGTTAGTAGAAGGAAAGAACTCTTAAAAATTAGGGCAGAAATAAATGCAAAAGAAACAAAAGAGACCATAGCAAAAATCAACAAAGCCAAAAGCTGGTTCTTTGAAAGGATAAATAAAATTGACAAACCATTAGCCAGACTCATCAAGAAACAAAGGTAGAAAAATCAAATCAATAAAATTAGAAATGAAAATGGAGAGATCACAACAGACAACACAGAAATACAAAGGATCCTAAGAGACTACTATCAGCAATTATATGCCAATAAAATGGACAATGTGGAAGAAATGGACAAATTCTTAGAGAAGTACAACTTTCCAAAATGGAACCAGGAAGAAATAGAAAATCTTAACAGACCCATCACAAGCAGAGAAATTGAAACTGCAATCAGAAATCTTCCAGCAAACAAAAGCCCAGCTCCAGATGGCTTCACAGCTGAATTCTACCAAAAATTTAGAGAAGAGCTAACACCGATGATACTCAAACTCTTCCAGAAATTTGCAGAGGAAGGAAAACTTCCAAACTCATTCTATGAGGCCACCATCACCCTAATACCAAAACCTGACAAAGATGCCACAAAAAAAAGAAAACTACAGGCCAATATCACTGATGAACATAGATGCAAAAATCCTTAACAAAATTTTACCAATCAGAATCCAACAACACATTAAAAAGATCATACACCATGACCAAGTGGGCTTTATCCCAGGGATGCAAGGATTCTTCAATATCCACAAATCAATCAATGTAATTCACCACATTAACAAATTGAAAACTAAAAGCCATATGATTATCTCAATAGATGCAGAGAAGGCCTTTGACAAAATTCAACATCCATTTATGATAAAAACTCTCCAGAAAGCAGGAATAGAAGGAACATACCTCAACATAATAAAAGCTATATATGACAAAGCCACAGCAAACATTATCCTCAATGGTGAAAAATTGAAAGCATTTCCCCTAATGTCAGGAACAAGACAAGTATGTCCACTTTCAACACTACTATTCAACACAGTTCTGGAAGTTTTGGCCACAGCAATCAGAGCAGAAAAAGAAATAAAAGGAATCCAAATTGGAAAAGAAGAAGTAAAACTCTCACTGTTTGCAGATGACATGATAACCCTCAACATAGAAAACCCTAAAGACTCCACCAGAAAATTTCTAGAGCTAATCAATGAATATAGTAAAGTTGCAGGATATAAAATCAACATGCAGAAATCCCTTGCATTCCTATACACTAATAATGAGAAAGTAGAAAAAGAAATTAAGGAAAAAATTCCATTCACCATTGCAATGAAAAGAATAAAATACTTAGGAATATACCTACCTAAAGAAACTAAAGACCTATATATGGAAAATTATAAAACACTGGTGAAAGAAATCAAAGAGGACACTAATAGATGGAGAAATATACCATGTTCATTGAACGGAAGAATCATTATAGTGCAAATGAGTATACTGTCCCAAGCAATCTACAGATTCAATGCAAATCCTATCAAGCTACAAGCAGTATTTTTCACAGAGCTAAAACAAATAATTTCACAATTTGTATGGAAATGCAAAAAACCTCGAATAGCCAAAGCAATCTTGAGAAAGAAGAATGGAACTGGAGGAATCAACCTGCCTGACTTCAGGCTCTACTACAAAGCCACAGTCATCAAGACAGTATGGTACTAGCACAAAGACAGAAATATAGATCAATGGAACAAAATAGAAAGCCCAGAGATAAATTCACACACCTATGGACACCTTATCTTTGACAAAGGAGGCAAGAATATACAATGGATTAAAGACAGTCTCTCTAACAAGTGGTGCTGGGAGAACTGGTCAACCACTTGTAAAAGAATGAAACTAGAACACATTCTAACACCATACACAAAAACAAACTCAAAATGGATTAAAGATCTAAACGTAAGACCAAAAACTATAAAACTCCTACAGGAGAACATAGGCAAAACACTCTCCGACAAAGGTTTTAAGAATTGTTGTGTGGTTCCTCCATGCTCTCTTTTCCCTTCCTTCAGGTAAAGAACAAAGAAATGTGGAAGATATATCATTCTTGACCCTAAAAGTACTTGCAACTTGCATGAAAAATAAACTTCATTTGGCAAATCACTGAGACTTTTTAGATTTTTTTTTGTTATCACAACATTATTTAATTTCAGTTGAATGAAACAGACTATTAAAAAAAAAACAAAACTTTCCAACAACAAAAAAAATTAGGCCCAGATAGCTTGACTGGTGAATTCTAACACATATTTAATTAATAAATAATATCTATTCTACATAAGTTCTTTCAGAAAATAAAAGAAGAAAACACATACCAAGTTACTTTTAATTCCAATAATAACCTGATATCAAAAAGAGAAACTACAAGAAAATAAAAATACACACTAGTATACTTTACATAGACACAAATATATTCTCCAAAATATGAGCAGAGTTCACAAATAATTAAAAACCAAAAGGCATTATGGCCAAAAGATAGTCCTCATGAAAATTGAAGGTTAATCCAACACTGGAAAAACAATCAGCATAATTTAACAAATTAAGAGACTAAATAAGAAAAAAAATCATATCATTGTTTCAATGATGCAAAAAAGTATTTGACAAAACCTGACATCCATTCATGATAAAAACTGTCAGCAAATTAAGAACAGAAAGAAGTTTCCACAAACTGAATAAGGACATCTATGAAAAACATACAACAAACATCATACTCAATGATAAAATGCCAAATACTTTCCCCCTAAGATCAGGACCAAGATTATCAGCATTTTCACAATAGCCAATATATGGAAACAACCTAAGTGCCTATCAACAGATGAATGGATAAAGATATAAGATTAACACATGCACACACAATGGAACACTACTCAGGCATGAAGATGAAATCCTGCTATTTGTAACAATAAGGATGAACCTTTAGTGAAGGTGAAATTAAGTCAGGTGGAAAAAGACAAACATCATATCATTTCACTTGTAAGAAACAAAAACAAAAGCTCAGTCAAGATTCAGTGGAATATTCAGCCACAACAGGAATGGAATGCTGCAACACTCTGCAACATGGATGAAACTTGAAAACATAATAATGACCCAGCAATCCCACTGCTGGGCATACACACCAAGAAAACCAGAATTGAAAGAGACACATGTACCCCAATGTTCATCGCAGCACTGTTTATATTAGCCAGGACATGGAAACAACCTAGATGTCCATCAGCAGATGAATGGATAAGAAAGCTGTGGTACATATACACAATAGAGTATTACTCAGCCGTTAAAAAGAATACATTTGAATCAGTTCTAATGAGATGGATGAAACTGGAGCCGATTATACAGAGTGAAGTAAGCCAGAAAGAAAAACACCAATAGAGTATACTAACACATATGTATGGAATTTAGAAAGATGGCAATGATGACCCTGTATGCAAGACAGCAAAAAAGACACAGATGTGTATAGTGGACTTTTGGACTCAGAGGGAGAGGGAGAGGGTGGGATGATTTGGGAGAATGGCATTGAAACATATATACTATCATGTAAGAATCGAATCGCCAGTCTATGTCCGATGCACGACACAGCATGCTTGGGGCTGGTGCACGGGGATGACCCAGAGAGATGTTATGGGGAGGGAGGTGGGAGGGGGGTTCATGTTTGGGAATGCATGTACACCCGTGGTGGATTCATGTCAATGTATGGCAAAACCAATACAGTATTGTAAAGTAAAATAAAGTAAAAATAAAATTAAAAAAAAATAAAAAAATAAAGAAGCCAGACACAAAGGACCAGATATTTTATGAGTGAAATAAATGAAATAAGTCAGATGGAGAAAGACAAACATCATATGATCTCACTTGTATATGGAATATAAAAGACAAAAACTAAAACAAAATAAGTGAACAAACAAAACCAAACTTGTAGACATTTAGAATACAGTAGTAGTGGGACTTTCCCTGGCAGTCCAGTTGTTAATACTCCATGCTTCCAATGCAGTCGGCATGGCATTAATACCTGGTTGGGGAACTAGGATTCTACATGCCACACAGTGTGACCAAAAAAAAAAAAAAAAAATTAAACAAAATAAAAATAGACTAGAGTAGTGGTTACCAGAGAGGAAGGGGTGGAGAGGAGGGTAAAATGCAAAAAGGTGGTCAAACATATCGTGATGAATAGAAGCTAAAATTATGTGTGTGTGAGCACACTGCAATGTATACAGAAGTAGAAGTATAATGCTGTATACCTGAAAATTGTATACTGTTATAAACCAATGTTACCCTATTAAAAAAAAAATGATCAAGGACAAAAAAGTTAAGAATGTCTATTCTTGCCATTGCTATTTGACATTACACTGGCACTTCCAGCCAATTCAATATGAGGCGAAAAATGATTAAAAGGTATATAGGTTTGAAAGGAAAAAATAAAACTCTATTCATAGAAAACATGAGTGTCTACATGGAAAAAACAAAAATATATATTAAAAATCTACTAGAACTAATAAGTGAGTTTAGTGAGGTTACAAGGTACAAGGTCAATATGAAAAAATCGTTTTTATGTGTAAATACTATCAACAAACAATTGGAAATTAATATTAAATAAGTTGTAGCATTTTTAATAGCATAAAAGAATGGAAATACAGATTTAAACCTAACAAAATGTGTTCAAACTTTGTGTAATGAAACGACAAATCACTGATGAAAGAATCAAAGAAAACCAATACAAACGGAGAGATGGACAGCATTTGGATTCTGATTCAAAGACTTAATATTATTAACATATTAGTTTTATCCAATATGATCCATTGATTCAATGCAGTTCCGAAGAGAATACCAGCGTGATTTTTATAGAAATTTGTCAGTTGATTCCGCAGTTGATACAGAAAGGCAAAGGACCTATAATAGCCAAAACAACTCTTAAAAACAAGAATTAAAAGATGTACAGTATCAGACTTCAAGATTTATTATAAAAATACAGTAATAAAGAGAGTATATTATTAGAGACAGAAAAATGGAACACAATATAGACACAGAAATAGAACCATATATACATAATTAACTGACTTTGTTATAAAGTAGGAAAAGCAATTCAGCGCAGAAAGAAGAGACTTTTCAACAACAGGCAGGGTACACATTGGATACCCATGTGGAAGAAAATTACCTTCTATACACTCCTTGTAGTATAAACAAAGAGTAGCTCAATATGTACCATAAGGTAAAACACAAGGTATAAATTTTCTAAAATAAAGAATATAAAAAGAAGAAAAATTTTGTGATTTTTTAAAGGCAAATGTTTCTTAGATTTGACACTAAAAGCATGAAGAGCATCATTCCTTCCAAAGAAATCCCAGGGCTGATCTCCTTCAGAATGGACTGGTTGGATCTCCTTGCAGTCCAAGGGACTCTCTAGAGTCTTCTCCAACACAACAGTTCAAAAGTATCAATTCTTTGGCACTCAGCTTTCTTCACAGACCAACGTTCACATCCATACACGACCACTGGGAAAACCATAGCCTTGACTAGACGGACCTTTGTTGGCAAAGTAATGTCTTTGCTTTTGAATATGCTATCTAGGTTGGTCACAACTTTTCTTCCAAGGAGGAAGTGTCTTAATTTCATGGCTGCAATCACCATCTGCAGTGATTTTGGAGCCCCAAAAAATAAAGTCTGACACTCTTTCCACTGTTACCCAATCTATTTCCCATGAAGTGATGGGACCAGATGCCATGATCTTCGTTTTCTGAATGTTGAGCTTTAAGCCAACTTTTTCACTCTCCTCTTTCACTTTCATCAAGAGGCTTTTTAGTTCCTCTTCACTTTCTGCCATAAGGGTGGTGTCATCTGCATATCTGAGGTCATTGATATTTCTCCCGGCAATCTTGATTCCAGCTTGTGCTTTTTCCAGCCCAGCGTTTCTCATGATGTACTCTGCGTATAAGTTAAATAAGCAGGATGACAATATACAGCCTTGACGTACTCCTTTTCCTATTTGGAACTAGTCTGTTGTTCCATGTCCAGTTCTAACTGTTGCTTCCTGACCTGCATACAGATTTCTCAAGAGGCAGGTCAAGTGGTCTGGAATTCCCATCTCTTGAAGAATTTTCCACAGTGCATGGTGATCCACACAGTCAAAGGCTTTGGCATAGTCAATAAAACAGAAATAGATGTATTTTTGGAACTCTCTTGTTTTGACGATGATCCAGTGGATGTTGACAATTTGATCTCTGGTTCCTCTGCCTTTTCTAAAACCAGCTTGAACATCTGGAAGTTCACGGTTCACGTATTGCTGAAACCTGGCTTGGAGAATTTTGAGCATTACTTTACCAGTGTGTGAGATGAGTGCAATTGTGTGGTAGTTTGAGCATTCTTTGGCATGGCTTTTCTTTGGGATTGGAATGAAAACTGACCTTTTCCAGTCCTGTGGCCACTGCTGAGTTTTCCAAATTTTCTGGCATATTGAGTGCAGCACTTTCACAGCATCATCTTTCAGGATTTGAAATAGCTCCACTGGAATTCCATCACCTCCACTAGCTTTGTTCTTAGTGATGCTTCCTAAGGCCCACTTGACTTCACATTCCAGGATGTCTGGCTCTAGATGAGTGATCACACCATCATGATTATCTTGGTCATGAAGATCTTTTTTGTACAGTTCTTCTGTGTATTCTTGCCACCTCTTCTTAATATCTTCTGCTTCTGTTAGGTCCATCCCACTTCTGTCCTTTATCGAGCTCATCTTTGCATGAAATAGTGCCTTTATATCTCTAATTTTCTTGAAGAGGTCTCTAGTCTTTACCATTCTGGTGTTTTCCCCTAATTCTTTGCATTGATTGCTGAGGAAGACTTTCTTATCTCTTCTTGCTATTCTCTGGAACTCTACATTCAGATGCTTATATCTTTCCTTTTCTCCTTTGCTTTTCACCTCTCTTCTTTTCACAGCTATTTGTAAGGCTTCCCCAGACAGCCGTTTTGCTTTTTTGTATTTCTTTTCCATGGAGATGGTCTTGATTCCTGTCTCCTCTACAATGTCAAGAACCTCCTTCCATAGTTCATCAGGCACCCTATCTGTTAGATCTAATCCCTTAAATCTATTTCTCACTTCCACTGTATAATCATAAGGGATTTGATTTAGGTCTTACCTGAATGGTCTAGTGGTTTTCCCTACTTTCTTCAATTTGAGTCTGAATTTGGCAATAAGGAGTTCATGATCTGAGCCAGAGTCAGCTCCTGGTCTTGTTTTTTTTTGCCTGTATAGAGCTTCTCCATCTTTGACTGCAAAGAAAATAATCAATCTGATTTTGGTTTTGACCATCTGGTGATGTCCATGTGTAGAGTCTTCTCTTGTGTTGAAGAGGGTGTTTGCTATGACCAGTGCATTTTCTTGGCAACACTCTATTAGTCTTTGCCCTGCTTCATTTCTCATTCCAAGGCCAAATTTAGACTCTAGTTACTCACCTCTCCAGTTACCATGACATTTGGTCTATCATGCTTTCATTTGAGTACCCTTTCTGACATATACAGTGATAATCAAGTGTTCTGATTGCTATTATCCTCACAACAGAGTATAATACAGATTGAAGATATAGACTGCCTATTACCATATCTTTTTAAAAATTAATTTTATTGGAGTAAAATTGTTTTGCAATGTTGTTTTAGTTTCTTCTGCACAACAAAATGAATCAGCTATACTATACATATACCCCTCTTTTTTGGATTTTTTTCCAATTTAGGTCACCACAGAGCATGAGTAGAGTTCCCTGTTTTATGAAGTAGGTTCTCATCAGTTATCTCTTTTACCTGCAAAAATATAATAAAAAACATGAGGTGTAGAACATCTGAATCTGTTTTATCAAATGGGCAAAGAATTATTTAGAACATATTGCATGTTAAATAATCCAATTTCCAGTTTTTTTGTGTGTTTATTTCTTTTTTTTAAATTTTTATTTTACTTTATTTTACTTTACAATACTATATTGATTTTGCCATACATTGACATGAATCCACCACGGGTGTACATGCGTTCCCAAACATGAACCCCCCTCCCACGTCCCTCCCCATAACATCTCTCTGGGTCATCCCCCCGTGCACCAGCCCCAAGCATGCTGTATCCTGCGTCCAGTTTTATTAAGGTGATAGAAATAATATTCCCTTGCTGACCAACAAGAAGGCTTTTAATATAAGGAATTTGAAAAAAAAATGAATCACATCTGAAAATACTCTCGGTTTCAACAGAAGTGATTCATGTAATATCAAGTCACATATGGAAATCTTCCAATTCTACTCATGTTCTATGATAATGATTTATAGTGCCTGGATAAGATAGCATTATGAAATCTGAATACATGTCTTCTTTAGTCATTGATGTAGAGAATTGATAGTAGCCAAGGTATGTAAAACATAGAGATAATAATTTATGTAAAAGGAGAAATAATTTTGGGTATAGATGATTTTTTCAGGTAGAGAAAATAATGTAAGATAATGATGGATATATGTTACACATTTTTTCAAACCTGTAGAATGTACAGCACTAAGAGAGAACTCTATAGTAAACTATGGCCTTTGGGTGATTATGATGTGTCAATTTAGGTCTATCCTTGGTTAAAAAAAAAAAAAAAAAGGTACCGTTCTGGTGAGTGATGTTTTGTAATGGCAAAGTCTATGTATGTGTGGGGGCAGGGGATATATGGGAATCTGTACCTCCCTCTCAATATTGTTATAAACCTAAAGCTACTCTTTAAAAACTGTCTTAATAAAAGAAAATTCAATTTGGGGCCCTACTCTTCAAATTCATGAAAATGTAATGACTATCATAAAACCTCTGTTAAACAACTCATCTTTCAATACTGAGCTCCAGTTACCTGAGAGTACAGTACATATAGTCAGGAAAAATTTTCAGACAGACATCAGCAAATAAGCAAGGGTCATCAAATTATTAGGTCTTCATAATGCCCCACCCATGGCTACCATCTGCTGATGGCAAAGGGCATTCTGAGTCTATTTATCCACCCGTAGTATGTTTTCTTCCTAGCATACTGAATCTCTGTCCTACTACAGAGATTTCAGGCAGTTACTACTTTGGTAAATTCTACATAAATGACTAGACAGGTGAGTGGAGTCTTTAGAATTCATTTGTTCCTTGAATTCATGTTACCTCTTCAAATAATACTTTTCAGTCCTAACTGTCTTACTCTGATATAACTATCCATGTACTCAGGCCTGAATTAATGTAACTCATTTGTTTCATCTGAATTATAGAAAGAGAACAATGCACTATTGATCTCAACTTGATTAGAATCAGCACTAAAACTTTTATCAGAAGCACATCCATCTAGATGACAAGCTAACATGCTTGCAATTGTAAAAGCAAATTACTTTTTCTTTTCTACTTGTACTTATAAAAATAATTTGCATTTTTATTAACATGCCTAATGGACAAATTAGAGTTAAATCAATTATATATGGTAGATCCCATTTACTTGAACAAAGATCTTGATTAAGAAATATTCTTTCATTATAACAAATGATCCAATCTTGTTTTCAGAGATAAAAGTCAAGCTTCCAGAAAATATTTAATCAACCTGACCTTATAACAATTATAGAAATGAACTGTGTATCATCACTGACACATGTTCTGGCAAGTTTTCTTTTTCAATCATTGGAAGAATTTCTTTATAGCTAAAATATTTATGATTGTTCCCTGCTTTAGTCTATCTTAGAACTAAATGAATAAAATATAGACAATTTGTAGAAAGAAAAACATAAGCAAAATATCACAATATAAAACATTGGCAATTGTTGTTGCTCAATCACTAAGGTGTGTCCACTCTTTGTGACCTCATGAACTGCAGCTCACCAGGCTCCTCTGTCCTTCACTATTGCCAATACTATTCACTATCCTTCACATTGCCAGCTCTTCTCCCCATTGAGCCTGAGTTCTCAATATCGTGGTCAAATATAATGCTGCAAGGAGGCTGGCTTGACCCCAAAGGACAAATTAGAGAGTGACAATACCCAGGTCCTTCAACTCCTTTCTAGACTAGAATTTTTTTTTTCCTAAAACAGATTTTTTTTTCCCCTGAGGGCAGCAGGTAGGTAGGAACTCCTGTTCTAAAGAAGTCATAGACTCTTGTTCCCAAGGGGTAGCAGTCTTTAAAGCCAGAATAGCTCACTCTGTCCATAGTGTGTCAAGAGAAGGCCTTAAGCACCATATTGCCAGAAATATTTGGTTACAAACTTCTGTAAGTACAATGAATCCATTTGGGAAGTCCCCCCATTGTAGCATTTGGTCCAGGATAAGCTACTCTTTCTATAAAAACTTCAGTCAATCAAAGATATCTCTGCCAAACTCTACCCTCAATTCCTTTACTTTCACTTCCTGCCCATTTCTCTAAATAAAACCTTATTGCTACAGAAGATTCTTTTACTATTTATTCTCTCCAGACCTAATTTCTATGAGAGCTAATCTCTCCTAGTTAGTAATTATGTATCAATATCAGTTGTGACAAATGTACCTATTAATGTAAAATGTTAACAATAGTGGAGATTGGTGTAGGGTGCAGGATATATAGGAATTCTCTGTACTCACTTCATAACTTTTCTGTAAACCTAAAACTATTTTATTTTATTTAGGTGCCAAAGTTAATATTTATTTATAATAAGAAATCACAAGAAATTAATGAAATTTGAACAGCTATTTTACACAAAATATATCAATTTCCATATAAACAACATTTTATTAATTACTGCCTGGCTCACTTCTATAGTAAAAAGTTTCTTAAAAATGAAATGGTCTAATAGGAGAAGAATACTGGAGAATGGATAAATAAAAGTGTATCTGCATTATAAATCTTACAATTGTAGGTAAAATGTAATTTAGAAGCACAGGAAAGGTGACAATCCTCAGTGTTGTGGCAACCAGGGGACAGGCTGAGTGACAGAAATGTTTGGATAATTTCCAAAAAAAAACTAGTCTTTAAGGGAAAATGGGGACTTGAGTGTGTGTCCTGAGGATGGAGGGAGGGAGAGCAAGGAAAGGGGAAGATTAGTGAAGATAAGCATATTCTAAGCAAAGGAAACAGCACATACAAAAGTCCTGAAGCATGAGAAACCCTGTTTCTTTGGGGGAACTGAATATAATTTATTTGTGTGAAGCAAAAGGAGAGTTTATGTTTCTCTATTTGCATGCTTTGATATGCATGATATATAATGTTTCTGAAAAGTATGGATTTACAATGCAGTCACTTCTGCACATGTCCATTGTATTCACTCTATCAAGTTGGCAATTTTCTTTCAGTAGACCACTTGTTTTACCCTTTTCCTCTTCTTTCATCTACATATAATTATCCAAGTAGTTAAATAGTGGAAATTAGCAATATTTAGCACTGAACTGAGATAAATTATTTACTAAAGAATGAATGGTCATCTCCAAGAATAGAACTAATGAAAGGTGGGTTTGATAGACTTCTGAAAAATTCCAGACAAGTAGAGATTACAGATTTCTTCGGGGAGCAACATAATACAAATGTTTATGCCATACATATTGCTGATTCACTTAGTTGCACAGCAGAAACTAATGCAACATTGTAAAGTAATTATACTCCAATTAAAAAAATTTTATGCCAGAATGCTCAGATCAAACACTCAACAGGATAATCCATTTCAGATTGTGACTGAAAGGCTATAAAATAAGTTTAGACTTTACCATATATCATTTTATCTTCTCTCTCGATGTACCTTTTAGACCTGTCTTACTTTTTAGAGCTAAGAAAACTCTGTCTTCTGTGATGACTCCTCTTTGTCTGTTATGGAATAATAACCACTTATTATTCCATAGTCATATTATCAGGCTGATTTGCTTTCCTGTTTTGTTTTTTTTTTTAACTTCTTATTTTATTTTGGAGTATAGCCAATTAACAATGTTTGCAGTTAGCAAAGGGAGTCAGCCCTCCATATGCATGTATCCATTCTACCCCAAACTGCCCTCCCATCCGGACTGCCACATAGCATTGAGCAGAGTTCTTTGTGCTATTCAGTAGGACCTTGTTGGTAATCCACTTAAAATACAGTAGAGTATGCATGTCAACCCCAAACTCCCTAACTATCTCTTCCCCCCATCCTCCCCCCAGCCAATGGCAAGTTTATTTTCTATGTCTGTTTTTGTTTTTATTTGCTAAGTAATGATTTTAATTTAATTGTGTTGCATTTTCTAGTTTTTTAAGCCACTGTTCAGCAATAAGTGACTATTGTTGCTTTACTTCAGCTCACTGAAGTAATGATGCATGTTTGTAGTTGGAGAAAAGTGGAGAAAAGACCCTTCAATTATCCAGCTACCACTCTTTGTACCCACTTGTTAGTATGCTGTGTGTTATATGACTTGTCATTTCAAATGTTAATTTTATTGACTCTTTTCCCTTATTACATATTTTTGGTACAATACCGCATCAGTAACAATAGACAGCTTAGGATCTCTGTCACCTTTTCTCTTTTCTTAATAAGCTTGTTTTCACAAGGATAATTTAGAATTGTTATTTGTCTTTAAACAAAGCCTTTCTTATCAGGAATCAGTATACTCTGCATTGTATTAGCATTATTGCAGTTTACGTTCAGACACACATACACCAACACAGAAGTTGAGGATTTAGGCAGTTTCTCCACAAATTTTACATTTCTAAATGTTTATCAGCAACATCCTAACCAGTTTTAAAACAAAACTCACATTTTTCTTAAAATATTCAGGTACTATAATTGAGGTCAAACAAGTCACCTTTTTGTTTAAATCACATGGATAACTGTGCCAACTCTTAACTTCACTTTGAGTGAAACAACTAATTGAGTGAAATTTCCACTGAAAATGTCAGTGAAAAAAAAAATAGTCATAAGCTGATGTTGAGTATCTAAGTCCAAACGAGTTGCTAATTGCCTGAAATTACCAGTAGTTTGGTTATCAAGCCTTGGTGCATTTAGATATAGCCATGGTGAAATTGGACTAAAGAAAAATAAGCATACCTTTAGCATGCCTACCAGTGCACAGTCATATATACTCAGTGAGTCAGAACACTAAAAATTCATACTTTTCTTCAATTTCTCATTTTGTCTCTTGAAATGAGTTTCAGTTCAGTCTTTCAGTCATGGCTGACTCTTTACAACCCCATGGACTGCAGCGTGCCAGGCTTCTCTGTCCATCATCAATTTCTGGAGCCTACTAAAACTCATGTCCATCCTGTCGGTGATGCCAATCCAAACATCTCATCCTCTGTTGTCCCCTTCTCCTCTCATCTTCAATCTTTCCCAGCATCAGGGTCTTTTCCAGTGAGTTGGTTTTTTGCATCAGGTGACCAAATTACTGGAGTTTCAGCTTCAGCATCAGTCCTTCCAATGAATATCCAGAACTGATTTCCTTTAGGATGGACTGGTTGGATCTCCTTGCAGGCCAAGGTACTCTCAAAAATCCTCCCCAACACCACAGTTCAAAAGCATCAATTCTTCAGCACTCAGCTTTCTTTAAAGTTCAACTCTCACATCCATACATGACTACTGGAAAACCATAGCTTTGACTATATGGACTTTTGTTGGCGAAATAATGTCTCTGCTTTTTAATAAGCTGTCTAGTTTGGTCATAGCTGTTCTTCCAAGGAGCAAGCATCTTTTAATTTCATGGCTGCAGTCACCATCTGCAGTGATTTTGGAGCTCTCAAAAATAAAGTCTGGCACTGTTTCCATTGTTTCCCCATCTATTTGCCATGAAGTGATGGGACCAGATGCCATAATCTTAGTTTTTTGAATGTTGAGTTTTAAGCCAACTTTTTTCACTCTCTTCTTTCACTTTCATCAAGAGGCTCTTTAGTTCTTCACTTTCTGTCATAAGGGTGGTGTCATATGCATATCTAAGGTTATTGATATTTCTCCATCAATCCTGATTCCAGCTTGTGATTCATCCAACCCGGCATTTCACATGATGTACTCTGCATATAAGTTAAATAAGCAGGGTGACAATATACAGCCTTGACATACTCCTTTCCCCACTTGGAACCAGTCTGTTGTTTACATTAAGAAAATTTATGCCAACAAAGAATAAATAATGAGTTGAAGGGCAGTTTAGTAGCCCACTTGATTTTAGCAACTGCCACAAATGCCTACTTTGGACATAGAGACAAATTCTAGAGTTATAATACTAAACAAGAACTAGAATAATCTGATAACCCAGAAATGTAATGATTAAATAGAAATATTTTCACACATATCATGTTTATGTTGTTAGAACACTCAGTCTACGATAAACAGATGACAACTATGTAGGCACATTAAGAACTGGAAAAAAAAAGGTGAGTGTTAAATATTTAGAAATGTAAAAGAGTCTGGAAAGTCTGAAAGTCTATGAAACTGTTTAAAAACACCCTGAGGACAAATGCTATCAAAATTATAATGAGAAACAAAATGGATGTTTAGAAATCTAATTTTCTCCTTTGACTGTTGACACCAAGGTAAATGAACTTTATTTCACAGACTTCTATTTCTTAAAAGGCTTTCCAAACATCTACTGAAGAGATCCACTTTGCCATATGGCCAATTGACAATATAATAATTTCATAAAGTTAGCTGTTTCTTCTATGCAGAGAAATCTCAAAAGGGACATTCTTCTAATTTATCTTTACTTCTAAATAAGCCTACTTTTTGCATACTGTAGAGTGAGAAGTGTTATTAAATAAAAACAAACTTCTGAATTTCCCCACTATAATTAAAACTTATCTTCTCTGGTCTGACTTGAGTGGATACGTTGAACAGTTGCCTTTTCACTCCTCATATGATACATTCCCAATACTTGAAGACGTGGTTAAAATAACCCTTCCATTTTCTTAGGCCTCTTTCACAGGGGCAATTATCTAAATCTTTCAAAGGAATCATTTTGGATAGCTTATCCTGGTCCTTCTCTGAATACTCCATATAAGCCATACTTACTTAAATTATGATTATTCCATATAGAAGACATAATAAAAATCTAACTAATACACAAAGATTACATCTCAGCCCTTTCATGCTGTTAATATATCTCTATACCTATATAGGGCTTCACTGGTGGCTCAGTGGTAAAGAATCCACCTGCCAGTGTGGGAGATATGGGTTCAATCCCTGGGTCAAGAAGATCCCCTGGAGAAAGAAATGACAACCCACTCCATTATGCTTGCCTGAGAAATCTCATGGACAGAGAAACCTGATGGTCTATAGTTCATGGGATTGCAAAAGAGTTAGACATGACTTAGTGACTAAGCAACAGCATATTTATATAAGAGAAAATGTTCATCATTTTCAATCATATGACCTTTTATTATTAGTGTTTTTTACCTATAACTCCCACAATCCCAAAGCAATTGTTTCCTATACTTACACATAACCAATCAAGAACTATCTTACACTAATTTCTGTAAGCAGGTATTCCTCCTGAGTTTGCCTTTAATAAACTTTTTCTTGTTTATTTTTTACTCACTTTAGTTTTTCAAAATTGTTTGGAATCCCAATCTTATCCTACCTCCTCAATCCCCCACACCCATCCACAAAAGCAGACTTCCTTGACTTGTATGAGTTCCTTAGGGAAACTCTTAAACATAATAAACGTATTCAGTAGATCTGCATAGTCACGAGACTAAGACATTTAACATTTTCCAAACCTCTGCCCCTTAGTCACAACCTATAATACCCAGAGCCTTGTTTCTAGATGTTCTTACTTGATTCTTGAGGAGTCTCCAGTGATGTTCAAAGAATGGGAGGCAACAGTACAGAATTAAACTGAAGTTGGACCTATGATGTGTCCTTCTAGAACTCATTGTGCCTCAAATTGGATACTGTCTATAAGTGTGTTCCCCCTGGAGTACAGCCTGGAAAAACACATGTGACTGGGAAGGAACAGTAGTGGAGCTGGAAAATACAGCAATTCAATACATGGGAAGGGAGAAGGAATGGAGTAGGGGAAGAGGTATCCAGGAGAGGTGATCTTACCTTAACCCTTACTCTCTGGGGGTGCAGAAAGTTTTATGCTTGCTGTAACAACAACAACAACAACAATAATGCAACTCTTTAGGTCAACTCTTTCTCTTGGGCAAGGGGAAAAGAATGCAGAAGAAAAACTTAATGAGACTTTCAGTTCAGTTCACTTCAGTTCAGTCGCTCGGTCGTGTCCGACTCTTTGCGACCACATGAATTGCAGCACGCCAGGCCTCCCTGTCCATCACCAACTCCCGGAGTTCACTCAGACTCACGTCCATTGAGTCAGTGATGCCATACAGCCATCTCATCCTCTGTCGTCCCCTTCTCCTCCTGCCCCCAATCCCTCCCAGCGTCAGAGTCTTTTCCAATGAGTCAACTCTTCACATGAGACTTTACCCTCTATAAATCATAGGTTTTACATATTCCTCAGACATGGAATGAAAAAAATAGGCTAAATTATTCCTTTATTAATCTATTTTCTCCTAGGATTTTCACTTACTCTTTCTTCCTTAAATTACTGGCATTCCTACTTCAGAACTGTCTCTGTCCCTGGGCAGTTCCTGTCATAAATATATCCTTCCACCTCAGCTCAGATATTCTGGGACTCCAGCCAACTGGCAATGTCCCTTCTATCAATAATTAGAATGTTGAATGTCTTTAATTATACAACACTTAGAAGCTACAAATATTAATATGAGTAATTAATTTGGACTGTGGACCCAACTGACGGCACCTACTATATCATTAACATTTAATATAAAGTTATGATAAACCAATGTCCTATGTCAATGTAAATTTGTGCTAAAACTTAAAATAGATTATACCAAGCATTAACGGTTTGGAGAGAGTAAAGAACTTACTAATCGAAAACATGCTTGGTATTTCAGTTTCCCTAGTATAAATGTAGGTCAAGTTAATTTTCAGTTTTAAGCACTTGAATTTATGTGGGACAGAGAACAGCTGGAGTCTGGCATTGAAATTTTATTTTATTTATTTATAATTTATATTATATGTATTTCTAAAAAGGATTAGAAGCAGCTGACACTAAATTGGAGATGTGCTATCATCTATTATTACTGAATTGTTTCATTCAAATATTTTTAAGAAGATTCTGTATATTTGCACCGTATCTACTTTTTCTTAAATATCCCCAAATAACTAGGCTGAAAAATAGTTTTATCTTTTTTATAGGAGTATTTAGTGATAATGAGTATTGCTGAAATGAGCAAATCTTTATTCTAAGGAATATATAGGTGACAGAAAATTTTTCCTGTCAAACTAGTATGTCCCTATCATCTTCCTTTTTAACTCTCTCCAACAGTATAATGTGATTAAACAAAGAAAAACAGAGTTTGCTTCATTAGAGGTAGATGAAACTGCTATATAATGTTGTCTTTTATTCTCATTCATTAAAGGTACTCTTTGAAAACATTTCTTCACATTAGCTGTTAGAATCAATTACCAAGGCCACCAAATTCATAATTGTTTATGAGTCTGGATTGAATTAATAGTTATAAGCATTATAGCTGATATGAATAAAAACAATGAAAATCGGTGCAGTTTTATAGACACCAATAGACATTCGAGTGGTTAGGCTCGAAGAAGAAGGAAACACAAAAAAAAATGAAAAAAATCTGGGCTAGACAATGAGCTAGATATTTTTTCACAAGTTAACTTATTAAATCCTCAAAATTCTAAAGTAAATAATATCATCCCCACTTTGCAGGTAAGAAAACTAAGGTTCAGAGAGGTTAAGTGCCCACAGTTAATTAGTGGCATAGTTCACACTGAAATTGAAATCTGAGCCCCCAAACTGTGCATTTTCCATATCTCACCGCTCTGGTAAAGGAAGCCGCTGCTGCTGCTAAGTCGCGTCAGTCGTGTCCGATTCTGTGCGACCCCATAGATGGCAGCCCATCAGGCTCCTCTGTCCCTGGGATTCTCCGGGCAAGAGCCATTTCCTTCTCCAATGCGTGAAAGTGAAAGTGAAATCGCTCAGTCGTGTCTGACTCTTAGCGACCCCATGGACTGTAGCCTACCAGGCTCCTCCGGGAGCACATAATGAAAATTGAGGCACAAAAAACAGAAACTAATTTCCAATAGAGTAGCTACTCATTCCTCTATCCACTATTCTTCTATTTTGACAGAACAATATAACAAAATAATACAGTTTATTTATTCTGTTCCAAAATATATTTACATAGTTGAACTATTTCAAAATAAATTATATTTGTAAAAATGGATACAGCTTTTTGCTTTCCTGGATTTAGAAATAAGGAACAGAAAAATAAATTCTAAGGATAAAGCCTTAGAAGTATTATTTCTAATCATTAAATACCATTAGTATTCCAAGCCCCTAAATTTAGCCTGTGTTTATAATCTAATCATTTATAATACCACATAAACTTGAGATTTTATTCCAAAAATTAAATTAAAGGAAAACATTGTCAGGTTATACTATACATGATTAAACATTTGAGCTGACTTATCTGTAGCATTAATATTCTAGCATCAATGGACAATCAACTAAAGGTTTTTATTGGCCCTGTACGTTGGTGGACAGCTTGATGGATCTGGTCAATAATTAGTAGATTCTGCAACCAAAACATGGTTTGTTTTGGTTGTAATGTAAAACATGTAATAAACATTTTAATATTTAACATTTTTTTGAAAGTAGGTATACTCAGCCTTGAAAACAACTATTATAATATCCTCTTGTTCTCTCTAGTACCACATCTTTTTTTCCCCTTCATTAAACTTCTCAAATGGTATACATAAACTTACTCCTTTTTCTGTGTAATGTCCCTATATATAACTCTTCAACTTTTACCTTGCTCCACCTCATTAGGACAACTACTTTCTCAGTATTCACCACTAACTTCTTAAAAATCCACATTCTCTCCTCATAGCACATTGTTAACCATCACCTTTATATGAAACGTTTTCTTCCTTTGGCATCTATAACAGTACCCTTATTGTTTTCCTTTCTCCCCACATAATTATTCTTTATTTACTTCATTGGTTATTCTTACTTCTACATGTCTCTCTGGACTTAGTTTTTAATGCCTCTGTCCTTTTTTCACTCTTTACCTTAGAAATTTCATTCGATTACATGGATTCTATCATATCTGTGTTGATGACAGTAAAGCTAGATCTTCAGGTAATATACAGTCTCATATGTCTTACTAAAATGTTTACATGGCTAATAATCATTACTATAAATTCTTTGATTCCAAAACAGAGCTCATCATATTTTTCCTCATAAATGTCCCTTTCCTGTCTCTCTCTGTCTCTCTCTTGTAACATTTTTCCATCTATAATTCATCACTTTACCCATTTTATCAGGACAGTCACAAACTCCTATGAAGTTCTTCCTTTTCCACTTTTCTTATGCCTTTAGGCCACAGCTAGAGTGACACACAAAACTACCACCAGCATTTTGCGTTGCGTCAGAGTCTCACTAAATCCAAATCCCATGCTTTCACTATACTACCACTGTTATCCCAGATCACTGCATATTGACCACTTCCCTTTGCCAAGCCTCTTCCCTAAAATTTTAGTTACAAGCATTTAGAATTTTAGAGTTAGCACTTATGTCCTTCAAAGACTCAATTTTTTATCAAGAGTCTTCTCCATCACCACAATTCAAAAGCATCAGTTCTTCAGTGCTCAGCCTTCAAGCCTAGATCCTATTATCTATCACTTCAATTTGCCAGTTTCCTCATCTTTCATATTCATTGTCCTTATGCAGCATCCACACAGTAAATTCCAAGAGCTATATCAACCCCAAAGTCCACATCTTGAGCTCTACTATATCGAAGTCATAGATGTTGTTAGAGAAAAGCATAAATTGGCCTAATGCAAATTCTTGATCTCTAAACCCAGCTTGCTTTCAATGCTATCCAGTGATCCTTTTGTCTCTTTTTTAGCCTGTTCCAAATCTGATTGTCTCTCCTACGATCACCACACCTCTGCCTTGTAGTCTGTTTAGACAGTCTCACATCCTGCCAAATTTCTTTAATGAATTGTTTACATTCACTGGTTCAATGTCCACACCTCTTGTTGACTCTGCAACTTACTATAAATCTTGTTTCCACTCCTCTGATCCAGTGGAATTTCCAGAGTCTACAATGACCAATTTATTGTTAACTCCAATGGTGATATTGATCTCTGTCTTACTGAAATGCCTCTTTTCCTTTTGGTTTCTAAGACACCATTCTGCTTTTCTTCCTATCTATTTAGGTACCTCTTAATAGTCTTTTTTGGTGGTAACTCTATTTCCTTTAAAGTCCTTAAAATATTGGTCTTTTTTAGTTTCCTACCCTCAGCCTTTGACTTTTCTCATTTTACACTCTCTTCTCCATGTGATCTATTCCTATATGCTAATATGTCACAAAGGTCCATATGGTCAAACTATGGTTTTTCCAGCAGTCATGTATAGATGTGAGAGTTGGAACATAAAGAAGGCTGAAGAATCGATGCTTTCAAATTGCGGTGCTGGAGGAGACTCTTGAATCCCTTGGACACCAAGGAGATCAAACCAGTCAATCCTCAAGGAAATCAACCCTGAATATTCATTGGAAGGTCGGAAGCTGCAGCTCTAATACTTTGGCAACCTGATGCAAAGAGCCGACTCATTGGAAAAGACCCTGATGTTAGGAAAGCTTGAGGGAAAGAGGACAAGGGGGTGACAAAGGATGAGATGGTTGGATAGCATCACTGAGTCAATGGAAATGAGTTTGAGCAAACCCTGAGAGATAGTGAAGGACAGGAAAGCCTAGTGTGCTGCAGTGTGTGGGGTCACAAAAAGTTGGACATGACAGTGACTGAACAACAATATATCATAAACTTCATCCTTAATCCAGACTTCCTTTCTAAACTATTAGATATCTCGACTTGAACTTCTCTCAGGCTACTCAAATTCAGTATAACCCAAACTGAATTTATCAGTCTCCAACTCCAACCTCAAAGTGGTGCAACAGTTCCTCCCCCTTTGCTTCTATTCTCAGTAAATGGCCTCAAGCAACCAAATGCCCTAACCCAGAAGCCTAGATCTCAGACTTGACTCCTTTTTTTGAACTTCTTGTCATTCTCTAGAATGGTCAGGCCTTTCACAATTCTGCTTTTGTAAATAGACTTCTGTGCCTGAAATGCTCTCCCTTCTTTCTTTTTACTTAAGACATTTCTTACTTATCTCACTCAGATTAACTTTTGCAGATTTGATATTAAGTGCCCTTCCAAGCTTCCCTGGTGGCTCAGAGGTTAAAGCGTCTGCCTGCAATGCGGGAGACGTGGGTTTGATCCCTGGGTCGGGAAGATCCCTTGGAGAAGGAAATGGCAACCCACTCCAGTATTCTTGCCTGGAGAATCCCATGGATGGAGGAGCCTGGTGGGCTACAGTCCATGGGGTCTCAAAGAGTCAGACACGACTGAGCAATTTCACTTCACTTTACTTCACTTCTTCCAAGACTTCACTCTTCTGCTTCCATAACAGCCTATTCACAACTCTGCTGTGATAATTGGTCCATTATTTCATTCACTTCTCTGTATCCCTCATAAGACTTTAAGCAATATGAAGGTAGAGGCTCTGCTTTGGTTGTGTTAGTATCCATGCATTTCATACAGTACATTGGTACTTTAAAATTTATTGAATATTTTTTTAAAATCTTAATTAAATGAGGAGGGCAGACAGAAATAAAAACTAGACAAGAATGTCAAAGAGGTTTTGGAGAGAAAATATAAAAATGCCCAATCTATAGAAAATAGAGGTAATTTTTCTCAACTTTAACACTTTTTAATCATTTTTCATCTAATTATTTAAAAATACAGTGTTCCTTTTAAGATTATCAGAAAAGTTTTAAAAAGAAAATAAAGGTATCATTATTCTTTTTCATTATTTTAAAATATTTTTTAACAGGGACTTCTCTGGTGGCCAAGTGATTAAGACATCATGCTTCCGTTGCTGGGGCAATAGGCTCCATCCCTGGTCAGGGAACTAAGGTTTGGCATGCTGCCCAGTGAGGCAAAAAAAGTTTTATAATAAAAAGTTATAAAGATTATTATTGCAAATTCCTGTGTATTCATGACTATTATATCTCAAGAACTCTTAGAGACTTCCCAACTTTTCTCATATAGTTTGCATTCCCATGAATATGTTTTTTTAATTGATTTTATTTTTATTTATTTATTTAAAATATAAATTTATTTATTTTATTTTATTTATTTATTTTTTTACTGGTATGAAAATGTTTTTTTATTTCTGAGTACAAAGCGAGACACTATTAAGACTATGAAAAATGGGCCAGAGGCTGTGAAGCACAGAGAAGACTCTCTGGCCTGGTGACCGGGGCTCCAGTGCAGTGCTGGTGAGGCGCCGGGGCCTCAGCAGGCTCAGGCCGCTTACAGGGCACGTGAGGCCGGCCAACCGCCAGCCCCATCTGGGGGGTCTGGGCACTGAGGACTGAGTGCCCAATTTATTTATTTTAATTGGAGGTTAATTACTTTACAATTTTAACTTAATCCTCAAAAACATTTTTAGGCCAACTAAGATCTGTTCTTCTTTAAAATTAAGTTGTTTTTTTCTCTGTAAACTATTTCATAGTAATAGAAAACAAGTGGTCAACATCTACCTTTTCTCTACATAACCCTCCTATATATTCTTGTACACTACAACTATATTATCCTTTACTCTTCTCCAGGCAGAGTAACCATAATTGTGTTAGGGCTGAGTCTCCATCTTGTTGATTATTTTGGTACATTTTCAGGAGAGTCCCTCCAGTTTTTCCAAGTCTTAAATCAAATAGAATGCTAATTCCAAAAAGCAAATAACTAAAAACCCACTTTATAGTGATAAGAGATATCCAACTAAGAGGATGAGAACCTGCATTTCAATGAAGCACCAGGAATGCCTTTGTCTTTTCCAATCCTCTACTCAGGACTACACAAATGCAATGTCTTTCTTTTTTCCTTATTAATTCCAGTCTGAAAATGAGAATGTTCAGGGGTTAAAAAAACAGTAATGAATTAACCACAATATACAACATCTAGCTCTTTATCAATGCCACTGCTCTTCACAGCCAGATGTCATGTGAAGACAAGGTTAATTTCTACAAGCTGATTATCTCCTTACACGTGGCTTTTCACAAAGAAGTCTGTTAACCAACCCAAAGATTTTGACAAAATTGTTTCCAATTAATTGATATTATACTCTACTTTTTCTCAAGACTTTTCTCCTCAGGTTTATACTCTATGATCACAAGGAAGAACAATGTCCTAGCGTTTTTTGATCACAGAGTGTAAGCCTGAAAAGTGAACCTGAAAAGAAAAGGACCAAAAAAGTGAGGAGGTGGCCTGTAATTGCTAAATGTCTCCTTTCACTACCATGGCCACCATCTGCTCAACAAAGGCTGAAAAAAATAGATGCTATAGACCAGGGGTCCCTAACCCCAGGGCCAGAGACTGCTACCATAGAGGCTTATTAGTAACCAGGCGGCACAGGAGGAGGTGAGTGGCAGGCGAGCAAGTGAAGCTTCAACTGCTGCTCCCTGTTGCTTGCATTACCACCTGAACCATCTCCCCCTACTTCCCACCCCCACTGGCCATGGAAAAATTGTCTTCCACGAAATCTGTTCCTGATGACAAAAAGTCTGAGGTCTGCTGCCGTAGACGGAAGACAGTATATTAGACTAGGTTAGTATGCTCAGCTAAGCTACACAAGAGAGCAAAGATTATTTGGCCTTGAACTCATGTGTTTTTTCTCTACCTTTGCTCTTCTAGGCTCTACCCATACAGTGCCTAGGCCTCCACTTTCTTTATATTATTCCCTCAACTGAGCAGGTTCCCCACTAAAATGTATTTGGCTGGAGTAATCACTTATATTATGTATATTTCTCCTTCTGTTTCTCACTAGCAACCCTCACCTATTATTGTATTCTTTTCTCTCAAGGATTTGCTAGGTGATTGAAATTGCTCTGACAAAATAACCCATATTAAGCCATTAATAGATGAAAAAAGCCTAATGAATTTCTGCTTTGAGGTAGTAGGTTAGGACTGTGATGAGAGCCGCTCACATCTTAACCTCAAAGTGTGATACTTTCAGACTCTATGGAAGACTTTTGAGAGATAGATTTATGGTCTTCTCCAGTACTCTTTGGGCTTCCCCCATGGCTCAGTGGTAAAGAATCCCCCTGCAATGCTGGAGATGTGGGTTTAATCCCTGGATCAGGAAGATGAACTGAAGGAGGAAATGGCAACCCACCACAGTATTCTTGCCTGGGAAATCCTATGGACAGAGGAAACTGGTGGGCTACAGTCCATGTGGTCACAAAGAGTTGGACATAACTGAGTATGCATGCCAGTACTTTTTAAATCATCCTGCAGAAGCCCAGAATCTCTTGAGATTCTTTGAAGATTGATAGCAGCCACACAGTTTCCTTTTTCTCTCATTTTATTCTTACCTATCAAATGCTATTTCTCATCACATACAATCAATGAATGTAAAGAACCTCTATAATTTATCCAAATGCTGCCTGGAGATATATCCTCCTTTCTTTCCCTCCTTAATATTGTGATTCTCCCTGTTTGGCAAGTAATTAAGTGCCAGACAAATAGGCCTATGTTATTCATTATGTATATACTTAAGAGGCCTCTGAAATTGGCTTTTAAAAATATATAAACTGAAAGAATAAGTAAACCAGTTAAAAGGATCACATTGGTTAGCACTTAGGGGCAAATGGACACTCTAGGTTCAGTGTCTCTTTCAATCCTACATTCATGGCAATATCCAATTAGTGCTTGTGCATTACAAGGAAAGGCCAATGAGGATGTGCCTAGCCAGGCTTCTGCACAGCCCTGGTAGAGACACATTCACTTCTACAATAATCAAATCATTAGGCTACATTCTGTGACTTACACATGTGCTAAAAATGGCATTTTGAAATGTTAATACTATGGATAAATCCAAACCCATTTGTGAATGCTCATATTCTCAATTGAAAGCACTGAAGTACGAAGTATGCTTAGTATGCTTAGTATGTTATTTTCCATAAACACAATTCTGTAAGCTCTTTTTGTTTAAATCAACAAAATCCATTTTATCCTTGATGTTTATTAACTCAAGTGATAGATGGGAAAGGGAAAGGTTTTTTTTAAATATTTTTAATTTTTATTGTTGTTATTCAGTCTCTCTAAGTCGTGTTTGACTCTTAGCGACCCCAAGGACTATAGCATGCCAGGCTTCCCTATCCTTCACTATCTCCTGGAGTTTGCTCAAACTCATGTCCATTGAACTGGTGATGCCATCCAACCATCTCATCCTGTGTTGTCCCTTTCTCCTCCTTCCTTCAATCTTTCCCAGCATCAGGATCTTTTCCAATGAGTCGGCTTTTGGCATCAGGTGGCCAGAGTACTGGAGCTTCAGCATCAGTCCTTCCAGTGAATATTCAGGGTGGATTTCTTTGAGGATTGACTGGTTTGATTTCCTTGCAGTCCAGGAGACTCTCAAGAGTATTCTCCAGCACCACAATTTGAAAGCATCCATTCTTCAGTGCTCAACCTTCTTTATGGTCCAACTCTCATATCTGTACATGTCTACTGGGAAAACCATAGCTTTGATTATACAAATCTTTGCTGGCAAAGTAACGTCTCTGCTTTTTAATACACTGTCTAGGTTTGTCTAGGGCTTCCCAGGTGGCGCTAGTGGTAAAGAACCCACCTGCCAATGCAGGAGACATAAGAGACGCAGGTTCGACCCCTGGGTTGGGAAGATCCCCTGGAGAAAGAAATGGCAACCCACTCCAGTATTCTTGTCTGGGAAATCCCACGGATAGAAAAGCCTGGCAGGCTACAGTCCAGGGGGCTGCAAAGAGTTGGACACGACTGAAGCGACTTAACACACATAAGTTTGTCATAGCTTTCCTTCCAAGGAGATGTTTTATTACCTCACCTCAAAATTTTCTAGCTTAAGTTCTGGTTTGTCAACACCTATATTAGAAATTATAAGATGAAAAGTCATACAAATCATCAAAACTGGATTTTTTAAGGAAAAATACTTGGTAGCATTAAGCACAATAATTTCTTTTAGTATTGAGTTAGGCTTATTTATAGACTATCATCCATTGTGTTCAAAATTTCTTATGTTTTTATACTTGACATGAATCACTATTAGTTCCCCATCTCTCCTTCTAGCTCTAGGTCTCTTTTCTCCCTCATAACTCATACCTACACAATCATTTACAGTCTACATTATCAGAGACTAAATGATAATTCATTGCAGCTGCTGTAATCAATGCCACATATTTTTTTTTTCTGAGTCTTTGGAATCAACTAGTAGTGCTAGAATCCTTCTCACCTATCCGTCTTAATTACTGACCAAGCACTGCATCAGAAATTGCAGTTAATAATCACACAGAAAAGGAAAAGGTATCAAGTCTCTTGGGAGAGGGGGAATGAATAGGCAAAGATGATGAAACATATTTCCCTTGCCTTTTAGCTGATATTTGTATTTAAATGAGCAGCTTTATATAGGTAAGTCATGGGCTTTCACCTGATATCTGGAGTGCATTTTGCAGCAGCATTTCTCAGAATCTGGAAAAAGGAATGATATATCACTGCAGTAACAATGAAAATGCTAATGCTCACGTAAGTAAAGTTTTTCTTCTCTGAATGGGATATACTAACTCAGGCTATGCAGAATCATTTACTGATGCATGCACTGATTGAAATTCAAATATGATTTAAAATTAATAATCTGTTCAACAATCCTGGGGAAGATTATAGCCAAGAAGTCTGGTGTAAGCTTTCATTTGACAAATACTTTACAAAACATACAAATTGCCTGGCTCAACCTTTTATCTCAATAAATCGAGTGCATACAAATATGTATTCAAAGAATTTCTCTATTTGGGTAATAGATGAGGTTCAAGCTTTCCTTTTAGTTGGCTGCTTTGCATATCCAGCCTGGGCTTCCTTATTGGCTCAGATGGTAAAGAATCTCCCTGCAATGCAGGAGACATGGGTTTGATCCCTGAGTCAGGGAGATCCCCTGGAGAAGGGAATGGCAACCCACTGCAGTGTTCTTGCCTGGAAAACTCCAGGGACAGAGGAGCCTGATGGGCTACAGTCCATGGGGTTGCAGAAAGTCAGGCATGACTGAATGAGAATTTCGATATTCAGCCTAGCAGAATGCTGTGGTCTTAGATGGAAAATTTTGGGGGGAGTAGATATAATGCTTAATTGCTTTCTAGATTTTACTTATTGTTTTCATGACTATAGTCCCTGGGCTGATTTGACTTTTATTTCCTGCAGCTCTGGAGGGTAGGCTTTATTTGTAATTTGAGAAAACAAAGCTAGAGGAACGAAAGTGGCAGTATAAGAATTCAATTTGAAGCTTGTGATTTCCTTTGAAAATCGACACTTTTGTCAACAAGTATTTATTGAATACATGATGCAGATTGGGCTTTTTAAAAAGTGTGTAATTAAGATGTGGAATATTTTCTTCTTTTGCCAATGTATAGAGTGTAAATTAGCAGGCACTGTGCAGTTTAGTGATTTTCTGCTATTACCCAGCAAGTAGAGAAAAAGAGGTAGGAGTTAGGGGCTGTGAATGAACTAGGCAGCTCTATTTTAAATCTAGTATTTCCTCTGGTAGCTCTCTGCTTCTCACTTCAAAATCCACTCATGGCTTATATTTGTGAGACAGAAATAACAAATGGACCTATGGATAAAGTAGTTCACAAACCAGAATCCCTTACTTCTGAATGTACCTAAAAGCACAGTTTACAGTTTACTGTAACCAGATACAAAGGTATAGAGAGAGGTAAATAAAGTAGTACATTATTGATCACTTAAGGCAGTCATAAAAAGGGATGCATTTTCATTAACAGTGGGTTGAATCATTAGAAAACATAAAGCTACTCAGTTCATATTCAGTGCTTGCTCTGCTCTGTGAAGTGAATAATATGGGGATGAGTAGATTGCTGTGAAATAAGTTTCCAATTGCGAGTTTATTTTTCTTGTGAACACAAACCATGATCTCAAAACTTCAGAGGTACTTAATTTTGATCAACTTTTTAGCAGTAAAATGTTTTCAGTGAGCTCAAAGATTTCACATGTTTTAAAAGTCCAATAACTTTCTTTTTTTGTTGTTTTAAATTTATTTATTTTAATAGGAGTTTAATTACTTTATATTATATTGATTTTGCCATACATCAACATGAATCTGCCACAGATATACACGTGTTCCCCATCCTGAACCCCCCTCCCTCCTCCCTCCCCGTGCCATCCCTCTGGGTCATCTCAGTGCACCAGCCCTAAGCATACAGTATCATGCATCAAACCTGGACTGGCAATTCGTTTCACAGATGATATTATACATGTTTCAATGCCATTCTACCAAATCATCCCACCCTCTCCCTCTCCCTCTGAGTCCAAAAGACTGTTCCATACATCTGTGTCTCTTTTGCTTTCTCACATAAGGGTTATCATTACCATCTTTCTAAATTCCATACATATGTGTTAGTATACTGTATTGGTATTTTTCTTTCTGGCTTACTTCACTCAGTAAAATAGGCTCCAGTTTCATCCACCTCATTAAGACTGATTCAGATGTATTCTTTTTAATGGCTGAGGAATACTCCATTGTGTATATGTACCACAGCTTTCTTATCCATTCATCTGCTGATGGACATCTAGGCTGCTTCCATGTCCTGGTTATTATAAACAGTGCTGTGATGAACATTGGGGTACACATATCTCTTTCAATTCTGGTTTCCTCAGTGTGTATGCCCAGCAGTGGGATTGCTGGGTCATAAGGCAGTTCTATTTCCAGTTTTTTAAGGAATCTCCATACTGTTCTCCATAGTCGCTGGACTAGTTTGCATTCCCACCAACAGTGTAAGAGGGTTCCCTTTTCTCAACACCCTCTCCAGCATTTATTGCTTATAGACTTTTAGATCGAAGCCATTCTGACTGGCGTCAAATGGTACCTCACTGTGGTTTTGATTTGCATTTCTCTGATAATGAGTGATGTTGAGCATCTTTTCACGTGTTTGTTAGCCATCTGTATGTCTTCTTTGGAGAAATGTCTATTTAGTTCTTTGGCCCATTTTTGATTGGGTCGTTTATTTTTCTGGAATTGAGCTGCAGGAGTTGCTTGTATATTTTTGAGATTAGTTGTTTGTCAGTTGCTTCATTTGCTATTATTTTCTCCCATTCAGAAGGCTGTCTTTCACCTTGCTTAGAGTTTCTGTTGTTGTGCAAAAGCTTTTAAGTTTAATTAGGTCCCATTTGTTTATTTTTGCTTTTATTTCCAATATTCTGGGAGGTAGGTCATAGAGGATCATGTTGTGATGTATGTCGAAGAGTGTTTTGCCTATGTTTTCCTCTAAGAGTTTTATAGTTTCTGGTCTTATGTTTAGCTCTTTAATCCATTTTGAGTTTGTTTTTGTGTATGGTGTTAGAAAGTGTTCCAGTTTCATTCTTTTACAAGTGGTTGACCAGTTCTCCCAGCACCACTTGTTAAAGAGATTGTCTTTAATCCATTGTATATTCTTGCCTCCTTTGTCAAAGATAAGGTGTCCATAGGTGCGTGGATTTATCTCTGGACTTTCTATTTTGTTCCATTGATCTATATTTCTGTCTTTGTGCTAGTACCATACTGTCTTGATGACTGGCTTTGTAGTAGAGCCTGAAGTCAGGCAGGTTGATTCCTCCAGTTCCATTCTTCTTTCTCAAGATTGCTTTGGCTATCTGAGCGTTTTTGTATTTCCATACAAATTGTGAAATTATTTGTTCTAGTTCTGTGAAAAATACTGTTGGTAGCTTGATAGGGATTGCATTGAATCTGTAAATTGCTTTGGGTAGTATACTGATATTCACTATATTGATTCTTCTGATCCATGAACATGGTATATTTCTCCATCTATTAGTGTCCTCTTTGATTTCTTTCACCAGTGTTTTATAATTTTCTATATATAGGTCTTTAGTTTCTTGAGGTAGATATATTCCTAAGTATTTTATTCTTTTTGTTGCAATGGTGAATGGAATTTTTTCCTTAATTTCTCTTTCTGTTTTCTCATTATTAGTGTATAGGAATGCAAGGGATTTCTGTGTGTTGATTTTATATCCTGCAACTTTACTGTATTCATTGACTAGCTCTAGTAATTTTCTGGTGGAATCTTTAAGGTTTTCTATGTAGAAGATCATGTCCTCTGCAAACAGTGAGAGTTTTACTTCTTCTTTTCCAATTTGGATTCCTTTTATTTCTTTTTCTGCTCTGATTGCTGTGGCCAAAACTTCCAATACAATTTTGAATAGTAGTGTTGAAAGTGGACATACTTGTCTTGTTCCTGACTTTAGGGGAAGTGCTTTCAATTTTTTCAACCATTGAGGATAATGTTTGCTGTGGGTTTGTCATATATAGCTTTTACTATGTTAACATATGTTCCTTCTATTCCTGCTTTCTGGAGAGGTTTTTTTTTATCATAAATGGATGTTGAATCTTGTCCAAGACCTTCTCTGCATCTATGGAGATAATCATATAGCTTTTATTTTTCAATTTGTTAATGTGGTGAATTACATTGATTGATTTGTGGATATTGAAGAATCCTTGCATCCCTGGGATAAAGCCCACTTGGTCATGGTGTATGATCTTTTTAATGTGTTGTTGGATTCTGATTGGTAAAATTTTGTTAAGGATTTTTCATCTATGTTCATCAGTGATATTGGCTTGTAGTTTTCTTTTTTTGTGGCATCTTTGTTAGGTTTTGGTATTAGGGTGATGGTGGCCTCATAGTATGAGTTTAGAAGTTTAACTTCCTCTGTAATTTTCTGGAAGAGTTTGAGTAGTATCGGTGTTAGCTCTTCTCTAAATTTTTGGTAGAATTCATCTGTGAAGCCGTCTGGAGCTGGGCTTTTGTTTGCTGGAAGATTTTTGATTACAGTTTAATTTCTGTGCTTGTGATGGGTCAGTTAAGATTTTCTATTTCTTCCTGGTTCAGTTTTGGAAAGTTGTACTATTCTAAGAATTTGTCCATTTCTTCCACATTGTCCATTTTATTGGCATATAATTGCTGATTGTAGTCTCTTAGGATCCTTTGTATTTCTGTGTTGTCTGTTGTGATCTCTCCATTTTCATTTCTAATTTCATTGATTTGATTTTTCTCCCTTTGTTTCTTGATGAGTCTGGCTAATGGTTTGTCAATTTTATTTATCCTTTCAAAGAACCAGCTTTTGGCTTAGAGAATTCAGCACCACCTAACCAGCTCTCCAACAAATGGTAAAGGATACTCTCTCTAGACAGGAAACACAGAAAGCGTGTATAAACTCAAACCAAAAACAAAACAGTAAATGGCATCGGGATCATACTTATCAAAGTTACCTTAAACTTAAATGGGTTGAATGCCCCAACCAAAAGACAAAGACTGGCTGAATGGATACAAAAAGTAGATCCCGATATTTGTTGTCTACAAGAGACCCACCTCACAACAGGGGACACATACAGACTGAAAATGAAGGGCTGGAAAAAGATTTTCCGTGCAAATAGAGACCAAAAGAAAGCAGGAGTAGCAATACTCATATCCGATAAAGTAGACTTTAAAACAAAAGCTGTGAAAAGTGACAAAGAAGGACGCTACATAATGATCAAAGGATAAATCCAAAAAGAATATATAACAATTATAAATATATATTCATCCAACATAGGAGCATCACAATATGTAAAACAAATGCTAACAAGTTTAAAAGGGGAAATTAACAATAACACAATAATAGAGGGAGACTTTAATACCCCCCTTATAACTATGGATAGATCAACTAAACAGAATATTAACAAAGAAACACAAACTTTAAATGATACAATAGACCAGTTAGACCTAATTGATATCTATAGGACATTTCACACAAAAACAATGAATTTCACCTTTTTCTCAAGTGCTCACGGAACCTTTTCCGGGATAGATCACATCCTGGGCCATAAATCTAGCCTTGGTAAATTCAAAAAAAATGAAATCATTGCAAGCATCTTTTCTGACCACAATGCAGTAAGATTAGATGTCAATTACAGGAGAAAAACTATTAAAAATTCCAACATATGGAGGCTGAACAACACGCCACTGAGTAACCAACAAATCACAGAAGAAATCAAAATAGAAATGAAAATCTGCATAGAAACGAATGAAAATGAAAACACAACAATCCAAAACCTGTGGGACACTCTAAAAACAGTGCTAAGAGGAAAGTTCATAGCAATACAGGCATAGCTCAAGAAACAAGAAAAAAGTCAAATAACCTAACTCTACACCTAAAGCAACTAGAAAAGGAAGAAATGAAGAACCCCAAGGTTAGTAGAAGGAAAGAAATCTTAAAAATTAAGGCAGAAATAAATGCAAAAGAAACAAAAGAAACCATAGCAAAAACAATAATAACTTTCTAACAATAACTTTGAAGCTCTTAATTCTTCTTACCCATGCACACTCTCTTCCCTAATGATGTTATGTCCATGATGTACCAGCCACCATTGCTTTCAACCCACCGCATTCTCTTTCTTTGAGTTTTCATATCTCCCTCCCCCTGCTCAATGTTTAAATTTGATATCTCCTCATTCAAAGACACTTTGCAGTCTGATCTGTAACCTTTGGATTCTGACAGCTTTGAGATGCTTCATTTCCTTTTTTACCCCCTTCTTGAATAATCCTTTTCCTCCTCATCTCTTCCAGAAAAAAAATAAAAATAAAAATAAAAATAAAAATAAATATATATATATATATAATGGGGAAAGGAAAGGTAGATAGGAAGCTTCAATGTTTTATTTCCTTTCCTCTATTTCTGGTAAACCACATATATAGTTGTTGTTGTTTAGTCGCTCGGTCATGTCTGACTCTTTTGTGACCACATGGACTGTAGCCTGCCAGGCTCCTATGTCCATAGAATTTCTCATGCAAGTGTTGCCTGAGTGAGTTGCCATTTCCTTCTCCAGAGATCCTAAATCAAGGATCAGGCCCACATCTGTTGCATTGCAGGCAGACTCTTTACTACTGAGTCATACACACACACACACACACACACACACACACATATAATATATTACATATAAATAATCTCTATAATGTATATATTAGAAATCTCTAACTCTCCTGTCAGTAAGTGTCTATCCCTATGACCATCGTTCCCTTCTTTGTTCTTAGAATTCACATTATTTGTCTTCATATTTCTACAATAATCCCCTCTAACTCTTAAGTTTTTTTTTTCCCAACTTTTGAAACCCTCCTATCATTTTAATCCATTTTATTATCTGTAATTTCAAGCATTGATGGTATGCTACTCAGGAGTTTTATGACCCCTTTGTTGAAATACTCAATCTAGGCAAAATCATTTGGTTGAAATGAGAACTAATTTTAAAAAAAGAAAATAGAGACGATCATTTAAAATGCTTTTTACTTTTTTTCAGGATAATCATTTAAAATACTTTTTACTTTTTTTCAGGATAAATTTTGACTGAATCCATGGTTAGGAAGAGAATAATAAAGGTTTTTACAGGTATTACCATAGTCATTGTTTATAGGGGGATTTTATACCATTCAGTTTGAATCAACGAACAATCCCTTATGAAGAAGAACAGCAGCTTGGGTAGAATAGGATGAGTATCTATGGCCTTTCTTATTCCTCTTTTGCCTTCTGCTTTTTCTTTATTAGTGGGATTTCTAGTCATTAATAATATTAATAATAGCAATCCTCTCAAGATATAACATCTTATAGTCCAATAAGCCTAGGTCAACTGTCCCCAAATTAGGTAATGAGAAGGCACTGGCAACCCACTCCAGTACTCTTGTCTGGAGAAGCCCATGGATGGAGGAGCCTGGTAGTCTACAGTCCATGGGGTCGCTAAGAGTCAGACACGACTGAGTGACTTCACTTTCATTTTTCACTTTCATGCATTGGAGAAGGAAATGGCCACCCACTCCAGTATTCTTGCCAGGGAGAGAGGAGCCTGTTGGGCTGCCATCTATGCGGTCTCACAGAGTCGGACACGACTTAGTAGCAGCAGCAGCTACTGATAGATCTCAAAGCCTTACCTTGGTGGTTTCCCAGCCATGTAGATAAAGGGTTGAAAGGTTGATATGTAGGTCAGCTTCTCCATCCACACGTTCCTCTCTAAGATTTACAGAGAAGCACAACGGAGGGGGGTTACATGCAACAATCTGGTTCTGGGGAAACTAATCCTTTAAATTAGCAATTCGTGTGTCCCTGCATGCCTGCAACAATCACAAAACTTCAGTTAAAGTGGATCCTCATCAAGTAATGGTTGCCATTTTATTCTTTTTAAAATCCCAAAGAAGAGAAAATAGAATTAGTATGAAGAAAGCTCATTCCTGGAGGTCTTGATTGTTATGACCAAAATAAGATGAAGCAAAGCAAAAGCAACAGATTGCTTTGGACACTGGAAAGACTTTTAATACCCAGTGATTAGGCACTACAAAGGATTTCAAGAGCCCCAATGCAATGGTTTCAGAGAGGGTTGAGAAATACTGGGTAATTGTTTGAAATATTTCAATCAATTACTCAGTCACGTTTCCCAGGACTCATTAAATAGACAAGTAGGGTGGAATTATGCCATTCTTATTATGCCACTCAACTGGAAACTGGCAAAACAAAGGATAGGCCAGCAATAGATACCTACAGCAACCCTCCACCCTTTTCTTTGCATCTTCATTCAGAACACGAAAGCAGGTAAAATGAATAAAATATTGCAGATTGGCAGCAAGCCATAGTGGAAGAAACATGCTCAGTCAGTTCCATCACTCAGTTGTGTCCAACTCTTTGCAACCCCATGGACTTCACTATGCCAGGCTTCCCTGTCCATCACCAACTCTGGGAGCCTACACAAACTCATGTCCGTTCCATTGGTGAAACATCCAACCATCTCATCCTCTGTCATCCCCATCTCCTAATGCCTTCAGTCTTTCCCAGCATCAGGGTCTTTTCCAATGAGTCAGTTCTTTGCATCAGCTGGTCAAACTCTGAAGTTTCAGCTTCAGCATCAGTCCTTCCAATGAATATTTAAGACTGATTTCCTTTAGGATGGGCTGGTTGGTTCTCCTTGTTGCCCAAGGGACTCCCAAGAATCTTCTCCAACACAACAGTTCAAAAGCACCAATTCTTCAGCGCTCAGTTTTCTTTATAGTCCAACTCTCACATCCATACATGACTACTGGAAAAACCATAGCTTTGACTAGAGGGACCTTTGTTGGTAAAGTAAGGCTAACAGAGTTTTGCCTAGAGAACACACTGGTCATAGCAAACACCCTCTTCCAACAACACAAGAGAAGACTACAAATGGACATCACCAGATGGTCAATACCGAAATCAGATTGATTATATTCTTTGCAGCCAAAGATGGAAAAGCTCTATACAGTCAGCAAAAACAAGGCTGTGGTTCAGATCATGAACTCCTTATTGCCAAATTCAGACTGAAATTGAAGAAAGTACGGGAAACCACTAGACCATTCAGGTATGACCTAAATCAAATTTCTTATGATTATACAGAGAAAGTTAGAAGTAGATTCAAGGGATTAAATATGATAGAGTGCCTGAAGAACTATGGATGGAAGTTTATGGCAATGTATAGAAGGCAGTGATCAAGATGATCCCAAAGAAAAAGAAAGACAAAATGGTTGTCTAAGGAGGCTCACAAATAGCTGAGAACACAAGAGAAGTGAAAGGCAAAGAAGAAAAGGAAAGATATACCCGTTTGAATGCAGAGTTCCAAAGAATAGCAAGGAGAGACAAGAAAGACTTCCTCAGTGATCAGTGCAAAGAAATAGAGGAAAACCATGGAATGGGAAAGACTAGAGATCTCTTAAAGAAAATTAGAGACACAAAGGCAACATTTCATGCAAAGATGAACACAATAAAGGACAGAAATGGTAAGGACCTAAGAGAAGCAGAAGATATTAAGAACAGGTGGCAAGAATACACAGAACCATACAAAAAAGATCTTCATGACCCAGATAACCACAGTGGTGTGCTCACTCACCTTGAGCCAGACAGCCTGGAATGCAAAGTCAAGTGGGCCTTAGGAAGTGTCACTGTGAACAAAGCTAGTGGAGTTGATGGAATTCCACTTGAGCTATTTCAAATCCTAAACGATGATGCGTTGAAAGTGCTGCGCTCAATATGCCAGCAAATTTGGAAACCTCAGCAGTGTCCACAGGACTCATAAATGTCAGTTTTCATTCCAATCCCAGAGAAAGGCAATGTCAAATAATGTTCGAACTATCCCACAATTGTACTCATCTCACACTCTAGCAAAGTAATGCTCAAAATTATCCAAGCCAGGCTTCAACAGTACAGGAACCATGAACTTCCAGATGTTCAAGTTGGATTTAGAAAAAGCAGAGGAACCAGAGATTAAATTGCCAACATCAGCTGGATCATTGAAAAAGCAAGAGAGTTCTAGAAAAACATCTACTTCTGTTTCATTGACTATGCTTTGTGGATTAAAACAAACTGTGGAAAATTCTTCAAGAGATGGGAATACCAGACCACCTGACCTGCCTCCTGAGAAATCTGTATGCAGGTCAGGAAGCAACAGTTAGAACTGAACATGGAACAACAGACTGGCTCCAAATCAGGAAAAGAGTATGTCAAGGCTGTATATTGTCACCCTGCTTACTTAACTTATATGCAGAGCACATCATGCAAAATGCCAGGCTCGATGAAACACAAGCTGGAATCAGGATTGCTGGAGAAATATCAATAACCTCAGATATGCAGATGACACCACCCTTATGAGAGAAAGCAAATAACTAAAGAGCTTCTTAATGAAAGTGAAGGAAAAGAGTAAAAAAGTTGGCTTAAAACTCTACATTCAGAAAACTAAGATCAAGGCATCTGGTCCCATCACTTCATGGTAAATACATGGGGAAACAGTGGAAACAGTGACAGACTTTATATTTTTTGGGCTCCAAAATCACTGCAGATAGTGACTGCAGCCAAGAAGTTAAAAGACCCTTGCTCCTTGGAAGAAAAGCTATGATCAACCTAGACAGCATATTAAAAAGCAGAGACCTTTTTTTTACCAACAAAAAAACATGCTATCTATAACCAAAATGAATGCCTTTAAACAGGATGTTGCAGAAGAATGGAAACTTATTGTTGTTCAGTCACTAAGTCGTGTCTGACTCTTTGCAACCCCATGGACTATAATCTATCAGGCTCCTCTGTCCATGGGATTTCCCAGGCAACAATATTGCAGTTGGTTGCCATTTTCTTCCCAGGGAATCTTCCCAACCTAGGAATCAAACCTGTGTCTCCTCCATTGCAGGTGAATTCTTTACCACTCAGCCACCAGGAAAGCCCAATGGAAATTTTAACTGAATAGTAAAGAAGGTACCCCAGCAGCTGAAGCTATCGCTTGGAATAATGAATGAAGGTAAAGAAAAAGAAAACGGTGCCTGCTAATGAAGAATCTATAACTGTCTGACTTAATAGAAAACTATCTTAATGTTATCACGAGCTTAGGTAAAAATACTAAAATTGCATTGGATGGAATTCCAGAGATATTCTCCTCCAAAAGGTACATATCAACAAATCTATTGAATATTAGAGATATTCCAAGGCAAACAGTGAATTTATTTTAAACTCTAGGTAGTCCCTGTTAAGTATTTACTTAAAGGTTATCCCAATAAAGAGGAAAGATTAGCTTAGCTTAAAGTCCACAGATAGGAAGCTGTGTCTCTAACAGTAGCAGTTATGGACATCACAGCACGGTCTACAAGAAGTGTTCATGAATAACACTGACTAACTATTTTGATGAAAATTGGAATTTTACATGAGCTCCAGCCTCAAAAAGCAGGAATTGAGCTGGACAGATGGGGAAGACAATTCACCTGTTTAAAAAAGTATTCACATGCTAAGTCCAGTAAAAATTTCTAGAATAACCAAAATAAAATCTATACGGATTACAACTGCTCCCAGTTGAATATTAGGAGGTTGGGCACTCAGTTATAAGATTTTGGAATTTTAGATATGCATTTAGAATACAAGAAAATGTCATAGCAATGAAGCATCATGCTTTAAACAAAAGAGGAATTATTTAACAAACTATTAGTCAAATGTTACCCACTAGACTATCTGGAAAAAATTTGCTATCCAAATCTGTTATCCATCTGAAAGTACTTAGTTCTGAAATTTTGCAGAATTATTAAAACAAGATGTTCATTTCAATACACAGAGCTGTTGCAAATTAGCTCTGCAGCTAATCAGCAAAATATTTCTGGGTAATTCTGGTGGCTCAGATGGTAAAGAATCTTCCTGCAATGTGTGAGACCTAGGTTTGATCCCTGGGTCAGGAAGATCCCCTGGAGGAAGGCATGGCAACCCACTCCAATATTCTTGCCTGGAGAATTCCCATGAACAGAGGAGCCTGGCAGGCTGCAGTTCATGGGTTCACAAAGAGTCAGACATGACTTAGTGACTAAACACAATATTGTAAAAATCAACACTGCTTTAAATTTCACCATGTAGACATTTAATCTATCAAATAATTTTAGTAAATATCCACTCAAACTGTCTCAAAAATAATAGTATGAAGGTGAAAAGGCTGATTTTAAAGTAGACAAAACAGGCACTTGCCAATCTGGTGTGATTTAAAAGACATTGGGAAAGGCATATGCCCACAAATATCTCTTTAACTAATGGCTGATATTACATCCTTAGGGATTTACTAATAAAAGGGTTTCAAAGCGGGTGGATTTCAGCATGTCCCTTATCCTCAAATTAAAAATGTAAATACTCAAGAAGGGTAAAAGCTCTGACCTTTTATAGTTACCAGTTGTTAACACCATAATTCTTATCAGCTAAATTCACAAATGTGATCGCTAACTGAGAGAATTACACTCTATGGTGGAAAGGGCCCTTAGAGCAAGATAGCAGCAGACATATATTAAAGGAAAGAGTAAGAAAACCTCACTACTTTGTTTGCCATTGGGTCAAAGTTGGTCCTGTCTACGGATGTTGATGGGCTTCCCTGGTGACACAGTGGTAAAGAATCCACCTGCCACTGCAGGAGACGCAAGCTTGTTCCTGAGTTGGGAGGATCTCCTAGAGAAGAAAATGGCAACCCAGTCCAGTAATGTTGCCTGGGAAATCCCATGGACAGAGAAGCCTGGGAAACTACAGTCCATGGGGTCTAAGAGTCAGACACGACTTAATGAATAAAAAACAACAGCAACACAGACCTTGATAAAAAGTGAAGAAAATTCCTATAAAGGCAGACTAAGGATAGAACTAGGGACATGGATATAGAATTATCAGTGAAAATAAAGGAACAAAACATTCCATAGACAGAAGGGAATGTGGAAATGCTAGAGACTGAATAAAATAGGAAAAGGAGTATGTAAATGTTGCATATTGTCACGCTGCTTATTTAACTTATATGCAGAGTACATCATGAGAAACGCTGGGCTGGAAGAAGCACAAACTGGAATCAAGATTGCCAGGAGAAATATCAATAACCTCAGACATGCAGATGACACCACTTTTATGGCAGAAAGTGAAGAGGAACTAAAAAACCCCTTGATGAAAGTGAAAGAGGAGAGTGAAAAAGTTGGCTTAAAGCTCAACATTCAGAAAATGAAGATCATGGCATCTGGTCCCATCACTTCATGGGGAATAGATGGGGAAACAGTGGAAACAGTGTCAGACTTTATTTTGTGGGGCTCCAAAATCACTGCAGATGGTGACTGCAGCCATGAAATTAAAAGACGCTTACTCCTTGGAAGAAAAGTTATGACCAACCTAGACAGCATATTCAAAAGCAGAGATATTACTTTGCCAACAAATGTCTGTCTAGTCAAGGCTATGGTTTTTCCAGTGGTCATATATAGATCTGAGAGTTGGACTATAAGGAAAGCTGAGCACAGAAGAATTGATGCTTTTGAACTGTGGTGTTGGAGAACACTCTTGAGAGTCCCTTGGACTGCAAGGAGATCCAACCAGTCCATCCTAAAGGAGATCAGTCCTGGGTATTCATTGGAAGGACTGATGCCGAAGCTGAAACTCCAATACTTTTGTCACCTCATGCAAAGAGTTGACTCATTGGAAAAGACCCTGGCGCTGGAAGGGATTGGGGGCAGGAGGAGAAGGAGACAACAGAGGATGAGATGGCTGGATGGCATCACCGACTTGATGGACATGAGTTTGGGTAAACTCTCGGAGTTGGTGTTGGACAGGGAGGCCTGGCATGGTGCGATTCATAGGACCGCAAAGAGTCGGACACGACTGAATGACTGAACTGAACTGAAATGATAGAGATTTGAGTTGCAGAGAAGAAAAATGACTCATTTATGTGAACATATATCTGGCAATGTTGATATACGGACTATTGATAGGGAAAGTGAGTTTGCAGTTTAAGACTAAAGGATACTTACCAATGAAAGAGTCAATTCCTAGGCAGGTTGATGAAAAGTCTGGGGTTCCCAAGAAGGAGAGAGTGGTCTGGGGTTCTCAGGGAGGAGATAGGGGCCTGAAATTCTCAAGGAGGTGAAAAGGACAAACTTTTTTTTTTCTTTCAGCCCAGAGCACAACAAAACAACTCATCTTGCTCAAGGATATGTTTTTCCTTAAACTCTGTACCAATGATTATATAACAACAACGTATCCTGCTTGAAGACCTGTTTCTTCCTGAGAACCTTATGACTAATCCTGTTATCCTAAAATATATATTATGGGAGTGGGTCTGGTAAGATCTTTACAATCTTGAGAGATTCTTTTGATTTATTGTTAATAACCAATTGAAAAGTCTATAGCTCCCTTGCTAAGATTAGCAAGGTGAGCACTTTAGACCTCCTTCTGATGTCTATGTCAGAACCTTTCTCTGTCCCTTTTATACTTTAATAAAACTCTGATATGCAAAATCTCTTGAGTGATCAAGACCGGTCCCTGGTGCCAAAGTTAAATCTTTGGAGATCACGAATCTGACAGTGTTCACTGTAAGGTATCATTAATAATAATTTGAAAATGGGATAGAGGCTTAAAAAGAAAACTTGACTGCTGGCTTACAGGAGTGAACAAAACAGAAGAGTCAGACTACTAATGACAAACACACACACACACACACAACAAAAATGCCACACCTGAAAGCTGCAATTGAATCATAGGCTTTTCACATGGAACAAAGAAGAAGAATAACATTGAAAATTTAAATTGCCCCAAATCTGTCACGCTTGAAGTAAACCTTTTAGAGCAAATGTGTTTATAATCTGGGCTTCCAAGGTGCCAGTGGTAAAGTATCCACCTGCCAGTGCAGGAGATGCAGGAGACACAGGTTCAATCCTTGGGTCAGGAAAATCCCCAGTAGGAAGGCATGGCACCTCACTCTAGTATTCTTGCCTGGAGAATCCCATGGTCAGAGGAGTTCATAGTTCATAGGGTCCCAAGTCTTACATGACTGAAACAACTTAGCATGCACACACATATTTATAATCTGTATAAGAGTATTGGGGAAATGACTAGCTTTATACCACTAAAATGAAGAGTGAGTGATGGTTTATTTATTTCTTAATTATACTGCTGCTGCTGCTAAGTCACTTCAGTCATGTCTGACTCTGTGCGACTCCATAGATGGCAGCTCACCAGGCTCCCCTGTCCCTGGTATTCTCCTGGCAAGAATACTGGAGTGGGTTGCAATTTCCTTCTCCAATGCATGAAAGTGAAAAGTGAAAGTGAAGTCGCTCAGTCGTGTCCGATTCTTAGGGACCCCATGGACTGCAGCCTACCAGGCTCTTCCATCCAAGGGATTTTCCAGGCAAGAGTACTGAAGTGGGGTTACATTGCCTTCTCTGTCTTAATTATACTACAGCAACCTAATAGCTAAATTAGCCTTCAAAACTGAGTTTCACTATTCTGAGTTATATTGGCTAAGCCAGTGTGTTAAATGTAAAGCTACATCTAATTATCTTAAGGTTAAAAACAGATAGAATGATTAGTAACACTAAACAATTTGGTGATTTAGGATAGTTGTGATCATAAAATACCACTCAGATCAAATTCTTCAGTTCAGTTCAGTCGCTCAGTCGTGTCTGACTCTTTGTGACCCCATGAACCACAGCAAGCCAGGCCTTCCTGTCCATCACCAACTCCCAGAGTCCACCCAAAACCATGTCCATAGAGTCAGTGATGCCATCCAGCCATCTCATCCTCTGTTGTCCCCTTTTCCTCCTGCCTCCAATCCCTCCCAGCATCAGGGTCTTTTCAAATGAATCAGCTCTTTGCATCAGGTGGCCAAAGTATTGGAGTTTCAGCTTCACCATCAGTCCCTCCAATGAACATCCAGGACTGATTTCCTTTAGGATGGACTGGTTGGATCTCCTTGCAATCCAAGGGATTCTCAAGAGTCTTCTCCAACACCATAGTTCAAAAGCATCAATTCTTCAGCACTCAGCTTTCTTCAGAGTCCAACTCTCCCATCCATACATGACAAAAGGAAAAACCATAGCCTTGACTAGACGGAACTTTGTTGGCAAAGTAATGTCTCTGCTTTTTGATATGCTGTCTAGGTTGGTCATAACTTTCCTTCCAAGGACTTTAATTTACATGGCTGTAATCACCACCTACAGTGATTTAGGAGCCCAACAAAATAAAGTCAGCCACTGTTTCCCCATCTATTTGCCATGAAGTGATGGAATCGGGGATAGCCAGAGAGAGAGAGAGAAAAGAAAAAAAAAAGGGGGGGGGGGGAGAGAGAGAGAGAATTATACCTCGAAAAGCCCTAACCTGAAGCACTGTCAGGCCCGCTCACAGAACAAAGGACTGAGCAAACACCAGAGGAGAGCTAGCAGGCTGTTGCCTGGCCCATCCCCCACTGTAGACAAGCAGGCAAGGGGCAGCCAGAGCCAGAAAGGGGCAATTCCAGCCACAGAGAGGCATCCTCTACCAAACTGCAAGCAGGCTCCATTGCTAACCAAGAGTTCTTGGGATTCTGGATGGTTGACATCCATCGGGAGGGTCACAGAAAGAGATCAGCTCCCCAGAAGAGGCACACGGAACACCTGAGAAGGCACGCCCATTGTACACCCAGAAAACCAAGCAGTTGGGACAGGGGAGGTGATAAGATACCCAACCCACCTAGGGATGACTGTCCTTCCCAAGCACCTGGTCACCTGAGCTGCTCAGACCTGTGAAGGGCACAAAATGCAGACCTAACCGAATCTGTGCCTTTGTGGAGTACTCGAGAACCTGAACCTGAACCTGAACCTGAGCGGCTTAGACCTGGAAAGTGCACGCAACCCAGGGCCCACCTCAGACATTTCCAGGCAGAGCAGCCTAGAGCCTGAGAAGGGTAGACCATGAAAGCACACATGCCATAAGCGGGGGCAACCCAGTGTGTCTGAAACAATGCGAGCAATCCCGACTCATGCCAGTGATATTTGTTTGCGGTGTTCCTCCCTCCTCACACCACGACCGAACAAGTGAGCCTAATAAGTGACCACCTCCACCCCATTGTGTCAGGGCGGAAATTAAACACTGAAGAGATCAGCAAACAGAAGAAGCTAAAATAAACAGAGGGAACCACTTTGGAAGTGATAGGTGCAACAGATTAAAACCCTGTAGTTAGCACCGACTACATTGGAAGGGGCTTACAGAACTTGAGAAGTATAAGCTGGATCAAGGAAATATCTGAAACTGAACTGACCCCACACTGTCCACAACAGCTTCAGAGAAATTCCTAGATATATTTTTACTATTATAATTTTTAATTTTTAAGTCCTCTATTACCCCTTTAATTTTCATTTTTATAATCTACTATTAACTTGCAAAAAAAGACCCTATTAAAAAAAAACTTCATATATATATATTTTTTTCAATTTTTGTGACTTTGTTTTGTTTTCTTAATATTTTACTTTTGAGAGTTTAATCTCTATTATAGATTTTTAATCTTTGCTTTTTGGTATTTGTTATCAATATTGTACCTTTAAGAATGCAATTGTCAGTACCCATTTTTACTTGGGAGTATGATTACTGGCTTGATTGTACTCTCCCCCTTTTGACTCTCCTTTTTCTCCACCAGGTCGCCTCTAACTCCTCCCTCCCCCTTCTCTTCTCTACCCAACTCTGAATCTCTTTGTGTATTCCTGGGTGTGGATAACACTTAGGGAACTGATTACTGGCTGGATCTGTCTCTCTCCTTTTGATTCTCCCTTTTCTCCTCCTGATCACCTCTGTCTCCTCCCTCCCTCTTGTCTTCTCTGTGTAACTCTGTGAACATCTCTGAGGGGTCCAGAATGTGGAGAGCACATAGGGAAGTGATCCCTGGCTAGCTTGCTCTACTCCCTTTTGATTCCCCCTCTTATCCACCTGGTCACCTCTATCTCCCTCCTCCCTCTTCTCTTCTCCTTGTAACTCTGTGAACCTGTCTGGGTGTCCTTCACTGTGGAGAAACATTTCATCATTAACCTACATGTTTTATCATTGGTGCTGTATATATGGGGAAGTCTTGAGGCTACTGTAAGAATAAGACTGAAATCCAGAGGCAGGAGGCTTAAGTTCAAAACCTGAGAACATGAGAGCACTCCTGACTCCAGGGAATATAATCAATAAGAGCTAATCCAAAAGCCTCCATGCCTACACTGAAACCTAGCACCACTCAAGAGCCAACAAGTTCCAGAGCAAGACATACCACACAAATTCTCCAGCAACACAAGAACATAGCCATGAGCTTCAATATACAAGCTTCCCAGAGTCACACCAAACCCACTGACATCTCAAACTCACTACTGGACACTTCATTGCACCAGAGAGTAGAAATTCAGCTCCACCTACAAGAAAAATGACATAAGCTTCCCTAACCAGGAAACATTGACAAGCCACCCATACAACCCCACCCACAGTGAGGAAATCCACAATAAAAGAACTCCACAAACTGCCAGAATACAGAAAGGCCACCCCAAACTCAGCAATATAAACAAGATGAAGAGACAGAGGAATACTCATCAGGTAAAGGAACAGGATAAATGCCCACCAAACCAAACAAAAGAGGAAGAGAAAGGGAATCTACCTGATAAAGAATTCCAAATAATCATAGTGAAAATGATCCAAAATCTTGAAAACAAAATGGAGTTACAGATAAATAGCCTGGAGACAAGGATTGAGAAGATGCAAGAAATGCTTAACATGGACCTAGAAGAAATAAAAAAGAGTCAATCAATAATGAATAATGCAATAAATGAGATAAAAAACACTCTGGAGGGAACCAACAGTAGAATAATGGAGGGAGAATAGGACACGTGAGGTAGAAGATAGAATCGTAGAAATAAATGAAGCAAAGTGGAAAAAAAGAATTAAAAGAAATGAGGACAACCTCAGAGACCTCTGGGACAATGTTAAATGCCCCAACATTTGAACCATAGGAGTCCCAGAAAAGAAGACAAAAACAAAGACCATGAGAAAATATTTAAGGAGATAATAGTTGAAAACTTCCCTAAAATGGAGAAGGAAATAGTCACCAAAGACCAAGAAACCCAGAGAGTCCCAAACAGAATAAACCCAAGGCGAAACACCCCAGACACATATTAAACAAATGAATGAAGATCAAACAAAAAGAACAAATATTAAAAGCAGCAAGTGAAAAACAACAAAAACACACAAGGGGATCCCCATAAGTATAACAGCTGATCTTCCAAGAGAAACTCTTCAGGCCAGAAGGGAATGGCAGAACATATTTAAAGTGATGGAAGAGAAAAACCTACAACCAAAATTACTGTACCCAGCAAGGATCTCATTCAAATATGAAGGAAAAATCAAAAGCTTTACAGACAAGCAAAAGCTGAGAAAATTCAGCACCCCAAAACCAGCTCTGAAACAAATGCTAAAGGTTCTTCTCTAGACAGGAAACAGAAAAGGTGTATAAACTCGAACCCAAAACAACAAAGTAAATGGCAATGGGATCATACTTATCAATAATTACCTTAAACGTAAATGGGTTTAATGCCCCAACCAAAAGGCAAAGACTGGCTGAATGGATACAAAAACAAGACCTCTAAATATGTTGTCTACAAGAGACCCACCTCAAAACAAGGGACACATACAGACTGAAAGTGAAGGGCTGGAAAAAGATATTTCATATAAATGGAGACCAAAAGAAAGCAGGAGTATCAATACTTATATCAGATAAAATGGACTTTAATATAAAGGCTGTGAAAAGAGACAAAGAAGGACACTACATAATGATCAAACGATCAAACCAAGAAAAAGATATAACAATTATAAATATATATGCACCCAAGATGGAGAAGCTCTATACAGGCAACAAAAACAAGACCAGGAGCTGACTGTGGCTCAGATCATGAACTCCTTTTTACCAAATTCAGACTCAAATTGAAGAAAGTAGGGAAAACCACTAGACCATTCAGGTATGACCTAAATCAAATCCTTTATGATTATACAGTGGAAGTGAGAAATAGATTTAAGGGACTAGATCTGGTAGACAGAGTGCCTGATGAACTATGGAATGAGGTTCGTGACATTGTACAGGAGACAGGGATCAAGACCATCCCCATGGAAAAGAAATGCAAAAAAGCAAAATGGCTGTCTGGAGAGGCCTTACAAATAGCTGTGACAAGAAGATAAGTGAAAATCTAAGGAGAAAAGGAAAGATATAAGCATCTGAATGCAGAGTTTCAAAGAATAGCAAGGAGAGATAAGAAAGCCTTCTTCAGTGATCAATGCAAAGAAATAGAGGAAAAGAACAGAATGAGAAAGACTAGAGATCTCTTCAAGAAAATTAGAGATACCAAGGGAACATTTCATGCAAAGATGGACTCAATAAAGGACAGAAATGGTATGGACCTAACAGAAGCAGAAGATAATAAGAAGAGATGGCAAAAATGCACAGAACTGTGCAGAAAAGATCTTCACGACCCAGATAATCATGATGGTGTGATCACTCATCTAGACCCAGACAACCTGGAATGCGAAGTCAAGTGGGCCTTAGAAAGCATAACTACGAACAAAGCTAGTGGAGGTGATGGAATTCCAGTTGAGCTATTCCAAATCCTGAAAGATGATGCTGTGAAAGTGCTACACTCAATATGCTAGCAAATATGGAAAACTCAGCAGTGGCCACGGGACTGGAAAAGGTCAGTTTTCATTCCAATCCCAAAGAAAGGTAATGCCAAAGAATGCTCAAAATACCACACGATTGCACTCATCTCACATGCTAGTGAAGTGATGCTCAAAATTCTCCAAGCCAGGCTTCAGCAATACATGAACCGTGAACTTCCTGATGTTCAAGCTGGTTTTAGAAAAGGCAGAGGAACCAGAGATCAAATTGCCAACATCCACTGGATCATGGAAAAAGCAAGAGAGTTCCAGAAAAACATCTACTTCTGCTTTATTGACTATGCCAAAGCTTTTGACTGTGTGGATCACGATAAACTGTGGAAAATTCTTCAAGAGATGGGAATACCAGACCACCTGACCTGTCTCCTGAGAAATCTGTATGCAGGTCAGGAAGCAACAGTTAGAACCGGACAGGGAACAACAGACTGGTTCCAAATAGGAAAAGGAGTACATCAAGGCTATATATTGTCACCCTGCTTATTTAACTTATATACAGAGTACATCATGAGAAATGCTGGGCTGGAAGAAGCACAAGCTGGAATCAAGATTGCCGGGAGAAATCTCAATAACCTCAGACATGCAGATGACACCACCCTTATGGCAGAAAGTGAAGAGAAACTAAAAAGCCTCTTGATGAAAGTGAAAGAGAGTGAAAAAGTTGGCTTAAAGCTCAACATTCAGAAAATGAAGATCATGGCATCTGGTCCCATCACTTCATGGCAAATAGATAGGGAAACAGTGGAAACAGTGTCAGACCTTATTTTGGGGGGCTCCAAAATCACTGCAGATGGTGACTGCAGCCATGAAATTAAAAGACGCTTACTCCTTGGAAGAAAATTATGACCAACCTAGATAGCATATTCAAAAGCAGAGACATTACTTTGCCAACTATGGTCCGTCTAGTCAAGGCTCTGGTTTTTCCTGTGGTCATGTATGGATGTGAGAGTTGGACTGTGAAGAAGGCTGAGAGCCGAAGAATTGATGCATTTAAACTGTGGTGTTGGAGAAGACTCTTGAGAGTCCCTTGGACTGCAGGGAGATCCAACCAGTCCATCCTGAAGGAGATCATCCCTGGGATTTCTTTGGAAGGAACGATGCTAAAGCTGAAGCTCCAGCACTTTGGCCACCTCATGCGAAGTGTTGACTCATTGGAAAAGACTGATGCTGGGAGGGATTGGGGGCAGGAGGAGAAGGGGACGACAGAGAATGAGATGGCTGGATGGCATCACGAACTTGATGGACGAGAGTCTCAGTGAACTCCGGGAGTTAGTGATGGACAGAGAGGCCAGGTGTGCTGTGATTCATGGGGTTGTAAAGAGTCGGACAAGACTGAACGACTGAACTGAACTGAACTGAACATAGGAACACCACAATATGTAAGACAAATGCAAACAAATATGAAAGGTGAAATTAACAATAATACAGTAACAGTGGGAGACTTTAATACTCCACTTCCACTTATGAATAAATCAACTAAACAGAAAATTAATAAGGAAACACAAACTTTAAATGATGCAATAGACCAGTTAGACCTAATTTATATCTATAGGACATTTCACCCCAAAACAGTGAATTTCAACTTTTTATCAGGTGCACATGCAACCTTCCCCAGGATAGATCACATCCTGGGCCATAAATCTAGTCTTGGTAAATTAAGAAAAATTGAAATCATTCCAGACATCTTTTCTGACCACAATGCAGTAAGATTAGATTTCAATTACAGGAGAAAAACTATTAAAAATTCTAAATATGTAGGCTGAACAACACGGTGCTGAATAACCAACAAATCACAGAATAAGTCAAAAAAGAAATCAAAATATGCATAGAAATGAATGGAAATTTCAAAAAAAAAAAAAAAGCCAAAACCCATGGCACACTGTAAAAGCAGTGCTAAGGGGAAGGTTCATAACAATACAGGCTTACCTCAAGAAACAGGAATACTGTCAAATAAATAATCTAACTCTACACCTAAAGCAACTAGAAAAGGAAGAAATGTGTAACCCCAGGGTTAGTAGAAGGAATGAAATCTTAAAAATTATGGCAGAAATAATGCAAAAGAAACAAAAGAGACCATAGCAAAACTCAACAAAGCTAAAAGCTGTTTCTTTGAGAAGACAAATATAGTTGACAAACCATTAGCCAGACTCATCAAGAAAAAAAAAGGGTAATACTCAAATCGACAAAATTAGAAATGAAAATGGAGCTATCAGACAACACAGAAATACAAAGGATTATAAGGGCTATCAGCAATTGCATGCCAATAAAATGGAAAACTTGGAAGAAATGGACAAATTCTTAGAAAAGTACAACTTTTCAAAACTAAACAAGTAAGAAATAGAAAATCATAACAGACCCATCACAAGCATGGGAATTGAAACTATAATCAGAAATTTTCCAAAGGCCAGGATCTAACAAAAGGCCAGGATCAGATGGCTTCACAGCTGAATTCTACCAAAAATTTAGAGAAGAGCTAACACCTATCATACTCAAACTCTTCTAGAAAATGGCAGAGAAAGGTAAACTTTCAAACTCATTCTATGAGGCCACCATCACACTGATACCAAAACCAGACAAAGAGGCTATTAAAAAAAAAAAAAAAACAACTACAGGCCAATATCATTGATGAACATAGATGCAAAAATCCTTAACAAAATTCTAGCAAACAGAATCCAACAACATATTAAAAATCATACATCATGACCAAGTGGGTTTATCCCAGGTATGCAAGGATTCTTCAGCATCTGCAAATCAATCAATGTAATACACCACATTAACAAATTGAAAGATAAAAACCATATGATTATTTCAATAGATGCAGAGAAAATGTTTAACAAAATTCAATATCCATTTATGATAAAAACTCTCCAGAAAGCAGGAATAGAAGGAACATACCTCAACATAATAAAAGCTATATATGATAAACCACAGCAAACATTATCCTCAGTGATGAAAAATTGAAAGCATTTCCCATAAAGTCAGGAATAAGACAAGTATGCCCATTCTCTCCACTACTATTCTAGTTTTGGAAGTTTTGGCCACTGAAATCAGAGCAGAAAAAAGAAATAAAAGAAATCCAGATTGGAAAAGAAGAAGTAAAACTCACTGTTTGCAGATGACACAGTCCTCTACATAGAAAACCCTAAAGACTCCACCGGAAAATTACTAGAGCTAATAAATGAATATAGTAAATTTGCAGGATATAAAATCAACACACAGAAATCCCTTGCATTCCTATACACTAACAATGGGAAAACAGAAGAAGAAATTAAGGAAAAAATTCCATTCACCATTGCAATGAAAAGAATAAAGTACTTAGGAATTTATCTACCTAAAAGAAACAAAAGACTTATATATATAAAACTATAAAACACTGGTGAAAGAAATCAAAGAGGACACAAACAGATGGAGAAATATACCATGCTCATGGATTGAAAGAATCAATATAGTGAAAATGAGTATACTACCCAAAACAACCTATAGATTCAATGTAATGCAATCCCTATCAAGCTACCAATGGTATTTTTCAGAGAACTAGAATAAATAATTTCACAATATGTATGGAAATACAAAACCCCTCGAAAAGCCAAAGCAATCTTGAGAAAGAAGAATGGAACTGGAGGAATCAACCTGCCTGACTTCAGGCTCTACTACAAAGCCAGTCATCAAGACAATATGGTACTGGCACAAAGACAGAAATATAGATCAATGGAACAAAATAGAAAGCCCAGAGATAAATCCACACACTTATGGACACCTTATCTTCGATAAAGGAGGCAAGACTATACAATGGAGAAAAGACAATCTCTTTAACAAATGGTGCTGGGAAAACTTGTCAGCCACTTGTGAAAGAATGAAACGGGAACACTTTCTAACACCATACACAAAAATAAACTCAAAATTGATTAAAGATCTAAATGTAAGACCAGAAACTATGAAACTCCTAGAGGAAAATGTAAGTAAAACACTCTCCGACATAAAGCACAGCACCATCCTCTATGACCCACCTCTCAGAGTAATGGAAATAAAAGCAAAAATAAACAAATGGGATCTAATTAAACTTAAAAGCCTCTGCACAATGAAGGAAACTATAAGAAAGGTGAAAAGACAGCCTTCAGAATTGGAGAAAATAATAGCAAATGAAGCAAATGGAAGAATTAATCTCAAAAATATACAAGCAACTCCTACAGCTCAATTCCAGAAAAAAAAAAGACCCAATCAAAAAATGGGCCAAATAACTAAACAGACATTTCTCCAAAGAAGACATACAGATGGCTAACAAACACATGAAAAGATGCTCATCACTCATTATCAGAGAAATGCAATATCAAAACCACAGTGAGGTACCATTGCAAGCCAGTCAGAATGGCTGCTATCCAAATGTCTACAAACGATAAATCGTAGACAGGGTGTGGAGAAAAGGGAACCCTCTTACATTGTTGGTGGGAATGCAAACTAGTACAGCCACTACAGGGAACAGTGTGGAGATTCCTTAAAAAACTGGAAATAGAACTGCCATAGGAACCAGCAATCCCACTACTGGGCATACACACTGAGGAAACCAGAATTGAAAGAGACACGTGTACTCCAATGTTCATCGCAGCACTGTTTATAAGAGTCAGGACATGGAAGCAACCCAGATGTCCATCGGCAGACGAATGGATAAGAAAGCTGTGGTACATATACACAATGGAGTATTATGCAGCCTTTAAAAAGTATACATTTGAATCATTTCTAGTGAGGTGGATGAAACTGGAGCCTATTATACAGAGTGAGTGAGTGAGTGAAGTCGCTCAGTCATGTCTGACTCCTTGCGACGCCATGGACTGGAGCCTACCAGGCTCCTCCATCTATGGGATTCTCCAGGCAAGAGTACTGGAGTGGGTTGCCATTTCCTTCTCTAGGAGATCTTTCAAACCCAGGGATCGAACCCGGGTCTCCTGCATTGCGGGCAGATGCTTTACCATCTGAGCCACCAGGGAAGACTCTCATAAAGAGTGAAGTAAGTCAGAAAGAAAAACACCAATACACCAATTGGTATTCATACACCAATATGCATATATTAATGCATGCTGCTGCTGCTGAGTCGCTTCAGTCGTGTCCAACTCTGTACGACTCCATAGATGGGAGCCCACCAGACTCCCCTATCCCTGAGATTCTTCAGGCAAGAACACTGGAGTGGGTTGCCATTTCCTTCTCCAATGCATGAAAGTGGAAAGTGAAAGCGAAGCTGCTCGTTCGTGTCCAACTCGCAGCAATCCCAGGGACTGCAGCCTTCCAGGCTCCTCTGTCCATGAGATTTTCCAGGCAAGAGTACTGGAGTGGGTTGCCATTGCCTTCTCCAATTAATGCATATGTATGGAATTTAGAAAGATGGTAACAATAACCCTGTATGCAAGACAGCAAAAGAGACGCAGATGTAAAGAAGAGACTTTTGGACTTTGTGGGAGAAAACAAAGGTGCAATGATTTGAGAGAATAGCATTGAAACATGTATATTACCATATGTGAACTAGATTGCCAGTCCAGGTTCGATGCATGAGACCGGGTACTCAGGGTCAGTGCACTGGGATGACCCTGAGTGATGGGATGGGGAGGGAGGTGGAAGAGGGGTTCAGGATGGGGGACACATGTACACCCATGGCTGATTCATGTCAATGTATAGCAAAAACCACTACAATATTGTAAAGTAATTAGCCTCCAATTAAAAAAAATAAATTAAAAAAAAAGTTATTGTCCCAAGATTCACCAGCAAATTAAGAGAGACTGACATATGAAAAATATAAGGTTGAGTTTAAAATGAGACAGTACCTCACCACATTTGGTTCACTAATAATTATCTCTCAAATAATGCTGATAAAATAATACTATTGTTAACTGAACATTATCAAGAAATGCATTGGGGAGGAACTATAATAACAAAGCAATAAATTTTGGTCAAAAGACAAATAATTTAGCCATTAAGCAAATCCTCTAACATAGTTCACTTGTTCATAGTCCTCTAAATTGTTCATGTGCAATATTCAGATGTAGCCATTACACCTACTATATAAACTTTATATGGTACTTCACAGTTTACTGGGATTCCCTGGTGGCTCAGCGGGTAAAGCATCTGCCTGCAATGTGGGAGACCCAGGTTCGATCCCTGGGTCAAGAAGATCCCCTGGAGAAGGAAATGGCAACACACTCCAGTACTCTTGCCTAGAAAATTCCATGGATGGAGGAGCCTGGTGGGCTACAGTCCATGGGGTCACAAAGAGTCAGACACGACTGAGCAACTTCACTTGTTGTTGTTAATGTCACAGTTTACAAAGCTCTTCACAAACACCAATTATGTAATGGTGTTAGTCATCACAACCAATCATTTAATGTTGGTTTCCCATAGACTAAGTAGCTTGTGCAAGGTCACAGCAACAAAGCCAGAACATAAAACCTGACCT